>NC_138299.1:76007500-76622500 GCF_965601325.2 Salmo salar | reverse complement strand
GAAAGGATCAGTCTATAATTTGAATGGTAGATTTATTTGAACAGTGAGAGACAGAATAACAACAAAAATATCCAGAAAAACGCATGTCAGAAATGTTATAAATTGATTTGTATTTTAATGAGGGAAATAAGTATTTGACCCCCTCTCAATCAGAAAGATTTCTGGCTCCCAGGTGTCTTTTATACAGGTAACGAGCTGAGATTAGGAGCACACTCTTAAAGGGAGTGCTCCTAACCACAGCTTGTTACCTGTAAGAAAGACACCTGTCCACAGAAGCAATCAATCAATCAGATTCCAAACTCTCCACCATGGCCAAGACCAAAGAGCTCTCCAAGGATGTCAGGGACAAGACTGTAGACCTACACAAGGCTGGAATGGGCTTCAAGACCATCGCCAACCAGCTTGGTGAGAAGGTGACAACATTTGGTGCGATTATTCGCAAATGGAAGAAACACAAAAGAACTGTCAATCTCCCTCGGCCTGGGGCTCCATGCAAGATCTCACCTCGTGGAGTTGCAATGATCATGAGAACGGTGAGGAATCAGCCCAGAACTACACGGGAGGATCTTGTCAATGATCTCAAGGCAGCTGGGACCATAGTCACCTAGAAAACAATTGGTAACACACTACGCCGTGAAGGACTGAAATCCTGCAGCGCCCGCAAGGTCCCCCTGCTCAAGAATACATATACATGCCCGTCTGAAGTTTGCCAATGAACATCTGAATGACTCAGAGGACAACTGGTGAAAGTGTTGTGGTCAGATGAGACAAAAATGGAGCTCTTTGACATCAACTCAACTCGCCGTGTTTGGAGGAGGAAGAATGCTGCCTATGACCCCAAGAACACCATCTCCACCGTCAAACATGGAGGTGGAAACATTATGCTTTGGGGGTGTTTATCTGCTATGGGTACAGGACAACTTCACCGCATCAAAGGGACGATGGACGGGGCCATGTACCATCAAATCTTGGGTGAGAACCTCCTTCCCTCAGCCAGGGCATTGAAAATGGGTCGCGGATGTGTATTCCAGCATGACAATGACCCAAAACACACGGCCAAGGCAACAAAGGAGTGGCTCAAGAAGAAGCACATTAAGGTCCTGGAGTGGCCTAGCCAGTCTCCAGACCTTAATCCCATAGAAAATCTGTGGAGGGAGCTGAAGGTTCGAGTTGCCAAACGTCAGCCTCGAAACCTTAATGACATGGAGAAGATCTGCAAAGAGGAGTGGGACAAAATCCCTCCTGAGATGTGTGCAAACCTGGTGGCCAACTACAAGAAACGTCTGACCTCTGTGATTGCCAACAAGGGTTTTGCCACCAAGTACTAAGTCATGTTTTGCAGAGGGGTCAAATACTTATTTCCCTCATTAAAATGCAAATTAATTTATAACATTTTTGACATGTGTTTTTCTGGATTTTTTTGTTGTTATTCTGTCTCTCACTGTACAAATAAACATACTATTAAAATTATAGACTGATCATTTCTTTGTAAGTGGGCAAACGTACAAAATCAGCAGGGGATCAAATACTTTTTTCCCCCACTGTATGTATTCAAATTAGTGTATACATGTGTGCGTGTGTATGCGTCATTTATGTATTATAATGAGCCCCTGCATGTTGTGGGTGTACTATGCTTTCATCTTTCTGTGGGCCCCTGTCTGTCCTGTCTGTCTCCAGGTCTTCATGGAGGATGTCAAGTCTCGGGGGCCCTTCATCTACTCGGTGCTGGAGTCTGCCCAGGCATTCCTGACACAGCACCCCTTCCAGGAGCCCGAGGAGACGCTGCCCGACGGAAAAGGTCTGGCCACCCATGGACACCCCACTCCACCACACACCCCCCCCACACACACACACCACCACCACCCCCACACACACACCCCATCCCACTCTACCACACACACCCCATCCCACTACACACCCCACTCGACCATGCACACCCACCCCACCACACGCACCACACCCTACCACACACCTAAATCAGACGTGAGTAGTGAGAGCAGAGAGAAATATGGAGTTCATTAAGTTGGTCGCCAGCAAGTGTGTATCCACCATTAGGTCTGATTAGCAGCTACCTGTCCTGCTGTATCAGAGTGGATCAGAGGATGTATGTTTGGGGAGAGCAATTGGGTCGGGACCAATTAATCCAGTTCACACCATCTGGTCAAATCAATAATGCAGCATTCTAGGCTTACTGCCCCCTCCTTCCTCCCTCCCTCCCTCCCCCACCCAGCATCCTCTTGCTCTCCATCGCTTGTGGCAGGCATGGGGAAAAGACAGGTGGTGAACTCTATCTCTGCCCCCAACAAAATGTTTCTCACGGTTTCCCCCTCTTCCTTTTTTTTCAATGCTGGTGGTGGCAGGCATCAGCACTAACACTCCCTCTCTGACCCTCCAACACTCATAACACTCCCTCTCTGACCCTCCAACACTCCCTCTCTGACCCTCCAACACTCATAACACTCCCTCTCTGACCCTCCAACACTCCCTCTCTGACCCTCCAACACTCATAACACTCCCTCTCAGACCCTCCAACACTCCCTGGCTCCCACCCTTATTACTCATTCTTTCTCCCTAGTTTCTTTCTACTGATGTTTGCACACATTGAGTCTAACACTATCTCTGCCTGGCCGCCCATTCCCTCACCCCTTGCCCCTCTTCACCATCTCATCCCCCTCCAGAAGTGTCTCCGAGGAAACGGATCCTGAACGTGAGTCGCTCGGTGTGGAAGCAGGCCAATGTAACCAGTGACCTGTGGGAGAAGCTGACTGCCCGCTGCGTGGACCGACACAGGTCAGATATACCACACAGGCCCACTCCATTGGGCTACAACATACTCATGATTGTGATTGGCTAGATATGTTTTTTACCCTGCCTATGCTCAAATTTCATTGGGTCTGTATTTTGTCAGCATTGTGCACCACCTGGCAGTTAAAGGAAAATGCTATGACTGAAATAAGGCTAGGTTGGGGACTTGGGGTTAATGCGCAGGTATTAGGGTGATTTGTTGGGTTGAAGTTAACGGGTTAGTGGCTAAAACTGAAAATGATGTTGTAGAAAATAACTGTTGTAGTTAAATAGTTGTGTGTGTGTCTCAGGCACATGGAGCGGACCCTGGAGCGACTGCTGCAGACGCAAGCAGCCATGGAGGAGCTGGCGATGGCCCTGGAGCAAGCTGAGGGCGTCCGGGATGCATGGGAGCCTGTAGGGGACCTCTTCATCGACTCCCTGCAGGACCACATTGACGCCACCAAGGTACAGTTGAAGTGGGAAGTTTACATACACTTAGGTTGGAGTCATTAAACTCGTTTTTCAACCACTCCACACATTTCTTGTTAATTAACAAAATATAGTTTTGGCAAGTTGTTTAGGACATCTACTTTGTGCATGACACAAGTACGTTTTCCAACAATTGTTTACAGACAGATTATTTCACTTATAATTCACTGTATCACAATTCCAGTGGGTCAGAAATGTACATACACTAAGTTGACTGTGCCTTTAAACAGCTTGGAAAATTCCAGAAAATGTCATGGCTATAGAAGCTTCTGATAGGCTAATTGACATAATTTGAGTCAATTGGAGGTGTACATGTGGATGTATTTCAAGGCCTACCTTCAAACTCAGTGCCTCTTTGTTTGACATCATGGGGAAATCAAAAGAAATCAGCCAAGACCTCAGAACAAATTTGTAGACCTCCACAAGTCTGGTTCATCCTTGGGGGCAATTTCCAAACGCCTGAAGGTACCACGTTCATCTGTACAAACAATAGTATGCAAGTATAAACACCATGGGACCACGCAGCTGTCATACCGCTCAGGAAGGAGATGCGTTCTGTCTCCTAGAGATAAACGTACTTTGGTGCGAAAAGTGCAAATCAATCCCAGAACAACAGCAAAGGACCTTGTGAAGATGCTAGAGAAACAGGTACAAAAGTATCTATATCCACAGTAAAACGAGTCTTATGTCGACATAACCTGAAAGGCCGCTCAGCAAGGAAGAAGCCACTGCTCCAAAACTGCCATAAAAAATCCAGACTACGGTTTGCAACTGCACATGGGGACAAAGATCGTACTTTTTTGAGAAATGTCCTCTGGTCTGATGAAACAAAAATACAACTGTTTGGCCATAATGACCATTGTTATGTTTGGAGGAAAAGGGGGAGGCTTGCAAGCCGAAGAACACCATCCCAACCGTGAAGCATGGAGGTGGCAGCATCATGTTGTGGGGGTGCTTTGCTGCAGGAGGGACTGGTGCACTTCACAAAATAGATGGCTTCATGTGGAAGGAAAATTATGTGGATATATTGAAGCAACATCTCAAGACATCAGTCAGGAAGTTAAAGCTTGGTCGCAAATGGGTCTTCCAAATGGACAATGACCCCAAGCAAACTTCCAAAGTTGTGGCAAAATGGCTTAAGGACAACAAAGTCAAGGTATTGGAGTGGCCATCACAAAGCCCTGACCTCAATCCTATAGAAGATTTGTGGGCAGAACTGAAAAAGCGTGTGCGAGCAAGGTGGCCTACAACCCTCACTCAGTTACACCAGCTCTGTCAGGAGGAATTGGCCAAAATTCACCCAACTTATTGTGGGAAGCTTGTGGAAGGCTACCCAAAACGTTTGACCCAAGTTAAACAATTAAAGGCAATGCTACCAAATACTAATTGAGTGTATGTAAACTTCTGACCCACTGGGAATGTGATGAAATAAATAAAAACTGAAATAAATCATTCTCTCTACTATTATTCTGACATTTCACATTCTTAAAATAAAGTGGTGATCCTAACTGACCCAAGACAGGGGATTTTTACTAGGTTTAAATGTCAGGAATTGTGAAAAACTGAGTTTAAATGTATTTGGCTAAGGTGTATGTAAACTTCTGACTTCCACTGTACGTACAGTACCTGCGTGTGTGTGTCCGAAATATTAAGCAAGCTGTGTGTGCTTAAAATAGTAAGCTGTGTGTGTCGTACCTGCCTGCCTGCCTACGTGGTTGTGTGTGTCGTGCGTGTGTTTGTGTCTACCCTCTGCCTCGCCACCAGGACCAGACAAAATCTGTGGATGTCGTTTCCCCCAGAAATGATTTGAAGTTAAAAAAAAAAGACATAGCAGTGGAATGGACACAGATGAAATAGTGCCTGAAAACACGACTAGATCCAGCTGTATTGATTAGATATGGAGACAAAGCTCTGAAGTTATTGATAAAAAAACTACTTAGAAAATTCCCTCTTGCTACGCTCACTAATTTATCAGCTGTAAAGAGTCTCCTCCACTGTGCTGTCTAGATGGCTGTAATTTCACTATCATTATGGAGGATCTGTATCTCTACCCTTCTGCTCTCCTAGCCCTGTTTCTGTTATCATTGGAGCTCTGTTAGTATTGACTAAATGTGGGTTGAGTGTTTCTGGGCGATTTGATTTTGAGTTATTTTATTATTATAGTATCCTGCATCATCAGGATGCCCAGCCCACTTGGACTTAAAAGACACTCAAATCAAATCAAATTGTATTTTTCACATGCCCCAAATACAACAGGTGTAGACCGTACACTGAAATGCTTACTTACAAGCCCTTAACCAACAATGCTTTAAGAAGTTTTAAGAAAAAAAAGTGTTAAGTAAAAAATAGATAAATAAAAAATAAAAGGAGAAAATAATTAAACAGCAGCAGTAAAATAACAATAGCGAGGCTATATACAGGGGGTACCGGTACAGAGTCAATGTGCGGTGGCACCGGTTAGTCGAGGTAATTGAGGTAATATGTACATGAAGGTAGAGTTAAAGTGACTATGCATAGATAATAAACAGAGAGTAGCAGCAGCGTAGAAGAGGGGTCTGGGTAGCTCTTTGATTAGATGTTCAGGAGTCTTATGGCTTGGGGGTAGAAGCTGTCCTGGTAATCCATCAGGCCCTGCGGCCTTGTGAATGTTGACCTGTTTAAAGGTCTTATTCGCATCGGCTACGGAGAGTGAGATCACACAGTCGTCCGGAACAGCTGATGCTCTCATGCATGCTTCAGTGTTATTTGCCTTGAAGCCGAGCATAAAAGTAATTTAGCTCATCTGGTAGGCTCGTGTCACTGGGCAGCTCGTGGCTGTGCTTCCCTTTGTAGTCTGTAATAGTTTGCCAGCCCTGCCACATCCGACGAGTGTCAGAGTAGCAAAATAAAATGTCATATACATACATACATACATACATACATACATACATACATACATACATACATACATACATACATACATACATACATACATACATACATACATACATACATACATACATACAGTACATCCATCTATCCGTGAATACATACATAACAAAAATAAAAACAATTGTTTTGGTTCAATAGGCAATAGGCACTGACCTGTGCAAAAAGTACACAAACTGTCCCTTTAAGAATGGGGTGGGGTTCTTTGAACAAAGAATCACCTAGCAGGAACAGCACCATCTACTGGTCAGACCCTGGTCTACCAGGATGCAGGATGGGACATAAATCCTACAATTTAAATTACACATTTCTCTGAGAATACATTACATAGGATGAAGAAACAATACTCCGAGGCACAGCTCCATACTACTCATCAGACATAGAGAACTGATACATATACTCGATGCTGTGGTGGGATTGGCGTGGGGTGTGCGGGGGTCTGGGTGTGGCTTTTGACCACTTCTTTGGATTCATCATGTCTTACTCATTGTTAGAAAAAAGTTTGGTCCAAATTGGATGTTAGGTACTATAATTATTGAATATTATATGAATCCTATAAATTAGAATGGCCAATTTGGGTACAATCAATTCGCTTAATTTATCAGAGATAAATTTATATTTCAAGAAAATAATTTTTCCCGGAATGCTCATCGTATCTGTTTCTAAAAAACAGAAACGATTTCAGAACAATCTGAGATGTTGGGTGTCATGGCTTGCTGAAATACGACAGACGACCCCAGAGACATGTTGATATTACAGATGGGAGCTCAAGTCCCCTCAGTTGATTGGCCGATGTTGAATTCCCAGCCAGTTATTTGTTTACTTGTTAATACACAGTGTTTTGTCACTGTCTTGACCATGGCAGGCAGGGCTAAATTAACATGGCTCTTCATTACGATGAGAGAGAGAGAGAGAGAGAGAGAGAGAGAGAGGCACTTCACAATGATCATGTAAATGTTTGCCCTGCTGTCAGTGCCAGCACATGTTCCTTGTTTTACTATGTCAGCAGGCTCTGTCTGTCTGTAGTGCACACACATATGAACACACATGCACGCATATGAACACACACATCCCTTAGATCATTAGTGCTGTTTGTTCTGGGTTGATTTGACTCTTAAGTTGCGTAAGCCATGAGTGATCCCTGTTGTATCTCTCCCATGGTGATGATGTATGTGCGGGCAGCTGCTCCAATACTAGGTCCACAGCCATAGCAGAGTGAGTCTAGTGCCATTAAACTCAGTCAACGGAGGAAAGGAATTGAGCATGCATTGTTAATTTCTCATTCTTTGATGAACGTTATGAACCAAAAATCAATTGATTTCCATAATCGACTGAGTTGAAATGGAGTTGACCCGAACCGTGCCAGCACTATGTACCATGTGTCTGTCTATACCAGCACCATTTACCATGTGTCTGTCTATACCAGCACTATGTACCATGTGTCTGTCTATACCAGCACCATTTACCATGTGTCTGTCTATACCAGCACCATGTACCATCTGTATGTCTATACCAGCACCATGTATTACGTGTCTGTCTATACCAGCACCATGTACCATCTGTATGTCTATACCAGCACCATGTACCATGTGTCTGTCTATACCAGCACCATGCACCATGTGTCTGTCTATACCAGCACCATGTACCATGTGTCTGTCTGTACCAGCACCATGTATTACGTGTCTGTCTATACCAGCACCATGTATTACGTGTCTGTCTATACCAGCACTATGTACCATGTGTCTGTCTATACCAGCACCATTTACCATGTGTCTGTCTATACCAGCACCATTTACCATGTGTCTGTCAATACCAGCACCATTTACCATGTCTGTCTATACCAGCACCATTTACCATGTGTCTGTCTATACCAGCACCCTTTACCATGTGTCTGTCAATACAGCACCATTTACCATGTGTCTGTCTATACCAGCACCATTTACCATGTGTCTGTCTATACCAGCACCATCTACCATGTGTCTGTCTATACCAGCACCATTTACCATGTGTCTGTCTATACCAGCACCATTTACCATGTGTCTGTCTATACCAGCACCATGTACCATGTGTCTGTCTATACCAGCACCATTTACCATGTGTCTGTCTATACCAGCACCATTTACCATGTGTCTGTCTATACCAGCACCATTTACCATCTGTATGTCTATACCAGCACCATGTACCATCTGTGTGACTATACCAGCACCATGTACCATCTCTGTTTGTCTATACCAGCACCATGTATCATCTGTGTTTGTCTATACCGTCACCATGTACCATCTGTATGTCTATACCAGCACCATGTATTATGTGTCTGTCTATACCAGCACCATGTACGATGTGTTTGTCTATACCAGCACCATGTATTATGTGTCTGTCTATACCAGCACCATGTACCATGTCTGTCTATACCAGCACCATGTATTATGTGTCCGTCTATACCAGTACCATGTGTCTGTCTATTCCAGCACCATGTACCATGTGTTTGTCTATACCAGCACCATGTATTACGTGTCTGTCTATTAGCCTCTAATTCTCTCTCTCTTTCCTCCCTCCCCTGCTCCCATTCGTTCTCTTTCTCCCTCTCTCTATTGCTCTCTGCCCCTCCTTTCTCCTTCCCCCTCTTTTCTCCTTCTCCTCTTTCTCTTCTTCGCTCCTCCCTCTCTCCCTCCCTCCCTCTTTCCTCTAGTTGTTTAAGGAGGAGCTGACTCAGGTGAAAGAGGGCATGAAGCACATCAATGACCTGGCTCATGAGCTGGCCATCTCTGACGTCCATTTGTCCATGGAAAACTCCCGCTCCCTGGAGCACCTCAACAGCCGCTGGAAACTACTGCAGGTAACTGGACCCCGCTCAACCACCTCCCACAACATCCATATAACCTTCCCACAACCTCACCTCAACATTGCCTCAGAATCCCCTCAACCTTTCCTTCAACTCTCCCTTCAACTTCCCCATAATACCCTCGCTCATAACTTTGTGTTATATTAACTTCACTTCATCTGTGGTCATTGCACAACCTCAACCTTCCCACATCATCTCTTCAACCGCCACGTAACCTCCCCACAACCTCAACCTTCCTACAACATCTCTTCAATCTCCTCACAACCTCCCCACAACTTCAACCTTCCCACATCTCTTCAATCTCCACACAACCTCCCCACAACCTCAACCTTCCCACAACAATTCTTCAACCTCCACATAACCTCCCCACAACCCCAACCTTCCTACAACATCTCTTCAATCTCCACACAACCTCCCCACAACTTCAACCTTCCCACAACATCTCTCAACCTCCACACAACCAATTGTCCTTTAATCTGATCTTCCATGGTTCACCACAGACCACATCTATGGTCTATCTGAGGTCACTGCACAAGACATCTCAAATCACATAAAATCTAAGTTTATTCCTCACATACACAGTATACAGCACAGCAGATGTAAACGGTGTAGTGACATGCTGACTTGCAAGCTCTCCTCAACAGTGCAGTACAAATATCAGTATAAAACCAATTGGTCTCTTTATTCTGATAGTCCCATACAGATGCTCTACTGATGGTCTTACCATCAACAAACTACCTGTTGATAAGAAACTGCTTGCTAAGGTTACGTTAGGGTTAATGCTAGGGTTGGGGTTAGTGGATAGTTAGTTGAAATGCTGTTGACAATTACTGAACATCTACAAATGATCTTCTTGGGACTGTCCAAGTGTTACCAAAAAAATGTAAAGTCAAATACCAGCTGACAGAGTTTCTTGCAGTATGGCTCAGCAGTGTGGGGGTTGAAGTTACAACTGTGTGGGGGTTGAAGGTACAACTGTGTGGGGGTTGAAGGTACAACTGTGTGGGGGTTGAAGGTACAACTGTGTGGGGGTTGAAGGTACAACTGTGTGGGGGTTGAAGGTACAACTGTGTGGGGGTTGAAGGTACAACTGTGTGGGGGTTGAAGGTACAACTGTGTGGGGGTTGAAGGTACAACTGTGAGGGGGTTGAAGGTACAACTGGGTGGGGGTTGAAGGTACAACTGTGTGGGGGTTGAAGGTACAACTGTGTGGGGGTTGAAGGTACAACTGTGTGGGGGTTGAAGGTACAACTGTGTGGGGGTTGAAGGTACAACTGTGTGGGGGTTGAAGGTACAACTGTGTGGGGGTTGAAGGTACAACTGGGTGTGGTTTAAGCGTATCCGGAGCTTTGCCTTGGCCCCTCTTCTGTGCATCAGTTTAAAGTGGCTGCAACAAATTATGAATTTTGTCTCCTGAGTGAAAGCTATTGGATTGTTCTGAGGGGAAAGTGGCGAGGATGGCAGTGTAGTACATGGCGTAGTGCGACACCCCTCAGCCTTAGGTGTCCCGCTTGTGCCTGATCAGCTAGCTTTTGAAGTTGCTTGATCAGATAAGATGCTTGAGGAGTGTGGTTGCGTGTTTGTGAGGTCCCGAGTTCACGCCAGGTAATTGCCGAATCGGGAGGAAGTGGTACTCGCTAAGCAAGCAGCGTGATGTCCTTTATACCAGGAGTCAGCAAATAAGGCAGGGCTCTCGTATTTATGAACTTTTATTTATTCAGGGTACCCCAACTGAGACCAGTGTCTCATTTATAATGGTGCCCTGAGGACAAAAATTACATCAATACAGCAACAACAAAAAGATAAAAACTACAAGACAGCTATAAATACATTACATCAGGTCATTACAACAAGTTATAATAATAAACTGAAACAACTGCACACTTCAGTGAACTCATTTAACAACAGTTTTAAACTGTTCTATTGGCACCAGGGAATCCAGGTGTAATTTGTTTTGTAAGGTATTCCATAACTGGTGCGTTAAAACTAAAGGCGGATTTACCGAACTTTATGGAGACAAGCGGGATCTCAAGAGTTCACCAACCCTGCGAACGGATTGGGTATCTCATATTTGTATATTTCAATAGGGAATTGAGTTTTGTTAGACGCTTGTGGAGCTGAGCTTTGGAAACAAGAAGGGAGTAAGGAAGTGATCTACGGGACTTCAGTGAGGTCTGGCCAACCTTCTGATACAGGATGCAGTGATGAGTATTAAAACTGTCACCTGTAGTAAAGCGAAGAGCGCTATGGTAGACAGCCTCCAAAGGTTCAAGAGTGGTGGCTGCTGGTGTTACCATAGTCAAGAGCTGTACAATCTTTCTCTCACTCTCTCTTTCTCTCACTCTCTTTGTCTCACTCTCTCTTTGTCTCACTCTCTCTTTCTCTCACTCTCTCTTTCTCTCAATTCAATAATTAAATTCAGTGATTAGTCTGTTGCCAAAGCAAGAACACTGCAGCATATTGAATGCCCCCCTCCCTCTCCCTCTCCCTCTCTCCCTCTCTCTCTTCCTTCCGTCATTCTCCTATTGAATAATATGATGCTAAATGCTAAATCCATGTAATTTGAGTAACATCTGTTACTGCTCCTCTGTCTCCACTGACACAGATGTAATGCATTTTCAAGGCTGATTCTCTAATATTTTTCTCTTGAATAGTTGAATCTTTCTGCTGTGAGAGAACCTCCGTTAGCCTAGCAGTCTAGCAGTAGCAGCGATAGATGGTGGTCAGCTGCAGTGTTGGCACAGTCATCTCCACGCCGCATTCAAACGGATCCAAATTAGTCCAAAGCAATCTGCGTACGACTTGAGTGCATCCTGCCCAGCCGTGTGTATGCTGAGCGGTGGTAATGTTCTCCTCTCCATAACGCTAACTTCTCATTACAGCTCGTTGGGCTTGTACCTAGGGATAACTGTGCCTCTCTCTCTCTCTCTCTCTCTCGCTCTCTCGCTCTCTCTCTCTCTCTCTCTCTCTCTCTCTCTCTCTCTCTCTCTGCTCTCTCTCTCTCTCTCTCTCTCTCGCTCTCTCGCTCTCTTGCTCTCTCTCTCTCTCTCTCTCTCTCTCTCTCTCTCTCTCTCTCTCTCTCTCTCTCTCTCACTCTCACTCTGTGTGTGTGAGTGGATTTAGTGCCCTTTGTTGGTGGAGACGTTTCGACATCCTCTGACAATGATTTATACGCTCAATCGAATACCTTGTAAATAAACCAGGATTAGTCCTCAACAAATCCCTTTTGGGACGGCCACATCGACAAAACACAACATACAGAGACAATGAATGACACAACTTATTTTCATCAACTCAAATCCCTCTGGCTTGTTGACGTGTGTATGGGTCCACCTTCCCCATTCCTCCGCCCCCACACCTCTATTCCCACACACGGAGCTTACTGTGAAATGACTGTCCTCGTTTGAACAGAGCTGAACAGAGCAGAGTAGATTCCGTGTCGTCTGTCCCTACCTGACGCTCTTCAAAGTGCTAAGGCAAGGTGGCAGGGGAGGTGCGTCAAAGTTTCCTTTTTTCCGTAGCACTATTTAATTGCCAAATGAAGGATGAGGGAGGGAGGGAGGGAGGGAGGGAGGGAGGGAGGGAGGGAGGGAGGGAGGGAGGGGTGTGTGCGTAGGGGGAATGAGACAAGATGGAGACGGTTCCATGGTGCTCTTGGATTTCTCCCGTGCTCTGTGTGTGTGTGTGTGTGTGTGTGTGTGTGTGTGTGTGTGTGTGTGTGTGTGTGTGTGTGTGTGTGTGTGTGTGTGTGTGTGTGTGTGTGTGTGTGTGTGTGTGTGTGTGTGTGTGTGTGTGTGTGTATTGTATAAGTGTAATGTAATGTAAATGTGTGTGTCGCCTCGCAGGCCTCCATTGAAGAGCGTCTGAAGCAGCTGCAGGATGCTCACAGAGACTTTGGTCCTGGATCCCAGCACTTCCTGTCCAGTAAGGGCTCCTCTCCCTTCATTTAAAGTTGGCACTGGGTGCCGTGCCACACTGTACCATTCCTGTATAGGGGCTGGGGGGAGGAGGGGGTGGGAGGCTCTAAATTAGGGTGTGTGTGTGTGTGTGTGTGTGTGGGGGGGGGGGGGTTGTTAGAGGGAAGGGGGTTACAACATGGTTGGTCACAGTGTAAGGTTGTGTATGAGGACGTGTGAGGCTGTGGTGTCTGGGTTGGGCGTGGAGGGGGCAGGCTTTGAGCCTTAATCGGCCACTGAGTCACAGCAGCAGTAGTGAGATAGAGACGCTTCCGTGGTTCTCTTTGATTGGTTTGATTTTGCCCATGCTGTGTGTGTGTGTGTGTGCTGCTCTGTGATGGTGGTATAATATGAAAAGGGAACTCCTGCCGTCCTCAGTCCCCCCAGCTCTGCCACAGTCACGCTGTGTAAGGACTGTCATGCTACTGGGGCTGAGCTGGTTCTCCCCGCCTGTGTGTGTTTGTGTGTGTCTGTGAAGGTGTGTAGCTGCCTCACCGAGTACTATGTCTATCGTGACAGTGTCCTTGTGTCCACGTGTGTGTGTGTGTGTGCGTCCAAGCGTCTCCCTTTATCTCCCATCCATCCAGTCTAGCATATTCCAGTCCCAGCTAGCTTTGCCCCTCTAGCTAAGCTTACAGCTAAAATGCTACATTGACCGGGTGTGGGACTCCTTCACCTCCCATTTTCCGTTAGCCTTTACCAACAATAATCCTCTCTGGGACTAGACACAAAAGGCTGCGTTTACCGTTTCAGCTTCAGTCCATCTATTATGTACTGCAGCTCTCCCTCTGAATGGTCACAGACTGTCTGGATCCACGTGGCCCACATCCCAAATGGCACCCTATTCCCTATGTAGTGCACTACTCTTGACCAGAGACTTATGGGGAATAGGACCTAAGTAGGGAATAGGGTGCCATTGGGGATGTGAACATGGTCACTGGTTATGTGCAAATGGCTTTTCATGCTTGATGTGCCTTAGCGATTGATTTTCCGTTACAGGTTCAGTGCAGATACCCTGGGAACGTGCCGTCTCGCCAAACAAAGTGCCCTACTACATCAAGTAAGTCTGAAGTATTGAGTCACTGTTCAGATGGCAGTATTGAGTTACCAGCAGACACATTCATAAGGTATCCCTAGAAAAAGTCCCTCCTGAACACTTATCTATTTACTTCATCAATACTCCATTGTCCCTGTCTGGGCTGTGTTTATCTTTCAGCTCTGAGGTGTCTGCTTGTGTATTTGTGTATGTGTGCATCCATGCGCGTGTATGATGTATGTGTACTGTGTGTGAGTGTCAGCGTATCTCTTTTACAAACAAGGGGGTTTATTTTCTTAACCACTGCTGTTAGCCCTTGTGCCCCCTCCCTGCCCCCACCTGCTGCCTGACTATTAATTCTTATGGGCTGTGTAACTGTGCCACTGGAGGGGAATATCTGACGGGCACTCTGTTGGGCACCTAATCAATCCAACAGTCTCATACAGGTAATGACGGGCGTTGGAGTTGCCCCCGGGTCCTGGCAAACTTCCTGCTTGGGGCTCGCTCATTTATTTAGCTGAGCGCGTCAATTATTTATTGGCTATCGTTTTTTCCAATGGTACATTTTCCTTTTCCTGCGCTGCTCCTTGTGCTATGGGCTGGGAAGGTAGAGTGTTAGGGTAGGTTGTCTGTTTAATGACGTGTAGAGACAGTAGCAACTCTCTATGTGAAACCTCTTACATGTCCGCCATACACTGCATTTATAAAGTATTCAGACCCCTTCACTTTTTCCACATTTTGTTACATTACAGCCTTATTCTAAAATTTATTAAATCGTTTTTTCCCCCCCTCATAAATCTACACATAATGACAAAGCAAAAAGAGGTTTGTAGAAATTTTTGCAAATGTAATAAAATAAAAAAATATATCGGAAATATCACATTTTCTTAGCTCCGTCAGTGCAGTAGCGCTATAACTGGTGCACAGTGAAGGGTGAGGAGTGATCGTAATGGAACATTGGTCCTACTGTCTTGTTGCTGCTTTGTGTCTGACCTTTACAGGTCCGTAAGGTCATAGTTGGAAACTACATCCACCAATTTTTCACAGTTGTGTTTTCATCAGACATGATTGTTTATAGGTACCTTCATATGTGTGTAAAATAATTATGTTGTCAGATTTTTACTCATAGATTTTAGATGTGTGTGAGAGTGTTTTGTTGTTGTTGTTGCAAGCCGATATATATCCGTTGTTTAGCTGGAAGGGAATGTCCATATCCTGTGTATTTGATGTGATATGTGGTTGTCTCACCTACAGTAGCTATCTTAAGATGAATGCACTTACTGTGAGTCACTCTGAATAACAGCATCTACTAAATGACTCAAATGTCAAACATAAATGTTTTACATACATATCATTTTTTAAAATTATTATTAAATATTTATGTCACAAATGTATAATTCGTAAATTTCTTTGTAAAAATGTCATTTGTTACATTTGACTGTGTAAAACCTAGCAGTTCTACTTATTTCTCTGAGAGTGAGGCAGATATATACCATTTAGCAGAACAATACATGATTATTTGTCTCTCTGAAATGAAACCATCAAGTGATAGATTTTAAACAAATGCATGGCTGTCGTTGAACAACCCCATGCCATGATTATATAGTGAAAAAACACACCAATCTCTTTCATCATTTCTTTAAACAATAAAAGCTCATTTAGAACATTTCTGAAAATGGATATATAGCGTTTTGGAATGAAATTCTTCACCGTCCTTACTTTCTCCCTTGTTACCCACTTTACTCTTGTCTAACTCTGTCCTTCTCGCTCTCCCTCTCTCCCCTCTCCTCTCTCCCTTCCTACTCTCCCTCAGCCATCAGACCCAGACGACGTGCTGGGATCATCCAAAAATGACAGAGCTGTACCAGGTGTTGGGTAAGATAAAGACAATGAAAGAGTTAGGCCCTTACCGTGCACCTCCGCAGGGCCTCCAGAGGCCCGCAGAGCCCCTGCCACCATATCACCCCGTACCTCATTAAGGGCCCATATTTCAGACAACCCCCAAGACCGACGACACCATTCTCATTAACCTGCGGGAACAATTTGACGGCTCTGTGATTGCTTTTGCCTACATTTCATTTTAATCAATTGTTATTAAACAGCATCGGGTGGCTATTATTAATGTGATCTGACGGGGGGGGGGGGGGGGGGGTGTTATCCACACACAGACAGACACACCGACAGACAGACTTGCTATGAGGCATTGACGGAGCGGCATTATGAAGCAACATGGCCCCTGCTAATGACGCACTGATGGGCTGATAAACACAGGGAGGATGAGAGCAGACGAGTAGGATGTCCTTGCCATCATTTAACTTTTGATTTTTTTTCTTCTCTCTCTCGCTCTCTCTCTATCTCTCTCCCTCTCTCCTTTCTTCATTAGCGGATCTGAACAACATCAAGTTCTCAGCGTACCGGACAGCCATGAAGCTGCGGCGGGTGCAGAAGGCTCTGAGATGTACGTATTGTGTTTGTCATGCAGGATAATTGAGTTACGTGAGGGGGGGTAATTAGCCAAGGTCATGTGGATGAGTGAGGCATAAATGCGTGTGTGCCCCCTCCAGGACCAAGCGGAGTAGCTTTATCTTCCACAGTCCAGACGTCTCCTCCTCTCCTCCCTCCATCCATCCCTTCCCCACGCTCTGGCTCCCCCTGACCCTGAGTCAGCCTTGTGGCCACGCTTTACCACAGGGGGCTGCTCACATCCTTTTTCATGCTCTCTCCATTCACACTCTCGCTTTCTCTCCATTCAACTCTCCACCCCTCTCCGTCCCTCCGACACAGGGAAATGGCCTGCGAAATCACAGCATGAATGCACTGCAGAAAACGCTGTCTCTTTCTCTGTCTCTCTGTTTTTCCCTCTCTAGCCCTCCTCATCCTGTTCTGGTCTGCTAGTCTGTGTCATTAGGAGAATGTATTGCCAGGCTGCCATAGTAACTACCAAGTCTCCTCTCTCTATCCTCTCTCTCTCCTTTCTTTCCTCTCTCTCCCCTCTCTCCTCTCTCTCTATCCTCTCTCTCTCTCTCTCCTCTCTCTCTCTCTCTCTCTCTCTCTCTCTCTCTCTCTCTCTCTCTCTCTCTCAGGGTTGGGAGAGGAGAGGAGATGTCTCTCTCTCTCCCTTCCTCTTTCTAAGTATGGATTGAGCTCTATAAAAGTCCATCTAAAATGCCTAGAAGTGACTCCTCTCCCAACCCTAACCCACTCCAGCCATCTCCTGTGCTCTGCCACCTCCTTATCTCCCTATCCAATCACATTTGTCATTAGAGGACACCCTCTTATCTCCAGTCCTCTGCCCAGCCTGGGATGGCCATTCAAATTAGTTTAGAGGAGCAAAATCTAATTTGGGTTGGCGCTCT
Organism: Salmo salar; assembly: GCF_965601325.2. Lineage (NCBI taxonomy): Eukaryota > Metazoa > Chordata > Actinopteri > Salmoniformes > Salmonidae > Salmo > Salmo salar. The sequence continues at coordinate 76,605,106 of NC_138299.1, read as the reverse complement.
CGCAACATCTGTCAGCGCTTAAGTGGGGGGGAGAAGGTGAATAAGCACTCTCTCCTTCACTCTCCTGTCCCCTGGTGGTGTGTGTGTGTGTGTGTGTGTGTGTGTGTGTGTGTGTGTGTGTGTGTGTGTGTGTGTGTGTGTGTGTGTGTGTGTGTGTGTGTGTGTGTGTGTGTGTGTGTGTGTGTGTGTGTGTGTGTGTGTGTGTGTGTGTGTGTGTGTGTGTGTGTGTGTGTGTGTGTGTGTGTGTGTGTGTGTGCGTCCATCCAGTGGACCTGCTGAGGCTGGTGAGTGTGGTGGACGTGTTCAGGGAGCAGGATCTGCAGCATGGGGAACATGTGATGGATGTGGTGGAGATGATCCAGGCCCTGACCGGCCTGTATGAGAGGCTGGAGGAGGAGAGGAGGGCCATCGTGGTCAACATCCCTCTCTGTGTGGACATGTGTCTCAACTGGCTGCTCAACGTCTACGACAGGTACAATTGACCACTGCTGACCTTTCACCTTGACCCCTTGCCCCCTGACCCTAAACCTTACATGGCCTCAACAAAACCAGGTCATGTTTTTTTAACTGGCTGCTCAATGTGTCAATGTCTCGTGGACGCCACTGATAGCACATAGCAACACATTACCTGACCGCGTATTATCTTTGAGGGGTTTTGGGTTCAGACATAAAGTTTAATCCTCACCTAATTAGTGACTGTTCATGCCAGGTGTGTTGTTAGCTACTTGTAAGTGCCACTCTAAGCCAATGAACCAAATAAATCTGTTTTTGTCAGTTCTGTTTCATATGCAGCTCTGTTTTATCTGGGACACTCTATCATTGACATGCCAATATACCTCTCACATATCCTTGGCCAAATTCACCCTGTCTCCACCTCGCAAGTATAAAAACCTTTTCCCACAATCAAGGACCATCACGCTCTGCTACTCCAGTGCTCGGATTGGTCGAGAGTCCTCTCAGCGGGGCGTCTCGTTGGTGAAGTAGGCTGTGTGGCTGGAAGGCTTCGTCGTGAGTAAGATTACAGAGAGGCTGTAGCTCAATCAATCTGGCAGGCGTCCAATCAGGGCAACTGAGACCCAGCAGAAGCATAAACTGTTTCATTCTGATTGCCTGTCTCTCTCTGTCAACTGCCAAGCCCTCCACAGAATCCCAGAGGCGCAATTCCCGGCGAACATGAAAAAAAGAGAGAAAAAAGAAACAGCCCCATTTTTTAAATAAACGCCATTAATGTATTTTGCAGACCTTAACTACCTGCTGCTAATAAATAAATAAACTAAAGTAAGAAAAAAGTAACACAATAAAATAACAATAACAAGACCGAGTCAATGTACGGGGGGGGGGGGGGGGGGTACAGCATAGTCGAGGTAATTGAGACAATATGTACATGTAGGTAGGGGTAAAGTGACTATACATAGATTATAAACCGGAGTAGCAGCGTTAAAGGGGGGGGGGGGGGGGGCATTGCAAATGCAGTGTGTGTGTGTGTGTAAAATATGTGTGTGTGTGTGTGTGTGTGTGTGTGTGTGTGTTTGCAGTGTGTGTGCGGTAATCATCATGAGGTGTCCTCACCAAAGAGACAACCAATGCAGTTTTTTTCCTGTCTTTTCTATGGTTATTTTGGAGAGTGGGTTTGTCAGAGCGCTTTTGATTCAGGAGAAGTGTGTGTGTGTGTGCGTGTGTGTCCTTAGCTCCTCCGAGGGCATGTCACACTCTTTGGGTGTGCAGGGAGTAACGCGTCCCACGTGGTGAGGTGCTGGGGGCGCATATTGAAGATGACACACAGCAGACAGGTGCTGACATGCACTCGCTTCCCTACCCCCCTTAACTCCCCGTCTCCCCCTGCCTCTCCTATATCTCCCTCTGCCTCTCCTATGTCTCCCCTGCCTCTCCTATTCCTATGTCTCCCCCTGCCTCTCCTATTCCTATGTCTCCCTCTGCCTCCCATGTCTCCCCCTGCCTCTCCTATTCCTATGTCTCCCCCTGCCTCTCCTATGTCTCCCCCTGCCTCTCCTATGTCTCCCCCTGCCTCTCCTATGTCTCCCCCTGCCTCTCCTATGTCTCCCCCTGCTTCTCTTGTGTCTCCCTTTGCCTCTCCTATGTCTCCCCCTGCCTCTCCTATGTCTCCCCCTGCCTCTCCTATGTCTCCCCCTGCCTCTCCTATGTCTTCCCCTGCCTCTCCTATGTCTCCCCTGCCTCTCCTATGTCTCCCCCTGCCTCTCCTATGTCTCCCCCTGCCTCTCCTATGTCTCCCCCTGCTTCTCCTATGTCTCCCCTGCCTCTCCTATGTCTCCCCCTGCCTCTCCTATGTCTCCCCCTGCCTCTCCTATGTCTCCCCCTGCCTCTCCTATGTCTCCCCCTGCCTCTCCTATGTCTTCCCCTGCCTCTCCTTTGTCTTCCCCTGCCTCTCCTTTGTCTTCCCCTACCTCCCCCTGTCTCCCCCTAAGTCTCCCCCTGCCTCTCCTAGGTCTCCCCCTGCCTCTCCTATGTCTCCCCTGCCTCTCCTATGTCTCCCCTGCCTCTCCTATGTCTCCCCCTGCCTCTCCTTGTCTCCCCCTGCCTCTCTTATGTCTCCCCCTGCCTCTCCTATGTCTCCCTCTGCCTCTCCTATGTCTCCCCTGCCTCTCCTATGTCTCCCCTGCCTCTCCTATGTCTCCCCTGCCTCTCCTGTCTCCCCTGCCTCTCTTATGTCTCCCCCTGCCTCTCCTATGTCTCCCCCTGCCTCTCCTATGTCTCCCCTGCCTCTCTTGTCTCCCCTGCCTCTCCTATGTCTCCCCTGCCTCTCCTATTCCTACGTCTCCCTCTGCCTCTATGTCTCCCCTGCCTCTCCTATTCCTACGTCTCCCTCTGCCTCTATGTCTCCCTCTGCCTCTCCTATGTCTCCCCTGCCTCTCCTATGTCTCCCCTGCCTCTCCTATGTCTCCCCTGCCTCTCCTGTCTCCCCTGCCTCTCTTATGTCTCCCCCTGCCTCTCCTATGTCTCCCCTGCCTCTCCTGTCTCCCCTGCCTCTCCTATGTCTCCCCTGCCTCTCCTATGTCTCCCCCTGCCTCTCCTATGTCTCCCCTGCCTCTCCTATGTCTCCCCTGCCTCTCCTATGTCTCCCCCTGCCTCTCCTATGTCTCCTCCCTGCCTCTCCTATGTCTCCTCCCTGCCTCTCCTATGTCTCCCTCTGCCTCTCCTATGTCTCTCCCTGCCTCTCCTATCTCTCCCCCTGCCTCTCCTATGTCTCCCCTGCCTCTCCTATGTCTCCCCCTGCCTCTCCTATGTCTCCCTCTGCCTCTCCTATGTCCTCCGTCTCCCTCTGCCTCTATGTCTCCCTCTGCCTCTCCTATGTCTCCCCTGCCTCTCCTATGTCTCCCCCTGCCTCTCCTATGTCTCCCCCTGCCTCTCCTATGTCTCCCCCTGCCTCTCCTATGTCTCCCCCTGCCTCTCCTATGTCTCCCCCTGCCTCTCCTATGTCTCCCCTGCCTCTCCTATGTCTCCCCCTGCCTCTCCTATGTCTCCCTCTGCCTCTCCTATGTCTCCCCCTGCCTCTCCTATGTCTCCCCTGCCTCCCTATGTCTCCCTGCCTCTCCTATGTCTCCCCCTGCTTCTCTTATGTCTCCCTCTGCCTCTCCTATGTCTCCCCCTTCCTCTCCTATGTCTCCCCTGCCTCTCCTGTCTCCCCTGCCTCTCTTATGTCTCCCCCTGCCTCTCCTATGTCTCCCCCTGCCTCTCCTATGTCTCCCCTGCCTCTCCTGTCTCCCCTGCCTCTCCTATGTCTCCCCTGCCTCTCCTATTCCTACGTCTCCCTCTGCCTCTATGTCTCCCTCTGCCTCTCCTATGTCTCCCCTGCCTCTCCTGTCTCCCCTGCCTCTCCTATGTCTCCCCTGCCTCTCCTATTCCTACGTCTCCCTCTGCCTCTATGTCTCCCTCTGCCTCTCCTATGTCTCCCCTGCCTCTCCTGTCTCCCCTGCCTCTCCTATGTCTCCCCTGCCTCTCCTGTCTCCCCTGCCTCTCTTATGTCTCCCTCTGCCTCTCCTATGTCTCCACTGCCTCTCCTGTCTCCCCTGCCTCTCCTATGTCTCCCCTGCCTCTCCTGTCTCCCCTGCCTCTCTTATGTCTCCCCCTGCCTCTCCTATGTCTCCCCTGCCTCTCCTGTCTCCCCTGCCTCTCCTATGTCTCCCCTGCCTCTCCTATGTCTCCCCCTGCCTCTCCTATGTCTCCCCCTGCCTCTCCTATGTCTCCCCTGCCTCTCCTATGTCTCCCCTGCCTCTCCTGTCTCCCCTGCCTCTCTTATGTCTCCCCCTGCCTCTCCTATGTCTCCCCCTGCCTCTCCTATGTCTCCCCTGCCTCTCCTATGTCTCCCCTGCCTCTCCTATGTCTCCCCCTGCCTCTCCTATGTCTCCTCCCTGCCTCTCCTATGTCTCCTCCCTGCCTCTCCTATGTCTCCCCCTGCCTCTCCTATGTCTCTCCCTGCCTCTCCTATCTCTCCCCCTGCCTCTCCTATGTCTCCCCTGCCTCTCCTATGTCTCCCCCTGCCTCTCCTATGTCTCCCTCTGCCTCTCCTATTCCTACGTCTCCCTCTGCCTCTCCTATTCCTACGTCTCCCTCTGCCTCTATGTCTCCCTCTGCCTCTCCTATGTCTCCCCTGCCTCTCCTATGTCTCCCCCTGCCTCTCCTATGTCTCCCCCTGCCTCTCCTATGTCTCCCCCTGCCTCTCCTATGTCTCCTCCCTGCCTCTCCTATGTCTCCCTCTGCCTCTCCTATGTCTCCCCTGCCTCTCCTGTCTCCCCCTGCCTCCCCTATGTCTCCCCTGCCTCCCATGTCTCCCCCTGCCTCTCCTATTCCCATGTCTCCCTCTGCCTCTCCTATGTCTCCCCTGCCTCTCCTGTCTCCCTCTGCCTCTCCTATGTCTCCCCTGCCTCCCATGTCTCCCCCTGCCTCTCCTATTCCTATGTCTCCCCCTGCCTCTCCTATGTCTCCCTGCCTCTCCTATGTCTCCCCTGCCTCTCTTGTCTCCCCCTGCCTCTCCTATGTCTCCCTCTGCCTCTCCTATGTCTCCCCCTGCCTCTCCTATGTCTCCCCCTGCCTCTCATATATCTCCCCCTGCCTCTCCTATGTCTCCCCTGCCTCTCCTATATCTCCCTCTGCCTCCCAATGCTCCTCCCTGCCTCTCCTATGTCTCCTCCCTGCCTCTCCTATGTCTCCCTCTGCCTCTCCTATGTCTCTCCCTGCCTCTTCTATCTCTCCCCTGCCTCTCCTATGTCTCCCCTGCCTCTCCTATGTCTCCCCCTGCCTCTGCTATGTCTCCCTCTGCCTCTCCTATGTCTCCCTCTGCCTCTCCTATTCCTACGTCTCCCTCTGCCTCTATGTCTCCCTCTGCCTCTCCTATGTCTCCCCTGCCTGTCCTGTCTCCCCTGCCTCTCCTATGTCTCCCCTGCCTCTCCTATTCCTACGTCTCCCTCTGCCTCTATGTCTCCCTCTGCCTCTCCTATGTCTCCCCTGCCTCTCCTGTCTCCCCTGCCTCTCCTATGTCTCCCCTGCCTCTCCTGTCTCCCCTGCCTCTCTTATGTCTCCCTCTGCCTGTCCTATGTCTCCACTGCCTCTCCTGTCTCCCCTGCCTCTCCTATGTCTCCCCTGCCTCTCCTATGTCTCCCCTGCCTCTCCTATGTCTCCCCTGCCTCTCCTATGTCTCCCCCTGCCTCTCCTATGTCTCCTCCCTGCCTCTCCTATGTCTCCTCCCTGCCTCTCCTATGTCTCCCTCTGCCTCTCCTATGTCTCTCCCTGCCTCTCCTATCTCTCCCCCTGCCTCTCCTATGTCTCCCCTGCCTCTCCTATGTCTCCCCCTGCCTCTCCTATGTCTCCCTCTGCCTCTCCTATGTCTCCTTCTGCCTCTCCTATTCCTACGTCTCCCTCTGCCTCTATGTCTCCCTCTGCCTCTCCTATGTCTCCCCTGCCTCTCCTATGTCTCCCCCTGCCTCTCCTATGTCTCCCCCTGCCTCTCCTATGTCTCTCCCTGCCTCTCCTATGTCTCCCTCTGCCTCTCCTATGTCTCCCCTGCCTCTCCTGTCTCCCCCTGCCTCCCCTATGTCTCCCCTGCCTCCCATGTCTCCCCCTGCCTCTCCTATTCCCATGTCTCCTCCCTGCCTCTCCTATGTCTCCCCTGCCTCCCATGTCTCCCCCTGCCTCTCCTATGTCTTCCTGCCTCTCCTATGTCTCCCCTGCCTCTCTTGTCTCCCCCTGCCTCTCCTATGTCTCCCTCTGCCTCTCCTATGTCTCCCCCTGCCTCTCCTATGTCTCCCCTGCCTCTCCTATGTCTCCCCTGCCTCTCCTATGTCCCCCTGCCTCTCCTATGTCTCCCCCTGCCTCTCCTATGTCTCCCTCTGCCTCTCCTATGTCTCCCTCTGCCTCTCCTATTCCTACGTCTCCCTCTGCCTCTATGTCTCCCGCTGCCTCTCCTATGTCTCCCCTGCCTCTCCTATGTCTCCCCCTGCCTCTCCTATGTCTCCCCCTGCCTCTCCTATGTCTCCCCCTGCCTCTCCTATGTCTCCTCCCTGCCTCTCCTATGTCTCCCTCTGCCTCTCCTATGTCTCCGCTGCCTCTCCTGTCTCCCCCTGCCTCCCCTATGTCTCCCCTGCCTCTCCTATGTCTCCCTCTGCCTCTCCTATGTCTCCCCTGCCTCTCCTATGTCTCCCCCTGCCTCTCCTATGTCTCCCTCTGCCTCTCCTATGTCTCCCCTGCCTCTCCTGTCTCCCCCTGCCTCTCCTATGTCTCCCTCTGCCTCTCCTATGTCTCCCTCTGCCTCTCCTGTCTCCCCTGCCTCTCCTATGTCTCCCCTGCCTCTCCTATGTCTCCCTCTGCCTCTCCTATGTCTCCCCTGCCTCTCCTGTCTCCCCTGCCTCTCCTATGTATCCCTCTGCCTCTCCTATGTCTCCCTCTGCCTCTCCTATGTCTCCCTGCCTCTCCTATGTCTCCCCTGCCTCTCCTATATCTCCCTCTGCCTCCCATGTCTCCCCCTGCCTCTCCTATTCCTATGTCTCCCCCTGCCTCTCCTATGTCTCCCTGCCTCTCCTATGTCTCCCCTGCCTCTCTTGTCTCCCCCTGCCTCTCCTATGTCTCCCTCTGCCTTTCCTATGTCTCCCCCTGTCTCTCCTATGTCTCCCCCTGCCTCTCCTATGTCTCCCTCTGCCTCTCCTATGTCTCCCCCTTCCTCTCCTATGTCTCCCCCTGCCTCTCCTGTCTCCCCCTGCCTCTCCTATGTCGCCCTCTGCCTCTCCTATGTCGCCCTCTGCCTCTCCTATGTCTCCCCCTGCCTCTCCTATGTCTCCCCCTGCCTCTCCTATGTCTCCCCCTGCCTCTCCTGTCTCCCCCTGCCTCTCCTGTGTCTCCCCTGCCTCTCCTGTGTCTCCCCTGCCTCTCCTATGTCTCCCCTGCCTCTCCTATGTCTCCCCTGCCTCTCCTATGTCTCCCCCTGCCTCTCCTATGTCTCCACCTGCCTCTCCTATGTCTCCCCTGCCTCTCCTGTCTCCCCCTGCCTGTCCTATGTCTCCCCCTGCCTCTCCTATGTCTCCCCTGCCTCTCCTATGTCTCCCCTGCCTCTCCTATGTCTCTCCCTGCCTCTCCTATGTCTCCCCTGCCTCTCCTATGTCTCCCCCTGCCTCTCCTATGTCTCCCCTGCCTCTCCTATGTCTCCCCCTGCCTCTCCCCCTGCCTCTCCTATGTCTCCCCCTGCCTCTCCTATGTCTCCCCCTGCCTCTCCTATGTCTCCCCCTGCCTCTCCTATGTCTCCCCCTGCCTCTCCTATGTCTCCCCCTGCCTCTCCTATGTCTCCCCCTGCCTCTCCTATGTCTCCCCCTGCCTCTCCTATGTCTCCCCCTGCCTCTCCTATGTCTCCCCCTGCCTCTCCTATGTCTCCCCCTGCCTCTCCTATTCTCCCCCTGCTTCTCCTATGTCTCCCCCTGCCTCTCCTATGTCTCCCCCTGCCTCTCCTATGTCTCCCCTGCCTCTCCTAGTCTCCCCCTGCCTCTCCTATGTCTCCCCTGCCTCTCCTATGTCTCCCCCTGCTTCTCCTATGTCTCCCCCTGCCTCTCCTATGTCTCCCCCTGCCTCTCCTATGTCTCCCCCTGCCTCTCCTATGTCTCCCCCTGCCTCTCCTATGTCTCCCCCTGCCTCTCCTATGTCTCCCCCTCCCTCTCCTAAGTCTCCCCTGTCTCTCCCTGCCTCTCCTATGTCTTCCCCTGCCTCTACTATGTCTCTCCCTGCCTCTCCTATGTCTCCTCCTGCCTCTCCTATGTCTCCCCCTGCCTCTCCTAAGTCTCCCCTGTCTCTCCCTGCCTCTCCTATGTCTCCCCCTGCCTCTCCTATGTCTCCCCTGCCTCTCCTGTCTCCCCTGCCTCTACTATGTCTCCCCCTGCCTCTCCTATGTCTCCCCCTGCCTCTCCTAGGTCTCCCCCTGCCTCTCCTAGGTCTCCCCCTGCCTCTCCTAGGTCTCCCCCTGTCTCCCCTAGGCTCCCCCGCCTCGGTCTCCCCCTGCTCCCAGGACTCCCCCTGCCTCTCCTAGGTCTCCCCCTGTCTCCCCCTAGGACTCCCCTAGGTCTTCTGGGCACACTGTAACAGTGACCATAATGACAGGGAATGGCAGTAATGTTCTCTCAGCGACTAATGTTTTCCCACTGACTCCAATATTATTATAGAGGATTTGCTGCAAAGCTCCATCCATTCTGATGACTCCCACTGACTCTAATGTTATCGCCTGACTGCTGTGTTAAGGCAGTGACTACATGCCTCTCTGTCTCTCACACTGACATTGACTACCACTGTCTCTAATGTTATTTCACTGACTCTAATCCCTTCCATCTGACTATAATGTTTTCAAGGCAGAGAAAAGCAAAGCTCCCAACTAAAGCCAGTAACAGCAGTCCTCCCCCTGCGTCTAGTGGAAGAGTGTCCCTGTGCCTCCCAGACACACAGATATAATGTGACCCATTTAGGTCAGGTCCCAGCCCTCCCAGTCCCAACCCAACTCTATGGCCTTGCTATTGGTCAGAGAACACTGTTTATTCAGCTGAGTGGATCTGTTCCTGCCTTTACTTGTCATCCCCTTGTTCTGTCAGTGTAATGGCTTAGTTTATGTATCTGTTTGCTTCCATAAGTGTGTTTGTTTTGGCATATTGCTATACTTTTCATAAGCCCCTGAGTGTGAAACCCTAATCATGTCACTCTGACTTTTATAGTACTTTCTTCTCTCTCTCTAGCTCTCTTTATATCTATCTATATATCTACTGTATCTATCTCTCTTTTTCTCTCCTTATATCTATCTGTCTATCTCTCTATCTCTCTCGCTCTCTCTCTCTCTCTCTCTCTCTCACTCTCTCTCTCTCTCTCTCTCTCTCTGTCTCTCTCTCTCTCTTTATTCACGGGGCTATCGCTACGAACAGATACGTGCCATACCTTGATCCATCAGTGTGGAGGGGGTGTCTGCTCTCTGGGCAGGAGGAGACAGTGCAGCATCTGTGGGGTTTTCTGTCCTGGGTGGGTGGTCAGCAGGCCTGGAGTTGGGACTCTTGACCTATACGTTGGAGGGCCTATGTATAGTGTAGCCAACAAGCGAATAGACTGCCTAGTAAACTACCTGTTGGGGCAGGCATTAAACTACAATGGGCTAAATCAGGGCCACACAGAGTGTCTCTTGGTAGTCTTAAACAAATCTACTTTGAAACAAAAGTCTACACCTCACACATATTGTCATGGGCTTAAAAAAAGAAGACACCTGCTATGTCAGATAGAGAGTTTAAATATATTCCATTTTGAGTTTGCGTCCCAATATTACACTTTAAAAACATCACAGAAGACTGAAATAAAACAAAACCATTTAACTGTCACGTCCTGGCCAGTATAAGGGTTAATTAGTATTGTAGTTTGGTCAGGACGTGGCAGAGGGTATTCGTTTTATGTGGTTCGGGGTGGTGTGTTTGTTAAAAGGGTGTTTGATTTAGTATTTCCGGGTTTTGGTTTATGTTTAGGTATTTCTATGTTTAGTCTAGTGTGTCTGGTTCTATGTTGAGTTAATTGGGGTTGGACTTCCAATTGAAGGCAGCTGTTTGGTGTTGCCTTTGATTGGAAGTCCTATATTAGTTGGGTGTGTTTGTCTTGTATTTTGTGGGTGATTGTTCTGTGTTTAGCCTAGTGCCTTACCAGACTGTCAGTTTGTCAATCGTTCGTGTTTTTTTGTTATTTTTGTACGTTTGTTTTTTGGAAGTTAATAAACAAGATGAGCATACACATACCTGCTGCGTTTTGGTCCTCAATTTCCAACGACAAGCGTGACATTAACATAGAAATGCCAGATTTGTGTTTTTTTATTTTTATGAAGTTTATTCATTAAGAGCCCGTGCGTCAATCTAAGTAACATAATAAAAAAATCCCCCTTCAAAATCTGTCAGTTTAAGCTAGAGATAGTAGTATAGATATATCAGTCTCAATCCAACGCGTCTGCGGTGGAAGGTGGCCGAGCTACAGCGATGTTTGTCAGACCATGAGACGTGCTGAAAATCTGTCTTGTCATGAAAACGTCTGTAGCGTCCAAACAGTTTGTCTTGCACACGATGGTGTGTTCCTCTACAACCCCCACAAGTGTCGCGGGACTGGTATGAAGGTAACTCATAACTCAAGGGGTTAAACATGTGGAGAAAAAAAAGAAGAAAAAATATATATATATACAGTACCAGTCATAAGTTTGGACACACCTACCCATTCAAGGGTTTTTCTTTATTTCTACTATTTTCTACATTGTAGAATAATAGTGAAGACATCAAAACTATGAAAAAACACATTTTGAATCATGTAGTAACCAAAAAAGTGTTAAACAAATGTTATATTTGAGATTCTTCAAAGTAGCCACCCTTTGCCTTGATGACATCTTTGCACGCTTTTGGCATTGTCTCAACCAGCTTCATGAGGTAGTCACCTGGAATGCATTTCAATTAACAGGTGTGCTTAAAAGTTAATTTGTGGAATTTCTTTCCTTCTTAAGGCGTTTTAGCCAATCAGTTGTGTTGTGACAAGGTAGGGGTGGTATACATATTTAGTAAAAGACCAAGTCCATATTATGGCAAGAACAGCTCAAATAAGCAAAGAAAAACGACAGTCCATCATTAGACATGACGGTCAGTCAATCCGGAAAATGTCAGGAACTTTGAAAGTTTCTTCAAGTGCAGTCGCAAAAACAATCAAGCGCTATAATGAAACTGGAACAGGAAATGAAGACCCAGAGATACCTCTGCTGCGGAGGATAAGTTCGTTAGAGTTACCTGCACCTCAGATTGCAGCCCAAATAAATGCTTCACAGAGTTCAAGTAACAGACACATCTCAACAACAACTGTTCAAAGGAGACTGCGTGAATCAGGCCTTCATGGTCAAATTGATGCAAAGAAACCACTATTAAAGGACACCAATAAGAAGAACAGACTTGCTTGGGTAAAGAAACATGAGCAATGGACATTAGACCGGTGGAAATCTGTCTTTTGGTCTGATGAGTCCAAATTTGCGATTTTTGGTTCCAACTGCCATGTCTTTGTGAGACGCAGAGTAGGTGAACGGATGATCTCCGCATGTGTGTTTCCCACCGTGAAGCATGAAGGAGGTGTGATGGTGTGGGGGGTGCTTTGCTGGTGACACTGTCTGTGATTTATTTCGAATTCAAGGCACACTTAACCAGCATGGCTACCACAGCATTCTTCAGCGATACGCCATTACATCTGGTTTGTGCTTAGTGGGACTATCATTTGTTTTTCAACAGGACAATGATTCAACATACCTCCAGGCTGTGTAAAGGCTATTTGACCAAGAAGGAGAGTGATGGAGTGCTGCATCAGATGACCTGGCCTCCACAATTACTCATACTCAACCCAATTGAGATGGTTTGGGATGAGATAGACCGCAGAGTGAAGGAACAGCAGCCAACAAGTGCTCAGCATATGTGGGAACTCCTTCAAGATTGTTGGAAAAGCATTCCAGGTGATGCTGGTTGAGAGAATGCCAAGAGTGTGCAAATCTGTCATCAAGGAAAAGGGTGGCTTCTCTGAAGAATCTCAAATAAAGAATCTGAAGAATCTCAAATATGAAATATATTTTGATTTGTTTAACACTTTTTTGGTGTCGTCTTTTTGATGTCATCACTATTATTCTACAATGTAGAAAGTAATGTTTCGTTACAGCCTTATTCGAAAATGGATTAAATCGTTTTTTCCCCTCATCAATCTACACACAATACTCCATAAAGACAAAGCAAAAACAGGTTTTTAGAAATGTTTGCAATTTTCTTTTATTATTAATAACTGAAATATTACATTTACATAAGTATTCAGACCCATTACTCAGTACTTTGTTGAAGCACCTTTGGCAGTGATTACACCTTTGGCAGTGATTCTTGGGTATGACACTACAAGCTTGGCACACCTGTGTTTAGGGAGTTTCATCCTTTCTTCTCTGCAGATCCTCTCAAGCTCTTTCGGGTTGGATGGGGAGCGTTGAGTTATCGCTCCTTTGAGCCTTCGGAACAGCCTCAATTTGTCGAGGCATGGACTCTACAAGGTGTCGAAAGCGTTCCACAGGGATTCTGGCCCATGTTGACTCCAATGCTTCCCACAGTTGTGTCAAGTTGGCTGGATGTCCTTTAGGATGTCCTTTATTCTTGATACACCCAGGAAACGGTTGTGCGTGAAAAACCCGGCAGCATTGCAGTTATTGACACAAACCAGTGCGCCTGGCACCTACTACCATACCCCGTTCAAAGGCACTTAAATATTTTTTGTAGCCCATTCACCCTCTGAATGGCACACATACACAATCCATGTCTCAATTGTCTCAAAGCTTAAAAATCCATCATTAACCTGTGTCCTCCCCTTCATCTACACTGATTGAAGTGGACTTAACAAGTGACATGAATAAGGGATCATAGCTTTTACTTGGATTCACCTGGTCAGTCTATGTCATGGAAAGAGCAGGTGTTCTTAATGTTTTGTATACTCAGTGTACATGCTCCAGTGTGACTTGAGCCCGCAGCAGCACAGCTCTAGAGTCTGGACCCGCCTCTGCAGCTCTTGTTTCCTGGGATTCCACACTGTCAGTAGCCCTTTCTTGCAGTCAAATGACCGAGTGGCCTTATGGGTGGAATGTTATTCATATTTTTTATTAATTAACCTTTAAATGTCTAAGCCGTGGGGGGGGGGGGGGATCAGTCTTGTCCTTGACTGTGTGTTTAGGGTCGTTGTCCTGTTGGAAGGTGAACCTTCACCCCGGTCAGAGGACCTGAGCGCTCCGGAGCATCAAGGAACTCTCTGTACTTTGCTTCATTCATCTTTCCCTCGATCCTGACTGGTCTCCCAGTCCCTGCCACTGAAAAACATCCTCAAAGCATGATGCGGCCACCACCATGCTTCACCGTAGGGATGGTGCCAAGTTTCCTCCAGATGTGACGCTTGGCATTCAGGTCAAGGAGTTCAATCTTGGTTTCACCAGACCAGAGAATCTTGTTAATCAAGGTCTGAGAGTCTTTAGGTGCCTTTTGGCAAACTCTCAGCGGGCTGTCATGTGCATTTTACTGAGGAGTGGCTTCTGTCTGGCCCCTCTACCATAAAGGCCTGATTGGTGGAGTGCTGCAGAGATGGTTGTCCATCTGGAAGGTTCTCCCATCTCCATAGAGGACCTAATGGAGCTCTATCACAGTGACCATCAGATTCTTAGTCACCTCCCTAACCAAGTTCCTTCTCCCCCGATTACTCAGTTTATCCAGGCAGCAAGGTCTTGGAAGAGTCTTGGGGATTTCAAACTTCTTCCATTTAAGAATGATGGAGGCCTATGTGTTCTTGGGGACCTCAATGCTACAGAAATGTTTTGGTACCCTTCCCCAAATCTGTACCTCGACAGAATCCTGTCTCGACGCTCTACGGACAATTCCTTCAACCTCATGGCTTGGTTTTTGCTCTGACATGCACTGTCAACTGTGGGACCTTTATATAGACAGGCGTGTGCCTTTCCAAATCATGTCCAATCAATTGAATGTACCACAGGTAGACTCCAATCAAGTTGTAGAAACATCTCAAGGATGATCAATGAAAACAGAATGCACTTGAGCTCAATTTCGAGCCTCATACCAAAAGGTCTGAATACTATTATGCAAATAAGGTATTTCTGTTTTTATCTTTAATAAATTTGCAAACATTTCTCAAAACTTGTTTTCGCTTTGTTGTTATGGGGTATTGTGTGTAGATTGATGAGAAAAAGCATGTATTTAAGCAATTTTGGAATAAAAATGTAATTTAACAAAATGTGGAAAAAGTCAAGGGGTCTGAATACTTTCTGAATGCACTGTATATATACAAAAATGTCTCTCTCTCTCTCTCTGACCTGCCCTCCTCCTTTCTCCCTAGTGGTCGCAATGGGAAGATGCGCGTCCTCTCCTTCAAGACGGGACTGGTGAGCCTGTGTAATGCGGATGTTCAGGAGAAGTATAAATGTAAGTATGAGTCCCGTTCATGTAGACACCACAGCCCTGCAGCCCCCTGACAAAGGAAATAAACTAAACCAGCCTGATTGCAAGCATTACATGAAGACAACCACTTAGGCTAATGAAGGGAATTACTCGCTCTCTGGCTCTGTCTCTCTCTCTCTCTCTCTCTGGCTCTGTCTCTCTCTCAATTCAATCCAATTCCAGGGCTTTATTGGCATGGGAAACATACATTGCCAAAGCAAGTGAAGTAGATAATAAACAAAAGTGAAATAAACAATAAAAATGAACAGTAAACATTACACTCACAGAATTTCCAAAAGAATAAAGACATTTCAAATGTCATAGGATGTCTATATACAAATCAAATCAAACTTTATTTGTCACATGCACCGAATACAAGTGTAGACCTTACCATGAAATGTTTACTTACAAGCCCTTAACCAACAGTGCAGTTCAAGAAGAGTTAAGAAAATATTTACCAAATAAACTAAAGTAAAAAATTATAAAAAGTAACACAATAACATAGCAATAACGAGGCTATATACAGGGGGTACCGGTACTGAGTCAGTGTGCGGGGGTACAGGTTAGAGGTCATTTGTACATGTAGGTAGGGGTGAAGTGACTATGCATAGATAATAAACAGTGAGCAGCAGCAGTGTACAAAACAAATGGGGGGGATGGGGGGTCAATGTAATAGTCCGGTGGCCATTCGATTAATTGTTCAGCAGTCTTATGGTATGGCTTGAGGGTAGAAGCTGATAAGGAGCCTTTTGGTCCTAGACTTGGCGCTCCGGTACTGCTTGCCGTGCGGTAGCAGAGAAAACAGTCTATGACTGGGTGACTGGGGTCTCTGACAGTTTTATGGGCTTTCCTCTGACACCGCCAATTATATAGATCCTGGATGGCAGGAAGCTTGGCCCCAGTGATGTACTGGGCCGTACGCACTACCCTCTGTAGCGCCTTAAGGTCAGATGCCGAGCAGTTGCCGTACCAGGCGGTGATGCAACTGGTCAGGATGCTCTCGATGGTGCAGCTGTAGAACTTTTTGAGGATCTGGGGAACCATGCCAAATCTTTTCAGTCTCCTGAGGGGGAAAAGGTTTTTTTGTGCCCTCTTCACGACTGTCTTGGAATGTTTGGACCATGATAGATCATTGGTGATGTGGACAACAAGGAACTTGATACTCTCGACCCGCTCCACTACAGCCCTGTTGATGTTAATGGGGGGCTGTTCGGCCCTCCTTTTCCTGTAGTCCACGATCATCTCCTTTGTCTTGCTTACATTGAGGGAGAGGTTGTTGTCCTGGCACCACAATGCCAGTTCTCCGAGCTCCTCCCTATAGGCTGTTTCATCGTTGTCTGTGATCAGGCCGACCACTGTTGTGTCCTCAGCAAACTTAATGATGGTGTTGGAGTCGTGTTTGGCTACGCAGTGGTGGGTGAACAGGGAGTACAGGAGGGGAATAAGTACACACCCCTGAGGGGCCCCAGTGTTGAGGATCAGTGTGGCAGATGTGTTGTTGCCAACCCCAGGAAGTCCAGAATCCAGTTGCGGAGAGAGGTGTTTAGTCCCAGAGTCCTTACCTTAGTGATGAGCTTCGTGGGCACTATGGTGTTGAATGCTGAGCTGTAGTCAATGAACAGCATTCTCACATAGGTGTTCCTTTTGTCCAGGTGGGAAAGGGCAGTGTGGAGTGCGATTGAGATTGCGTCATCTGTGGATCTGTTGGGGCGGTATGCGAATTGGAGTGGGTCTAGGTTATCCGGGAAGATGCTGTTGATGTGAGCCATGACCAGCTTTCAGAGCAGTTCATGGCTACCAATGGGGCGGTAATCATTTAGGCGGGTTACCTTCGCTTCCTTGGGCACAGGGACTATGGTGGTCTGCTTGAAACATGTACAGTTAAAGTCGGAAGTTTACATACACCTTAGCCAAATACATTTAAACTCAGTTTTTCACATTTCCTGACATTTAGTCCTAGTAAAAATTCCCTGTCTTATGTCAGTTGGGATCACCACTTTATTTTAAGAATGTGAAATGTCAGAATAATAGTAGAGAGAATGATTTATTTCAGCTTTTATTTCTTTCATCACATTCCCAGTGGATCAGAAGTTTACATACACTCAATTAGTATTTGGTAGCATTGCCTTTAAATGGTTTAACTTGGGTCAAATGTTTCGGGTAGCCTTCCACAAGCTTCCCACAATAAGTTGGGTGAATTTTGGCCCATTCCTCCTGACAGAGCTGGTGTAACTGAGTCAGGTTTGTAGGCCTTCTTGCTCGCACACGCTTTTTCAGTTCTGCCCACACATTTTCTATAGGATTGAGGTCAGGGCTTTGTGATGGCCACTCCAATACCTTGACTTTGTTGTCCTTAAGCCATTTTGCCACAACTTTGGAAGTATGCTTGGGGTCATTGTCCATTTGGAAGACCCATTTGTGACCAAGCTTTAACTTCCTGACTGATGTCTTGAGATGTTGCTTCAATATATCCACATAATTTTCCTCCCTCATGATGCCATCTATTTTGTGAAGTGCACCAGTCCCTCCTGCAGCAAAGCACCCCCACAACATGATGCTGCCACCCCCGTGCTTCACGGTTGGAATGGTCTGCTTCGGCTTGCAAGCCTCCCCATTTTTCCTCCAAACATAACAATGGTCATTATGGCCAAACAGTTAGATTTTTGTTTCATCAGACCAGAGGACATTTCTCCAAAAAGTACGATCTTTGTCCCCATGTACAGTTGCAAACCATAGTCTGACTTTTTTATGGCGGTTTTGGAGCAGTGGCTTCTTCCTTTCTGAGCGGCCTTTCAGGTTATGTCGATATAGGACTCGTTTTACTGTGGATATAGATACTTTTGTACCTGTTTCCTCTAGCATCTTCACAAGGTCCTTTGCTGTTGTTCTGGGATTGATTTGCACCTGTTGCACCAAAGTACGTTAATCTCTAGGAGACAGAACGTGTCTCCTTCCTGAGTGGTATGATGGCTGCGTGGTCCCATGGTGTTTATACTTGCGTACTATTGTTTGTACAGATGAACGTGGTACCTTCAGGCGTTTGGAAATTGCTCCCAAGGATGAACCAGACTTGTGGAGGTCTACAATCTTTTTTCTGAGGTCTTGGCTGATTTCTTTTAATTTTCCCATGATGTCAAGCAAAGAGGCACTGAGTTTGAAGGTAGGCCTTGAAATACATCCACAGGGACACCTCCAATTGACTCAAATGATGTGAATTAGCCTATCAGAAGCTTCTAAAGCCATGACATCATTTTCTGGTATTTTCCAAGCTGTTTAAAGGCACAGTCAACTTAGTGTATGTAAACTTCTGACCCACTGGAATTGTGATACAGTGAATTATAAGTGAAATAATCTGTCTGTAAACAATTGTTGGAAAAATGACTTGTGTCTTGCACAAAGTAGATGTCCTAACCGACTTGCCCAAACTATAGTTTGTTAACAAGAAATTTGTGGAGTGGTTGAAAAACGAGTTTTAATGACTCCAACTTAAGTGTATGTAAACTTCCGATATCAACTGTAGGTATTACAAACTCAGTCAGTGAGAGGTTGAAAATGTCAGTGAAGACATTTGCCAGTTGGTCTGCGCATGCTTTGAGTACACGTCCTGGTGTTGTAACAGTGTTGTAACCATGTGCAAATAGTTAAAGTACAAAAGGGAAAATAAATAAACATAACTATGGGTTGTATGTACAATGGTATTTGTTCTTCACTGGTTGCCCTTTTCTTGTGGCAACAGGTCACAAATATTGTTGCTGTGATGGCACACTGGGGTATTTCACCCAGTAGATATGGGAGTTTATCAAAATTGGGTTTGTTTTCGAATTCTTTGTGGATCTGTGTAATCTGAGGGAACTATATGTCTCTAGTATAGTCATACATTTGCCAGGAGGTTAGGAAGTGCAGCTCTGTTTCCACCTCATTTTGTGGGCAGTGTGCACATAGCCTGTCTTCTCTTGAGAGCCAGGTCTGCCTACGGCGGCCTTTCTCAATAGCAAGGCTATGCACACTGAGTCTGTACATAGTCAAAGTTTTCCTTAAGTGTGGGTTAGTCACAGTGGTCAGGTATTCTGCCACTGTGTACTCTCTTTTTAGGGCCAAATAGTATTCTAGTTTGCTCTGTTTTTTTTCTTCTTTCCAATGTGTCAAGGAATTATCTTTTTGTTTTCTCATGATTTGGTTGGGTCTAGTTGTGTTGCTGTCCTGTGGCTCTGTGGGGTCTGTTTGTGTTTGTGAACAGAGCCCCAGGACCAGCTTGCTTAGGGCTCTCTCTCCAGGTTAATCTCTCTGTAGGTGATGGCTTTGTTATGGAAGGTTTGGGAATCACTTCCTTTTAGGTGGTTGTAGAATTTAATGGCTCTTTTCTGGATTTTGATCATTAGCGGGTATCGGCCTAATTCGTTTCTGCATGCATTATTTGGTGTTTTATGTTGTACACTGAGGATATTTTTGCAGAATTCTGCATGCAGTCTCAATTTCCTGTTTGTCCCATTTTGTGAATTCTTGGTTGGTGAGCGGACCCCAGACCTCACAACCATAAAGGGCAATGTGTTCTATAACTGATTGAAGTATTTTTTGCCAGATCCTAATTGGTGTGTCAAATTTTATGTTGCTTTTGTTGGCATAGAAGGCCCTTCTTGCCTTGTCTCTCAGATCGTTCACAGCTTTGTGGAGTTACATGTTGCGCTAATGTTTAGGCCGAGGTATGTATCATTTTTTTGTGTACTCTAGGGCAACGGTGTCTAGATGGAATTTGTATTTGTGGTCCTGGCAACTGGACCTTTTTTAGAACACCATTATTTTTATCTTACTGAGATTTACTGTCAGGGCCCAGGTCTGACAGAATCTGTGCAGAAGATCTAGGTGCTGCTGTAGGCCCTCCTTGGGTGGTGACAGATCATCAGTAGACATTTGACTTCAGATTCTAGTAGGGTGAGGCCGGGTGCTGCAGACTGTTTTAGTGCCCCAATTCGTTGATATACATGTTAACCTCCCTGGGCAATGTGGGACGTTTACGTGGAATCGCGTGGCGCGAAATACAAATACCTCAAAAATGCTATAACTTCAATTTCTCAAACATATGACTATTTTACACCATTTTAAAGACTCTCGTTAATCTAACCACATTGTCCGATTTCAAAAAGGCTTTACAGCGAAGGCAAAACATTAGATTATGTCAGGAGAGTACCCTGCCAAAAATAATCACACAGCCATTTTCAAAGCAAGCATATATGTCACAAAAAACAAAACCACAGCTAAATGCAGCACTAACCTTTGATGATCTTCATCAGATGACACTCCTAGGACATTATGTTATACAATACATGCATGTTTTGTTCAATCAAGTTCATATTTATATCAAAAACCAGCTTTTTACATTAGCATGTGATGTTCAGAACTAGCATACCCACCGCAAACTTCCGGTGAATTTACTAAATTACTCACGATTAACGTTCACAAAATACATAACAATTATTTTAGGAATTATAGATACAGAACTCCTTTATGCAATCGCGGTGTCAGATTTTAAAATAGCTTTTCGGCGAAAGCACATTTTGCAATATTCTGAGTACATAGCCCGGCCATCACGGCTAGCTAATTTGACACCCCTCAAGTTTGGCCCTCACCAAACTCAGATTTACTATAAGAAAAATTGGATTACCTTTGCTGTTCTTCATCAGAATGCACTCCCAGGACTTCTACTTCAACAACAAATGTTGTTTTGGTTCCAAATAATCCATAGTTATATTCAAATACCTCCGTTTTGTTCGTGCGTTCAGGTCAGTATCCGAAGGGTGACGCGCGAGCGCATTTCATGACAAAAAAATTCTAAATATTCCATTACCGTACTTCGAAGCATGTCAAATGCTGTTTAAAATCAATTTTTATGCTATTTTTCTCGTAAAATAGCGATAATATTCCAACCGGGCGACGTTGTATTCATTCAAAGGCTGAAAGAAAAAATTGAGAATTCTCATGAACGCGCATCTCCAGTGTCACTGTTCTCAGCCTGACCACTCACAAAATCTCCTGCTGTTTTTCGCCCAGAGACAGGAGAGACGTCATTCCACTTTCTGGCGCCTTCTGAGAGCCAATGGAAGCCTTAGAAAATGTCACGTTACAGCAGAGATGCTGTATTTTCGATAGAGATGCCACAGAAGGAGAACAAATTGTCAGACAGGGCACTTCCTGTATGGAATCTTCTCAGGTTTTGGCCTGCCATATGAGTTCTGTTATACTCACAGACACCATTCAAACAGTTTTAGAAACTTTAGAGTGTTTTCTATTTCTATCCAAATCTACAAATTATATGCATATTCTCGTTTCTGGGCAAGAGTAGTAACCAGTTAAAATCGGGTATGTTTTTTATCCGGCCGTGCAAATACTGCCCCCTAGCCCCAACAGGTTTTAAAGAGGGTGGGGTTTAAGCTGCATCCCTGTCTCACCCCATGGCCCTGTGGAAAGAAATGTGTTTTTTGCCAATTTTAACCACGCACTTGTTGTTTGTGTACATGGATTTTAAAATGTCATATGTTTTTCCCCAATACCACTTTCCATCAATTTGTATAGCAGACCCTCATGCCAAATTGAGTGAACAGCTTTTTTGAAATCAACAAAGCATGAGAGGACTTTGCTTTTGTTTTGGTTTGTTTGTTTGTCAATTAGGGTGTGCAGGGTGAATACGTGGTCTGTCGTACGGTAATTTGGTAAAAAGCCAATTTGACATTTGTTCAGTACATTGTTTTCACTGAGGAAACATACAAGTCCCTCTCCAAAGTACATAGGACTTTTAAGCAGAGAGAAGACACTCTCTCACCACACTCAGCGCTCTTTCTGGCCCCTCTGGCTTCCCTTTTTGATTTTCAATTATGCTCTAATATTTCACTGGTGCCCAGCTCATGGGAACTAAAACCATTTTACAGCTTAATTTTACGACTTAGCCTTTTAAATATGTGAAGAAGGGGGAGAGGAGAGAGAATAAGCGGCGTCATCCATATTGTGAGACCTGGAACAGAAAGTCAGGGGATACAAGATTTTAGACAGCCCCTGCAGGTCAGGCCAGGCCCACTGTCAGCTGACACACCATCTGGGGCTGCTCGAAAGAATTGAATGACAGATTTTGAGTGTTTTTTTTTTAAATGGCCGACAAAGCAGGAACGACATGCCGCTGGAGGCTTGTGAGGGTAGAGGGGGGCAGTGATGTCAGCCATGCCAGTTTGTCCCAGTGATTGATCACACATTTTGTCTCCTCAGCTCAGAGGAGAGATGATCCCTGATTCTGCTAGTAAACAAGGGGCACATCTGGTGAATGAGTGAACGTGGCAGCGTAGCAGTATGGCAGACATACTGTGTGTGTGTGTGTGTGTGCATGAGTGTGTGCCAGGGCTCCACATTACTAGGGTAGAGAGGCTGACAACTTGCGTGTGTGTGTGTGTGTGTGTGTGTGTGTGTGTGTGTGTGTGTGTGTGTGTGTGTGTGTGTGTGTGTGTGTGTGTGTGTGTGTGTGGTGGGGGGGGGAGAGGCTGACATTATCAGACTACTGTTTAACATGCAGGTGTCAGTGTCTTCTACTCCCCCCTGAGTCATGTGCAGGGGAGAGGCAGGCAGGGGCTGGTGCTATTTATAATGGCATTGTGCAGCACCTTCACACAGCTGTCAGTATCCATCTCCTCAGTGACATGCAGAGTCACGACTCGCAGACGAACGCCCCTTTCAGAGCCTGACGAGGCAGCGAGTTCTTTATCTGCAATTAGATCAGCACGGTTGCCCCTTTCTCTCTCTCTCTCTCTCTCTCTCTCTCTCTCTCTCTCTCCCTCTACTGTACCTCGCTCTTTCTCTCTCTCTCTCTCTCTCTCTCTCTCTCTCTCTCTCTCTCTCTCCCTCTACTGTACCCCTCTCTCTCTCTCTCTCTCTCTCTCTCTCTCTCTCTCTCTCTCTCTCTCTCTCTCTCTCTCTCTCTCCCTCTACTGTACCTCTCTCTTTCTTTATCTCTTTCTATCTCTCTCTCTCTTCTTCTACTGTACCTCTTTCTTTCTCTCTCTCTCTCTCTCTCTCTCTCTCTCTCTCTCTCTCTCTCTCTCCCTCTACTGTACCTCTCTCTTTCTTTATCTCTTTCTATCTCTCTCTCTCTTCTTCTACTGTACCTCTTTCTTTCTCTCTCTCTTTCTCTCTCTCTCTCTCTCTCTCTCCCCCCCCCCCCAACATACCTAGATACAGGCAGAGGGAAATATCACCCACACACATAGAGAAATACTGAGAACATGGATGCATTTGTAAAGTATTCAGACCCCTGGACTTTTTCAACATTTTGTTAGGTTAGAACCTTATTCTAAAATTGATTAAATAGTTATTTTCCCTCATCAATCTACACACAATACCCCATAATGATAAAGCAAATGCACATAAAAAAAACTCTGGCAGCGATTACATCCTCGAGTCTTCTTGGGTATTACCCTACAAGCTTGGCACACCTGTTTTTGGGGAGTTTCTCCCATTCTTCTCTGCAGATCCTCTCAGGCTCTTTCAGGTTGGATGGGGAGTGTCTCTGCACAGCTATTTTCCGGTCTTTCCACTGCTGCTCGATTGGGTTCAAGTCCGGACTTTGGCTGGGCCACTCAAGGACATTCAAAGACTTGTCCCGAAGCCACTCCTGCGTTGTCTTGGCTGTGTGCTTAGTGTCGTTGTCCTGTTGGAAGGTGAACCTTCACCCCAGTCTGAGGTCCTGAGCACTCTGGAGCAGGTTTCATCAAGGATCTCTCTGTGCTTTGCGCCGTTCATCTTTCCCTCGATCCTGACTAGTCTCCCAGTCCCTGACACTGAAAAACATCCCCACAGCATGATGCTGCCACCATCATGATTCAACGTAGGGATGGTGCCAGGTTTCCTCCAGACATGACGCTTGGCATTCAGGCCAAAGACTTCAATCTTGGTTTCATCAGACCAGAGAATCTTGTTTGTCATGGTCTGAGAGTCCTTAAGGTGCCTTTTTGGCAAACTCCGAGCAGGCTGTCACGTGCCTTTTATTGAGGAGAGGCTTCGGTCTGGCCACTCTACCATAAAGGCTTGATTGGCGGAGTGCTGCAGAGATGGTTGTCCTTCTGGAAAGTTCCTCTGGAGCTCTGTCCGAGTGATATGGAAAATGTCAAGGGGTATGAATACTTTTCGAATGTACTATATGTATAGGTGTGAATAGTAGTATTATAAACTGGGGGGGTTTAACCACTGAATGCTGATTGGCTGACAGCCGTGGTATATCAGAGCATATACCACGGGTATGACAAAACATTTATTTTTAATGCTCTAATTACATTTTGTAACCAGTTTATAATAGCAATAAGGCACCTCAAGGGTTTGTGGTATATGGCCAATATACCACGGCTAAGGGCTATACCCAGGCACTCCGGGTTGTTTTGTGCACAGTAACAGCCCTTAGCCGTGGTATATTGGCCATATATCACCCCCCCCCCTCGTGCCTTATTGCTTAAATATACTCTCGTTCACACAAGCAGACATATTGTATACACACACAGGCTTAGATACTACACATTACACACAGGCTTAGATACCACACATTACACACAGGCTTAGATACTGCACATTACACACAGGCTTAGATACTACACATTACACACAGGCTTAGATACTACACATTACACACAGGCTTAGATACTACACATTACATACAGGCTTAGATACTACACATTACACACAGGCTTAGATACCACACATTACACACAGGCTTAGATAATACACATTACACACAGGCTTAGATACTACACATTACACACAGGCTTAGATATTACACACAGGCTTAGATACTACACATTACACACAGGCTTAGATACTACACATTACACACAGGCTTAGATACTACACATTACACACAGGCTTAGATACTACACATTACACACAGGCTTAGATACTACACATTACACACAGGCTTAGATACCACACATTTCACACAGGCTTAGATACTACACATTACACACAGGCTTAGATATTACACACAGGCTTAGATACTACACATTACACACAGGCTTAGATACCACACATTACACACAGGCTTAGATACTACACATTACACACAGGCTTAGATACTACACATTACACACAGACTTAGATACTGCACATGGGTGAACATAGTGTCACACACTCACACATATTTTATTAACCCTGTATGTTTTGTCAGACCTGTTCAGGCAGGTGTCTGGTCCAGGGGGTCTGACAGACCAGCGTTACCTCACTATGCTGCTCTATGAAGCCATCCAGATCCCCCGACAGCTGGGAGAGGTGGCCGCCTTCGGGGGGAGCAATGTGGAGCCCAGTGTACGCAGCTGCTTCCGTATGGTGAGATCACCTACACACACACACAGACAGAATGCACACACAGACAGACGCACACACAGACACGCGCAGGCCGCAAACATATACATACACGCACGCACGCAGACACCACGCAATTTCTCAAGCAAGAATTTTGCTAGGACTGTCTGGGAGTTGTCTGAGTGAGCTGTTATTGGCAGAGAGGTTTGAAATTCTCTTTTTTATGGTGATGTCACCAGGCAGGCCAAAACTGCATCCCACCAAGACAGGAAATATATATAAAACACAGTCAAGTCTAGTTTTTGACGCCACTGGGCCTTTAAAGCATCATAATGTTGGGGTCATTGATCGTAGGTGTTACTGATCAAATTGTTCATTCTGAGTGAAATCCTGTGTGAACCAATGTGGTCTGTGGACATGTTTTTAAGGTTTTTTGTGAAACCAATCTGGTTTAAAGGACTGTTGGGGGAACCATATAGAATCTATGGGCATAACATCATTTCAAAGTGTTTCAGATGGAGACATGGAAGAACTGAGGGCATTGTCATTTCCACTCTCATACATGGGGGATACGTTTTTTTTTAAATCCCGCCTCATGGCATTTAGCTCAGGAGAGAAATGTATTTTTAAAGCAGTCACTTTAATGGTAGAGTTGGGACGAGTAGGTACTTTTTTTTGAGCGGTGGCGTTTTAAAACCTTTCTAAAAAAAAATCTTCACTTTTTTACAGCCGACCCGTAATTAAATGTCGCTCGATTCCCGCCCATGCTTCTGATATCAGCCACAGGGGATTAAAACCCTGTTTGTCAACTCTATTTGCTGTATGTCATGTCTTTTATAAGCAGATTTTATTATCAGTGTAGTTCCAATCAGAAGTGCCCAGATAAACAATTTATCACGTTGGCATGGCAATGAAGTCAAAGTGAGGGGATGACACGCGATAGCACGTCCTGTGGGTGTAGGGTGTAGGGTGTAGGGTGTAGTGGAGAGGTGTAGGGGAGTCATCCATGACAGAGGGACAGAAGGGTTTGGTTCTACATGGAGGATGACAGGATCAGAGGGAGGGAGGTACACTACAGTAGACAGTCTGTGCTGTGGCCCTCCTTGATCTGTA
Source organism: Salmo salar (assembly GCF_965601325.2). NCBI lineage: Eukaryota > Metazoa > Chordata > Actinopteri > Salmoniformes > Salmonidae > Salmo > Salmo salar. The sequence goes on along the minus strand of NC_138299.1, from coordinate 76,579,163 downwards.
TGTATAGAGAGACCAGTCTGTTGTAATCTATGAGGCCATGGAGAGTGTAAGTTGTTGCTTTGTGTAGTCAGTGGGTCCAGTTCTATTAGTTATTTATACTGTAGACAGTCAGTGGGTCCAGTTCTATTAGTTATTTATACTGTAGACAGTCAGTGGGTCCAGTTCTATTAGTTATTTATACTGTAGACAGTCAGTGGGTCCAGTTCTATTAGTTATTTATACTGTAGACAGTCAGTGGGTCCAGTTCTATTAGTTATTTATACTGTAGACAGTCAGTAGGTCCAGTTCTATTAGTTATTGATACTGTAGACAGTCAGTAGGTCCAGTTCTATTAGTTATTGATACTGTAGACAGTCAGTAGGTCCAGTTCTATTAGTTATTGATACTGTAGACAGTCAGTGGGTCCAGTTCTATTAGTTATTTATACTGTAGACAGTCAGTGAGTCCAGTTCTATTAGTTATTTATACTGTAGACAGTCAGTGGGTCCAGTTCTATTAGTTATTTATACTGTAGACAGTCAGTGGGTCCAGTTCTATTAGTTATTGATACTGTAGACAGTCAGTAGGTCCAGTTCTATTAGTTATTGATACTGTAGACAGTCAGTGGGTCCAGTTCTATTAGTTATTGATACTGTAGACAGTCAGTGGGTCCAGTTCTATTAGTTATTGATGCTGTAGACAGTCAGTGGGTCCAGTTCTATTAGTTATTTATACTGTAGACAGTCAGTGGGTCCAGTTCTATTAGTTATTGATACTGTAGACAGTCAGTGGGTCCAGTTCTATTAGTTATTGATACTGTAGACAGTCAGTGGGTCCAGTTCTAGTAGTTATTGATACTGTAGACAGTCAGTAGGTCCAGTTCTATTAGTTATTGATACTGTAGACAGTCAGTGAGTCCAGTTCTATTAGTTATTGATACTGTAGACAGTCAGTGGGTCCACTTCTATTAGTTATTGATACTGTAGACAGTCAGTGGGTCCAGTTCTATTAGTTATTGATACTGTAGACAGTCAGTGAGTCCAGTTCTATTAGTTATTGATACTGTAGACAGTCAGTGGGTCCAGTTCTATTAGTTATTGATACTGTAGACAGTCAGTGGGTCCAGTTCTATTAGTTATTGATACTGTAGACAGTCAGTGAGTCCAGTTCTATTAGTTATTGATACTGTAGACAGTCAGTGAGTCCAGTTCTATTAGTTATTGATACTGTAGACAGTCAGTGGGTCCAGTTCTATTAGTTATTGATACTGTAGACAGTCAGTGGGTCCAGTTCTATTAGTTATTGATACTGTAGACAGTCAGTGAGTCCAGTTCTATTAGTTATTGATACTGTAGACAGTCAGTGAGTCCAGTTCTATTAGTTATTGATACTGTAGACAGTCAGTGGGTCCAGTTCTATTAGTTATTGATACTGTAGACAGTCAGTGGGTCCAGTTCTATTAGTTATTGATACTGTAGACAGTCAGTGAGTCCAGTTCTATTAGTTATTGATACTGTAGACAGTCAGTAGGTCCAGTTCTATTAGTTATTGATACTGTAGACAGTCAGTGGGTCCAGTTCTATTAGTTATTGATACTGTAGACAGTCAGTGGGTCCAGTTCTATTAGTTATTGATACTGTAGACAGTCAGTAGGTCCAGTTCTATTAGTTATTGATACTGTAGACAGTCAGTGAGTCCAGTTCTATTAGTTATTGATACTGTAGACAGTCAGTGAGGTCCAGTTCTATTAGTTATTGATACTGTAGACAGTCAGTGGGTCCAGTTCTATTAGTTATTGATACTGTAGACAGTCAGTGGGTCCAGTTCTATTAGTTATTGATACTGTAGACAGTCAGTGAGTCCAGTTCTATTAGTTATTGATACTGTAGACAGTCAGTGGGTCCAGTTCTATTAGTTATTGATACTGTAGACAGTCAGTGGGTCCAGTTCTATTAGTTATTGATACTGTAGACAGTCAGTGGGTCCAGTTCTATTAGTTATTGATACTGTAGACAGTCAGTGAGGTCCAGTTCTATTAGTTATTGATACTGTAGACAGTCAGTGGGTCCAGTTCTATTAGTTATTGATACTGTAGACAGTCAGTGGGTCCAGTTCTATTAGTTATTGATACTGTAGACAGTCAGTAGGTCCAGTTCTATTAGTTATTGATACTGTAGACAGTCAGTAGGTCCAGTTCTATTAGTTATTGATACTGTAGACAGTCAGTAGGTCCAGTTCTATTAGTTATTGATACTGTAGACAGTCAGTGGGTCCAGTTCTATTAGTTATTGATACTGTAGACAGTCAGTGAGGTCCAGTTCTATTAGTTATTGATACTGTAGACAGTCAGTAGGTCCAGTTCTATTAGTTATTGATACTGTAGACAGTCAGTAGGTCCAGTTCTATTAGTTATTGATACTGTAGACAGTCAGTAGGTCCAGTTCTATTAGTTATTGATACTGTAGACAGTCAGTAGGTCCAGTTCTATTAGTTATTGATACTGTAGACAGTCAGTAGGTCCAGTTCTATTAGTTATTGATACTGTAGACAGTCAGTAGGTCCAGTTCTATTAGTTATTGATACTGTAGACAGTCAGTGGGTCCAGTTCTATTAGTTATTGATACTGTAGACAGTCAGTGGGTCCAGTTCTATTAGTTATTGATACTGTAGACAGTCAGTGGGTCCAGTTCTATTAGTTATTGATACTGTAGACAGTCAGTAGGTCCAGTTCTATTAGTTATTGATACTGTAGACAGTCAGTAGGTCCAGTTCTATTAGTTATTGATACTGTAGACAGTCAGTGGGTCCAGTTCTATTAGTTATTGATACTGTAGACAGTCAGTGGGTCCAGTTCTATTAGTTATTGATACTGTAGACAGTCAGTGGGTCCAGTTCTATTAGTTATTGATACTGTAGACAGTCAGTGGGTCCAGTTCTATTAGTTATTGATACTGTAGACAGTCAGTGGGTCCAGTTCTATTAGTTATTGATACTGTAGACAGTCAGTAGGTCCAGTTCTATTAGTTATTGATACTGTAGACAGTCAGTAGGTCCAGTTCTATTAGTTATTGATACTGTAGACAGTCAGTAGGTCCAGTTCTATTAGTTATTGATACTGTAGACAGTCAGTGGGTCCAGTTCTATTAGTTATTGATACTGTAGACAGTCAGTGGGTCCAGTTCTATTAGTTATTGATACTGTAGACAGTCAGTGGGTCCAGTTCTATTAGTTATTGATACTGTAGACAGTCAGTAGGTCCAGTTCTATTAGTTATTGATACTGTAGACAGTCAGTGGGTCCAGTTCTATTAGTTATTGATACTGTAGACAGTCAGTGGGTCCAGTTCTATTAGTTATTGATACTGTAGACAGTCAGTAGGTCCAGTTCTATTAGTTATTGATACTGTAGACAGTCAGTGGGTCCAGTTCTATTAGTTATTGATACTGTAGACAGTCAGTGGGTCCAGTTCTATTAGTTATTGATACTGTAGACAGTCAGTAGGTCCAGTTCTATTAGTTATTGATACTGTAGACAGTCAGTAGGTCCAGTTCTATTAGTTATTGATACTGTAGACAGTCAGTAGGTCCAGTTCTATTAGTTATTGATACTGTAGACAGTCAGTAGGTCCAGTTCTATTAGTTATTGATACTGTAGACAGTCAGTAGGTCCAGTTCTATTAGTTATTGATACTGTAGACAGTCAGTGGGTCCAGTTCTATTAGTTATTGATACTGTAGACAGTCAGTAGGTCCAGTTCTATTAGTTATTGATACTGTAGACAGTCAGTGGGTCCAGTTCTATTAGTTATTGATACTGTAGACAGTCAGTAGGTCCAGTTCTATTAGTTATTGATACTGTAGACAGTCAGTAGGTCCAGTTCTATTAGTTATTGATACTGTAGACAGTCAGTGGGTCCAGTTCTATTAGTTATTGATACTGTAGACAGTCAGTAGGTCCAGTTCTATTAGTTATTGATACTGTAGACAGTCAGTGGGTCCAGTTCTATTAGTTATTGATACTGTAGACAGTCAGTAGGTCCAGTTCTATTAGTTATTGATACTGTAGACAGTCAGTGGGTCCAGTTCTATTAGTTATTGATACTGTAGACAGTCAGTGGGTCCAGTTCTATTAGTTATTGATACTGTAGACAGTCAGTAGGTCCAGTTCTATTAGTTATTGATACTGTAGACAGTCAGTAGGTCCAGTTCTATTAGTTATTGATACTGTAGACAGTCAGTGGGTCCAGTTCTATTAGTTATTGATACTGTAGACAGTCAGTGAGTCCAGTTCTATTAGTTATTGATACTGTAGACAGTCAGTGGGTCCAGTTCTATTAGTTATTGATACTGTAGACAGTCAGTGGGTCCAGTTCTATTAGTTATTGATACTGTAGACAGTCAGTAGGTCCAGTTCTATTAGTTATTGATACTGTAGACAGTCAGTGGGTCCAGTTCTATTAGTTATTGATACTGTAGACAGTCAGTGGGTCCAGTTCTATTAGTTATTGATACTGTAGACAGTCAGTGGGTCCAGTTCTATTAGTTATTGATACTGTAGACAGTCAGTGGTCCAGTTCTATTAGTTATTTATACTGTAGACAGTCAGTGGGTCCAGTTCTATTAGTTATTGATACTGTAGACAGTCAGTGGGTCCAGTTCTATTAGTTATTGATACTGTAGACAGTCAGTGGGTCCAGTTCTAGTAGTTATTGATACTGTAGACAGTCAGTAGGTCCAGTTCTATTAGTTATTGATACTGTAGACAGTCAGTGAGTCCAGTTCTATTAGTTATTGATACTGTAGACAGTCAGTGGGTCCAGTTCTATTAGTTATTGATACTGTAGACAGTCAGTGGGTCCAGTTCTATTAGTTATTGATACTGTAGACAGTCAGTGAGTCCAGTTCTATTAGTTATTGATACTGTAGACAGTCAGTGGGTCCAGTTCTATTAGTTATTGATACTGTAGACAGTCAGTGGGTCCAGTTCTATTAGTTATTGATACTGTAGACAGTCAGTGAGTCCAGTTCTATTAGTTATTGATACTGTAGACAGTCAGTGAGTCCAGTTCTATTAGTTATTGATACTGTAGACAGTCAGTGGGTCCAGTTCTATTAGTTATTGATACTGTAGACAGTCAGTGGGTCCAGTTCTATTAGTTATTGATACTGTAGACAGTCAGTGAGTCCAGTTCTATTAGTTATTGATACTGTAGACAGTCAGTAGGTCCAGTTCTATTAGTTATTGATACTGTAGACAGTCAGTAGGTCCAGTTCTATTAGTTATTGATACTGTAGACAGTCAGTGGGTCCAGTTCTATTAGTTATTGATACTGTAGACAGTCAGTAGGTCCAGTTCTATTAGTTATTGATACTGTAGACAGTCAGTGAGTCCAGTTCTATTAGTTATTGATACTGTAGACAGTCAGTGAGTCCAGTTCTATTAGTTATTGATACTGTAGACAGTCAGTGAGTCCAGTTCTATTAGTTATTGATACTGTAGACAGTCAGTGGGTCCAGTTCTATTAGTTATTGATACTGTAGACAGTCAGTGGGTCCAGTTCTATTAGTTATTGATACTGTAGACAGTCAGTAGGTCCAGTTCTATTAGTTATTGATACTGTAGACAGTCAGTGGGTCCAGTTCTATTAGTTATTGATACTGTAGACAGTCAGTAGGTCCAGTTCTATTAGTTATTGATACTGTAGACAGTCAGTGGGTCCAGTTCTATTAGTTATTGATACTGTAGACAGTCAGTGGGTCCAGTTCTATTAGTTATTGATACTGTAGACAGTCAGTGGGTCCAGTTCTATTAGTTATTGATACTGTAGACAGTCAGTGGTCCAGTTCTATTAGTTATTGATACTGTAGACAGTCAGTAGGTCCAGTTCTATTAGTTATTGATACTGTAGACAGTCAGTAGGTCCAGTTCTATTAGTTATTGATACTGTAGACAGTCAGTGGGTCCAGTTCTATTAGTTATTGATACTGTAGACAGTCAGTAGGTCCAGTTCTATTAGTTATTGATACTGTAGACAGTCAGTGGGTCCAGTTCTATTAGTTATTGATACTGTAGACAGTCAGTGGGTCCAGTTCTATTAGTTATTGATACTGTAGACAGTCAGTAGGTCCAGTTCTATTAGTTATTGATACTGTAGACAGTCAGTGGGTCCAGTTCTATTAGTTATTGATACTGTAGACAGTCAGTAGGTCCAGTTCTATTAGTTATTGATACTGTAGACAGTCAGTAGGTCCAGTTCTATTAGTTATTGATACTGTAGACAGTCAGTGGGTCCAGTTCTATTAGTTATTGATACTGTAGACAGTCAGTGGGTCCAGTTCTATTAGTTATTGATACTGTAGACAGTCAGTGGGTCCAGTTCTATTAGTTATTGATACTGTAGACAGTCAGTGGGTCCAGTTCTATTAGTTATTGATACTGTAGACAGTCAGTAGGTCCAGTTCTATTAGTTATTGATACTGTAGACAGTCAGTAGGTCCAGTTCTATTAGTTATTGATACTGTAGACAGTCAGTGGGTCCAGTTCTATTAGTTATTGATACTGTAGACAGTCAGTAGGTCCAGTTCTATTAGTTATTGATACTGTAGACAGTCAGTGGGTCCAGTTCTATTAGTTATTGATACTGTAGACAGTCAGTGGGTCCAGTTCTATTAGTTATTGATACTGTAGACAGTCAGTGGGTCCAGTTCTATTAGTTATTGATACTGTAGACAGTCAGTAGGTCCAGTTCTATTAGTTATTGATACTGTAGACAGTCAGTGGGTCCAGTTCTATTAGTTATTGATACTGTAGACAGTCAGTGGGTCCAGTTCTATTAGTTATTGATACTGTAGACAGTCAGTAGGTCCAGTTCTATTAGTTATTGATACTGTAGACAGTCAGTGGGTCCAGTTCTATTAGTTATTGATACTGTAGACAGTCAGTGGGTCCAGTTCTATTAGTTATTGATACTGTAGACAGTCAGTAGGTCCAGTTCTATTAGTTATTGATACTGTAGACAGTCAGTGGGTCCAGTTCTATTAGTTATTGATACTGTAGACAGTCAGTAGGTCCAGTTCTATTAGTTATTGATACTGTAGACAGTCAGTAGGTCCAGTTCTATTAGTTATTGATACTGTAGACAGTCAGTAGGTCCAGTTCTATTAGTTATTGATACTGTAGACAGTCAGTAGGTCCAGTTCTATTAGTTATTGATACTGTAGACAGTCAGTAGGTCCAGTTCTATTAGTTATTGATACTGTAGACAGTCAGTGAGTCCAGTTCTATTAGTTATTGATACTGTAGACAGTCAGTGGGTCCAGTTCTATTAGTTATTGATACTGTAGACAGTCAGTAGGTCCAGTTCTATTAGTTATTGATACTGTAGACAGTCAGTAGGTCCAGTTCTATTAGTTATTGATACTGTAGACAGTCAGTAGGTCCAGTTCTATTAGTTATTGATACTGTAGACAGTCAGTGAGTCCAGTTCTATTAGTTATTGATACTGTAGACAGTCAGTGAGTCCAGTTCTATTAGTTATTGATACTGTAGACAGTCAGTGGGTCCAGTTCTATTAGTTATTGATACTGTAGACAGTCAGTGAGTCCAGTTCTATTAGTTATTGATACTGTAGACAGTCAGTGGGTCCAGTTCTATTAGTTATTGATACTGTAGACAGTCAGTGGGTCCAGTTCTATTAGTTATTGATACTGTAGACAGTCAGTGAGTCCAGTTCTATTAGTTATTGATACTGTAGACAGTCAGTAGGTCCAGTTCTATTAGTTATTGATACTGTAGACAGTCAGTGAGTCCAGTTCTATTAGTTATTGATACTGTAGACAGTCAGTGGGTCCAGTTCTATTAGTTATTGATACTGTAGACAGTCAGTGAGTCCAGTTCTATTAGTTATTGATACTGTAGACAGTCAGTAGGTCCAGTTCTATTAGTTATTGATACTGTAGACAGTCAGTGGGTCCAGTTCTATTAGTTATTGATACTGTAGACAGTCAGTGGGTCCAGTTCTATTAGTTATTGATACTGTAGACAGTCAGTAGGTCCAGTTCTATTAGTTATTGATACTGTAGACAGTCAGTGGGTCCAGTTCTATTAGTTATTGATACTGTAGACAGTCAGTAGGTCCAGTTCTATTAGTTATTGATACTGTAGACAGTCAGTGAGGTCCAGTTCTATTAGTTATTGATACTGTAGACAGTCAGTGGGTCCAGTTCTATTAGTTATTGATACTGTAGACAGTCAGTGGGTCCAGTTCTATTAGTTATTGATACTGTAGACAGTCAGTAGGTCCAGTTCTATTAGTTATTGATACTGTAGACAGTCAGTAGGTCCAGTTCTATTAGTTATTGATACTGTAGACAGTCAGTAGGTCCAGTTCTATTAGTTATTGATACTGTAGACAGTCAGTAGGTCCAGTTCTATTAGTTATTGATACTGTAGACAGTCAGTGAGTCCAGTTCTATTAGTTATTGATACTGTAGACAGTCAGTGGGTCCAGTTCTATTAGTTATTGATACTGTAGACAGTCAGTGGGTCCAGTTCTATTAGTTATTGATACTGTAGACAGTCAGTGGGTCCAGTTCTATTAGTTATTGATACTGTAGACAGTCAGTAGGTCCAGTTCTATTAGTTATTGATACTGTAGACAGTCAGTGGGTCCAGTTCTATTAGTTATTGATACTGTAGACAGTCAGTGGGTCCAGTTCTATTAGTTATTGATACTGTAGACAGTCAGTGGGTCCAGTTCTATTAGTTATTGATACTGTAGACAGTCAGTGGGTCCAGTTCTATTAGTTATTGATACTGTAGACAGTCAGTGGGTCCAGTTCTATTAGTTATTGATACTGTAGACAGTCAGTAGGTCCAGTTCTATTAGTTATTGATACTGTAGACAGTCAGTAGGTCCAGTTCTATTAGTTATTGATACTGTAGACAGTCAGTAGGTCCAGTTCTATTAGTTATTGATACTGTAGACAGTCAGTAGGTCCAGTTCTATTAGTTATTGATACTGTAGACAGTCAGTGGGTCCAGTTCTATTAGTTATTGATACTGTAGACAGTCAGTGGGTCCAGTTCTATTAGTTATTGATACTGTAGACAGTCAGTGGGTCCAGTTCTATTAGTTATTGATACTGTAGACAGTCAGTGGGTCCAGTTCTATTAGTTATTGATACTGTAGACAGTCAGTGGGTCCAGTTCTATTAGTTATTGATACTGTAGACAGTCAGTGGGTCCAGTTCTATTAGTTATTGATACTGTAGACAGTCAGTGGGTCCAGTTCTATTAGTTATTGATACTGTAGACAGTCAGTGGGTCCAGTTCTATTAGTTATTGATACTGTAGACAGTCAGTGGGTCCAGTTCTATTAGTTATTGATACTGTAGACAGTCAGTAGGTCCAGTTCTATTAGTTATTGATACTGTAGACAGTCAGTGGGTCCAGTTCTATTAGTTATTGATACTGTAGACAGTCAGTAGGTCCAGTTCTATTAGTTATTGATACTGTAGACAGTCAGTAGGTCCAGTTCTATTAGTTATTGATACTGTAGACAGTCAGTAGGTCCAGTTCTATTAGTTATTGATACTGTAGACAGTCAGTGGGTCCAGTTCTATTAGTTATTGATACTGTAGACAGTCAGTGGGTCCAGTTCTATTAGTTATTGATACTGTAGACAGTCAGTAGGTCCAGTTCTATTAGTTATTGATACTGTAGACAGTCAGTAGGTCCAGTTCTATTAGTTATTGATACTGTAGACAGTCAGTGGGTCCAGTTCTATTAGTTATTGATACTGTAGACAGTCAGTGGGTCCAGTTCTATTAGTTATTGATACTGTAGACAGTCAGTGAGTCCAGTTCTATTAGTTATTGATACTGTAGACAGTCAGTAGGTCCAGTTCTATTAGTTATTGATACTGTAGACAGTCAGTAGGTCCAGTTCTATTAGTTATTGATACTGTAGACAGTCAGTGGGTCCAGTTCTATTAGTTATTGATACTGTAGACAGTCAGTGGGTCCAGTTCTATTAGTTATTGATACTGTAGACAGTCAGTGGGTCCAGTTCTATTAGTTATTGATACTGTAGACAGTCAGTGGGTCCAGTTCTATTAGTTATTGATACTGTAGACAGTCAGTGGGTCCAGTTCTATTAGTTATTGATACTGTAGACAGTCAGTGGGTCCAGTTCTATTAGTTATTGATACTGTAGACAGTCAGTGGGTCCAGTTCTATTAGTTATTGATACTGTAGACAGTCAGTGGGTCCAGTTCTATTAGTTATTGATACTGTAGACAGTCAGTGGGTCCAGTTCTATTAGTTATTGATACTGTAGACAGTCAGTAGGTCCAGTTCTATTAGTTATTGATACTGTAGACAGTCAGTGGGTCCAGTTCTATTAGTTATTGATACTGTAGACAGTCAGTAGGTCCAGTTCTATTAGTTATTGATACTGTAGACAGTCAGTGGGTCCAGTTCTATTAGTTATTGATACTGTAGACAGTCAGTGGGTCCAGTTCTATTAGTTATTGATACTGTAGACAGTCAGTGGGTCCAGTTCTATTAGTTATTGATACTGTAGACAGTCAGTGAGGTCCAGTTCTATTAGTTATTGATACTGTAGACAGTCAGTGAGGTCCAGTTCTATTAGTTATTGATACTGTAGACAGTCAGTGGGTCCAGTTCTATTAGTTATTGATACTGTAGACAGTCAGTGGGTCCAGTTCTATTAGTTATTGATACTGTAGACAGTCAGTGAGTCCAGTTCTATTAGTTATTGATACTGTAGACAGTCAGTGGGTCCAGTTCTATTAGTTATTGATACTGTAGACAGTCAGTGGTCCAGTTCTATTAGTTATTGTACTGTAGCCAGTTCTATTAGTTATTGATACTGTAGACAGTCAGTGGGTCCAGTTCTATTAGTTATTGATACTGTAGACAGTCAGTAGGTCCAGTTCTATTAGTTATTGATACTGTAGACAGTCAGTGGGTCCAGTTCTATTAGTTATTGATACTGTAGACAGTCAGTGGGTCCAGTTCTATTAGTTATTGATACTGTAGACAGTCAGTGGGTCCAGTTCTATTAGTTATTGATACTGTAGACAGTCAGTGGGTCCAGTTCTATTAGTTATTGATACTGTAGACAGTCAGTGGGTCCAGTTCTATTAGTTATTGATACTGTAGACAGTCAGTGGGTCCAGTTCTATTAGTTATTGATACTGTAGACAGTCAGTAGGTCCAGTTCTATTAGTTATTGATACTGTAGACAGTCAGTAGGTCCAGTTCTATTAGTTATTGATACTGTAGACAGTCAGTGGGTCCAGTTCTATTAGTTATTGATACTGTAGACAGTCAGTGGGTCCAGTTCTATTAGTTATTGATACTGTAGACAGTCAGTGGGTCCAGTTCTATTAGTTATTGATACTGTAGACAGTCAGTGGGTCCAGTTCTATTAGTTATTGATACTGTAGACAGTCAGTAGGTCCAGTTCTATTAGTTATTGATACTGTAGACAGTCAGTAGGTCCAGTTCTATTAGTTATTGATACTGTAGACAGTCAGTAGGTCCAGTTCTATTAGTTATTGATACTGTAGACAGTCAGTAGGTCCAGTTCTATTAGTTATTGATACTGTAGACAGTCAGTGAGTCCAGTTCTATTAGTTATTGATACTGTAGACAGTCAGTAGGTCCAGTTCTATTAGTTATTGATACTGTAGACAGTCAGTAGGTCCAGTTCTATTAGTTATTGATGCTGTAGACAGTCAGTGGGTCCAGTTCTATTAGTTATTGATACTGTAGACAGTCAGTGAGTCCAGTTCGTCCAGTTCTATTAGTTATTGATACTGTAGACAGTCAGTGGGTCCAGTTCTATTAGTTATTGATACTGTAGACAGTCAGTGGTCCAGTTCTATTAGTTATTGATACTGTAGACAGTCAGTGGGTCCAGTTCTATTAGTTATTGATACTGTAGACAGTCAGTGGTCCAGTTCTATTAGTTATTGATACTGTAGACAGTCAGTAGGTCCAGTTCTATTAGTTATTGATACTGTAGACAGTCAGTGGGTCCAGTTCTATTAGTTATTGATACTGTAGACAGTCAGTAGGTCCAGTTCTATTAGTTATTGATACTGTAGACAGTCAGTGGTCCAGTTCTATTAGTTATTGATACTGTAGACAGTCAGTGGGTCCAGTTCTATTAGTTATTGATACTGTAGACAGTCAGTGGGTCCAGTTCTATTAGTTATTGATACTGTAGACAGTCAGTGGGTCCAGTTCTATTAGTTATTGATACTGTAGACAGTCAGTAGGTCCAGTTCTATTAGTTATTGATACTGTAGACAGTCAGTAGGTCCAGTTCTATTAGTTATTGATACTGTAGACAGTCAGTGGGTCCAGTTCTATTAGTTATTGATACTGTAGACAGTCAGTGGGTCCAGTTCTATTAGTTATTGATACTGTAGACAGTCAGTGGGTCCAGTTCTATTAGTTATTGATACTGTAGACAGTCAGTGGGTCCAGTTCTATTAGTTATTGATACTGTAGACAGTCAGTAGGTCCAGTTCTATTAGTTATTGATACTGTAGACAGTCAGTGGGTCCAGTTCTATTAGTTATTGATACTGTAGACAGTCAGTAGGTCCAGTTCTATTAGTTATTGATACTGTAGACAGTCAGTGGGTCCAGTTCTATTAGTTATTGATACTGTAGACAGTCAGTGGGTCCAGTTCTATTAGTTATTGATACTGTAGACAGTCAGTGGGTCCAGTTCTATTAGTTATTGATACTGTAGACAGTCAGTGGGTCCAGTTCTATTAGTTATTGATACTGTAGACAGTCAGTAGGTCCAGTTCTATTAGTTATTGATACTGTAGACAGTCAGTGGGTCCAGTTCTATTAGTTATTGATACTGTAGACAGTCAGTAGGTCCAGTTCTATTAGTTATTGATACTGTAGACAGTCAGTGGGTCCAGTTCTATTAGTTATTGATACTGTAGACAGTCAGTAGGTCCAGTTCTATTAGTTATTGATACTGTAGACAGTCAGTGGGTCCAGTTCTATTAGTTATTGATACTGTAGACAGTCAGTGGGTCCAGTTCTATTAGTTATTGATACTGTAGACAGTCAGTAGGTCCAGTTCTATTAGTTATTGATACTGTAGACAGTCAGTGGGTCCAGTTCTATTAGTTATTGATACTGTAGACAGTCAGTGAGGTCCAGTTCTATTAGTTATTGATACTGTAGACAGTCAGTGAGTCCAGTTCTATTAGTTATTGATACTGTAGACAGTCAGTGGGTCCAGTTCTATTAGTTATTGATACTGTAGACAGTCAGTGGGTCCAGTTCTATTAGTTATTGATACTGTAGACAGTCAGTGGGTCCAGTTCTATTAGTTATTGATACTGTAGACAGTCAGTGGGTCCAGTTCTATTAGTTATTGATACTGTAGACAGTCAGTGGGTCCAGTTCTATTAGTTATTGATACTGTAGACAGTCAGTGGGTCCAGTTCTATTAGTTATTGATACTGTAGACAGTCAGTGGGTCCAGTTCTATTAGTTATTGATACTGTAGACAGTCAGTAGGTCCAGTTCTATTAGTTATTGATACTGTAGACAGTCAGTGGGTCCAGTTCTATTAGTTATTGATACTGTAGACAGTCAGTGGGTCCAGTTCTATTAGTTATTGATACTGTAGACAGTCAGTAGGTCCAGTTCTATTAGTTATTGATACTGTAGACAGTCAGTGGGTCCAGTTCTATTAGTTATTGATACTGTAGACAGTCAGTAGGTCCAGTTCTATTAGTTATTGATACTGTAGACAGTCAGTAGGTCCAGTTCTATTAGTTATTGATACTGTAGACAGTCAGTAGGTCCAGTTCTATTAGTTATTGATACTGTAGACAGTCAGTGGGTCCAGTTCTATTAGTTATTGATACTGTAGACAGTCAGTGGGTCCAGTTCTATTAGTTATTGATACTGTAGACAGTCAGTGGGTCCAGTTCTATTAGTTATTGATACTGTAGACAGTCAGTGGGTCCAGTTCTATTAGTTATTGATACTGTAGACAGTCAGTGGGTCCAGTTCTATTAGTTATTGATACTGTAGACAGTCAGTGGGTCCAGTTCTATTAGTTATTGATACTGTAGACAGTCAGTGGGTCCAGTTCTATTAGTTATTGATACTGTAGACAGTCAGTAGGTCCAGTTCTATTAGTTATTGATACTGTAGACAGTCAGTGGGTCCAGTTCTATTAGTTATTGATACTGTAGACAGTCAGTAGGTCCAGTTCTATTAGTTATTGATACTGTAGACAGTCAGTAGGTCCAGTTCTATTAGTTATTGATACTGTAGACAGTCAGTGGGTCCAGTTCTATTAGTTATTGATACTGTAGACAGTCAGTGGGTCCAGTTCTATTAGTTATTGATACTGTAGACAGTCAGTGGGTCCAGTTCTATTAGTTATTGATACTGTAGACAGTCAGTAGGTCCAGTTCTATTAGTTATTGATACTGTAGACAGTCAGTGGGTCCAGTTCTATTAGTTATTGATACTGTAGACAGTCAGTGGGTCCAGTTCTATTAGTTATTGATACTGTAGACAGTCAGTGAGTCCAGTTCTATTAGTTATTGATACTGTAGACAGTCAGTGGGTCCAGTTCTATTAGTTATTGATACTGTAGACAGTCAGTGGGTCCAGTTCTATTAGTTATTGATACTGTAGACAGTCAGTGAGTCCAGTTCTATTAGTTATTGATACTGTAGACAGTCAGTGGGTCCAGTTCTATTAGTTATTGATACTGTAGACAGTCAGTGGGTCCAGTTCTATTAGTTATTGATACTGTAGACAGTCAGTGAGTCCAGTTCTATTAGTTATTGATACTGTAGACAGTCAGTAGGTCCAGTTCTATTAGTTATTGATACTGTAGACAGTCAGTGGGTCCAGTTCTATTAGTTATTGATACTGTAGACAGTCAGTAGGTCCAGTTCTATTAGTTATTGATACTGTAGACAGTCAGTGGGTCCAGTTCTATTAGTTATTGATACTGTAGACAGTCAGTAGGTCCAGTTCTATTAGTTATTGATACTGTAGACAGTCAGTAGGTCCAGTTCTATTAGTTATTGATACTGTAGACAGTCAGTGGGTCCAGTTCTATTAGTTATTGATACTGTAGACAGTCAGTAGGTCCAGTTCTATTAGTTATTGATACTGTAGACAGTCAGTGGGTCCAGTTCTATTAGTTATTGATACTGTAGACAGTCAGTGGGTCCAGTTCTATTAGTTATTGATACTGTAGACAGTCAGTAGGTCCAGTTCTATTAGTTATTGATACTGTAGACAGTCAGTAGGTCCAGTTCTATTAGTTATTGATACTGTAGACAGTCAGTAGGTCCAGTTCTATTAGTTATTGATACTGTAGACAGTCAGTAGGTCCAGTTCTATTAGTTATTGATACTGTAGACAGTCAGTAGGTCCAGTTCTATTAGTTATTGATACTGTAGACAGTCAGTAGGTCCAGTTCTATTAGTTATTGATACTGTAGACAGTCAGTGGGTCCAGTTCTATTAGTTATTGATACTGTAGACAGTCAGTGGGTCCAGTTCTATTAGTTATTGATACTGTAGACAGTCAGTGGGTCCAGTTCTATTAGTTATTGATACTGTAGACAGTCAGTGGGTCCAGTTCTATTAGTTATTGATACTGTAGACAGTCAGTGGGTCCAGTTCTATTAGTTATTGATACTGTAGACAGTCAGTGGGTCCAGTTCTATTAGTTATTGATACTGTAGACAGTCAGTAGGTCCAGTTCTATTAGTTATTGATACTGTAGACAGTCAGTGGGTCCAGTTCTATTAGTTATTGATACTGTAGACAGTCAGTGGGTCCAGTTCTATTAGTTATTGATACTGTAGACAGTCAGTAGGTCCAGTTCTATTAGTTATTGATACTGTAGACAGTCAGTAGGTCCAGTTCTATTAGTTATTGATACTGTAGACAGTCAGTAGGTCCAGTTCTATTAGTTATTGATACTGTAGACAGTCAGTAGGTCCAGTTCTATTAGTTATTGATACTGTAGACAGTCAGTGGGTCCAGTTCTATTAGTTATTGATACTGTAGACAGTCAGTGGGTCCAGTTCTATTAGTTATTGATACTGTAGACAGTCAGTGGGTCCAGTTCTATTAGTTATTGATACTGTAGACAGTCAGTGGGTCCAGTTCTATTAGTTATTGATACTGTAGACAGTCAGTAGGTCCAGTTCTATTAGTTATTGATACTGTAGACAGTCAGTGGGTCCAGTTCTATTAGTTATTGATACTGTAGACAGTCAGTAGGTCCAGTTCTATTAGTTATTGATACTGTAGACAGTCAGTGGGTCCAGTTCTATTAGTTATTGATACTGTAGACAGTCAGTGGGTCCAGTTCTATTAGTTATTGATACTGTAGACAGTCAGTGGGTCCAGTTCTATTAGTTATTGATACTGTAGACAGTCAGTGGGTCCAGTTCTATTAGTTATTGATACTGTAGACAGTCAGTAGGTCCAGTTCTATTAGTTATTGATACTGTAGACAGTCAGTAGGTCCAGTTCTATTAGTTATTGATACTGTAGACAGTCAGTGGGTCCAGTTCTATTAGTTATTGATACTGTAGACAGTCAGTGGGTCCAGTTCTATTAGTTATTGATACTGTAGACAGTCAGTAGGTCCAGTTCTATTAGTTATTGATACTGTAGACAGTCAGTAGGTCCAGTTCTATTAGTTATTGATACTGTAGACAGTCAGTGGGTCCAGTTCTATTAGTTATTGATACTGTAGACAGTCAGTGGTCCAGTTCTATTAGTTATTGATACTGTAGACAGTCAGTGGGTCCAGTTCTATTAGTTATTGATACTGTAGACAGTCAGTGGGTCCAGTTCTATTAGTTATTGATACTGTAGACAGTCAGTGGGTCCAGTTCTATTAGTTATTGATACTGTAGACAGTCAGTGGGTCCAGTTCTATTAGTTATTGATACTGTAGACAGTCAGTGGGTCCAGTTCTATTAGTTATTGATACTGTAGACAGTCAGTAGGTCCAGTTCTATTAGTTATTGATACTGTAGACAGTCAGTAGGTCCAGTTCTATTAGTTATTGATACTGTAGACAGTCAGTGGGTCCAGTTCTATTAGTTATTGATACTGTAGACAGTCAGTAGGTCCAGTTCTATTAGTTATTGATACTGTAGACAGTCAGTGGGTCCAGTTCTATTAGTTATTGATACTGTAGACAGTCAGTGGGTCCAGTTCTATTAGTTATTGATACTGTAGACAGTCAGTAGGTCCAGTTCTATTAGTTATTGATACTGTAGACAGTCAGTAGGTCCAGTTCTATTAGTTATTGATACTGTAGACAGTCAGTGGGTCCAGTTCTATTAGTTATTGATACTGTAGACAGTCAGTAGGTCCAGTTCTATTAGTTATTGATACTGTAGACAGTCAGTGGGTCCAGTTCTATTAGTTATTGATACTGTAGACAGTCAGTAGGTCCAGTTCTATTAGTTATTGATACTGTAGACAGTCAGTGGGTCCAGTTCTATTAGTTATTGATACTGTAGACAGTCAGTGGGTCCAGTTCTATTAGTTATTGATACTGTAGACAGTCAGTGGGTCCAGTTCTATTAGTTATTGATACTGTAGACAGTCAGTGGGTCCAGTTCTATTAGTTATTGATACTGTAGACAGTCAGTGGGTCCAGTTCTATTAGTTATTGATACTGTAGACAGTCAGTGAGGTCCAGTTCTATTAGTTATTGATACTGTAGACAGTCAGTAGGTCCAGTTCTATTAGTTATTGATACTGTAGACAGTCAGTGGGTCCAGTTCTATTAGTTATTGATACTGTAGACAGTCAGTGGGTCCAGTTCTATTAGTTATTGATACTGTAGACAGTCAGTGGGTCCAGTTCTATTAGTTATTGATACTGTAGACAGTCAGTAGGTCCAGTTCTATTAGTTATTGATACTGTAGACAGTCAGTAGGTCCAGTTCTATTAGTTATTGATACTGTAGACAGTCAGTAGGTCCAGTTCTATTAGTTATTGATACTGTAGACAGTCAGTAGGTCCAGTTCTATTAGTTATTGATACTGTAGACAGTCAGTGGGTCCAGTTCTATTAGTTATTGATACTGTAGACAGTCAGTGAGGTCCAGTTCTATTAGTTATTGATACTGTAGACAGTCAGTGGGTCCAGTTCTATTAGTTATTGATACTGTAGACAGTCAGTGGGTCCAGTTCTATTAGTTATTGATACTGTAGACAGTCAGTAGGTCCAGTTCTATTAGTTATTGATACTGTAGACAGTCAGTAGGTCCAGTTCTATTAGTTATTGATACTGTAGACAGTCAGTAGGTCCAGTTCTATTAGTTATTGATACTGTAGACAGTCAGTAGGTCCAGTTCTATTAGTTATTGATACTGTAGACAGTCAGTGGTCCAGTTCTATTAGTTATTGATACTGTAGACAGTCAGTGGGTCCAGTTCTATTAGTTATTGATACTGTAGACAGTCAGTGGGTCCAGTTCTATTAGTTATTGATACTGTAGACAGTCAGTGGGTCCAGTTCTATTAGTTATTGATACTGTAGACAGTCAGTGGGTCCAGTTCTATTAGTTATTGATACTGTAGACAGTCAGTAGGTCCAGTTCTATTAGTTATTGATACTGTAGACAGTCAGTGGGTCCAGTTCTATTAGTTATTGATACTGTAGACAGTCAGTAGGTCCAGTTCTATTAGTTATTGATACTGTAGACAGTCAGTGAGTCCAGTTCTATTAGTTATTGATACTGTAGACAGTCAGTGGGTCCAGTTCTATTAGTTATTGATACTGTAGACAGTCAGTGGGTCCAGTTCTATTAGTTATTGATACTGTAGACAGTCAGTGGGTCCAGTTCTATTAGTTATTGATACTGTAGACAGTCAGTGGGTCCAGTTCTATTAGTTATTGATACTGTAGACAGTCAGTGGGTCCAGTTCTATTAGTTATTGATACTGTAGACAGTCAGTGGGTCCAGTTCTATTAGTTATTGATACTGTAGACAGTCAGTGGGTCCAGTTCTATTAGTTATTGATACTGTAGACAGTCAGTGGGTCCAGTTCTATTAGTTATTGATACTGTAGACAGTCAGTGGGTCCAGTTCTATTAGTTATTGATACTGTAGACAGTCAGTGGGTCCAGTTCTATTAGTTATTGATACTGTAGACAGTCAGTGGGTCCAGTTCTATTAGTTATTGATACTGTAGACAGTCAGTGAGGTCCAGTTCTATTAGTTATTGATACTGTAGACAGTCAGTAGGTCCAGTTCTATTAGTTATTGATACTGTAGACAGTCAGTGAGTCCAGTTCTATTAGTTATTGATACTGTAGACAGTCAGTAGGTCCAGTTCTATTAGTTATT
This sequence comes from Salmo salar, assembly GCF_965601325.2. Classification (NCBI taxonomy): domain Eukaryota; kingdom Metazoa; phylum Chordata; class Actinopteri; order Salmoniformes; family Salmonidae; genus Salmo; species Salmo salar. Next base: position 76,559,761 of record NC_138299.1, on the reverse strand, counting down.
GATACTGTAGACAGTCAGTGGGTCCAGTTCTATTAGTTATTGATACTGTAGACAGTCAGTGGGTCCAGTTCTATTAGTTATTGATACTGTAGACAGTCAGTAGGTCCAGTTCTATTAGTTATTGATACTGTAGACAGTCAGTGGGTCCAGTTCTATTAGTTATTGATACTGTAGACAGTCAGTAGGTCCAGTTCTATTAGTTATTGATACTGTAGACAGTCAGTAGGTCCAGTTCTATTAGTTATTGATACTGTAGACAGTCAGTAGGTCCAGTTCTATTAGTTATTGATACTGTAGACAGTCAGTAGGTCCAGTTCTATTAGTTATTGATACTGTAGACAGTCAGTGGGTCCAGTTCTATTAGTTATTGATACTGTAGACAGTCAGTAGGTCCAGTTCTATTAGTTATTGATACTGTAGACAGTCAGTGGGTCCAGTTCTATTAGTTATTGATACTGTAGACAGTCAGTGGGTCCAGTTCTATTAGTTATTGATACTGTAGACAGTCAGTGGGTCCAGTTCTATTAGTTATTGATACTGTAGACAGTCAGTGGGTCCAGTTCTATTAGTTATTGATACTGTAGACAGTCAGTAGGTCCAGTTCTATTAGTTATTGATACTGTAGACAGTCAGTAGGTCCAGTTCTATTAGTTATTGATACTGTAGACAGTCAGTGGGTCCAGTTCTATTAGTTATTGATACTGTAGACAGTCAGTGGGTCCAGTTCTATTAGTTATTGATACTGTAGACAGTCAGTAGGTCCAGTTCTATTAGTTATTGATACTGTAGACAGTCAGTGGGTCCAGTTCTATTAGTTATTGATACTGTAGACAGTCAGTAGGTCCAGTTCTATTAGTTATTGATACTGTAGACAGTCAGTAGGTCCAGTTCTATTAGTTATTGATACTGTAGACAGTCAGTGGGTCCAGTTCTATTAGTTATTGATACTGTAGACAGTCAGTGAGGTCCAGTTCTATTAGTTATTGATACTGTAGACAGTCAGTGGGTCCAGTTCTATTAGTTATTGATACTGTAGACAGTCAGTGGGTCCAGTTCTATTAGTTATTGATACTGTAGACAGTCAGTGGGTCCAGTTCTATTAGTTATTGATACTGTAGACAGTCAGTGGGTCCAGTTCTATTAGTTATTGATACTGTAGACAGTCAGTAGGTCCAGTTCTATTAGTTATTGATACTGTAGACAGTCAAGGTCCAGTTCTATTAGTTATTGATACTGTAGACAGTCAGTGGTCCAGTTCTATTAGTTATTGATACTGTAGACAGTCAGTAGGTCCAGTTCTATTAGTTATTGATACTGTAGACAGTCAGTAGGTCCAGTTCTATTAGTTATTGATACTGTAGACAGTCAGTGGTCCAGTTCTATTAGTTATTGATACTGTAGACAGTCAGTAGGGTCCAGTTCTATTAGTTATTGATACTGTAGACAGTCAGTGGGTCCAGTTCTATTAGTTATTGATACTGTAGACAGTCAGTAGGTCCAGTTCTATTAGTTATTGATACTGTAGACAGTCAGTGGGTCCAGTTCTATTAGTTATTGATACTGTAGACAGTCAGTAGGTCCAGTTCTATTAGTTATTGATACTGTAGACAGTCAGTAGGTCCAGTTCTATTAGTTATTGATACTGTAGACAGTCAGTGGGTCCAGTTCTATTAGTTATTGATACTGTAGACAGTCAGTGGGTCCAGTTCTATTAGTTATTGATACTGTAGACAGTCAGTGGGTCCAGTTCTATTAGTTATTGATACTGTAGACAGTCAGTAGGTCCAGTTCTATTAGTTATTGATACTGTAGACAGTCAGTGGGTCCAGTTCTATTAGTTATTGATACTGTAGACAGTCAGTAGGTCCAGTTCTATTAGTTATTGATACTGTAGACAGTCAGTAGGTCCAGTTCTATTAGTTATTGATACTGTAGACAGTCAGTAGGTCCAGTTCTATTAGTTATTGATACTGTAGACAGTCAGTAGGTCCAGTTCTATTAGTTATTGATACTGTAGACAGTCAGTGGTCCAGTTCTATTAGTTATTGATACTGTAGACAGTCAGTAGGTCCAGTTCTATTAGTTATTGATACTGTAGACAGTCAGTAGGTCCAGTTCTATTAGTTATTGATACTGTAGACAGTCAGTAGGTCCAGTTCTATTAGTTATTGATACTGTAGACAGTCAGTAGGTCCAGTTCTATTAGTTATTGATACTGTAGACAGTCAGTGAGTCCAGTTCTATTAGTTATTGATACTGTAGACAGTCAGTGGGTCCAGTTCTATTAGTTATTGATACTGTAGACAGTCAGTGGGTCCAGTTCTATTAGTTATTGATACTGTAGACAGTCAGTAGGTCCAGTTCTATTAGTTATTGATACTGTAGACAGTCAGTAGGTCCAGTTCTATTAGTTATTGATACTGTAGACAGTCAGTAGGTCCAGTTCTATTAGTTATTGATACTGTAGACAGTCAGTAGGTCCAGTTCTATTAGTTATTGATACTGTAGACAGTCAGTGGGTCCAGTTCTATTAGTTATTGATACTGTAGACAGTCAGTGGGTCCAGTTCTATTAGTTATTGATACTGTAGACAGTCAGTGGGTCCAGTTCTATTAGTTATTGATACTGTAGACAGTCAGTGAGGTCCAGTTCTATTAGTTATTGATACTGTAGACAGTCAGTGGGTCCAGTTCTATTAGTTATTGATACTGTAGACAGTCAGTGAGGTCCAGTTCTATTAGTTATTGATACTGTAGACAGTCAGTAGGTCCAGTTCTATTAGTTATTGATACTGTAGACAGTCAGTGGGTCCAGTTCTATTAGTTATTGATACTGTAGACAGTCAGTGGGTCCAGTTCTATTAGTTATTGATACTGTAGACAGTCAGTAGGTCCAGTTCTATTAGTTATTGATACTGTAGACAGTCAGTGGGTCCAGTTCTATTAGTTATTGATACTGTAGACAGTCAGTAGGTCCAGTTCTATTAGTTATTGATACTGTAGACAGTCAGTAGGTCCAGTTCTATTAGTTATTGATACTGTAGACAGTCAGTGGGTCCAGTTCTATTAGTTATTGATACTGTAGACAGTCAGTAGGTCCAGTTCTATTAGTTATTGATACTGTAGACAGTCAGTAGGTCCAGTTCTATTAGTTATTGATACTGTAGACAGTCAGTAGGTCCAGTTCTATTAGTTATTGATACTGTAGACAGTCAGTGGTCCAGTTCTATTAGTTATTGATACTGTAGACAGTCAGTAGGTCCAGTTCTATTAGTTATTGATACTGTAGACAGTCAGTGGGTCCAGTTCTATTAGTTATTGATACTGTAGACAGTCAGTGGGTCCAGTTCTATTAGTTATTGATACTGTAGACAGTCAGTGGGTCCAGTTCTATTAGTTATTGATACTGTAGACAGTCAGTGGGTCCAGTTCTATTAGTTATTGATACTGTAGACAGTCAGTAGGTCCAGTTCTATTAGTTATTGATACTGTAGACAGTCAGTAGGTCCAGTTCTATTAGTTATTGATACTGTAGACAGTCAGTAGGTCCAGTTCTATTAGTTATTGATACTGTAGACAGTCAGTGGGTCCAGTTCTATTAGTTATTGATACTGTAGACAGTCAGTGGGTCCAGTTCTATTAGTTATTGATACTGTAGACAGTCAGTGGGTCCAGTTCTATTAGTTATTGATACTGTAGACAGTCAGTAGGTCCAGTTCTATTAGTTATTGATACTGTAGACAGTCAGTAGGTCCAGTTCTATTAGTTATTGATACTGTAGACAGTCAGTAGGTCCAGTTCTATTAGTTATTGATACTGTAGACAGTCAGTGGGTCCAGTTCTATTAGTTATTGATACTGTAGACAGTCAGTGGGTCCAGTTCTATTAGTTATTGATACTGTAGACAGTCAGTAGGTCCAGTTCTATTAGTTATTGATACTGTAGACAGTCAGTGGGTCCAGTTCTATTAGTTATTGATACTGTAGACAGTCAGTAGGTCCAGTTCTATTAGTTATTGATACTGTAGACAGTCGTCCAGTTCTATTAGTTATTGATACTGTAGACAGTCAGTGGTCCAGTTCTATTAGTTATTGATACTGTAGACAGTCAGTGGGTCCAGTTCTATTAGTTATTGATACTGTAGACAGTCAGTGGTCCAGTTCTATTAGTTATTGATACTGTAGACAGTCAGTGGCTATTAGTTATTGATACTGTAGACAGTCAGTGGGTCCAGTTCTATTAGTTATTGATACTGTAGACAGTCAGTGGGTCCAGTTCTATTAGTTATTGATACTGTAGACAGTCAGTAGGTCCAGTTCTATTAGTTATTGATACTGTAGACAGTCAGTGGGTCCAGTTCTATTAGTTATTGATACTGTAGACAGTCAGTGGGTCCAGTTCTATTAGTTATTGATACTGTAGACAGTCAGTGGGTCCAGTTCTATTAGTTATTGATACTGTAGACAGTCAGTGGGTCCAGTTCTATTAGTTATTGATACTGTAGACAGTCAGTAGGTCCAGTTCTATTAGTTATTGATACTGTAGACAGTCAGTAGGTCCAGTTCTATTAGTTATTGATACTGTAGACAGTCAGTAGGTCCAGTTCTATTAGTTATTGATACTGTAGACAGTCAGTAGGTCCAGTTCTATTAGTTATTGATACTGTAGACAGTCAGTAGGTCCAGTTCTATTAGTTATTGATACTGTAGACAGTCAGTGAGGTCCAGTTCTATTAGTTATTGATACTGTAGACAGTCAGTGGGTCCAGTTCTATTAGTTATTGATACTGTAGACAGTCAGTAGGTCCAGTTCTATTAGTTATTGATACTGTAGACAGTCAGTAGGTCCAGTTCTATTAGTTATTGATACTGTAGACAGTCAGTGAGTCCAGTTCTATTAGTTATTGATACTGTAGACAGTCAGTGAGTCCAGTTCTATTAGTTATTGATACTGTAGACAGTCAGTGAGGTCCAGTTCTATTAGTTATTGATACTGTAGACAGTCAGTGAGTCCAGTTCTATTAGTTATTGATACTGTAGACAGTCAGTGAGTCCAGTTCTATTAGTTATTGATACTGTAGACAGTCAGTGGGTCCAGTTCTATTAGTTATTGATACTGTAGACAGTCAGTGGGTCCAGTTCTATTAGTTATTGATACTGTAGACAGTCAGTAGGTCCAGTTCTATTAGTTATTGATACTGTAGACAGTCAGTGAGTCCAGTTCTATTAGTTATTGATACTGTAGACAGTCAGTAGGTCCAGTTCTATTAGTTATTGATACTGTAGACAGTCAGTGAGTCCAGTTCTATTAGTTATTGATACTGTAGACAGTCAGTAGGTCCAGTTCTATTAGTTATTGATACTGTAGACAGTCAGTGGGTCCAGTTCTATTAGTTATTGATACTGTAGACAGTCAGTAGGTCCAGTTCTATTAGTTATTGATACTGTAGACAGTCAGTAGGTCCAGTTCTATTAGTTATTGATACTGTAGACAGTCAGTGAGTCCAGTTCTATTAGTTATTGATACTGTAGACAGTCAGTAGGTCCAGTTCTATTAGTTATTGATACTGTAGACAGTCAGTGAGTCCAGTTCTATTAGTTATTGATACTGTAGACAGTCAGTGGGTCCAGTTCTATTAGTTATTGATACTGTAGACAGTCAGTGGTCCAGTTCTATTAGTTATTGATACTGTAGACAGTCAGTAGGTCCAGTTCTATTAGTTATTGATACTGTAGACAGTCAGTGGGTCCAGTTCTATTAGTTATTGATACTGTAGACAGTCAGTAGGTCCAGTTCTATTAGTTATTGATACTGTAGACAGTCAGTAGGTCCAGTTCTATTAGTTATTGATACTGTAGACAGTCAGTGAGTCCAGTTCTATTAGTTATTGATACTGTAGACAGTCAGTGGGTCCAGTTCTATTAGTTATTGATACTGTAGACAGTCAGTGGGTCCAGTTCTATTAGTTATTGATACTGTAGACAGTCAGTGGGTCCAGTTCTATTAGTTATTGATACTGTAGACAGTCAGTGGGTCCAGTTCTATTAGTTATTGATACTGTAGACAGTCAGTGAGTCCAGTTCTATTAGTTATTGATACTGTAGACAGTCAGTAGGTCCAGTTCTATTAGTTATTGATACTGTAGACAGTCAGTGGGTCCAGTTCTATTAGTTATTGATACTGTAGACAGTCAGTGGGTCCAGTTCTATTAGTTATTGATACTGTAGACAGTCAGTGGGTCCAGTTCTATTAGTTATTGATACTGTAGACAGTCAGTGGGTCCAGTTCTATTAGTTATTGATACTGTAGACAGTCAGTAGGTCCAGTTCTATTAGTTATTGATACTGTAGACAGTCAGTAGGTCCAGTTCTATTAGTTATTGATACTGTAGACAGTCAGTAGGTCCAGTTCTATTAGTTATTGATACTGTAGACAGTCAGTAGGTCCAGTTCTATTAGTTATTGATACTGTAGACAGTCAGTAGGTCCAGTTCTATTAGTTATTGATACTGTAGACAGTCAGTGAGTCCAGTTCTATTAGTTATTGATACTGTAGACAGTCAGTGGGTCCAGTTCTATTAGTTATTGATACTGTAGACAGTCAGTAGGTCCAGTTCTATTAGTTATTGATACTGTAGACAGTCAGTAGGTCCAGTTCTATTAGTTATTGATACTGTAGACAGTCAGTGAGTCCAGTTCTATTAGTTATTGATACTGTAGACAGTCAGTAGGTCCAGTTCTATTAGTTATTGATACTGTAGACAGTCAGTGAGTCCAGTTCTATTAGTTATTGATACTGTAGACAGTCAGTGAGTCCAGTTCTATTAGTTATTGATACTGTAGACAGTCAGTGAGTCCAGTTCTATTAGTTATTGATACTGTAGACAGTCAGTGGGTCCAGTTCTATTAGTTATTGATACTGTAGACAGTCAGTGAGTCCAGTTCTATTAGTTATTGATACTGTAGACAGTCAGTGGGTCCAGTTCTATTAGTTATTGATACTGTAGACAGTCAGTAGGTCCAGTTCTATTAGTTATTGATACTGTAGACAGTCAGTGAGTCCAGTTCTATTAGTTATTGATACTGTAGACAGTCAGTAGGTCCAGTTCTATTAGTTATTGATACTGTAGACAGTCAGTGAGTCCAGTTCTATTAGTTATTGATACTGTAGACAGTCAGTAGGTCCAGTTCTATTAGTTATTGATACTGTAGACAGTCAGTGGGTCCAGTTCTATTAGTTATTGATACTGTAGACAGTCAGTAGGTCCAGTTCTATTAGTTATTGATACTGTAGACAGTCAGTAGGTCCAGTTCTATTAGTTATTGATACTGTAGACAGTCAGTGAGTCCAGTTCTATTAGTTATTGATACTGTAGACAGTCAGTAGGTCCAGTTCTATTAGTTATTGATACTGTAGACAGTCAGTGAGTCCAGTTCTATTAGTTATTGATACTGTAGACAGTCAGTGGGTCCAGTTCTATTAGTTATTGATACTGTAGACAGTCAGTGGGTCCAGTTCTATTAGTTATTGATACTGTAGACAGTCAGTAGGTCCAGTTCTATTAGTTATTGATACTGTAGACAGTCAGTGGGTCCAGTTCTATTAGTTATTGATACTGTAGACAGTCAGTAGGTCCAGTTCTATTAGTTATTGATACTGTAGACAGTCAGTAGGTCCAGTTCTATTAGTTATTGATACTGTAGACAGTCAGTGGGTCCAGTTCTATTAGTTATTGATACTGTAGACAGTCAGTGGGTCCAGTTCTATTAGTTATTGATACTGTAGACAGTCAGTGGGTCCAGTTCTATTAGTTATTGATACTGTAGACAGTCAGTAGGTCCAGTTCTATTAGTTATTGATACTGTAGACAGTCAGTGAGGTCCAGTTCTATTAGTTATTGATACTGTAGACAGTCAGTGGGTCCAGTTCTATTAGTTATTGATACTGTAGACAGTCAGTAGGTCCAGTTCTATTAGTTATTGATACTGTAGACAGTCAGTAGGTCCAGTTCTATTAGTTATTGATACTGTAGACAGTCAGTAGGTCCAGTTCTATTAGTTATTGATACTGTAGACAGTCAGTGGGTCCAGTTCTATTAGTTATTGATACTGTAGACAGTCAGTAGGTCCAGTTCTATTAGTTATTGATACTGTAGACAGTCAGTGGGTCCAGTTCTATTAGTTATTGATACTGTAGACAGTCAGTAGGTCCAGTTCTATTAGTTATTGATACTGTAGACAGTCAGTGGGTCCAGTTCTATTAGTTATTGATACTGTAGACAGTCAGTGAGGTCCAGTTCTATTAGTTATTGATACTGTAGACAGTCAGTGGGTCCAGTTCTATTAGTTATTGATACTGTAGACAGTCAGTAGGTCCAGTTCTATTAGTTATTGATACTGTAGACAGTCAGTAGGTCCAGTTCTATTAGTTATTGATACTGTAGACAGTCAGTAGGTCCAGTTCTATTAGTTATTGATACTGTAGACAGTCAGTAGGTCCAGTTCTATTAGTTATTGATACTGTAGACAGTCAGTGGGTCCAGTTCTATTAGTTATTGATACTGTAGACAGTCAGTGGGTCCAGTTCTATTAGTTATTGATACTGTAGACAGTCAGTAGGTCCAGTTCTATTAGTTATTGATACTGTAGACAGTCAGTAGGTCCAGTTCTATTAGTTATTGATACTGTAGACAGTCAGTAGGTCCAGTTCTATTAGTTATTGATACTGTAGACAGTCAGTAGGTCCAGTTCTATTAGTTATTGATACTGTAGACAGTCAGTGGGTCCAGTTCTATTAGTTATTGATACTGTAGACAGTCAGTGGGTCCAGTTCTATTAGTTATTGATACTGTAGACAGTCAGTGAGTCCAGTTCTATTAGTTATTGATACTGTAGACAGTCAGTAGGTCCAGTTCTATTAGTTATTGATACTGTAGACAGTCAGTAGGTCCAGTTCTATTAGTTATTGATACTGTAGACAGTCAGTGAGGTCCAGTTCTATTAGTTATTGATACTGTAGACAGTCAGTAGGTCCAGTTCTATTAGTTATTGATACTGTAGACAGTCAGTGGTCCAGTTCTATTAGTTATTGATACTGTAGACAGTCAGTGGTCCAGTTCTATTAGTTATTGATACTGTAGACAGTCAGTAGGTCCAGTTCTATTAGTTATTGATACTGTAGACAGTCAGTAGGTCCAGTTCTATTAGTTATTGATACTGTAGACAGTCAGTAGGTCCAGTTCTATTAGTTATTGATACTGTAGACAGTCAGTGGGTCCAGTTCTATTAGTTATTGATACTGTAGACAGTCAGTAGGTCCAGTTCTATTAGTTATTGATACTGTAGACAGTCAGTAGGTCCAGTTCTATTAGTTATTGATACTGTAGACAGTCAGTGAGGTCCAGTTCTATTAGTTATTGATACTGTAGACAGTCAGTAGGTCCAGTTCTATTAGTTATTGATACTGTAGACAGTCAGTGAGTCCAGTTCTATTAGTTATTGATACTGTAGACAGTCAGTGAGTCCAGTTCTATTAGTTATTGATACTGTAGACAGTCAGTGGGTCCAGTTCTATTAGTTATTGATACTGTAGACAGTCAGTAGGTCCAGTTCTATTAGTTATTGATACTGTAGACAGTCAGTGGGTCCAGTTCTATTAGTTATTGATACTGTAGACAGTCAGTAGGTCCAGTTCTATTAGTTATTGATACTGTAGACAGTCAGTGAGTCCAGTTCTATTAGTTATTGATACTGTAGACAGTCAGTGGGTCCAGTTCTATTAGTTATTGATACTGTAGACAGTCAGTGAGTCCAGTTCTATTAGTTATTGATACTGTAGACAGTCAGTAGGTCCAGTTCTATTAGTTATTGATACTGTAGACAGTCAGTGGGTCCAGTTCTATTAGTTATTGATACTGTAGACAGTCAGTGAGTCCAGTTCTATTAGTTATTGATACTGTAGACAGTCAGTAGGTCCAGTTCTATTAGTTATTGATACTGTAGACAGTCAGTGGGTCCAGTTCTATTAGTTATTGATACTGTAGACAGTCAGTGGGTCCAGTTCTATTAGTTATTGATACTGTAGACAGTCAGTGGGTCCAGTTCTATTAGTTATTGATACTGTAGACAGTCAGTGGGTCCAGTTCTATTAGTTATTGATACTGTAGACAGTCAGTGGGTCCAGTTCTATTAGTTATTGATACTGTAGACAGTCAGTAGGTCCAGTTCTATTAGTTATTGATACTGTAGACAGTCAGTAGGTCCAGTTCTATTAGTTATTGATACTGTAGACAGTCAGTGGTCCAGTTCTATTAGTTATTGATACTGTAGACAGTCAGTGGGTCCAGTTCTATTAGTTATTGATACTGTAGACAGTCAGTGGGTCCAGTTCTATTAGTTATTGATACTGTAGACAGTCAGTAGGTCCAGTTCTATTAGTTATTGATACTGTAGACAGTCAGTAGGTCCAGTTCTATTAGTTATTGATACTGTAGACAGTCAGTGGGTCCAGTTCTATTAGTTATTGATACTGTAGACAGTCAGTAGGTCCAGTTCTATTAGTTATTGATACTGTAGACAGTCAGTGGGTCCAGTTCTATTAGTTATTGATACTGTAGACAGTCAGTAGGTCCAGTTCTATTAGTTATTGATACTGTAGACAGTCAGTAGGTCCAGTTCTATTAGTTATTGATACTGTAGACAGTCAGTGAGTCCAGTTCTATTAGTTATTGATACTGTAGACAGTCAGTGAGTCCAGTTCTATTAGTTATTGATACTGTAGACAGTCAGTAGGTCCAGTTCTATTAGTTATTGATACTGTAGACAGTCAGTGAGTCCAGTTCTATTAGTTATTGATACTGTAGACAGTCAGTGAGTCCAGTTCTATTAGTTATTGATACTGTAGACAGTCAGTAGGTCCAGTTCTATTAGTTATTGATACTGTAGACAGTCAGTAGGTCCAGTTCTATTAGTTATTGATACTGTAGACAGTCAGTAGGTCCAGTTCTATTAGTTATTGATACTGTAGACAGTCAGTAGGTCCAGTTCTATTAGTTATTGATACTGTAGACAGTCAGTAGGTCCAGTTCTATTAGTTATTGCTACTGTAGACAGTCAGTGAGTCCAGTTCTATTAGTTATTGATACTGTAGACAGTCAGTAGGTCCAGTTCTATTAGTTATTGATACTGTAGACAGTCAGTGAATCCAGTTCTATTAGTTATTGATACTGTAGACAGTCAGTGAGTCCAGTTCTATTAGTTATTGATACTGTAGACAGTCAGTGGGTCCAGTTCTATTAGTTATTGATACTGTAGACAGTCAGTAGGTCCAGTTCTATTAGTTATTGATACTGTAGACAGTCAGTGAGTCCAGTTCTATTAGTTATTGATACTGTAGACAGTCAGTAGGTCCAGTTCTATTAGTTATTGATACTGTAGACAGTCAGTGAGTCCAGTTCTATTAGTTATTGATACTGTAGACAGTCAGTAGGTCCAGTTCTATTAGTTATTGATACTGTAGACAGTCAGTGGGTCCAGTTCTATTAGTTATTGATACTGTAGACAGTCAGTAGGTCCAGTTCTATTAGTTATTGATACTGTAGACAGTCAGTAGGTCCAGTTCTATTAGTTATTGATACTGTAGACAGTCAGTGAGTCCAGTTCTATTAGTTATTGATACTGTAGACAGTCAGTAGGTCCAGTTCTATTAGTTATTGATACTGTAGACAGTCAGTGAGTCCAGTTCTATTAGTTATTGATACTGTAGACAGTCAGTGGGTCCAGTTCTATTAGTTATTGATACTGTAGACAGTCAGTGGGTCCAGTTCTATTAGTTATTGATACTGTAGACAGTCAGTAGGTCCAGTTCTATTAGTTATTGATACTGTAGACAGTCAGTAGGTCCAGTTCTATTAGTTATTGATACTGTAGACAGTCAGTAGGTCCAGTTCTATTAGTTATTGATACTGTAGACAGTCAGTAGGTCCAGTTCTATTAGTTATTGATACTGTAGACAGTCAGTGAGTCCAGTTCTATTAGTTATTGATACTGTAGACAGTCAGTGGGTCCAGTTCTATTAGTTATTGATACTGTAGACAGTCAGTGGGTCCAGTTCTATTAGTTATTGATACTGTAGACAGTCAGTAGGTCCAGTTCTATTAGTTATTGATACTGTAGACAGTCAGTAGGTCCAGTTCTATTAGTTATTGATACTGTAGACAGTCAGTGGGTCCAGTTCTATTAGTTATTGATACTGTAGACAGTCAGTAGGTCCAGTTCTATTAGTTATTGATACTGTAGACAGTCAGTGGGTCCAGTTCTATTAGTTATTGATACTGTAGACAGTCAGTAGGTCCAGTTCTATTAGTTATTGATACTGTAGACAGTCAGTAGGTCCAGTTCTATTAGTTATTGATACTGTAGACAGTCAGTGAGTCCAGTTCTATTAGTTATTGATACTGTAGACAGTCAGTGAGTCCAGTTCTATTAGTTATTGATACTGTAGACAGTCAGTAGGTCCAGTTCTATTAGTTATTGATACTGTAGACAGTCAGTGAGTCCAGTTCTATTAGTTATTGATACTGTAGACAGTCAGTGAGTCCAGTTCTATTAGTTATTGATACTGTAGACAGTCAGTAGGTCCAGTTCTATTAGTTATTGATACTGTAGACAGTCAGTAGGTCCAGTTCTATTAGTTATTGATACTGTAGACAGTCAGTAGGTCCAGTTCTATTAGTTATTGATACTGTAGACAGTCAGTAGGTCCAGTTCTATTAGTTATTGATACTGTAGACAGTCAGTAGGTCCAGTTCTATTAGTTATTGATACTGTAGACAGTCAGTGAGTCCAGTTCTATTAGTTATTGATACTGTAGACAGTCAGTAGGTCCAGTTCTATTAGTTATTGATACTGTAGACAGTCAGTGAGTCCAGTTCTATTAGTTATTGATACTGTAGACAGTCAGTGAGTCCAGTTCTATTAGTTATTGATACTGTAGACAGTCAGTGGGTCCAGTTCTATTAGTTATTGATACTGTAGACAGTCAGTAGGTCCAGTTCTATTAGTTATTGATACTGTAGACAGTCAGTGAGTCCAGTTCTATTAGTTATTGATACTGTAGACAGTCAGTAGGTCCAGTTCTATTAGTTATTGATACTGTAGACAGTCAGTGAGTCCAGTTCTATTAGTTATTGATACTGTAGACAGTCAGTAGGTCCAGTTCTATTAGTTATTGATACTGTAGACAGTCAGTGGGTCCAGTTCTATTAGTTATTGATACTGTAGACAGTCAGTAGGTCCAGTTCTATTAGTTATTGATACTGTAGACAGTCAGTAGGTCCAGTTCTATTAGTTATTGATACTGTAGACAGTCAGTGAGTCCAGTTCTATTAGTTATTGATACTGTAGACAGTCAGTAGGTCCAGTTCTATTAGTTATTGATACTGTAGACAGTCAGTGAGTCCAGTTCTATTAGTTATTGATACTGTAGACAGTCAGTGGGTCCAGTTCTATTAGTTATTGATACTGTAGACAGTCAGTGGGTCCAGTTCTATTAGTTATTGATACTGTAGACAGTCAGTAGGTCCAGTTCTATTAGTTATTGATACTGTAGACAGTCAGTAGGTCCAGTTCTATTAGTTATTGATACTGTAGACAGTCAGTAGGTCCAGTTCTATTAGTTATTGATACTGTAGACAGTCAGTAGGTCCAGTTCTATTAGTTATTGATACTGTAGACAGTCAGTGAGTCCAGTTCTATTAGTTATTGATACTGTAGACAGTCAGTGGGTCCAGTTCTATTAGTTATTGATACTGTAGACAGTCAGTAGGTCCAGTTCTATTAGTTATTGATACTGTAGACAGTCAGTGAGGTCCAGTTCTATTAGTTATTGATACTGTAGACAGTCAGTAGGTCCAGTTCTATTAGTTATTGATACTGTAGACAGTCAGTGAGTCCAGTTCTATTAGTTATTGATACTGTAGACAGTCAGTAGGTCCAGTTCTATTAGTTATTGATACTGTAGACAGTCAGTGGGTCCAGTTCTATTAGTTATTGATACTGTAGACAGTCAGTAGGTCCAGTTCTATTAGTTATTGATACTGTAGACAGTCAGTAGGTCCAGTTCTATTAGTTATTGATACTGTAGACAGTCAGTGAGTCCAGTTCTATTAGTTATTGATACTGTAGACAGTCAGTAGGTCCAGTTCTATTAGTTATTGATACTGTAGACAGTCAGTGAGTCCAGTTCTATTAGTTATTGATACTGTAGACAGTCAGTGGGTCCAGTTCTATTAGTTATTGATACTGTAGACAGTCAGTGGGTCCAGTTCTATTAGTTATTGATACTGTAGACAGTCAGTAGGTCCAGTTCTATTAGTTATTGATACTGTAGACAGTCAGTAGGTCCAGTTCTATTAGTTATTGATACTGTAGACAGTCAGTAGGTCCAGTTCTATTAGTTATTGATACTGTAGACAGTCAGTAGGTCCAGTTCTATTAGTTATTGATACTGTAGACAGTCAGTGAGTCCAGTTCTATTAGTTATTGATACTGTAGACAGTCAGTGGGTCCAGTTCTATTAGTTATTGATACTGTAGACAGTCAGTGGGTCCAGTTCTATTAGTTATTGATACTGTAGACAGTCAGTAGGTCCAGTTCTATTAGTTATTGATACTGTAGACAGTCAGTAGGTCCAGTTCTATTAGTTATTGATACTGTAGACAGTCAGTGGGTCCAGTTCTATTAGTTATTGATACTGTAGACAGTCAGTAGGTCCAGTTCTATTAGTTATTGATACTGTAGACAGTCAGTGGGTCCAGTTCTATTAGTTATTGATACTGTAGACAGTCAGTAGGTCCAGTTCTATTAGTTATTGATACTGTAGACAGTCAGTAGGTCCAGTTCTATTAGTTATTGATACTGTAGACAGTCAGTAGGTCCAGTTCTATTAGTTATTGATACTGTAGACAGTCAGTAGGTCCAGTTCTATTAGTTATTGATACTGTAGACAGTCAGTAGGTCCAGTTCTATTAGTTATTGATACTGTAGACAGTCAGTAGGTCCAGTTCTATTAGTTATTGATACTGTAGACAGTCAGTGGGTCCAGTTCTATTAGTTATTGATACTGTAGACAGTCAGTAGGTCCAGTTCTATTAGTTATTGATACTGTAGACAGTCAGTGGGTCCAGTTCTATTAGTTATTGATACTGTAGACAGTCAGTAGGTCCAGTTCTATTAGTTATTGATACTGTAGACAGTCAGTGGTCCAGTTCTATTAGTTATTGATACTGTAGACAGTCAGTGGTCCAGTTCTATTAGTTATTGATACTGTAGACAGTCAGTGGTCCATTCTATTAGTTATTGATACTGTAGACAGTCAGTGGGTCCAGTTCTATTAGTTATTGATACTGTAGACAGTCAGTGAGGTCCAGTTCTATTAGTTATTGATACTGTAGACAGTCAGTAGGTCCAGTTCTATTAGTTATTGATACTGTAGACAGTCAGTAGGTCCAGTTCTATTAGTTATTGATACTGTAGACAGTCAGTGGGTCCAGTTCTATTAGTTATTGATACTGTAGACAGTCAGTAGGTCCAGTTCTATTAGTTATTGATACTGTAGACAGTCAGTGAGTCCAGTTCTATTAGTTATTGATACTGTAGACAGTCAGTGGGTCCAGTTCTATTAGTTATTGATACTGTAGACAGTCAGTGGGTCCAGTTCTATTAGTTATTGATACTGTAGACAGTCAGTAGGTCCAGTTCTATTAGTTATTGATACTGTAGACAGTCAGTGGGTCCAGTTCTATTAGTTATTGATACTGTAGACAGTCAGTAGGTCCAGTTCTATTAGTTATTGATACTGTAGACAGTCAGTAGGTCCAGTTCTATTAGTTATTGATACTGTAGACAGTCAGTGGGTCCAGTTCTATTAGTTATTGATACTGTAGACAGTCAGTAGGTCCAGTTCTATTAGTTATTGATACTGTAGACAGTCAGTGAGTCCAGTTCTATTAGTTATTGATACTGTAGACAGTCAGTGGGTCCAGTTCTATTAGTTATTGATACTGTAGACAGTCAGTGGGTCCAGTTCTATTAGTTATTGATACTGTAGACAGTCAGTAGGTCCAGTTCTATTAGTTATTGATACTGTAGACAGTCAGTAGGTCCAGTTCTATTAGTTATTGATACTGTAGACAGTCAGTGGGTCCAGTTCTATTAGTTATTGATACTGTAGACAGTCAGTAGGTCCAGTTCTATTAGTTATTGATACTGTAGACAGTCAGTAGGTCCAGTTCTATTAGTTATTGATACTGTAGACAGTCAGTAGGTCCAGTTCTATTAGTTATTGATACTGTAGACAGTCAGTGAGTCCAGTTCTATTAGTTATTGATACTGTAGACAGTCAGTGGGTCCAGTTCTATTAGTTATTGATACTGTAGACAGTCAGTAGGTCCAGTTCTATTAGTTATTGATACTGTAGACAGTCAGTAGGTCCAGTTCTATTAGTTATTGATACTGTAGACAGTCAGTGAGTCCAGTTCTATTAGTTATTGATACTGTAGACAGTCAGTGAGTCCAGTTCTATTAGTTATTGATACTGTAGACAGTCAGTAGGTCCAGTTCTATTAGTTATTGATACTGTAGACAGTCAGTGAGTCCAGTTCTATTAGTTATTGATACTGTAGACAGTCAGTGAGTCCAGTTCTATTAGTTATTGATACTGTAGACAGTCAGTGGGTCCAGTTCTATTAGTTATTGATACTGTAGACAGTCAGTAGGTCCAGTTCCATTAGTTATTGATACTGTAGACAGTCAGTGAGTCCAGTTCTATTAGTTATTGATACTGTAGACAGTCAGTAGGTCCAGTTCTATTAGTTATTGATACTGTAGACAGTCAGTGAGTCCAGTTCTATTAGTTATTGATACTGTAGACAGTCAGTAGGTCCAGTTCTATTAGTTATTGATACTGTAGACAGTCAGTGGGTCCAGTTCTATTAGTTATTGATACTGTAGACAGTCAGTAGGTCCAGTTCTATTAGTTATTGATACTGTAGACAGTCAGTAGGTCCAGTTCTATTAGTTATTGATACTGTAGACAGTCAGTGAGTCCAGTTCTATTAGTTATTGATACTGTAGACAGTCAGTAGGTCCAGTTCTATTAGTTATTGATACTGTAGACAGTCAGTGAGTCCAGTTCTATTAGTTATTGATACTGTAGACAGTCAGTGGGTCCAGTTCTATTAGTTATTGATACTGTAGACAGTCAGTGGGTCCAGTTCTATTAGTTATTGATACTGTAGACAGTCAGTAGGTCCAGTTCTATTAGTTATTGATACTGTAGACAGTCAGTAGGTCCAGTTCTATTAGTTATTGATACTGTAGACAGTCAGTAGGTCCAGTTCTATTAGTTATTGATACTGTAGACAGTCAGTAGGTCCAGTTCTATTAGTTATTGATACTGTAGACAGTCAGTGAGTCCAGTTCTATTAGTTATTGATACTGTAGACAGTCAGTGGGTCCAGTTCTATTAGTTATTGATACTGTAGACAGTCAGTGGGTCCAGTTCTATTAGTTATTGATACTGTAGACAGTCAGTAGGTCCAGTTCTATTAGTTATTGATACTGTAGACAGTCAGTAGGTCCAGTTCTATTAGTTATTGATACTGTAGACAGTCAGTGGGTCCAGTTCTATTAGTTATTGATACTGTAGACAGTCAGTAGGTCCAGTTCTATTAGTTATTGATACTGTAGACAGTCAGTGGGTCCAGTTCTATTAGTTATTGATACTGTAGACAGTCAGTAGGTCCAGTTCTATTAGTTATTGATACTGTAGACAGTCAGTAGGTCCAGTTCTATTAGTTATTGATACTGTAGACAGTCAGTAGGTCCAGTTCTATTAGTTATTGATACTGTAGACAGTCAGTAGGTCCAGTTCTATTAGTTATTGATACTGTAGACAGTCAGTAGGTCCAGTTCTATTAGTTATTGATACTGTAGACAGTCAGTAGGTCCAGTTCTATTAGTTATTGATACTGTAGACAGTCAGTGGGTCCAGTTCTATTAGTTATTGATACTGTAGACAGTCAGTAGGTCCAGTTCTATTAGTTATTGATACTGTAGACAGTCAGTGGGTCCAGTTCTATTAGTTATTGATACTGTAGACAGTCAGTAGGTCCAGTTCTATTAGTTATTGATACTGTAGACAGTCAGTGGGTCCAGTTCTATTAGTTATTGATACTGTAGACAGTCAGTGGGTCCAGTTCTATTAGTTATTGATACTGTAGACAGTCAGTGGGTCCAGTTCTATTAGTTATTGATACTGTAGACAGTCAGTGGGTCCAGTTCTATTAGTTATTGATACTGTAGACAGTCAGTGGGTCCAGTTCTATTAGTTATTGATACTGTAGACAGTCAGTAGGTCCAGTTCTATTAGTTATTGATACTGTAGACAGTCAGTAGGTCCAGTTCTATTAGTTATTGATACTGTAGACAGTCAGTAGGTCCAGTTCTATTAGTTATTGATACTGTAGACAGTCAGTAGGTCCAGTTCTATTAGTTATTGATACTGTAGACAGTCAGTAGGTCCAGTTCTATGAGTTATTGATACTGTAGACAGTCAGTGAGTCCAGTTCTATTAGTTATTGATACTGTAGACAGTCAGTGGGTCCAGTTCTATTAGTTATTGATACTGTAGACAGTCAGTAGGTCCAGTTCTATTAGTTATTGATACTGTAGACAGTCAGTAGGTCCAGTTCTATTAGTTATTGATACTGTAGACAGTCAGTGAGTCCAGTTCTATTAGTTATTGATACTGTAGACAGTCAGTGAGTCCAGTTCTATTAGTTATTGATACTGTAGACAGTCAGTAGGTCCAGTTCTATTAGTTATTGATACTGTAGACAGTCAGTGAGTCCAGTTCTATTAGTTATTGATACTGTAGACAGTCAGTGAGTCCAGTTCTATTAGTTATTGATACTGTAGACAGTCAGTGGGTCCAGTTCTATTAGTTATTGATACTGTAGACAGTCAGTAGGTCCAGTTCTATTAGTTATTGATACTGTAGACAGTCAGTGGGTCCAGTTCTATTAGTTATTGATACTGTAGACAGTCAGTAGGTCCAGTTCTATTAGTTATTGATACTGTAGACAGTCAGTGAGTCCAGTTCTATTAGTTATTGATACTGTAGACAGTCAGTGGGTCCAGTTCTATTAGTTATTGATACTGTAGACAGTCAGTGAGTCCAGTTCTATTAGTTATTGATACTGTAGACAGTCAGTAGGTCCAGTTCTATTAGTTATTGATACTGTAGACAGTCAGTGGGTCCAGTTCTATTAGTTATTGATACTGTAGACAGTCAGTGAGTCCAGTTCTATTAGTTATTGATACTGTAGACAGTCAGTAGGTCCAGTTCTATTAGTTATTGATACTGTAGACAGTCAGTGGGTCCAGTTCTATTAGTTATTGATACTGTAGACAGTCAGTGGGTCCAGTTCTATTAGTTATTGATACTGTAGACAGTCAGTGGGTCCAGTTCTATTAGTTATTGATACTGTAGACAGTCAGTGGGTCCAGTTCTATTAGTTATTGATACTGTAGACAGTCAGTGGGTCCAGTTCTATTAGTTATTGATACTGTAGACAGTCAGTGAGTCCAGTTCTATTAGTTATTGATACTGTAGACAGTCAGTGGGTCCAGTTCTATTAGTTATTGATACTGTAGACAGTCAGTGGGTCCAGTTCTATTAGTTATTGATACTGTAGACAGTCAGTGGGTCCAGTTCTATTAGTTATTGATACTGTAGACAGTCAGTAGGTCCAGTTCTATTAGTTATTGATACTGTAGACAGTCAGTGGGTCCAGTTCTATTAGTTATTGATACTGTAGACAGTCAGTAGGTCCAGTTCTATTAGTTATTGATACTGTAGACAGTCAGTGAGTCCAGTTCTATTAGTTATTGATACTGTAGACAGTCAGTGGGTCCAGTTCTATTAGTTATTGATACTGTAGACAGTCAGTGGGTCCAGTTCTATTAGTTATTGATACTGTAGACAGTCAGTAGGTCCAGTTCCATTAGTTATTGATACTGTAGACAGTCAGTGAGTCCAGTTCTATTAGTTATTGATACTGTAGACAGTCAGTAGGTCCAGTTCTATTAGTTATTGATACTGTAGACAGTCAGTGAGTCCAGTTCTATTAGTTATTGATACTGTAGACAGTCAGTAGGTCCAGTTCTATTAGTTATTGATACTGTAGACAGTCAGTGGGTCCAGTTCTATTAGTTATTGATACTGTAGACAGTCAGTAGGTCCAGTTCTATTAGTTATTGATACTGTAGACAGTCAGTAGGTCCAGTTCTATTAGTTATTGATACTGTAGACAGTCAGTGGGTCCACTTCTATTAGTTATTGATACTGTAGACAGTCAGTGAGTCCAGTTCTATTAGTTATTGATACTGTAGACAGTCAGTAGGTCCAGTTCTATTAGTTATTGATACTGTAGACAGTCAGTGGGTCCAGTTCTATTAGTTATTGATACTGTAGACAGTCAGTGGGTCCAGTTCTATTAGTTATTGATACTGTAAACAGTCAGTGGGTCCAGTTCTATTAGTTATTGATACTGTAGACAGTCAGTGGGTCCAGTTCTATTAGTTATTGATACTGTAGACAGTCAGTGGGTCCAGTTCTATTAGTTATTGATATTGTAGACAGTCAGTGAGTCCAGTTCTATTAGTTATTGATACTGTAGACAGTCAGTAGGTCCAGTTCTATTAGTTATTGATACTGTAGACAGTCAGTGGGTCCAGTTCTATTAGTTATTGATACTGTAGACAGTCAGTGGGTCCAGTTCTATTAGTTATTGATACTGTAGACAGTCAGTGGGTCCAGTTCTATTAGTTATTGATACTGTAGACAGTCAGTGGGTCCAGTTCTATTAGTTATTGATACTGTAGACAGTCAGTAGGTCCAGTTCTATTAGTTATTGATACTGTAGACAGTCAGTAGGTCCAGTTCTATTAGTTATTGATACTGTAGACAGTCAGTAGGTCCAGTTCTATTAGTTATTGATACTGTAGACAGTCAGTAGGTCCAGTTCTATGAGTTATTGATACTGTAGACAGTCAGTGAGTCCAGTTCTATTAGTTATTGATACTGTAGACAGTCAGTGGGTCCAGTTCTATTAGTTATTGATACTGTAGACAGTCAGTAGGTCCAGTTCTATTAGTTATTGATACTGTAGACAGTCAGTAGGTCCATTTCTATTAGTTATTGATACTGTAGACAGTCAGTGAGTCCAGTTCTATTAGTTATTGATACTGTAGACAGTCAGTGAGTCCAGTTCTATTAGTTATTGATACTGTAGACAGTCAGTAGGTCCAGTTCTATTAGTTATTGATACTGTAGACAGTCAGTGAGTCCAGTTCTATTAGTTATTGATACTGTAGACAGTCAGTGAGTCCAGTTCTATTAGTTATTGATACTGTAGACAGTCAGTAGGTCCAGTTCTATTAGTTATTGATACTGTAGACAGTCAGTAGGTCCAGTTCTATTAGTTATTGATACTGTAGACAGTCAGTAGGTCCAGTTCTATTAGTTATTGATACTGTAGACAGTCAGTGAGTCCAGTTCTATTAGTTATTGATACTGTAGACAGTCAGTGGGTCCAGTTCTATTAGTTATTGATACTGTAGACAGTCAGTGGGTCCAGTTCTATTAGTTATTGATACTGTAGACAGTCAGTAGGTCCAGTTCTATTAGTTATTGATACTGTAGACAGTCAGTGGGTCCAGTTCTATTAGTTATTGATACTGTAGACAGTCAGTAGGTCCAGTTCTATTAGTTATTGATACTGTAGACAGTCAGTAGGTCCAGTTCTATTAGTTATTGATACTGTAGACAGTCAGTGGGTCCAGTTCTATTAGTTATTGATACTGTAGACAGTCAGTAGGTCCAGTTCTATTAGTTATTGATACTGTAGACAGTCAGTGAGTCCAGTTCTATTAGTTATTGATACTGTAGACAGTCAGTGGGTCCACTTCTATTAGTTATTGATACTGTAGACAGTCAGTGGGTCCAGTTCTATTAGTTATTGATACTGTAGACAGTCAGTAGGTCCAGTTCTATTAGTTATTGATACTGTAGACAGTCAGTAGGTCCAGTTCTATTAGTTATTGATACTGTAGACAGTCAGTGGGTCCAGTTCTATTAGTTATTGATACTGTAGACAGTCAGTAGGTCCAGTTCTATTAGTTATTGATACTGTAGACAGTCAGTAGGTCCAGTTCTATTAGTTATTGATACTGTAGACAGTCAGTAGGTCCAGTTCTATTAGTTATTGATACTGTAGACAGTCAGTGGGTCCAGTTCTATTAGTTATTGATACTGTAGACAGTCAGTGGGTCCAGTTCTATTAGTTATTGATACTGTAGACAGTCAGTGGGTCCAGTTCTATTAGTTATTGATACTGTAGACAGTCAGTGGGTCCAGTTCTATTAGTTATTGATACTGTAGACAGTCAGTGGGTCCAGTTCTATTAGTTATTGATACTGTAGACAGTCAGTGGGTGCAGTTCTATTAGTTATTGATACTGTAGACAGTCAGTAGGTCCAGTTCTATTAGTTATTGATACTGTAGACAGTCAGTGGGTCCAGTTCTATTAGTTATTGATACTGTAGACAGTCAGTGGGTCCAGTTCTATTAGTTATTGATACTGTAGACAGTCAGTAGGTCCAGTTCTATTAGTTATTGATACTGTAGACAGTCAGTAGGTCCAGTTCTATTAGTTATTGATACTGTAGACAGTCAGTGGGTCCAGTTCTATTAGTTATTGATACTGTAGACAGTCAGTGGGTCCAGTTCTATTAGTTATTGATACTGTAGACAGTCAGTGGGTCCAGTTCTATTAGTTATTGATACTGTAGACAGTCAGTGGGTCCAGTTCTATTAGTTATTGATACTGTAGACAGTCAGTAGGTCCAGTTCTATTAGTTATTGATACTGTAGACAGTCAGTGGGTCCAGTTCTATTAGTTATTGATACTGTAGACAGTCAGTAGGTCCAGTTCTATTAGTTATTGATACTGTAGACAGTCAGTAGGTCCAGTTCTATTAGTTATTGATACTGTAGACAGTCAGTGAGTTCAGTTCTATTAGTTATTGATACTGTAGACAGTCAGTAGGTCCAGTTCTATTAGTTATTGATACTGTAGACAGTCAGTGGGTCCAGTTCTATTAGTTATTGATACTGTAGACAGTCAGTAGGTCCAGTTCTATTAGTTATTGATACTGTAGACAGTCAGTAGGTCCAGTTCTATTAGTTATTGATACTGTAGACAGTCAGTAGGTCCAGTTCTATTAGTTATTGATACTGTAGACAGTCAGTGGGTCCAGTTCTATTAGTTATTGATACTGTAGACAGTCAGTAGGTCCAGTTCTATTAGTTATTGATACTGTAGACAGTCAGTGGGTCCAGTTCTATTAGTTATTGATACTGTAGACAGTCAGTGGGTCCAGTTCTATTAGTTATTGATACTGTAGACAGTCAGTGAGTCCAGTTCTATTAGTTATTGATACTGTAGACAGTCAGTAGGTCCAGTTCTATTAGTTATTGATACTGTAGACAGTCAGTGGGTCCAGTTCTATTAGTTATTGATACTGTAGACAGTCAGTGGGTCCAGTTCTTCTAGTTAGGATAGTCTCATGTAGAGGAGAGGAGTTGAGTTGAGTTGAGTTGAACTGAGCTGAGCGGAGCTGAGCGGAGAAAAGAGCAGAGGAGCCTCGTTCCCCTAGAGACCTCACTCCAGCAGCCATAACACGCACACACACACGTTAATTACCCTGCTTTGGCATAGCCGAGACGAGGCTCCAGGGAAATCAACCTTTTAATGCATCTCTGATGCACACTTAATGAGAATTTAGCACATTATGGATTTTCTGCGCTTTGTGAGGCTGTCCTTTATTCACCTGACTTCCTGTTATCCCGTTTATCTGCTGTCTCTCTAACACCGGAATTGCTTTGGAACGTTAGAACAGAAACAGGTGAACACGGCCCTCATGCAAGTCACCCCTCTCTCTGGCTGCTATCAACCTCCTGTTTATGTATTTGTGCTTTTAACAGAGTTCTTCCAGAGTAACTTTAATGGAATATGTAATTACCTAGTAATACGTACCCTATGGAACTACAGGTAGTTTGATGAAGTGGTACTGTAGGTAAATTGTTCTGCATAACTGTAATGGATAGTAGCATTTTACAGACAATCAAGCAGGAGACAAAACAAGCACAAGATACTCAGGTAAAATGTTTCCCATGTTCTTCCTCCCGTAGGCCCCGGGGAAGCCAGCCATCGAGGTATCTCATTTCCTGGAGTGGATGAGCCTGGAGCCCCAGTCTGTAGTGTGGCTGGCTGTTCTACAGCGTGTGGCTGTGGCCGAGTCAGCCAAGCACCAGGCCAAGTGTTACATCTGTAAACAGTGCCCCATCAAGGGATTCAGGCAGGTCTATTGTACCTCTATCAGAGATGAGGAAAGGTGGATGTGTGACACACACACACACACACACACACACACACACACACACGATAGAGCTATTACTGTGGCTTCTCTAATGTTACTGACTGTGATATGATCGTCCATTCTGCCAATCTGTCCTGACAGGTACCGCAGTCTGAAACAATTCAACGTGGACATCTGCCAGACGTGCTTCCTCACGGGACGCACCACCAAGGGAAAGAAGCAGCTCCAATACCCCATCATGGAGTACTATACCCCAGTAAGAAAGAGTACTGCACCCAGGCTGCCTCCTGCATGTCACCCTATTAAAGGTCAAAAGTAGTGCACTATGTAGGGAATAGGGTGCCATTTCAGACACAGTCCGCACTATAACCTACACTTTCCTCTTAAAGAGGCAATCTGCAGTTTAAACAATAACAAAGTGGCCACCCCTCCACTGTTTCGGTCGACAGCTGAGGGTTGTGGCTGGAGATATGTAACCACTCTCAAATGCATAGACAGAGCTATGGATGCAAGGACTGACCGTCCGTGATATCAAAATTATTGTTTTAAAATGACACATTGGTTTCCTTACTCTGTAAGCATTCAAGTCAGGGGACCGATATTAGCATTTTTCACACATGTCAAAATCATACAACATGTATCTAAAATTGATTGTGAACCTCAACAAAGTCACTTATAGATGTTTCGAACATGATGTGCGAAAAATGTTTGTATCGGTCCAATGTCTTGAATGGGATTTGTGCCACAAATGCTAGTACGTTAGCATGTGGAAACAGTGCCAAGGGGACGAAACCAAATCATTGATTGCTGTCATACCTTGACTGCTTACAGGGTAAAGAAACCAATATGTAATTTAGTAATATGGGTGTACTATCCCTTTAACCATGATTTTAGGCAATACATTGTTTGCATGCAATTACATTGTTTACAAACAGTGAAGTAAGACATGTTTATAATGTGGGTTCTGATAGGGTTAGACAGCTGAACTAAGCCCATAAGGCATTTATAAGTTATATTCTTCAAAAATCAATGGGCATATATAATTCATTTAACACTGCAAAAATTGATATAGCAATTGCAGATTGCCCCTTTAAGAGAGTGCACAAAGAGGAGGCCACACTAGCACACGACTTCAGCTCCAGTCAATGGAGGCTGGGAGATATGGCATCCAAATCATTTCTCCCAGGGCAGTATGTCAACCAGGGGAAGGTTGAAGTGGAGCTGAGCTGGAGTTTTTCACCTGGGCTTTGACTCCTATACAGCTGGGTCGTATGATGGAGTGGATGTGGGTAGTCAGGTCCGAGGGAGACAGGGCCCTGCGGCTAATCCAGTACTCTATCACAAAGTTTTGTTCAACACAAGGTGTGTGTGTGTGTGCGGGTACGCGTGTGTGTCAATGTGTGTCTGTGTGTGTGTGCATGCGTGTGTGTGTATGTGTCTGGGTGCATAAGTGTGTGTGCGTCCCTGCGTGCATGCATGTGCAGTATGGAGAATTCTAAAGTGGTTCACTTTGTCTTCCTGTCCTCCCACTGCCCCTAACCTCTCCTCTCCTCCACCCCATCATCCCCCTCTCCTCCATTCCCCCTCATCCCCCTCTCCTCTCCTCCACCATCATCCCCCTCTCCTCCATTCCCCCTCTCCTCTCCTCCACCCTCATCCCCCTCTCCTCTCCTCCATTCCCCCTCATCCCCCTCTCCTCTCCTCCACCCTCCTCCCCCTCTCCTCTCCTCCACCCTCACCCCCCTCTCCTCTCCTCCATTCCCCCTCATCCCCCTCTCCTCTCCTCCATCCCCCTCTCCTCTCCTCCATCCCGGTCCCTTCATGTAAACCATGTGTCAGACCACCTCAGGAGAGAAGATGCGGGACTTTGCCAAGACGCTGAAGAACAAGTTCCGGTCGAAGCAGTACTTCAGTAAGCACCCTCAGCGGGGCTACCTGCCTGTCCAGTCGGTGCTGGAGGCCGAGAGCTCTGACACGTGAGTCATACCCCTATAGACACAGACGGCTAGACAGACTGGCAACAAGACAGGAAAATAGCTTGTAAAAATAGCCATTAACTTTATTTGTTGCGAGAGAGACTGCTTGTGTATGAAGTGTTATATTAGATGATGTTGAGGGGAGAGAAGACTTGGGACATGGAGGGTAGTTGGTTGTACATGTGGATTTAAGAAGTTTGTAAAAAGTATACACACACACACACACACACACACACACACACACACACACACACACACACACACACACACACACACACACACACACACACACACACACACACACACACAGAACATTCTCCAGTGTTGAATCAACACTGAATCAGGACTGAAGTGTTCAATCTGTGGAGAACCTTCCAGAAGGACAACCATCTCTGCAGCACTCCACCGATCAGGCCTTTATGGTAGAGTGGCCAGACTGAAGCCGATCCTCAGTAAAAGGCACATGACAGCCCACTTGGAGTTTGCCAAAAGGCATCTAAAAGACTCTCAGACCATGAGAAACAAGATTATCTGGTCTGATAAAACCAAGATTGAAGTCTTTGGCCTGAATGCCGAGTGTAACGTCTGGAGGAAACCTGGCATCATCGCTACGTTGAATCATGATGGTGGCAGCATCATGCTGTGGGGATGTTTTTCAGCAGCAGGGGCCGGGAGACTCGTCAAGAACAAGGGAAAGATGAACGGAGCAAAGTACAGAGAGATCCTTGATGAAACCTGCTCCAGAGTGCTCAGGACCTCAGACTGGGGTGAAGGTTCACCTTCCAACAGGACAACGACACTAAGCACACAGCCAAGACAACGCAGGAGTGGCTTCGGGATAAGTCTCTGAATATCCTTGAGTTGAGAATGTGTGTGTGCTGTGTGTGTGTGTGTGTGTGTGTGTGTGTGTGTGTGTGTGTGTGTGTGTGTGTGTGTGTGTGTGTGTGTGTGTGTGTGTGTGTGTGTGTGTGTGTGTGTGTGTGTGTGTGTGTGTGTGTGTGTGTGTGTGTGGACTTGAACCCGATCGAACATCTCTGGAGACACCTGAAAATAGCTGTGCAGCGACGTTCCCCATTCAACCTGACAGAGCTTGAGGGGATCTGCAGAGAAGAATGGGAGAAACTCCCCAAACACAGGTGTACAAAGCTTGTAGCGTCATACCCAGGAAGACTCAACGGTGTAATCGCTGCCAAATATGCTTCAACAAAGTACTGATTAAAGGGTCTGAATACTTATGTAAATGTAATATTTCCGTTTTTTATTTTTAATACATATGCAAAAAATGTAAAACAACTGTTTTTGCTTTGTCATTATGTGGTATTGTTTGCAGATTGATGAAGAAAAAAACAATTTAATAAATTTTTGATGATTTGGTATTTTATTAGGATCCCCATTACCTGTTGTAAAAGCAACAGCTACTCTTCCTGGGGTCCACACAAACCATGAAACATAATACAGAATGACATAATACAGAACATCAATAGACAAGAACTGCTCAAGGACAGCACTACATATCTTTTTTAAAGGCACATGTAGCCTAGATATCAATGCATACACACAAACTATCTAGGTCAAATAGGGGAGAGATGTTGTGCCGCGAGGTGTTGCTTTATCTGTTTTTGGAAACCAGGTTTGCTGTTTATTTGAGCAATATGAGATGGAAGAATAAGGCTGTAATGTGACAAAATGTGGAACAAAGTCAAGGGGCCTGAATACTTTCTGAATGCACTGTACATGGGTCCACACTTTTCAGAGTTAAATTAACAGTTTGCTTAGTGTAAAGACTTATTTGCATATTTCCCAGTGTGCCTTGTCTTTCGAGTGAATTGTAATGTTACCACCTATGACTGTATTTGTTAGTGACAGAGACATGGTTGCATTAATTCATTTTCAGTCATGTGGTCTTCACCAAGTGCGATCCTAAGCAAATATGTTATCATTCAATTAGATTAAATAATTCAATTCTTTAAGACAATACAATATACATTTCATAAGGCCTTATTTTGAGGGCTGAGTCATTTTACCTCAATACATTGGTTTGAAACTCCTGGTTTAAAGGCCACATCTGGCTTGCAAGTCACACACACACACAGACACACACACCAACACAAACACTAGGGAGTACCAGTAATAGAGTTATTAATGATGTTTTTCTGTGTTTGACCAGGCCGTGCTCCTCTCCCAAGCTACCCCATGCAGACACACACAGCAGAATCGAGCACTTTGCTAGCAGGTAGGGTGTTATGCGCACGCACACACACACACACACACACACACACACACACACACACACACACACACACACACACACACACACACACACACACACACACACACACACACACACACACACACACACACACACACACACACACACACACACACACACACACACACACACACACACACCAGCCCAAAATAATGACCCATGTCTTTCCTTATCCCCTTACCTAACTCTGCTTACTCCAGTTCTTCCCTCCTTCCTTTCTCCTGGCACTCCCCACTTCTCTCTCCACAAGTTGATTGAGATATCCATCTTGGTCTGACCTTTGGCCTGAGTGGAGACTGTTGTGCCCAGCTATCTTTTCTTTCTTTCTTACTCTCACTCACTCACTCACTCACTCACTCACTCACTCACTCACTCACTCACTCACTCACTCACTCACTCACTCACTCACTCACTCACTCACTCACTCACTCACTCACTCACTCACTCACTCACTCACTCACTCACTCTCACACACTGAAAAGGGCATGAGCGCGGTATGTTTGGTCTGGGGTGAGCAGGGGTCTCCTGGTTGTCGATGCCTGGCGGCATGGTATGGCAGTGTGGCACGCCGCTGAGTCAATTGGTCACCCGGAGGATGCGAAGGTGGATCAGCAGTCTGTCTGACAGCGTTACAGAGAGGGCACAGCCAGGGCATGGCAGACTGGTCCCTCACGCAGGGCAGTCATGCCCACAGCAGAGCAGGACATAGATCACTGCAGAAAGAGAGAGAGAGAGAGAGAGACAGGACACAGATCACCTTCTTGTGTGTGTGTGTGTTGTATGTGAGAGTGCACCGTACCTGAGGCAGTATTGCTCCACACCTTGCCACTATTCAAGACAGAGACACACACCAACAGAGGCAGGATATCTTCTATTCTCTCTCTCACACCTTCTATCTCTCTCCGAATTTGTTCCCTTTCAGTCTCTTTCACTGTTTAGTTAAGTCATTGTTGTCACTCTCTTCTCTCCCAGTCATTCATATTCATTATTTACATTGACTTGTATCAATTGCTTCTGTTCCAAAGTCCTCTCACGTTTATTAGTCTTCTCCTGCCAATTAGAATAATTTAGTTGGCACAACTCCTTGGCTCAAGCTGAAGACCCACAAAACTTCACTGATAGATAAACAGAAATGGAGAAATGGGCAGGGAGCAATGCAATTTGCTTAAGTGAGATATGCTTATATGTCTTCATTTGTTGGCTTGCACACTTGCCAAAGAATTCTCAGTGTTCCTGAAGTTGCTGTTAAGACAGAGATGATGTTGTATCTTTGTAGCTTTTTGCTGGCGTTACAGTTTCTATCTCTTTTTACCTACTTTGGATGTAGTGTGCCATCTTACAGTTCTTAAACATCTTGAGCTCCTCACAAGTTTATCAACCATAGAGGACTCTGAATTGGATTCTGAAAGCCTAACAGAGGACAGTTTAAGCATACTTTAACTATATTCCAACATGATCTGAGAGCTCGCTAAATGAGAAAAAGCTGATTATTTTAATAATATACATTGCACAGATGCCATTCAATCTGTACCTTGCCTCGTGCAAAATTGGCTCCAGTACACACACTCTCTCTCTCTCTCTCTCTCTCTCTCTCTCTCTCTCTCTCTCTCTCTCTCTCCTCTCGCGCTTCCTCTCTTTCTCGCTCTCTCTCTCGCTTCCTCTCGCTCTCTCTCTCGCTTCCTCTCGCTCTCTCTCCCTCTTGAAAAACACATCAAATGAGGGACTATATATATTTATTCACATAGTAATGCAAAAGCCTGGCTGTCAGAACCATGCCATGCAACTACGTACATTAAAAGGTTCCTGAGGCTGGCATCATCACAGCAGAAGAACAGAGTGTCTGTCTCTCTCTACTCAGTCATATGAGGGGGTGTACATGTTAATCCAGTGTAATAATATGATGTCCCAGAGGAGGATTGTGGGTATTTGATGTTTTGGGTTGGATCCAGATTTGCTGGTGTGTCACACACCAAGGTGCCAGTGGAGAGCTCTCCTTTTATCATTAGTATAGACTCTGAGGGAGGGAGGGAGGGAGGGAGCTATCTAGAACCTAAAAGGGTTATTCTGCTGTCCTCATAAGATAACCCTTTGAAGATCCCTTTATGGTTCCAGGTAGAACCCTTTTGGTTCCAAGTAGAACCCTTTTGGGTTCCATGTAGAACGCTTTCCAAAAGGAACCAAAAAGGGTTGTACCTGGAACCAAAAGTAACATTTTTTCTAAGAGTGTGGGACTCATAGGAATTAACTCACAAATTCCCACATCCCCAGGACTGTCCTGAGGACAGGGGCCAAGTCTACAGCTCTCACATAGAATACTGGGGTGAGGCTCCCTCTCCTCTCTACCCTGCCTAACAACCATTTGATTAATGACCTAACTGATTGAATTAAGGGGACAGATCTAGCCACAGTGAGAGTGGTTAAATAAATGTCTGTTAGCCATAGGGCCAAGGTCTGGCCACGGTCAGAGTGGATGGATAAAAGGCCAGGTCTGGCCACGGTCAGAGTGGATGGATAAAGGGCCAGGTCTGGCCACGGTCAGAGTGGATGGATAAAAGGCCAGGTCTGGCCACGGTCAGAGTGGATGGATAAAGGGCCAGGTCTGGCCAGGGTCAGAGTGGATGGATAAAGGGCCAGGTCTGGCCACGGTCAGAGTGGATGGATAAAAGGCCAGGTCTGGCCACGGTCAGAGTGGATGGATAAAGGGCCAGGTCTGGCCAGGGTCAGAGTGGATGGATAAAAGGCCAGGTCTGGCCACGGTCAGAGTGGATGGATAAAGGGCCAGGTCTGGCCACGGTCAGAGTGGATGGATAAAAGGCCAGGTCTGGCCACGGTCAGAGTGGATGGATAAAGGGCCAGGTCTGGCCACGGTCAGAGTGGATGGATAAAGGGCCAGGTCTGGCCACAGTGAGAGTGGATGGATAAAGGGCCAGGTCTGGCCACAGTCAGAGTGGATGGATAAAGGGCCAGGTCTGGCCACGGTCAGAGTGGATGGATAAAGGGCCAGGTCTGGCCACAGTGAGAGTGGATGGATAAAGGGCCAGGTCTGGCCACAGTCAGAGTGGATGGATAAAGGGCCAGGTCTGGCCACAGTCAGAGTGGATGGATAAAAGGCCAGGTCTGGCCAGGGTCAGAGTGGATGGATAAAGGGCCAGGTCTGGCCACGGTCAGAGTGGATGGATAAAGGGCCAGGTCTGGCCACGGTCAGAGTGGATGGATAAAGGGCCAGGTCTGGCCACGGTCAGAGTGGATGGATAAAGGGCCAGGTCTGGCCACGGTCAGAGTGGATGGATAAAGGGCCAGGTCTGGCCACGGTCAGAGTGGATGGATAAAGGGCCAGGTCTGGCCACAGTGAGAGTGGATGGATAAAGGGCCAGGTCTGGCCACGGTCAGAGTGGATGGATAAAGGGCCAGGTCTGGCCACGGTCAGAGTGGATGGATAAAGGGCCAGGTCTGGCCACGGTCAGAGTGGATGGATAAAGGGCCAGGTCTGGCCACGGTCAGAGTGGATGGATAAAGGGCCAGGTCTGGCCACGGTCAGAGTGGATGGATAAAGGGCCAAGGTCTGGCCACGGTCAGAGTGGATGGATAAAGTGCCAGGTCTGGCCACGGTCAGAGTGGATGGATAAAGGGCCAGGTCTGGTCACGGTTAAAGTGGATGGATAAAGGGCCAGGTCTGGCCACGGTCAGAGTGGATGGATAAAGGGCCAGGTCTGGCCACGGTCAGAGTGGATGGATAAAGGGCCAGGTCTGGCCACGGTCAGAGTGGATGGATAAAGGGCCAGGTCTGGCCACGGTCAGAGTGGATGGATAAAGGGCCAGGTCTGGCCACGGTCAGAGTGGATGGATAAAGGGCCAGGTCTGGCCACGGTCAGAGTGGATGGATAAAGGGCCAGGTCTGGCCACAGTCAGAGTGGATGGATAAAGGGCCAGGTCTGGCCACGGTCAGAGTGGATGGATAAAGGGCCAGGTCTGGCCATGGTCAGAGTTGATGGATAAAGGGCCAGGTCTGGCCACGGTCAGAGTGGATGGATAAAGGGCCAAGGTCTGGCCACGGTCAGAGTGGATGGATAAAGGGCCAGGTCTGGCCACAGTCAGAGTGGATGGCCTGTACTCTCTATGGGCCTTGGTGGGAGGGGTCATAATGATGAGTGGATGGCCTGTACTCTCTATGGGCCTTGGTGGGAGGGGTCATAATGATGAGTGGATGGCCTGTACTCTCTATGGGCCTTGGTGGGAGGGGTCATAATGATGAGTGGATGGCCTGTACTCTCTATGGACCTTGGTGGGAGGGGTCATAATGATGAGTGGATGGCCTGTACTCTCTATGGGCCTTGGTGGGAGGGGTCATAATGATGAGTGGATGGCCTGTACTCTCTATGGGCCTTGGTGGGAGGGGTCATAATGATGAGTGGATGGCCTGTACTCTCTATGGACCTTGGTGGGAGGGGTCATAATGATGATTGGATGGCCTGTACTCTCTATGGACCTTGGTGGGAGGGGTCATAATGATGTCTTATGGATTTCTCTTCATCACTCCATCCTCATCCCTCTTTTCTCTCCCTCCATCCGTCAATCCATAGATGTTTTTGGTGGTGGTGGGTGGTGTGTGTGTGTGTGTGTGTGTGTGTGTGTGTGTGTGTGGTGTGTGTGTGTGTGTGTGTGTGTGTGTGTGTGTGTGTGTGTGGCATATGTGTGTGTTGTGGGGGGCCTGGAGCTTGATTAGCATGAGACACATTTCATTAGTGTCTCTGGCGGAGGTTGTACATGGCTGGTGGTTCCAACACAGCATTCCTGGCAGCTCCATCAGAAGCCCGTTCCCACTGCTGAGAGAGTGAGGTGTCGCTAAAAGCAAAGTTCTCCCTGTTTAGCTGCCAGATCAAATTCCTGTACATGCAAATGTATTTGGTGAATTAAGCTGATTCTGGTAATAGGGGAGGAGTATAACAGCACAGATGGTGGATAAATTAAGGTAGTTCGCTCTGGCCATTTACCATTGGGAAAAAATGGTCAGTTCTGGTTTACTTCAGTGGGTGTGTCTCCCATAAACACAAATGCAATAGCAGCTGGGTTTGGTGTACTTAGTTCATTGACTTTCATTGAACCAGAAGAAAAAAAAACTGTGATTGGGGTGTCTCACTTCCTCTTCTGTCTCTGATAACAGTCTGTAACAGTGTGGTAGCTGTCCATGGTGCTGATCTGCCAAACGTCTCAACTACACTGTAAGGCAGTAGAAAGAGAAGTGCAGTGGGGTAGCTGTCCATGGCACTGAAAAACAGCAGTCACTGCTGCAGGGCTGAAAACCTAGACTCGCTGTCCTTGGTCCTGAAACACTACAATACAGTACTGTACTGAATAGCTCTACTTGGAATGAAAGTAGCTCTACTTCTTTCTAAAATACATTAAATCTGTCAATCTGTTGCTCTTGACCTCTTTTTACTACAGAGTACCTACCTATTCTCTCTCTCTCTCTCTCTCTCTCTCTCTCTCTCTCTCTCTCTCTCCCTCCCCCCCCCCGTGTGTTTTCCTGTTGTCCAGGTTGGCAGAGATGGAGAACCAGAATTGTTCCTTCTTCACAGATAGCCTGTCACCTGATGAGAGTCTGTGAGTACACTCCCACCTCCCCACACACTGATCCCTTTCATTTCAACCAAGTGTATGTGTGTGTGTGTGTGTTTGTGTGTGTGGGTGTTTATGTGTCTGAGGGAGTGTGTCGGCATGTGTATGCCTGTGTGTATACCCCGAGTGTGCACACACACATTCAGGGAAGGCTGGTCAGTGACATAAAATAATTACCAAGTTTATGAAAGGACCCATGGCCGAGGCAGTGCACACACTCCCCCTTCGTCATATAACAGTCTTTGTGATTAAAGACCAAATACAAAGGGCTGCTGCACGGGAGAGAGGGAGGCCCATTGAAATACTACAGAACATGATGTTAAGGGCCAGAGGCTGGCTGAGCGAAAAGGAGGGGAGAGGGGGAGTAGCTTTGATGTGAATGGTGGAGTCAATAAGGTGAGCCCCTCACTAAGGAATCATATAAACTGACTGGACACAGGTGTTGGCCCTGATCAAAGGCTTTGGCTGAGACAGAGAGTGTTCTGGGGGTGAGGCGTGTGTGTGTGTGTGTGTGCGTGGGTGTTTTCATTGTGAGCACTGCTATAACAAAATGAATTTTACCACCAAGGTGTAGTGGCCTCCATCAAAGGGTTTACTGTGTTTGTTTTTAGTGTCGAGAGAAAGAGAGCGAGGGATTGTTTGTGTTTATGTGTGTGTGTGCATAGGTCCACGTCAGTGTGTGTATTCATATCTGTGTATATGTGTGGGTGCATTCATGTCTGTGTGTGTGTGTGTGTGTGTGTGTGTGTGTCAGTGTGTGCGTTCATGTCTGTGTATGTGTGTCTGTATGTGCATGTGTGTATTGGCGAGATAGGGAGGGCATTGGCATGGTGTGTGAAGCTGCCTATTTGATGTGTCAACATGGCTGTTTGTATAGTTGTTCAGTGTGCTGTTTGTCTGCAAGCTATTTGCTCTGTGTGTCTGGTTTATCACTGTGACACTGTGGCTATGTTTGTTCCAAGTGTTTCTGTACTTTGTTCTTGTCAGTAGGGCTACTGCGCTGTCTCCTGTCTCCTGTCCTCTGTCTCCTGTCTCTACTGCTGCTCTTTGTGAATGCTGAGTCCCCTCGTTCTTATGTCACTCTGTTAGCTTGCTGCCCAGTGCTGCAGTATGTCTGGCTGTGCTCTGGCGTCATTAATGTCCTTTATTGCTGCATGTCTGTCTATGTCATGTCTGTCTATGTCATGTCTGTCTATGCGGCCACTTGTTCTCAGAATTGAAGACTGTCTGTGTTTGAGCTGATGTGCGTCTATCCTGCCTGTGCTGCTGTTGCCGTCCGTGTGTCTGTTGCTGTCTGTGTGTCTGTGCCATTCCGTGTCAGTACTGCTCCACCATACCAATGTGTCTGTTGCGCTTTGCTTCTGCTGTGCTGTCTGTGCTGCTGTGCTGTGCTGCTCTGTCCTGTCCTGTGCTGTCTTGTTTGTGGCTGTACACTGTCCTATCCTGTGCTGTTTGCTGTGCTGTGCTGCTGGTGGCAGGGTTGTGGCTCAGTGTGCTGAGTGTCTCCTGTGCTGTGTCATGTGGGGGACTCAGGGATGAAGATCAGTACCTCCTGCGTCACTCCAGCCCCGGCGCCCTGGACCAGGACTCCCCCAGCGGACAGCAGATGCTGCTGGCCCACCTGGACTGTCAGGACAAGGACGAGCTGCAGAGAACGCTGGCCCGCCTGGAGAACGAGAACCGGTGAGAAAATAGAGCCCTTTTGGTTTTAGAAATCTTTTATCTTAGAACCTTTAGAACTATTGGTCTTAGAACCTTTAAGGTGTAGAACCTTTTTGTCTTAAAACTTTTAAAACATAGAATCTTTTGGTCTTAGAACCTTTAAGGTCTAGAACCGTTTTGTCTTAGTACCTGTAGGACATAGGACCCGTTGGCCTTAGAACATTTGGGGCTTAGAACCTTTAGGTCTTAGAGCCTGTAGGACTTCCAAGCTTTAACTCTTACAACCCTACAGGGTTACTACCATGGCCATCCTAATCAATTAACCATGCTTCTGACACCCAGTGTGAGAACTACACATTGGAAGTAGATGAGGTGAGTTCCACCAGGAAATGTGAGTTCCACCAGGAAATGTAAAGAGCTTTGAGATTGTCAAAGCACTTTACATTTCCTGGTTGAACTCGCCTCATCCACTACCAGTAAGTCCTACAGGTTCTGAGACTGAAAGGTTAATAAACGATGATTATTATCATCATTCCGACTACATCGTGCACCTGTTGAAGCAGCAGCAGATCCAATCAAATAATCAATCAAGGAATTCAGAACAAGATCCAATTCTTAGTTTAAGGTTAATTAGGACCCAAAATCTTAAACAGTTGGCACATTCCCCAGATATCCTTATCTATGGACCACTATTGTCAGGGTGATTGTACAGTCGTGGCCAAAAGTTTTGAGAATTACATAAATATACATTTTCACAAGGTCTGCTGCCTCAGTTTGTATAATAGCAATTTGCATATAGTCCAGAATGTTATGAAGAGTGATCAGATGAATTGCAAAGTCCCTCTTTGCCATGCAAATTAACTGAATCCCCCAAAAACATTTCCACTGCATTTCAGCCCTGCCACAAAAGGAACAGCTGACATTATGTCAGTGATTCTTTCTTTAACACAGGTGTGAGTGTTGACGAGGACAAGGCTGGAGATCACTCTGTCATGCTGATTGAGTTTGTATAACAGACTGGAAGCTTCAAAAGGAGGGTGGTGCTTGGAATCATTGTTCTTCCTCTGTCAACCATGGTTACCCCGTCATCATTGCTTTGCACAAAAAGGGCTTCACAGGCAAGGATATTCCTGCCAGTAACATTGCACCTAAATCAACCATTTATCGGATCATCAAGAACTTCAAAGAGAGCGGTTCAATTGTTGTGAAGAAGGCTTCAGGGCACCCAAGAAAGTCCAGCAAGCGGCAGGACCGTCTCCTAAAGTTGATTCAGCAGCGGGATCAGGGCACCAACAGTACAGAGCTTGCTCAGGAATGGCAGCAGGCAGGTGTGAGTGCATCTGCATGCACAGTGAGGCGAAGTCTTTTGGAGGATGGCCTGGTGTCAAGAAGGGCAGCAAAGAAGCCACTTCTCTCCAGGAAAAACATCAGGGACAGACTGATATTCTGCAAAAGGTACAGGGATTGGACTGCTGAGGACTGGGGTAAAGTAATTTTCTCTGATGAATCCCCTTTACGATTGTTTGGGGCATCCGGAAAAAAGCTTGTCCGGAGAAGACAAGGTGAGCGCTACCATCAGTCCTGTGTCATGCCAACAGTAAAGCAACCTGAGACCATTCATGTGTGGGTTTGCTTCTCAGCCAAGGGAGTGGGCTCACTCACAATTTTGCCTAAGAACACAGCCATGAATAAAGAATGGTACCAACACATCCTCCGAGAGCAAATTCTCCCAACCATCCAAGAACAGTTTGGCGATGAACAATGCCTTTTCCAGCATGATGGAGCACCTTGCCATAAGGCAAAAGTGATAACTAACTGGCTCGGGGAACAAAACATCGATATTTTGGGTGCGGTATTTTGGGAAACTCCACAGAACTTAATCCCATTGAGAACTTGTGGTCAATCCTCAAGAGGCGGGTGGAAAAACAAAAACCCACAACTCCAAGCATTGATTATGCAAGAATGGGCTGCCATCAGTCAGGATGTGGCCCAAAAGTTAATTGACAGCATGCCAGGGCAGATTGCAGAGGTCTTGAAAAAGAAGGGTCAACACTGCAAAGCTTGACTCTTTGCATCAACTTCATATAATTGTCAATAAAAGCCTTTGACACTGTCGTGTCTTTGGCTATGCCGGATTAAGTGATATGGCATGCTATTCTATAAAATCCTTTCTCTGTAATTAATATTACCTGATTAAGCTAATCAGGTGGACGGAGCCGACATGGCGGCTTGTTACACAAAGAAAGGGGGTTGGGCTTGAATGAAAGAGCGGGAAGACTGAGGAACAAAGATACTACTATGCTATCGTAAATACAGAATCTTATGCATTCTAAATTACCGCACATTTGGAAAAGGAAAATGCAATAAATATTTACTCTGAGCTGCGCTTCGGTAGATTGGTCGTAGATGCTGGCCGGGTTGGCCAAGAGAGATCTTCCTGTCCTCGGAAGAATGTCTGTCACGTCCTGACCAGTAATAGGGGTTATTTGTTATTATAGTTTGGTCAGGACGTGGCAGGGGGTGTTTTTTTCATGTGGTTTGGGCTATGTATTTAGGTAGAGGGGTATTTGTTTTATATGGTTCGGGGTGTGTGTGTATGTAGAGGGGTGTTGGATTTATGTGTTCCGGGGTTTTTGGTTTATATTCTTGTTTTGTTTCTAGGGTTTCTATGTTGTGTATTTCTTTGTTGGCCTGGTGTGGCTCTCAATCAGGAACAGCTGTACATTGTTGTTTCTGATTGAGTGTCATACTTAGGGAGCCTGTTTTCCACCTGTCCCTTTGTGGGAGATTATTTTTTCACTGCTGTTAGTATAGCCTGCGAAACTGTTGAACTGTCGTTCTTTGTTTATTGTTTTTTCGTGTTCACTTATAAATAAAATAAGGATGAGCACGCAACCCGCTGCGCCTTGGTCTCTAACCTACGACAACCGTGACAATGTCTCTGGTGGTAAATTGGATACGTTGTGGTATCTTCGTTTGTGTTAGACTGGATCCGTCGTCCGTCCTTTCCTAGCCCACGTCTACAGCGGCCGCTGCTAACTCAACGGCTAGGAAGTATCACTTCTGTAGTGAATAAGCGTTCAAAGTTCATACCATTCACAACCAAAGCTCATGCTGAGGTTGGCTTAGTTCTGTACTTGACATGTGTGTCCCTTTAACGCAGAGGCTGCAGACCTCACGTAGTGGAACTCAACGGCTACATTGTGTCATTGTCTTATATAGTGGCGAGGGGAGGAGGGTGTGTTTCATCATTTATAACCCCTGTCTCTTCACAGGGGCGGGCCACTGATCAAGCAGGGCACTTTCCTTATGAAAACCCAATTCTCTCAATTGGAAGCTAAAATTACATTTAATCTACGAACAAATAATTTCAATATCAAACATTTCAATTGCATAACAATTCCATGTGACTCTGATAACTAGAGGGTGTATACTTTCCCAGGTACAGTTTATGTCGTCCTGTCATCAGTCATAATGTCTCAGATGAGAACCGAACTGACATCCATACTCATTACGTTCCAAAGCATATTTCCAACTGGTTTTATTACCAAAATATGGTTCCTTTTCCCCATTTGTTTGATGTTCCCAGACTCTCTATATTTAACACAGGCTATTCAAGTCCTTCAGTAGGGTCAGAAACAAGAGGGGAAGGGAGAAAGGTATTTATGGGGGGGTCATAAACCTTACCCACGGGCCAACGTCATGACAACACTTATGAAATGCTTGTAATTATACTTCAGTATTCCATAGTAACATCTGACAAAAATATCCAAAGACACTGAAGCAGCAAACTTTGTGGAAATTAATATTTGTGTCATTCTTGGCCACGACTGTATAGTGAACAGAGTATACTACTGTATGATGCATGAGTGTGATGGGAAATAAATGGCTTTGGAACACATCAAATTGGATTCTCGTGCCCAAATAGGATTCTGTGTTACTTAAGTACCCTTAAGACCTTGAAGTAAAAGTTGAAATGAGAGAGAATCATGCTTTTCCCATACACTTCATTTGATACCAGAGGCAACTTTAAAAGGTATGATTCATTGGATTTATTCTATTTTGTCTTTTCTACGTGCCCTTGACCTTCGGGCCAACACACACACACGCACACACACACATTTGTTTGCTCTCCGTTTGTCACCGATGAATAATAGGTTAATAAAGCTAGATTAATAACATAAATACACACAGCCCTTTGGTGTCTGAAACCTTAGCCTAGTTTGGTATTATTTCTGTATTGTTATGATGAGGTATATCCTGTGTGATCCTCATTTAGCACTGCAGCTGTCCTCCTTTATTCTGATTGGCTTATTGGACCCCATGTGATATGTCAGAATCTGGGCCTGACGACCAAAATCAGACTCATTGTGGAAGTCATGAGTGTGTAGCTCATGAATATGTGGTAGAATTAGTACCGTCATCCCATGCCTCAACTTTCTTAGCTCCGTGAAAATTGTCAGGAAAATAAGAATAAAAAAGATTCCCGTGCACAATTTCGCTGCTCAGAAAAGTGATCTTTATTGTCTGTGCGAAATGTGTCACGAACCGACTCGTAGCCCGCAACAGAAAGGGAAACAACATGGAGATCAAGGAATAACACAAATATATTTATTAACTAAAGTAAACTATAAACAAATAACAATGGTGTGTGTAGTCAGTAGTGTAAGTGAGTGGTTGCATGAATAGATGTGATAATGCAAACAAACAAAACAGCCACAAAAAAATGCCACAACCAAAATTCAGCAGTGTGTCTGCGTGGAGAGAGTCTCCCCAATGAATGGGGGAAAGGTGTATTTATCCCCAGGACACACCCGAGCCCAGGTGTGTCCCATTCCGCTGACGACCCTCCCGTGCCGCCCACCGACATCCTAATAAGGAGAACAAGAGCAAAGAGAAAGAATTCGGCAGACAGAGTGGGAGGGTCATCACAAATGTTATAGAGACATAGGCATTCTGTTTCCATACAGACAGAAATGAATTATGAGCTGTGGTAAATGGTGAATGCACAGGATTCGTCTTTATGTTAAACACAAGTTAATCCTGATCAACAGTTCAAGTCGATAACATTTCTGTTTTCATACAGTGTATATGTTAAGAGCGATAGGAGTTTTTCACTAGTCAGTTCGCATGATCAGCACGCAGACAGTGAACATTAGATAAAACCCACCTGGCTAAACACCTAGGTGTGATTTTAGACTCCGAAATGCGACCAAATCAGTTTTCTTATCAGAACTGCGACCAATAAACTTAGATTTTATCATCTACTTAACAGTGCCAAAATGCGTCAGTTTCTCTGCCAGACCAACATTGAGAGACTAATGCATGTTTTTATTACTACCAGGCTTGGTTACTGCGATGGTCTCCTGTCTGGTCTTCCCAAGAAAAATATTGGCCAACTGCCAATTAATTGAGAATGCAGCAGCACCTGTGCTAACTAAGACTGCACACATAACACCTATTTTAAAGTCCCTTCATTGGTTGCCTGTTCGTTTTACAGTTGATTTTAAAATTGCTTTATACCTTTTTAAAGCACTATGTGGTCTTGCACCTGAACACATGTATCATATGCATTTAGGATATGTGTCCGGTCGGTCCCTTAGATCCTCTGGCACTGGAGTTTGAGATGTTCCAAAAGATTTTGTGACAATGCCTTTAGTCAGCCCTAAGTTAGATTTGGTTGGTGGGACCCTCAGTCATTTAGCAGACATACAGGAGCAATTAGCGTTTGTGCATGTACCAGCAAATAGCATAATGTGAGATTGTTCACTTAGGGAGCTCAGAGATTTCAACCAGCAACCTTTTGATTATTTGCCCAACACTAGCGCTAGGCTACCTGCCACCCATAGTACTCTGGTCAACACTAGCGCTAGGCTACCTGCCACCCATTGTACTCTGGTCAACACTAGCACTAGGCTACCTGCCTCCCATAGTACTCTGGTCAACACTAGCGCTAGGCTACCTGCCACCCATAGTACTCTGGTCAACACTAGCGCTAGGCTACCTGCCACCCATAGTACTCTGGTCAACACTAGCGCTAGGCTACCTGCCACCCATAGTACTCTGGTCAACACTAGCGCTAGGCTACCTGCCACCCATAGTACTCTGGTCAACACTAGCGCTAGGCTACCTGCCACCCATAGTACTCTGGTCAACACTAGCGCTAGGCTACCTGCCACCCATTGTACTCTGGTCAACACTAGCACTAGGCTACCTGCCTCCCATAGTACTCTGGTCAACACTAGCGCTAGGCTACCTGCCACCCATAGTACTCTGGTCAACACTAGCGCTAGGCTACCTGCCACCCATAGTACTCTGGTCAACACTAGCGCTAGGCTACCTGCCACCCATAGTACTCTGGTCAACACTAGCGCTAGGCTACCTGCCACCCATAGTACTCTGGTCAACACTAGCGCTAGGCTACCTGCCACCCATAGTACTCTGGTCAACACTAGCGCTAGGCTACCTGCCACCCATAGTACTCTGGTCAACACTAGCGCTAGGCTACCTGCCACCCATAGTACTCTGGTCAACACTAGCACTAGGCTACCTACCACCCATAGTACTCTGGTCAAAAGTAGTGCACTTAATAGTTTGTCACCTCGCTGCAAAACGTTTTAATGGCCTCCTCTTGACAGTGGAGAGAAAACGCTTTGTTTTAAAGTTCATTTCCTGCAATTTTACAAATTTTGCCATGGGGCGGCAAGAACTTTGTAAGTTTATAACAAAACAAAACAATACATTTTTGCAGTTTTAAAGCTAAAATCCTGCAATTCGACACATGTTGTATTGACTTATGCCATGTTAATATGATCTGAGTGAGAATGACTAACAAAATCAATGGGGGCCCTGTGGAGGTCAGGGCCCCTGCATGCTAGGTCGGTATTCAATCATAATTACTACAAATTTAG
Source organism: Salmo salar (assembly GCF_965601325.2). Lineage (NCBI taxonomy): Eukaryota > Metazoa > Chordata > Actinopteri > Salmoniformes > Salmonidae > Salmo > Salmo salar. The sequence continues at coordinate 76,516,825 of NC_138299.1, read as the reverse complement.
ACAGATTGCCAGCTAACAATTGTCAGCTGATATGGCAATTTTAGTAACTGTCAGTGGAAGACATAACAAGAGAATAACTAATGATGCACAACCAAATTTTGAAATTGCACCTGGTGTATTATATTATTCTTACTCTCAGTAGTAAGTTGAGACCCTGACTAAGTTCCTAAAAAAAAGAAATTGACAACTTGATTTGAGTCCCCCTGTGTGAAATTCAAATGATTGAACGTGATTTGGAAAGGCACACACCTGTCTATATAAGGTTCCAATGTTGCCAGTGCATGTCAGAGCAAAACAAAGCCATGAGGTCGAAGGAATTGTCCGTAGAGCTCCGAGACAGGATTTAGTCGAGGCACAGATCTGGGGAAGGGTACCAAAGCATTTCTGGAGCATTGAAGGTCCTTCAAGAACATAGTGGCCTCCATCATTCTTAAATGCAAGAAGTTTGGACCCAGCAAGACTCTTCCTAGAGCTGGCCACCTGACCAAACTGAGCAATGGGGGAGAAGGGCCTTGGTCAAAGAGGTGACCAAGAACCTGATGGTCACTCTGACAGAGCTCCAGAGTTCCTCTGTGGAGATGGGAAAACCTTCCAGAAGGACAACCAGCTCTGCAGCACTCCACCAATCAGGCCTTTATGGTAGAGTGGCCAGACGGAAGCCACTCCTCAGTAAAAGGCACGACAGCCCACTTGAAGTTTGCCAAAAGGCATCTAAAGGACTCTCAGACATGAGACACAACATTCTCTGGTCTGATGAAACCAAGATTGAACTCATTGGCCTGAATGCCAAGCGTCACATCTGGAGGAAACCTGGCACCATCCCTACGGGGAAGCATGGTGGTGGCAGCATCCTGCTGTTTTGGCAGCATCGTGCTGTTTTTCAGCGGCAGGGACTGAGAGAAGTTAGGATTGAGGGAAAGATGAACGGAGCAAAGTACAGAGAGATCCTTGATGAAAACCTGCTCCAGAGCACTCAGGACCTCAGACTGGGGCGAAGGTTCACCTTCCAACAGGACAACAACACTAAGCACACAGCCAAGACAACGCAGGAGTGGCTTCGGGACAAGTCTCTGAGTCCTTGAGTGGCCCAGCCAGACCCTAGACTTGAACCTGATAGCTGTGCAGCGACACTCCCCATCCAACCTGACAGAGCTTGAGAGGATATGCAGAGAAGAATAGGAGAAACTCCCCAAATACAGGTGTGCCAAGCTTGTAGTGCCATACCAAAGAAGACTCAAGGCTGTAATCGCTGCCAAAGGTGCTTCAACAAAGTACTGAGTAAAGGGTCTGAATACTCATGTAAATGTGATATTTCTGTATTTTTTATTTATACATTTGCACACATTGCTAAAAAGCTGTCTTTGCTTTGCCATTATGGGGTATTGTGTGTAGATTGATGAGAATTTTTTTTTACTTAATCAATTTTAGAATAAGGCTGTAACGTAACAAAATGTGAAAAAAGTCAAGGGGTCTGAATACTTTCCGAATGCACTGTATGCCTGGAACCGGCCCTGCCTTTAGTCACTGTGATGCTGGCCTTTGGAACAGCCTGCCAGAGGATCTGAGGGCCTCACAAATGGTAGACAATTTGAAGAAAAAGGTTAAGACATACTTCTTTAGCTGCACTTTTACCTACGGTGCTTTTAGTTGTCTCAGCCATAGTGCCATCTTCATTTATTTATATGTTTTTCACTGTATTCTCATGTCCACTGTTATTTTACTGTTTTATTTTTTGAATTTGTCTCAAAAAATATATTCTTGTCTATCTTAAATGTATATTTGTATAGAAAACGTTTTGTGTTATCTTTCGTTCCTTTTATTATTATATTTGTAAACCACTTTGAAATGAATTCTCTTTTAGAAATGTGCTATACAGTAGAAATAAAGTCATTGAGTTACACGCACTACGGCGCTTACAGACAGCTCACACCATTTACTATCATAGCCTATTGTGGACAGTGTGTGTGTCAGTGAAAACTCCCAGCTCTTTAAAATGCTGTCTGCTGATGTCTCTGTCCTCTCTCCTATTCCCCAGGGTGCTGCAGGGGGAGTGGCGGCGGCTGAAGTGGAGGCATGAGGAGGCGGCTGCAGCGCCCCAGCTGACGGAGGGAGGTGAGGGGGTTCCGGGATCTCCCACGGAGGGCCAGCAGGACGAGGAGCTCCTGGCCGAGGCAAGGGTCCTCCGGCAGCACAAGACTCGCCTGGAGACACGCATGCAGATCCTGGAGGACCACAACAAACAGCTGGAGTCCCAGCTGCACAGGCTACGAGAGTTACTGCTGCAGGTAGGGAGGGAGGAAGGGGAAAGGAAAGTGTAAAGAAATAAAAAAGATGGTTTGGAAAAGAGGAGAGGGGGGGTGAGGTAGAGAACAACTATAAGGGCTTAAAACTGCAGGTACAGAGACAGAAAGGGAGGGGGATAGAGCTGATGAGAGACTGAGGGAAATACCTACGGTAAGGAGAGAAAGAAAGAGGGGGATAGACTCAAGAGAGATTAAGAAGCAGAATGATAAAAGGAAGCAAAAAAGGGGAACAAAGAGAATAGATGGACTGAAAGAAAATAGGACACTGCTGTAGGAGAATAGGAATATGTGAATGGGGAATAAAGAGAGGGAGAGGAAGGAATGGAATAATTTGTACTGCTGCAGTAGAGGGAGAGAGAGAAAGAGAGAGTGACTGGAAGGCATTTCCTCAGGTGAAAAGACTTGGAAATTGGGAATAGAGAGAGGAGATTGAAAGAGAGACTGGAGAGATGGTTCATTTAGTGGAAAGAGGGGAATGGGATTGGGAACAGCGGGACTGAGTACCAAGAATTCTAAAGTTGCAGATTTGAACTTTCTCACCACTTCCATGAACCTCCCATATCATATAAGGCCTTTCAATCCCTTCTTAAGAAATGTTCCTGCACGTAGATACTTTATTTCCTTCAGTCTATTGTTCCAATATGAAGTGGTGGAGTGGTGGAGTGGTGGAGTGGGTGTGGGCAGTCAACTGTCAGTGTCAACCGTTCTGTTTTCATCTCTGTAGAAAGTAGATTTTCCTTTGTTCATCGTACAACTAGGTCTGAATCCCCAGCCAACGCAGCCTTCAGTTTCGCTGGAACACTTTGACTTATTTAGTGCGTCTACATGTTTACTGTATCCTTCAACCCCAACCAACACATTCCAATAACGTTTGTGCTTTTCTGAAGTAGCTGTCGTTGGGAATTTTGTTGTGATTGATGACACTATTTACTTTCCACCAGCCCAAAGATGATTCAGAGGCCAACGGGTCGGAACCTTCGTCCCTGTCGTCTCCGGTGTCAGGGGGAGGCCATCAGGGGGACGGACCCAGTAGAGAGACCACAGACACAGAGGCAGCAGGTGAGCTACTAAGGCAAATGTTCCCGAATATTAGGTCCTGTCTAGTCTGGGTACCAGTCTATTTAGCTAACATTCCACTCCGTGCCACTCCTGTAATTTGCCAAATGAACAGAGACAGCAATCAGGCTAGGTCCCACTGGTGGGTTGCAAGTTCCAAGCAATTCCTGCTGGATTATTGACTGAAAACAAAATGTTCATTTAGTGGGCCATAACAACATTGGAATGAGATGATCGAGTGTTCTGTTGTCACTCATCTCTCTCCGTGTGATGCTGTGTGTGACAGGAGATGGCGATGAGGATCATGAACAGGACACAGTGCAGCAGCTGCAGGAGGTCATAGAGCAGCTGAGAAACGTCTTCCCTTCAGAACCTGGTGAGTCTCTCTCTGACCCTACAGACCTGAGACAGACACGCCACAGATACAACCACTTGCTTGTGCACATCAAGGTAGTGAGTCTACTTCTAACAGATAGAAGCAGGGTATGTACAGTTTACTAGCCTGATCAAAACCCTGGTGAAGACCCACATTGAGGACTGGTCATTCTGCTTGTGTTCTAAAACTTAATTTTGACCCTTAATTGCCACTTTTCCCCCTCTCTCCTCTTCCAGGAACCACGTCACTCATCTAACCCAGGGCGACGCTTGGAGTGCAGAGTGATGCCTGATGGGATGCCTGATGGCCCGTGCCCCATATAGCTGCCGTCAGAGGGACAGAGAGTGCACTAGGTTCTTGACCCATACAGCAGCTCACCCAGAGCTGACCCCTCTCCCTCCCCCTGGACCTCTGTGCACTAACCACCCCTGTGGGAGCCAAAGGCTAACAGCTAATGCTAATGTCCAGGTCGGGCCAAGCACTATGCTAACAAGCTATGGCTAATGTTAGCGGTGCAGCCAGACACTGTGTTAACCAGCTAAGGAGGCTAAGGAAGCTAACGGCTAACGTTAGCAGCCCAGCCAGGCAGAAACCGTTTTAGCTAGCTAATCCACTACTGGCTAACGCTAGCATCCCAGCCATGACACTGTGCTAACCAGCGTCCACATAGTCGTCCGAAGGTGTGACGCTTTATATCCATACAGCACAAGGACCTTCCACAAAAATGACTTTTACACAATGCAAAAATGAGTGAGGATTTCCATCATGTTTGTTCTATCCAGTAACTGCGTGCGTTTGTGTTTTTCCTGTTTTCTAATGCGTTTCAAACTTCTCTTTTTTTTTACGAGGCGTTCATGCGCACCAGCGTTGACTCAATTTGGGCCAGGCTGGCTGCGTTTCATGCGTCTGTGATCAGGCGGCTGGGGCAGGCGTACCCAGAGCAAAGCAGAGCAGATTGCCGGGGAGCCAGCGGGACCCACAACAAGCTTATTGACTCTGTGGGACTGACACATCATCAGTAAAACCCTATGATTTATTTAAGACAGCCAAAGTGCCCGCCAGCGCATGCAGCGCTGCTTCTGTGCACACAGCTCCTCTAATCTTCCCAAACTGGGATGCCTGTCGTCTCTCTCGCATGGCTCCCCGCTCTCTCTGTCACAGTGAGTGCACATATCATACACACACGCAGTCACACGTTGTTTCAGATGAACTCTCATGCTGTATTAACACACGTGCTCATACTCAGATTCATATCAACCTTCATATCACATACAGTCGGAATACACACCTATAAACACGTATAAACGCACATACGCTTACACTCACAGCCGCAAACTTTTGTGAAAAGAAATCAGTGACGAAAGAAGGGCTGTGATTTTGCGTCTCTGTTCAGAAGGAGAGTCTTGAGACAACGCCGATTCGTGTCGTGGCTCAGTGTGTTTAGCTGAGAAAGCTTCTAGCTTTAAACGCCGGGCCCTCCTCTGGCTCCCGCTGCGTGCACAGCAGAGAAGGCATGGTGCCTCAGTGCCCCATGTTGCTTAAACCTTTCAGGGGTACACAAATGCCTAGGATAGTAGGAGCTCGAGGCTGGCGGGGGGGTTGGGCTACCATCACACCAGGATCATGTGACACTCCAGACAGAGCACAGTCTATTTGCCTTAAACCCAGACAGAGCCCAGCACAGACCAATACGTGTGTTTTATGTTGCTGCCTCAAACATTATTAAATGGAGTTCGCCCTGGCGCTCGCTCTCTCTCTCTCTCTCTCTCTCTCTCTCTCTCTCTCTCTCTCTCTCTCTCTCTCTCTCTCTCTCTCTCTCTCTCCTCTCTCTCTCTCTCTCTCTCTCTCTCTCTCTCTCTCTCCTCCCCTCTCCCTCTCTTCTTTTCTCTTTTTATGCGTGTGACTCATCCATGTGTGTATCAGATGTTAAAGTACTGGATCACATATGCCTTTTTTTGTCATTCAGTGTTTTCACAATCAGAGGAGGAAATTGCATCATTTGGGTGTAGTGGGTGGATGTGGCTGTCATTCCATGTGAGATGCTAGTTCTGTTTAGGGGTCTGGGTTCTGTGGCATTTTGCATTAGAGGCATCAGAGAGCCTTTATGAGTAAGGACAGGGAAGACAGTGGGAATTGACAGCGCTAGAGCGGCCTAGCACCTGAGAGACGAATTAAAAGGCTGGGGTCAAATAGGGCTTTGGCGGGGTGGAGGGAGGGAGGGAGGGAGGATGGTGGGAATGTGATAGCGAAGTGGAAGGGAGGCTCGGAGGAGGGGAGATCTGAGAGACCAAAGGAAAGGGGAAGAAAATAGTCTGTTTAGTGCTCCTGGGCTGAATGGAGAGGAGCCATCCACTTTGATGTGCTTGCCACAGCAAATCTCCAAGAGATGGACGCAGACAGTAGGCGAGTGGTTTGCTAGAAAAAAAGAGGACCGATGCTCTGTTTTTTACGAGGTACCACTTCCGTTAAGTTCTTACACCCACAGTCGTAGGGAGCCATGATGTGAATCGTTTGTATTCATTCAGAGAACATTCTGACCTTATTGCCAAGAACAGATTTCAGTTTGAATCCCATCCCGGTATTCGTTAGACTTTATCCCCTCCAGGCGCCAGCGTTCACATTTGACATAGTCGAGTTCCGCCGTGGCTGTCTGTTTGTTTTGCTGCTGTTGCTAGGGAACTGAACACTGTACAGGTTGAGAGTCGGCAAGGTGGGGCGCCGTTCATAATGGAAATGATGATAACCATATGGGGAAGAGAGGGCGCCTCGATTCCATACCTCAGCCACCTTATCCCCCGATCACTCCTTAACCACCCCCGCTGAACAACGCCTGCCACTGTTTAGTGTTTAACTGGCATAGAAAGTCATTATCATTGGCATCTGTTCTACCTTTGCCAAGGGCTGATGTGCACCGGCATCCTTCTTTACAGGATCCAGGAACAAAGAATTGCTCAAGTGGAAAAAACACGCAACGCAAATAATGTTTACTCTTTGGAAACCTCTTTAATGTGTTTATTTAATTTTTTTGTAAACACACGTCTCATTACACATTGATGAGCCCCCTGAACATAGTTTTGGCTCTGAATATACGCAGCTGTGAATGCATCACAACTCTCTCTCGCTCTCGCTCTCTGTGTGTGAAATTATCAACTACAGCGATTAGGCCTAGAAACCATATGTCATGTAGACCTATAGAAACTATTCACCCTTGCCCTTTTCCACATTTAGTTGTGTTACAGCCTGAATTTAAAATCCATTACATTTAGATTTTGTGTCACTGGCCTACACAAAATACCTCATAATGTCAAAGTGGAATCATTTTTTGGGAAATGTTTACTCCACAATACTAACCTAAATGACAGTACGGAAAGGAAGCCTTTACAGAATAAAAAATATTCCAAAACGTGCATCCTGTTTGCAATAAGGCAATAAAGTAAAACTGCAAAACATGTGGTAAAGAAATCAACTTTATGTCCTGAATACAAAGTGTTATGTTTGGGGCAAATCCAACACAACACATCACTGAGCCCCACTTCATATTTTCAAGCATGGTGGTGGCTGCATCATGTTATGGGAATGCTTGTCAATGGCAAGGACTCAGGGACCTTTTTTTTTATTATAAAAAGAAACGGAATAGAGCTATGTTCCGGCCAAATCCTATCCAGGTGTGCAAGGCTCTCAGAGACTTACCCAGAAAGACTCACAGCTGTAATCGCTGCCAAAGCTGATTCTAACATTGACTCAGCGGTGTGAATACTTAAATTAGATATTTTTGTATTTCACTTTCAATGCATTTGTTAACATTTCTAAAAACATTTTTTCACTTTGTCATTATTAGGTATTGTGAGTAGATGGCTCAGGGGAATTAAAAAAAAATATATATACAGGCTGTAACAACAAAATGTTGAATAAGTCAAGGGGCATGAATACTTTCTGAAGGCACTGTAAATGTTTTGTGTGTTTTGGACAATATTGGAGGTAGGAGAGAGTAGGTGGAATGAATGATTACACCACTGTAGCAGGTAGTTTGGCAGACTGATATAACGATATGTAACAGTGCAGCAGAAAACTATAGCTCTTCACTGTGTCCCTGTTACTTTAACTCCCAGAAGTCCATACTGCCTTTGTAGTGGCATTGTGTTATAGCCCATCGAAGCGAAGCCTCTGTAAGAACACTACGTTATACTGGCCACGTCACGTCTCTCTGGAGTCATGTGATTATCCATCTGAGGCATCTAATGTTCGAGATAAAACCACTGTGGAGCTCTACAAGTAGTGTCCCGGGCTCCCCGCAGCGCGACCTCACGCTGGATACCAGTCCGATCATCTTCGGCGTGATTGAGGAGAAGCCCTAGTCGCCGGAGACAGAGACAGTTTAGAGGACATGGCCAACGGGTATGGCTGTGTCCTTGCTATATATAGTTGGTCAACCCGTTATAGAGCAACACTCATTATTCCTAATGGCGAGACCTTCTGTGCACGCTGAGTTCTGGGCACCTTGGCATCGTTACGAGACACAGGGAGGGGTTGTTGGTGTTCTCGAACACGGCAGGGCCATGAATTACTTAACCTCTTATGGGAATCAGAGCTACGACGACATACACTAGCCTAGCCTATTTTAGCACACAGAGACGCCCGCCACCCCAAAACACAGACTCATCTTTTCTATTCTACTGTCTTTTTTAAAGCAACGTTACCACGCCTCATTACTTGTCCATTTGTTTATGACTAATGTGTCTGTCATTTATTTACTTGTTTGTTTATTTAATTTTGTACTGTACTGACATTCCTCCATGTTGCTGTCCTCCCCATCGGTTTTTAATCTGTATAAAATGATTGAAAAAGAAAGGCTTTTTAATAACGAGTGGGTTACTGGCTGCTTTCTACTCTTTATGTACAAAGAATAAATACAATTTGTATTTGTTATACACAACGTCTGCTTGTCTTTTGTGTATGCCACCAAGTATGACCCTGAATTGAATTATGGTAATCACCACATGATATGTCATGATCACATCAATGTCTTGAATCATATCAATGTCATATATCATATCATGAATCATATCAATGTCATGAATCACATCAATGTCATGAATCACATCAATGTCATGATCACATTAATGTCATGATCACATCAATGTCATGAATCACATCAATGTCATGATCACATCAAAGTCATGATCACATCAATGTCTTGATCACATCAATGTCATGAATCATATCAATGTCATGATCACATCAATGTCATGAATCATATCAATGTCATGATCACATCAATGTCATGAATCATATCAATGTCATGATCACATCAATGTCATGATCACATCAATGTCATGAATCATATCAATGTCATGATCACATCAATGTCATGATCACATCAATGTCATGATCACATCAATGTCTTGATCACATCAATGTCATGAATCATATCAATGCCTGTGTATGTTTTACCTATTTTTCTTGTGTTAACTTTTGGACTTGGTGGAGGGATGGATATTTCCAGTCGAGACCCCAGGCTTGGTGTTGCTTGCCCCCTCTGATGGACACGGCTGTTCATCAGAACTCTTTCCCTCTATTTTTCTCCCTTCATCCATTTTGCTTTCCTCTGCCTCTCCTTTGTTAGGTCTGTCCATCTGTGTCTAACCTGACTCTCTCCTTTGTTAGGTCTGTCCATCTGTGTGTCTAACCTGACTCTCTCCTTTGTTAGGTCTGTCCATCTGTGTCTAACCTGACTCTCTCCTTTGTTAGGTCTGTCCATCTGTGTGTCTAACCTGACTCTCTCCTTTGTTAGGTCTGTCCATATGTGTGTCTAACCTGACTCTCTCCTTTGTTAGGTCTGTCCATCTGTGTGTCTAACCTGACTCTCTCCTTTGTTAGGTCTGTCCATCTGTGTGTCTAACCTGACTCTCTCCTTTGTTAGGTCTGTCCATCTGTGTGTCTAACCTGACTCTCTCCTTTGTTAGGTCTGTCCATCTGTGTGTCTAACCTGACTCACCTTTGTTAGGTCTGTCCATCTGTGTGTCTAACCTGACTCTCTCCTTTGTTAGGTCTGTCCATCTGTGTGTCTAACCTGACTCTCTCCTTTGTTAGGTCTGTCCATCTGTGTGTCTAACCTGACTCTCTCCTTTGTTAGGTCTGTCCATCTGTGTGTCTAACCTGACTCACCTTTGTTAGGTCTGTCCATCTGTGTGTCTAACCTGACTCACCTCAGCTACCTCTGAAAGTACCTCTGTGGCCTGCCGGTTAGGAAGGTCAGCGGTGGCTAATGGACTCCTATTGGTTGATTCGGATTGAATGGTACTGCTACTTGTCTCATTGGTGCCTTTGTTCCCTGTGCTACCCTTGTTTACTTCCTGGGGGGCAGTTGATTGACATTTAGTCTTTATAACAGCCTTCCCTGACACCTTAGCCAAATACATTTAAACTCAGTTTTTCACAATTCCTGACATGTAATCCTAGTAAACATTCCCTTTCTTAGGTCAGTTAGGATCACCACATTACTTTAAGAATGTGAAATGTCAGCATAATAGTAGAGCGAATTATTTATTTCAACTTTTATTTCTTTCATCACATTCCCAGTTGGTCAGAAGTTTATATGCACTCAATTAGTATTTGGTAGCATTGCCTTTAAATTGTTTAACTTGGGTCAAATGTTTCGGGTAGCCTTCCACAAGATTCCCACAATACGATGAATTTTGGCCCATTCCTCCTGACAGAGCTGGTGTTACTGAATCAGGTTTATAGGCCTCCTTGCTCACATACACTTGTTCAGTTCTTCCCACAAATTTTCTATAGGATTGAGGTCAGGGCTTTGTGATGGCCACTCCAATACCTTGACTTTGTTGTCCTTAAGCCATTTTGCCACAAATTTGGAAGTATGCTTTGGGTCATTGTCCAGTTGAAAGACCCATTTGCGACCAAGCTTTAACTTCCTGACTGATGTCTTGAGATGTTGCTTCAATATATCCACATAATTTTCCTCCCTCATGATGCTATCTATTTTGTGAAGTGCACCAGTCCCTCCTGCAGCAAAGCACCCCCACAACATGATGCTGCTACCCTGAGAATCACGGTTGGGAAGGTGTTCTTCGGCTTGCAATCCTCCCCCTTTTTCCTCCAAACATGACGATGGTCATTATGGCAAAACAGTTCTATTTTTGTTTCATCAGACCAGAGGACATTTCTCCAAAAAGTACGATCTTTGTCCCCATGTGCAGTTGCAAACCGTAGTCTGACTTTTTTATAGCAATTTTGGAGCAGTGGCTTCTTCCTTGCTGAGCGGCCTTTCAGGTTAAGTCGATATAGGACTCGTTTTACTGTGGATATAGATACTTTTGTTCCTGTTTCCTCCAGCATCTTCATAGGGTACTTTGCTGTTGTTCTGGGATTGATTTGCACTTTTCGCACCAAAGTACGTTCATCTCTAGGAGACAGAAGGTGTGTCCTTCCTGAGCGGTATGACGGCTGCGTGGTCCCATGATGTTTATACTTGCGTACTATTGTTTGTACAGATGAACGTGGTACCTTTAGGCGTTGGGAAATTGCTCCCAAGGATGAACCAGACTTGTGGAGGTCTACAATTTTGTTCTGAAGCCTTGGCTGATTTCTTTAGATTTCCCAATGATGTCAAGCAAAGAGACACTGAGTTTGAAGGTAGGCCTTGAAATACATCCACAGGTACACCTCTAATTGACTCAAATGATGTAAAATTAGCCTATCAGAAGCTTCTAAAGCCATGACATCATTTTCTGGAATTTTCCAAGCTGTTTAAAGGCACAGTCAATTTAATGTATGTAAACTTCTGACCCACTGGAATTGTGATACAGTGAATTATAAGTGAAATAATCTGTCTGTAAACAATTGTTGGAAAAGTTACTTGTGTCATGCACAAACTAGATGTCCTAACCGACTTGCCAAAACTAAAGTTTGTTATCAAGAAATTTGTGGAGTGGTTGAAAAACGAGTTTTAATGACTCCAACCTAAGTGTATGTAAACTTCCGACTTCAACTGTACGTTATCTCCTTGCCATATCTGTCTTTTTATCTCCTGCTCTGTTATCTACCCCGCCTGTCCATCTCTCTACCTCTACACTCTCTGTTCTCTTCCCACTAGCCTTCTCCTTTTCCACTCCACCACCACCTCCCTCTTTCTCAGCAGTGGCTGCTCTTGCTTCTTCTCCTCTCTCACTCCATCACTACTTTCCTTTTTTACAGTCGGGTCTGCTTCCCCTTCTTTCCTAACACTCCCCACCGGTCTTCTTTACTTTCTCCTCCTCAGGGCCCCACTTTTCCTCTGTAGCTTCCCAGTAGTTTTTCTTATTGCTGACGTGCTTGTTCCAGAGGTAGAGGAGGGAAGGATAGAGGAGGGAGGGGTAGAGGAGAGGGGTAGAGGAGGGATAGAGGAGGGAGGGATAGAGGAGGGAGGGGTAGAGAAGGGGAGTAGTGGAGGAAGGGGTAGAGGAGGGATATAGGAGGAAGGGGTAGAGGAGGGAGGGGTAGAGGAGGGCGAGATAGAGGAGGGAGGGGTAGAGGAGGGAAGGATAGAGGAGGGATAGAGGAGGGAGGGGTAGAGGAGGGAGGGGTAAAGGAGGGAGAGATAGAGGAGGGAGGGGTAGAGGAGGGAATGATAGAAGAGGGAGGGGTAGAGGAGGGAATGATAGAGGAGGGAGGGGTAGAGGAGGGATATAGGAGGAAGGGGTAGAGGAAGGAGGGGTAAAGGAGGGAGAGATAGAGGAGGGAGGGGTAGAGGAGGGAATGATAGAGGAGGGAGGGGTAGAGGAGGGAGGGGTAGAGGAGGGAAGGGATAGAGGAGGCAGGGGTAGAGGAGGGATAGAGGAGGCAGGGGTAGAGGAGGAATAGAGGAGGGAGGGATTCAGGAGGGAAGGATAGAGGAGGCAGGGGTAGAGGAGGGAGGGATAGAGGAGGGAGGGATAGAGGAGGCAGGGGTAAAGGAAGGATAGAGGAGGGAGGGATAGAGGAATTAAGGGTAGAGGAGGGAGGGGTAGAGGAGGAAGTGATAGAGGAGGGAGGGATAGAGGAGGGATGGGTAAAGGAGGGATAGAGGAGGGAGGGGTTGAAGAGGGAGGGGTAGTGGAGGGAGGGATAGAGAAGGGAGGGGTAGAGGAGGGAGGGGTAGAGGAGGGAGGGATAGAGGAGGGATGGGTAAAGGAGGGATAGAGGAGGGAGGGGTTGAAGAGGGAGGGGTAGTGGAGGGAGGGATAGAGAAGGGAGGGGTAGAGGAGGGAGGGGTAGAGGAGGGAGGGAAATATAGAGGAGGGAGGGATAGAGGAGGGGTAGAGGAGGGAGGGATAGAGGATACAGTAGAGGAAGACATTTGTAGAGAGAAGGAAATGGAAGAGTGAAAAGTCAGAAAGAAGTAAGAAGGGACATTGCGAAAGGAGAAAAAGCAGGGAGAAGGAAGAGAGAAATGAGAGAGGGATATTAGAAGAGATAGGGAGAGATGGAGACAGAGTAAAATATGTGTAGTTAGAGAGTGAGCGAAGGAGCGAGGGAACAGGAGACAGACCCAGAAAGTGGGTAAGAGAGGAATAGAGAGAAGAAAAATACAAAGGGAGTGAGAGAACAGAAAGAGTGAAGGAGAAGGATATGATCAGTAAATCAATATCACATCCACTCCGTGATAAATAATTCAGATAAAAAGGAAACAATGAATATCACTCTTGACTGTTGTCTTTAGAAAACAGTACCTAGAGAATGATGCAAGTGTTTTGGCAACAGAGAGAGGAGACAGGTACAAGAAGAGAGAGGGTGATGGAGAGAGAAACAGATGAAGAGGAGACAGGTACAGGAAGAGAGAGAGTGATGGAGAGAGAAACAGATGAAGAGGAGACAGGTACAAGAAGAGAGAGAGTGATGGAGAGAGAAACAGATGAAGAGGAGACAGGTACAGGAAGAGAGAGGGTGATGGAGAGAGAAACAGATGAAGAGGAGACAGGTACAGGAAGAGAGAGAGTGATGGAGAGAGAAACAGATGAAGAGGAGACAGGTACAGAGAGAAGAGAGGGGCTGATGGAGAGAGAAACAGACGAAGAGGAGACAGGTACAAGAAGAGATAGGGTGATGGAGAGAGAAACAGATGAAGAGGAGACAGGTACAAGAAGAGAGAGGGTGATGGAGAGAGAAACAGACGAAGAGGAGACAGGTACAGGAAGAGAGAGAGTGATGGAGAGAGAAACAGATGAAGAGGAGACAGGTACAAGAAGAGAGAGGGTGATGGAGAGAGAAACAGACGAAGAGGAGACAGGTACAGGAAGAGAGAGAGTGATGGAGAGAGAAACAGATGAAGAGGAGACAGGTGAAGGAAGAGATAGGGTGATGGAGAGAGAAACAGACGAAGAGGAGACAGGTACAAGAAGAGAGAGAGTGATGGAGAGAGAAACAGACGAAGAGGAGACAGGTACAGGAAGAGAGAGAGTGATGGAGAGAGAAACAGATGAAGAGGAGACAGGTGCAGGAAGAGATAGGGTGATGGAGAGAGAAACAGATGAAGAGGAGACAGGTACAGGAAGAGATAGGGTGATGAAGAGAGAAACAGACGAAGAGGAGACAGGTGCAGGAAGAGATAGGGTGATGAAGAGAGAAACAGACGAAGAGGAGACAGGTGCAGGAAGAGAGAGGGTGATGAAGAGAGAAACAGACGAAGAGGAGACAGGTGCAGGAAGAGATAGGGTGATGAAGAGAGAAACAGACGAAGAGGAGACAGGTGCAGGAAGAGATAGGGTGATGAAGAGAGAAACAGACGAAGAGGAGACAGGTGCAGGAAGAGATAGGGTGATGAAGAGAGAAACAGACGAAGAGGAGACAGGTGCAGGAAGAGATAGGGTGATGAAGAGAGAAACAGACGAAGAGGAGACAGGTGCAGGAAGAGATAGGGTGATGAAGAGAGAAACAGACGAAGAGGAGACAGGTGCAGGAAGAGATAGGGTGATGGAGAGAGAAACAGACGAAGAGGAGACAGGTACAGGAAGAGATAGGGTGATGGAGAGAGAAACAGACGAAGAGGAGACAGGTACAGGAAGAGATAGGGTGATGAAGAGAGAAACAGACGAAGAGGAGACAGGTGCAGGAAGAGAGAGGGAAACCGACAGAGGCGAGGAGCGGTAAGAAACAAAGACAAAGGAAGAGAAAAGCATACAGAATGAGAGGTAGTGTGTGTGAGAAAGAAAGTACATGTGTGTTTCTTGAGCAGCTTGGTGTTGAGCGCCACAACTTCCTGATAGTCCCTGAGCTCCAGCAGACACTGGCTGAGGTTGAGTGTTCGGCTCACGCACCTTCTCCAGAGAATCTCAGTCCTAACCTCCTGTCTTTATAGTCCACCTCCATGAGAGAGGGATGGGAAAGGAGGGAGAAGGGGGGCAGAGAGAGAGAGATATAGGGAGGGAGAGGCAAATATATTGATGATGGGAGGGAGGGGGATGGAGAGAGGGGACGGATACATAGAGTGAGGGAAAGAGTGTGTGGGGGGAGAGAGAGAGAGGGAGACAGAGAGAAAATGGAGAAGGCTTGACAGAGAGAGAAAGAGCGAGGGGGAGAGACAGAAAGAGTGGGAGGGAGGGGGGTAACAAAGAGTAAGAGATGCCTGGGTGAGGCGCTGTCACTAAATCTCCAAGGGTCTCTGCTATTTTTAGCTCCATCTCTCCTCTGTCTGTTCCTGTTCTGTTCTGCCAGTGTACCTGCAACCCTATAGCCTTGCTCTTCTCTCTTCAGTGGAGTGGCAACAACGGAACATGATTAAAGCTTGTGAGATGGCATGAACCGATGGCTCTTACGCAACAGGTCTCTTAGAGGAGTCACCTTGTGTTAAAAAAAACAAGCATTATCCAACAAATGTCCTGTTGCCTTTATGGATTGTCGTCGTCATTCTTAACCATTTCATAACTACATTTCATTTAGTTTTTCAGCTTGCCATTCTAATAAAGCATGACTTTCTCTCTGAATACTTATTTCCAAGTGTATTATCAGTTCTGTGACTAGGTGAATGTTGTTTCACACTGAATGAAAACCTTACCCTGAATGAACAGACCAATGAATGAATGAATATTCCACTTAATGGACACACCATTGGAACACGTCACTGAATTAAAATACCACTGAATCAACTGACCACTGAATGAACTGACCGCTGAATGAACTAACACACCTTGTTCTGAATGAAGTCCACATGCTCCAGGGCCTCCTTGGAATTTCCTGTGGCCTCGCTGTATTTCTCTGTAAGCAGGACGTTACCCTCCTTCTGCAGGAACGTGATGTCTTAACTTCTGCTGCCAGTCCATCCTCTCTCCCACGGACGGAGAGCTCTGATTGGTCTGGGTTCCCAGACTGCTCTCTGCCTTCTTATTGGCTGTTTCGTCCTTCATTGTAGCCTTATCTTTCACTGTAGCAGTAATGACTGTTTCACCCTTCGTTACAACCATGTTCCATGGTTTTTCATCTTTGCATTCATCCTCCTTTTTCACTTCGGTCTCCTTGCTCTTATTCCTACGCTGCATCCTCTTTCTCTTCTTCCTCTTCCTCCCCCTCCTGCTCCAGGCAGTTGCAGTATTTCTCCTTCTCCTCCCAGTATTTTCCCCTCATTCTATCAGCGAAGGCCCTCCGCTCTTTGTGTACCAGAGAGGCAAGTGTATGTCCGGGTTGGACACCACGTGAAAGCATTTATTGGCTTACTTCTTGTTCCACACTGCAGCATGGGCAGGACTGCCAACTTTTGAAGAAAGCTTGGATTGAGACTTTGCCTAGATGGAGTCTGGGGGAGGAACATTTTACAGGTCAGGGGTATTCAGACAAACTTTTAAATTCGATGACTTTGTTACTTTGAGATTTTCGGGGGATTAACCTTTTATGGCTAGGGGTTCTGCTAGCGGAACGTTTCGACAACATCCGGTGAAATGGCAGAGCGCGAAATTCCCAAAAAAATATTAGAAATATTTAACTTTCATACATTCACAAGTGCAACTTCTTAACTTCTTGTTAATCTAGCCACCATGTCAGATTTTAAAAAGTCTTTACGGTGAAAGCAAACCATGCGATTATCTGAGGACAGCACCCCATCAAACACATGACAATCATATTTCAACCCGCCAGGCGCGACACAAAACTCAGAAGTAACGATATAATTCATGCCTTACCTTTGAAGAGCTTCTTCTGTTGGCACTCCAATATGTCCCATAAACATCACAAATGGTCCTTTTGTTCAATTAATTCCGTCGTTATATTTCCAAAATGTCCATTTATTTGGCGCGTTTGATTCAGAAAATCAATGGTGCCAACTTGCCCAACATGACTACAAAATATCTAATGTTACCTGTAAACTTGTTCCAAACATTTCCAACAACTTTCCTAATCCAACTTTAGGTATTTTAAAATGTAAATAATTGATACAATTTAAGATGGGATAAACTGCGTTCAATACCAGACGAAAACAATGCGCCCCAAACAAAAGAGTGCACTAGGCTGGACCCTCGTTCTGAATAGCCGTACTTCTTCATTTCTCTAAAGAAAAACATCAACAAATTTCTAAAGACTGTTGACATCTAGTGAAAGCAATAGGAACTGCAACCAAGTGCCACAGAAATCTATGTTCCCATAGAAACCCAATTGAAAACACAGTGAAATCAACAACAACAAAAATCCTGGATGGTTTGTCCTCGGGTTTTCGCCTGGCAAATAAGTTCTGTTATACTTTGGCGGATGAATCAGAATTAGTTGGGTAACATAGATAATTAAGATGTTTTATTGGCATAATATGCTTATGTGAGATACTTGTAATTAGGATGGCGTGCCCACTCTTGTGTTGACAGTTGTACTTTTCCCTTAGCTAGGGGCCCAGAGAGGGGAGAAGTCAGAATGAAACATTGTCTTCATATGTGAATGTGTCTTCACCTATTCTTAAACCATGTGAAGGGATGGCATGATTAATGGGGAACCAATTACTTGTCTCCACAATGTCTGTGCGCAAGTCACTCCCTCCTTTTCTATGTTGTGAGGAGGTGTATGGCAGTGTCTGGGACCATTGTATGTCCTCTCTCTAAATCTTGGACTTATCCTGGGATAGTGTATGACCTGGAGGCTCACTCCCCTCAGTGAGCTTGTCCAGGAGTGGAGTCAAGAGGGGGTTTACTTGAGATGGGAGTATCTAGAGTTGTCAATTGATTTATGCCATTGGATGAGCTAATGGTTCTGTTCTATACCGTACCAGGGAGAGACGGTTCCAGTTTCGGGTAGGAGGACCAGATACTGGTCTATACAATGAACACTGTTGATACAGCAGTTGCTGTCTGCTATGTTTTATAGATATCTTTCATACAAACCTTTGTGAACTGTTCCTAAGATCTGTTGTTCGTCATGTACGTTGAGAGGTGTGGGTCTTGGGTATAAAAGATCTTTGTACTTTTGTATAATCACTTTTCAATGGCATCATTGAAGGTCAAGTGCTTTTGCAAAAGCATCTTAATTATTAAAGATGAAGTTTTAAGTATAACTCTGACTTGTGTGTAAAGTTTGTAACTCTCCTCATTTGGTAATGCAGAAATTAGCCACCACAATACTCACAGACAGTATTTTAACAGTTTTAGAAACTTTAGAGTGTTTTCTATCCAAATCTACCAATTATATGCATATCCTAGCTTCTGGGCCTGAGTAGCAGGCAGTTTACTTTGGGCACGCTTTTCATCCGGCCGTGAAAATACTGCCCCCTATCCCAAACAGGTTTTAAATATTATTTTAAACATATTTCTTAGGTGGTTTGACACTATTCAGACAGTAGTGAAATGAGATGGGGAGACAGAGGGAAGATCAGTGGGAATGCTGTGCAAATGAAATACTATTGTAGTATTAATGGCAGTGGGTCACCCAATCCGAGATTGCTGTCTTCTTGTCCATAGACTGCTTTCAAGGTAAGGATACAAACCTTTTATATTTTGTCATTTTGGTGAACTATCTCTTTAAAATAGGTCTGGAAGAAAATCCTGCTTCCTCTCCAGGAGGATTGGCCACCCCTGATCTATGTTTCCCAAATGATTGGTGTTTGAAAATGTTCTTGTCATAACAATTAATTTCTCAAAATCACCCAACCTTGAAGAGAAATCTAATAAACATCAATATTCTAGGGGTTTATGCCAACCAGTTGAATATCCTTGCCATCATCTTACATAGACAGAATATGATGTGTTTATGAGTTGTGAGTCCCCCTACCATCTCGGACTAGAATCCGAATAATACTAAAATGTCAAAAATGATATTCAAGGCCTGGAGAATTTAATATCCAATGCTTATTTGCATGACTTATTCAAAACTGTCCAGGAAAGGCTGTAAAAATACATAGCCTCATGTAATTCATTTTCAAAGAGACAAGTAAGCCTATCAGATTTCAAATATGTGATTACACTGGCAAAATTGAGAAGTGTAATAATAAAATACTGTTAGTGTGGGGAATAGCAGTAATGTTCTTGCTGAGAAGCACACTAATTACCCTCTATTTTAGCCCATTGGTAAGAATGAGAATTGTTCCCACTGATCAGACTAAATAATGTAAATTGATAATGAAATCTCCCGAAGACAAGATTACATAAATCTTCCCCATACACTTAACCAAAGTATTTGTATATTTATTGTACCCCCTCTAGAATCAAAACTTACACTTTCGGGATGACAAAATTATTTTGATATTTACCAATCAGGTCACTTCCAAACTTCCCTGCTAAAACAGACTGTAGGTCTTTCTGCTGCTTTTTCGTTGTCACAGCCTAAATGCCAATCACCAAATGAGGGGACTAATGCAAGTGTGGATTAAATTGATTTTAGTACATGCTGTCAAAAGGCTGAATAAGGACGGGAGTAACGGAAATCTAATTGTGTTGACAACATTGTACATAAAACAGCGCTACAGTCCTGCTCTTTTAACAGTTGTACATCTCAGTTGAGAACGTTCTCTCTCCGTTCTCTCTCCGTTCTCTCTCCGTTCTCTCTTCGTTCTCTCTCCGTTCTCTCTTCGTTCTCTCTCCGTTCTCTCTTCGTTCTCTCTCCGTTCTCTCTCTGTTCTCTCTCCGTTCTCTCTCCGTTCTTTCTCCGTTCTCTCTCCGTTCTCTCTCCGTTCTCTCTCCGTTCTCTCTTTGTTCTCTCTCCGTTCTCTCTCCGTTCTCTCTCCGTTCTCTCTTCGTTCTCTCTCCGTTCTCTCTTCGTTCTCTCTCCGTTCTCTCTTCGTTCTCTCTCCGTTCTCTCTCCGTTCTCTCTTCGTTCTCTCTCCGTTCTCTCTCCGTTCTCTCTCCGTTCTCTCCATTCAGCGCCACTCTAATCTTGATGGCCGTTTCTTTAATACTCGCATCCAATCCCGTTTGATCCCTTACATAACTAAACCAATCATATGCTTCAACGTGCGCTGTGGCAAGACCGGACAATGATAGAGGTTCCGCGCGTGGTGTTATATTGCGGTCACAGATGTTTCGATTTCAAAACGATTTGGAGCACAGTTGAAAAGTAAACATTGCATACGCACTATACAATGGACCAATACAAATAATAAAAGCAGTACTTTCCAATAGGTGAGATATAAGAGGTGTGGCGTGTGCACGTGAGAAGCGTGTCAAATGCATGTGTCTCACGACCAATGCTGTCAGTTGGCAGCTCTGAGCCTAGGCCTTAAAGCCAATTGAAATGCTTGATCAGAAATTTGTGTCCGGAGGCGCCTTATGAATGGTGTGACGCAATCGTGGAGCCTCCATACGCATGCTGAGGCCAAATCGAGCTCTTAACCGCATATCAGTGCGCCTACCAAATGTTGTAACAGTGTGGTTGAAGGTAGGTGGGGGCGGGAGGTCCTTTATAAACACAAACTCACTTCCTTGACAACAGCTGATCTGCTACACAAAGCACAAGAATTATGAATGCCCTGACTTCTGCAGAGGCCGTATCACCGTAAAAGCTGTATTGCCACAACGCAGAAGGCGGATTGCTTTTTAGGCCTCTTATAGTAGGTCACGACACAGTCTGTAGGACGGGGGGAGGGGGAGATGGAAGCATGGAGAGAGAGAGAGAGAGAGAGAGAGAGTGTTATTAATGGTAGCGTGGAGAGAGAGAACGGGAGAGAGCGAGATAGATGTTATTAATGGTAGCGTGGAGAGAGAGAACGGGAGAGAGAGAGATAGATGTTATTAATGGTAGTGTGGAGAGAGAGAACGGGAGAGAGAGACAGAGAGACACTATTAAGGTATACGATGGAAATATTCATCAATATTCCCTACTATCTTTGAAATGGAGGCTTCATTAGAATGGATCCCCCAGTGTAGTGTCATTAACCAATATGAAATAGCTGTGATAGTCATTTTTATTCATCTAGGCCTGTGCATGCTTGAATATGGTACATCACCAATTACTGTGTTTTCTTATCAGCGCAGAACACGTCAAACCTACTGAGGGATTTAATGTCGTGTGTGTGTGTGTGTGTTATTGTGTGTGTGGGTGTGTGTGTGCACATGAGATGCCGTGTGTGAGAGAGAGAGAGAGAGAAACAGAGGGAGAGACATAGAGCGTTTGCGTGTGAGAGCGCTGAGGAGTGAGAGAGAGACAGAAAAAGAGAGAAATATAAAAGAGAGAGACTGAGAAAGAAACAGAATGTCCTTCTGACTCAGGCCCCCTGTCTCAGAAACACCACCTAATCCTGTCTCTCTGAGGAGTGGGCTGGAATGCCCAGTTTAGATCCCCATTGATGGCTCTCCTCTCTTTTCCGCTCTATTTCATCCCCACTTCCCTCTAAATCTTTCATTCTTCCAACATTTAAATAGATTTCTTCATAGCCTCTGGCAATAACAGTGGTCCACGGAGAGGCTCCGCCGACTCAGAGTCCCTCTCAGAAAGAAGATGTCTCCCCAGATGGAGGGAAGGAGTGAAGGAGGGGACGCTAAGGAGAGGTGGATGGCAGACAGGAAGTGATGGAGACTAGAAGATAATGTGACACGACAAGAGGAGGGGAGAGAGTGAGAGATGGCAAAGGGGAAAAGGATGGGAGGGGAGAGGAGGAGACTGAGAGGAAGAGAGGGAGGAAAGGTGCTCTCATAGATGAGAAGAAGGAAGGCAATAGGAACCAGCAGGCAGGCCGTTCCCATAAGCCTCATTATGAGGACTGGGACTCAACAGTTCCTACTGGTCTACTGGAGCTGGGAGGGATTGCACCATTTCTCTCTCTCTCTCTCTCTCTCTCTCTCTCTCTCGCTCTCGCTCTCGCTCTCTCACGCACGCACACAGCCATCGCTATAAGTCGATGCAGTGGAACAGAGAGTGAAGCCAAGACAAGACAGCCTCTCAGGGTCTCAGGGTTCAGTATGATTCATAGGGTACTGAGCTATATAGTGCATGTCAGACTCCTTGAGGATTATGGAGACAATCATAGAAGGCAGCACAGTGCTAATCCCTGGAAATGTGGAAATTCCTTCATCTTCTCATCCTTGTCCAATATCCACAAATCCCGCTTGTAGGAGAAGGGGTCTCCCATCTGGGGAGAGCAGGGGCAACAGGCAGAGCAAATGAAAAAGTCATCCAGGGTCTAGTTTAATAACGCACACAGTAACAAAAAAGTTTTGCAACTGAAAACAAAAATTAGCATTTCTTATTGGACAAGACCTTTAGGTCCCTCCTAGTTTTCTTCATTTGGTGCCTACTGAACACGACCCAGCTCCACTTGGCTGAGGATTTAATGTTGGTTAGTGGTATCCGAGATCCTTAGGACGTCCCTACACTTAACCCTTACCATAATCATTTTAAACGGGGTAATGACATCCCAAGGATCCAGGTTGTTGTTATTGCCTCCGTCTGTACCCCTGGTGCTTAGTGGCTGGTTGCGTAACCCGTTTTGTTTGTGAGCTGAGTGGTTGAGGCAGGATGAGATGTTTTTTGTTGGAGACAGAGAGAGAAGGCTGTGTTTGGAGTTGACTTGTAATGTAACTGGTTGGAATGGTCGTCTGGAGATGTATTTGTGGGCGCCAAGATGTGTTTGTTTGGACAGGTGTGTGTGTGTGTGTGTGTGTGTGTGTGTGTGTGTGTGTGTGTGTGTGTGTGTGTGTGTGTGTGTGTGTGTGTGTGTGTGTGTGTGTGTGTGTGTGTGTGTGTGTGTGTGTGTGTGTGTGTGTGTGTGTGTGTGTGTGTGTGTGTGTGTGTGTGTGTGTGAGAGAGAGATGGGGGGGTTGTATGTATTATCACTGGTGTGTGTGTACTACCTATTAAACCTGTGTGTGTCGTGTGTAATGCATTCAACCCCTCTTTTCTCCTCTCCCTTTAACCCTTCCCCAATCATAGCTGAACACTGAGTAGACAAAACATTAAGAACACCTGCTCTTTCCGTAACAAAGACTGACCAAGTGAATCCAGGTGAAAGCTGTGATCTTTTATTGATGTCACTTGTTAAATCCACTTCAATCAGTGTACATGAAGGGCAGGAGACAGGTTAAAGAAGGATGTTTAAGCCTTGAGACCATTGAGACATGTAGTGTGTATGTGTGCCATTCAGAGGGTGAATGGGCAAGAGATTTAAGTGCCTTTGAACAGGGTATGGTAGTAGGTGCCAGGCGCACGAGTTTGTGTCAAGAACGGCAACGCTGCTGGGTGTTTGACACGCAACAGTTTCCTGTGTGTATCAAGAATGGTCCACCACCCAAAGGACATCCAGCCAACTTGACACAACTGTGGGAAGCATCAGTCAACATGGGCCAGCATCCCTGTGGAACGCTTTCGACACCTTGTAGAGTCCATGCACCGACGAATTGAGGTTTTTCTGAAGGCAAAAGGGGGGGTTCAACTCAATATTGGGAAGGTGTTCCTAATGTTTTGTACCCTCAGTGTCGTCACTGCTTGGTATGGCAACAGTGACGCCCTCAATTGCATGGCGCTACAGAGGGTGGTGCGGACAGCACAGTACATCACTGGGGCCGAGCTCCCTGCCATCCAGGACCTCTATATCAGGTGGTGTGGAAGGAAAGCCCGGAAAATTATTAAAGACTCCAGCCACCAAAGCCATAAACTGTTATCTATGCTTCTGCATGGCAAGCGGTACAAGTCTGAGTTGAGCCTTGTATTTTATTTTAATTTGTGTCTTTATGCACACTCACAGGACACTACACACTCGCACACACTAACATTCCAACACATACATAACACCCACACACATTTATACTGACTCGACACACACACTCACATACAATCATCATTTACGCAGCTGCTTCTCTGTTTATCATATATCCTGATGCCTAGTCACCTTACCCCTATATATACAGTACCAGTCAAAAGTTTGGACACACCTACTCATTCAAGTGTTTTTCTTCATATTTACTATTTTCTACATTGTAGAATAATAGTGAAGACATCAAAACTATGAAATAACACACATGGAATCATATAGTAACCAAAAAAAGTGTTAAACAAATCAAAATATATATTCAGATTTTAGATTCTTCAAAGTAGCCACCCTTTGCCTTGATGACAGCTTTGTACACTCTTGGCATTCTATCAACCAGCTTCACCTGGAATGCTTTTCCAACAGTCTTGAAGGAGGTCCAACATATGCTGAGCAATTGTTGGCTGCTTTTCCTTCACTCTGCGGTCCAACTCATCTCAAACCATCTCAATTGGGTTGAGGTCGGGTGATTGTGGAGGCCAGGTCATCTGATGCAGCACTCCATCACTCTCCTTCTTGGTCAAATAGCCCTTACACAGCCTGGAGGTGTGTTGGGTCATTGTCCTGTTGAAAAACAATTGATATTCCCACTAAGCGCAAACCAGATAGGATGGCGTATCGCTGCAGAATGCTGTGGTAGCCATGCTGGTTAAGTGTGCCTTGAATTCTAAATAAATCACTGACAGTGTGACCAACAAATCACCCCCACACATCACACCTCCTCCTCCATGCTTCACGGTGGGAACCACACATGCGGAGATCATCCATTCACCTACTCTGCGTCTCACAAAGACATGGCGGTTGGAACCAAAAATCTCAAATTTGGACTCATCAGACCAAAGGACAGATTTCCACCAGTCTAATGTCCATTGCTCATGTTTCTTGGCCCAAGCAAGTCTGTTCTTCTTATTGGTGTCCTTTAGTAGTGGTTTCTTTGCAGCAATTTAACCATGAAGGCCTGATGCAGTCTCCTCTGAACAGTTGATGATGAGATGTGTCTGTTACTTGAACTCTGTGAAGCATTTATCTGGGGTGCCATTTCTGAGGCTGGTAACTCTAATGAACTTATCCTCTGCAGCAGAGGCATCTCTGGGTCTTCCTTTCCTGTGGCGGTCCTCATGAGAGCCTGTTTCATCATAGCGCTTGATAGTTTCTGGATTGACACACTGGACTCAACCTACACACTCATACATGCTTACACTGAGACTAAAACACACACATATACACACACACACTACATACGCCCACACACATAACATGCGCACAGATGCATACTGACACCACACACTTTCACCACATACGCTTCTGCTACTGTCTATTATCTATCTAGTTGCCTAGTCACTTTACCCCTACCTATATGTACATAGCTACCTCAATTACCTCATACCCCTCCACATCGACTCTGTACTGCTACTCCCTGTTTATACTGTAGCCATGTTATTATCTCATACCCCTCCACATCGACTCAGTACTGCTGCTCCCTGTTTATACTCTAGCCATGTTATTACCTCGTACCCCTCCACATCAACTCTGTACTGCTACTTCCTGTTTATACTGTAGTCATGTTATTACCTCATACCCCTCCACATCGACTCTGTACTGCTACTCCCTGTTTATACTGTAGCCATGTTATTATCTCATACCCCTCCACATCGACTCAGTACTGCTGCTCCCTGTTTATACTCTAGCCATGTTATTACCTCGTACCCCTCCACATCAACTCTGTACTGCTACTTCCTGTTTATACTGTAGTCATGTTATTACCTCATACCCCTCCACATCGACTCTGTACTGCTACTCCCTGTTTATACTCTAGCCATGTTATTTTGACTATTTATTTGTTATTCTCTGTGTATTTATTCCTCTTAGTCTTTAACTCTGCATTGTTGGAAAAGGACCCGTAATTAAGCATTTCACTGTTAGTCTACACCTGTTGTTTACGAAGCACGTGACAAATAAAATGTAAGTTGACTTGAGACAGGAACACCACACAAACATTGATGTGACTCACCTCACCCCTGCTGGTTGCTGAACCAGCGGCCCTAAACTAACGAACCACAATCAATAGCCCATTTGACTTGCAAATGCTTCCTACTCTTTGTTTCTCCAGATGGAGAGAGAAATAGAGAAATTGAGGCGCACAAAAACAGTTTTTAATAAGAGCATGTAGGTGGCCACCGGAGGCTGCTTCATCTGCCTGAGAATGAGAAGAGGAGCAGCTTCCTGCCCCATCCCAGTGAACACTAATTACCAGAAAATGGAAAGTCCCTGAGTCTTCTGTCTCTGACCTCTGTTTCACCTCGGGTAGGGGAAAGTGTGTGTGTCTGTGCGTTTGTGCCAGTCGAGGTACGTTGTGTGTGTGTATTTGATTGAACGGTCGCTGGACTCACAACGGCATCACACCAGAACTCGGCCGCCTCTCCGATCCTCACGAAGGTCAGCAGTGTCTCCCACACCTCCATCTTGAACATCTTCCCCACAAAAATCTAGTGCCGGCACTTTGGTTTTATGACTGCCGTCAATCACCCTGTGCTCAAAGTTGTCCAACAGCGTCTGGGGGGTTGGAGGGGAATAGAGAGTGGGGATTAGGTGGCAGAGCAGAGGAGAGGAGGCTGTTGTCATATGTTCCAGAACGTTCCACAGTCAACACACACATACACACACAGTGTCATTTGGGGTGTGTTTATGGACTCTGGCTGACCCTCAGCTCAATTCTGTCTGTATGTATTTGGAGTGCTATGGCCCCAACCTCTTTTGCTCTCTTTAATGTGAGTCATTTGTATGCTGTGTTGGTTTGAACTGTGTGGCACCGAGTGGGAGGCTCCTCGACAGAATGGGAGCAGCACAGAACACAATTGGGGAACGGGCCAGATATTCATGTTGGCATTGTCCCGGAAAATCTTTGTCATCCTTGGACTTCAGGCCCGGGGCCATATGGCTGGATGTGGTGAGGTGTCTGGTTAGGGGACGTCATCAGCCATAGATCAGTACCACAAAGCCTGTGCACGAACACACCGATCCGCGACTGTTCAAACCCCACAGATGCCAATACGCTGTGTAGCAATTGCGTTGACCAAATGTTTGTGGTGTGTTACGCTCAGATACAGAATATTTTAATTCCTTACATGAATTATTCAACAGAGTCTAATTGAGGTGGGCAGAGAGATACAATGCTCTCTAAAAATATGCATCAGTCTGTGAAGTATTAATTACTACACAATGCTAATTATACATTGCATCATTTCCTCCACACATTAATCCCTAGGCATATCTAGAGTTCAGCGTTTTCTGAAATGGCAACCGATTCCGTACAGTATATAGGACGCTGCTGTTGACCCGAGCACTTTATGCTGGCCCTGGTCCACAGTATTGCCCTATAAGGAATCGATGCCATCACGAATGCAGGGTG
Source organism: Salmo salar (assembly GCF_965601325.2). Lineage (NCBI taxonomy): Eukaryota > Metazoa > Chordata > Actinopteri > Salmoniformes > Salmonidae > Salmo > Salmo salar. The sequence continues at coordinate 76,489,505 of NC_138299.1, read as the reverse complement.
TTAGCTTAGTCCCTGGCGTTAAGCGTGGCATTGGGCCAGTCCCTCCAGCCAGAACGTTATTCTTGGCTGTTCAGTAGGTACGTCTACTCCATTTCGGGACCAAACCTCCTTTTCTGTAAACTGTCAGAAGGTATAAAGGTGTATTTCATACCATGGGGCTACACTGCAGGCTCTGGGAGAAAGGCAGTGGAGCGTGTGCCACTTCCCAGTGTGTGTCTTTCTCCTCTCACTCTCCTGCTCTCCCTAATTAGCCTAGTGAGGCGGGATTGTTTGTGTTGGTGTCCTGCTGCAGCCCGGGGCATCCCTCCTGCTCTCTGACAGATGGCTGGATTACCAGAGTTTTGGAGATGGTCATTTTAATCTGAGTGTGCTAATCCCCCCCCCCCAATCCTCAGAATAATCCCCTGTAAGAAGGCAAAGAGGCGGGTGACCAGAGGAACATGTGAGGGCGAGGTAGAGAGAGATCACTGTGGAAGAAAATCTTTCTAGAAGGTAGGAGGGTAATCAGAGAGGATATAGGAGACCACGGTTCAGTCAACAGGGTTGATGACTTAGTATGTAATAGGTATGGTCAGACTCAGATGAAGTAAAATAGTGTCACTAGAAAATGTGAAATACAGACACACAATTGAATGGTAAAACAAAGTGTTTATTCATACAGGAGCAGACAGACAACCCTCATTCTGTAATCCTACTAACACGACAACATCCCAGAATTAAAATAGGAACAATACAAAAGAAGGAAAAAAAATGAATCCTTCAACAAATTATGTCATGATGTCTGGAGGCTAAAGGGAAAATGTATAATGGAATGACACAGCATGTCACTGAGGAGGGCTGGCAGAGGTGGCAGATGCTTCTTCGCTCTTCCCAGTGGTTCTCACTGCGCCTATTTGACACTTGGCTGCCCCCTGGTGGTCACTTGGGTCACTTTTCGATCAGCGAGTCCAGCTGCTCCTGAAGCGAGGCCAGCTGTTGGAACAGAGAAACGGAGCAGAGATTGGTTAATGCCGAACGCCCGGGTGTAATTGGTAGGCTAAGTGGATGATTAACACATCTTGCAACATTATTCATTTGTCAATACAAACAGCAAACCAAGCTGATGTGAAGACAGACACAAGTTGATACAAATACTCAGATTGGTGTTAGGAGTTCTTGACAATTCAAATTAAGATTGAGTAAACCAATTGGCTTGGATGTTAGCTATAAAAACCACCCTTATCCTTCTAAAAGTTGGATGTGTAGGGATGTTCAGTCACTAGAGGAAAACAATAGCAGTTCTTACAAACAAACATGTTTTGGTTTGTTTTTGTCTCTTATTCAAGCAGCGTAGTTGCAAGTTTACATTCCTTTACTGCAAATGCTGCTTGATACCAAAGACAATAATTCATTACATTTATAACTCATAACCAACATGTGCTCATAAACTGCTGCAGTTTTAAAATGTCCTTTCCCGTCTTCCTCAGACAACATTACCTGCTCCATCTCCCTCTCCTCCTGATGGATAATTTCATTAAGCAGAGCCTGAAAGCGGTTCTGCAAAAAGAAGAGGGGGGGGGGGGGGGGGGAGAGAGTTCAGTCATTAGACAGTTCCCTTAGCTTGTTTTGATGTTTGAAATTTCAGCGTGCTGGCGTTTCCTGGAGAGCGCATCTTCCATCTGACAGAATGGCCCTTTGGAATGCCAGGCAGACAACCGTGACCTTTTCCTGTGGCTGTGATAATAACGGTGAAAGATAGATCACAGCCAGGCCCGGCCAGCCGAGCACAGAGCTGAAACGACATGGTAAAAAAATAAATCTGTCCCCGCCCGTGTCTCACACGTTGTAAATCTGTCCCCGCCCGTGTCTCACACGGTGTAAATCTGTCCCCGCCCGTGTCTCACACGGTGTAAATCTGTCCCCGCCCGTGTCTCACACGGTGTAAATCTGTCCCCGCCCGTGTCTCACACGGTGTAAATCTGTCCCCGCCCGTGTCTCACACGGTGTAAATCTGTCCCCCGCCCGTGTCTCACACGGTGTAAATCTGTCCCCCGCCCGTGTCTCACACGGTGTAAATCTGTCCCCGCCCGTGTCTCACACGGTGTAAATCTGTCCCCCGCCCGTGTCTCACACGGTGTAAATCTGTCCCCGCCCGTGTCTCACACGGTGTAAATCTGTCCCCGCCCGTGTCTCACACGGTGTAAATCTGTCCCCCGCCCGTGTCTCACACGGTGTAAATCTGTCCCCGCCCGTGTCTCACACGGTGTAAATCTGTCCCCCACCCGTGTCTCACACGGTGTAAATCTGTCCCCCACCCGTGTCTCACACGGTGTAAATCTGTCCCCGAAGAGCAGTTGGCGGAACAATGATTTTTTAATGCCCCCCTCCCAAAGGGCTGATGTTGGAAATGTAATATTTATGCCTTCTTTATGGTCTGAGTTTGGGAAGTTTTACACTCAGTCGCTTAGAGGGGTTATATTCCGCATAAAGACTTCTCCCTCCAAGGTTGCCTCGGTGTGTGTCTGTGTGTGTGAGTGAGTGAGTGTGTGTGTGAGTGAAAGTGTGACTATGAGCCTGCTACTAAGACTTGTTTTTGAAGGCCTTATTTATGACTCGGCCTTTGTGGTCGTCTCAGTCTGCTGAATGAATCAAACGTAACGTCAAAAGTTGTGTGTGTCTATAATTCACCTTCAGGGCCTGGTTCTCCACCTTCATGATGAGGTCCTCCTGTTGTTTCTTGCGGGCGCGCGTCTCCTTCAGCTTGGCCTTCACACCGTCTATCTGCATCTGGTACTCCATCACTACAGGAACAGACAGAGGAACCATTCCCATCTTCGTCAACAAAACACATAGTCTACTTAATATCTCCATAGTATCAAGTGTATTCCTCTGCTTGTCTCCACTTTTGAAAGGAATCACCCACACAAAATTTTCTTCATTCGTCCCAAAATGTCGAAGTTACAATTTGCATTTTGAAAGTCCTATATCTTGAACTTGATTGCTGACACGCAAAACATGTCAGGACCGTATCAATAGTGGACTAATGAAGAAGGAAAAAAACACAGAAAGATAGCTATTGCTTTAACCTACATTAGAGTGAAAACAATACGCTGGACGCCTACCACGAGATATGCATCAATTTAAGAAACGTAGGAAGCAAGGAAAGGAGGCAACCTGTATGGAGATTCAACCAGCTGACTCTTCCACACACAGCAGCACCAAGACCAGCCATTTGCTACAGGCCCAATTGAGAAAAAAAACAACCAGTGCTTCCTCTCTTTGACCTGCACTGATCAGAACACAGCGGACAAGCTTCCTTCTTCCAGCTCCTTAATTTGAGTGTGAATGATGAAAAGGAGATTGAGAAGCGGCCACCCAGGGCTTTTACTTGCGACATGGTTAAACGCACTAAAGAGGAACATGGGTACACATTGAAGATGAGCATGCTCATCCCAAGAATATTTTGACGTGTCTATTTTCTAAGGTTAAAGCTAAGCACATTAACAACTTCATAGTTATGAACACTACAACAACATGGAAGAAAATGTTACGTATTCCACAAGAACCAATAACACTCCCTAAAACACAACCCCACGAAACAATACTTGCATCGCTTATCAGAATTCACAGATAAAATGGTCCACATGGAAAACTAAAAGGCATAGAAACTGTAAATGACTTGGTCATAGGAAATACATTCATTTCCATTACAGAATTAAAAAAGCAAGGCCCATTATCAGCAACCATCACTCCTGTGTTCCAATGGCACGTTGTGTTAGCTAATCCAAGTTTATCATTTTAAATGGCTAATTGATCATCAGAAAACCGTTTTGCAATTATGTTAGCACAGCTGAAAACTGTTGTCCTGATTAAAGAAGCAATAAAACTGGCCTTCTTTAGACTAGTTGAGTATCTGGAGCATCAGCATTTGTGGGTTCGATTACAGGCTCAAAATGTCCAGAAACTAAGAACTTTCTTCTGAAACTCGTCAGTCTATTCTTGCTCTGAGAAACGAAGGCTATTCCATGCGAGAAATTGCCAAGAAACTGAAGATCTCGTACAACGCAGTGTACTACTCCCTTCACAGAACAGTGCAAACTGTCTCTAACCAGAATAGAAAGAGGAGTGGGAGGCCCCGGTGCACAACTGAGCAAGAGGACAAGTACATTAGAGTGTCTAGTTTGAGAAACGGATGCCTCACAAGTCCTCAACTGGCAGCTTCATTAAATAGTACCCACAAAACACCAGTCTCAACGTCAACAGTGAAGAGGCGACTCCGGGATGCTGGCCTTCTAGGCAGAGTTGCAAAGAAAAAGCCATATCTCAGACTGACCAATAAAAAGAAAAGATTAAAATGGGCAAAAGAACACAGACACTGGACAGAGGAACTCTGCCTAGAAGGCCAGCATCCCGGAGTCGCCTCTTCACTGTTGACGTTGAGGCTGGTGTTTTGTGGGTACTATTTAATGAAGCTGCCAGTTGAAGACTTGTCAGCTGTTTCCAGCTACAATAGTCATTTACAACATTAACAATGTCTACACTGTATTTCTGATCAATTTTATGTTATTTTAATGGACAAACATTTTTTGCTTTTCTTTCAAAAACAAGGACATTTCTAAGTGACCCCAAACTTTTGAACGGTAGTGTAAATATTTTCAAACACATGCAACTTAAAAGTTTCCTATCAAGAAATGTCGATTTGAAATCTTTTGGACATCAGAGTAAATTTGAAGAAACCCTATCTGAGTAAGAAAAGGATATTCATATGATAGTTAAGATATACAAAAATAAAAATAAATATAAACTATTGGAACCAAGACTTAAAATTAACTGATATTTGCACAGGATGGAGGGAATGTTGGAACTAATGAAATTCCAGGTAATGAAAATCTACGCTTAATCCAGTATAAACTAATGTATAGAATTGATTATACAAGAGACAGAATTCACCAATTCTACAGCACAAAGGCAGAGTCATGACTTAAGTGTAAAACGAACAATGACTAAATTATGCACGCCTTCTGGGAATACTATAAAATCCAAAAGTTATGGGCGGAGTTAGAACGTTGGCTGTCAGTAGTATTACAATGTACATTAACTTTTAATCCGTCTGTCTGCATATTTCAAGACATGGCATATGGGGGTGTAGTGAGAAACCTGCTGGGTTAGATGATACTTTTCTCATATATCATCTTGAAAAAAACATATACCGGTACTTAACTGGAAATCAACCAATCCTCCATCGCACAATGGAAAGGTCCAAATGCTTTATTATCTAAATGTTAAGTGCGTGGGTGACAGAGAGGAACAAAATGGTGCAGTTTGAGGCCATGTGGTGGAGAGTGATGCGGGCGCTGGAGACTGGGCTGTGGGTCTGGGCAGGGATGATATAGTGGATGTTGGTGAGCCTCTGTACGTGGATGTTTTGTAAAAAAAATTATTTACTGAACAAAAATATGAATGCAACATGCAAAAATGTCAAAGATTTTCCTGAGTTACAGCTCATGAGGAAATCAGTCAACTGAAATAAATTCATTAGGCCCTAATCTATGGATTTCACATGACTGGGAATACAGATATGCATCTATTAGGGTTACAGATACCTTGGGCCTCATGATCTCGTCACGGTATCTCTGTGCATTCAAATTGCCGTCAATAAAATGCAATTGTGTTTGTTGTCCGTAGCTTATGCCTGCCCATACCATAACCCCACCGCCACGGGGCACTCTGTTCACAACGTTGACATCAGCAAACCGTTCGTCCACACGACACCAGACACATCTGTGGCGTTGTGTTGTGTGACAAAACGGCACATTTTAGAGTGGCCTTTTATTGTCCCCAGCACAAGGTGCACCTGTGTAATGATCATGCTGTTTAATCAGCTTCTTGATATACCACACTTGTCAGTTGGATGGATTATCTTGGCAAAGGAGAAATTGTCACTAACAGGGAGAATTTTTTTGAAATAAGCTTTTTGTGCGTGTGGAACATTTCTGGGAGCTTTTATTTCAGCTCATGAAACATGGGACCAACACTTTACATGTTGCATTTAGATTTTTGTTCAGGGTATAAAAAAAGATGAGAGAAGACGCAACGTTGTGAGACTATTGAGATGGCACAGTGGTCTAAGGCACTGCATCTCAGTCTTATCAGTGCTAGAGGCGTCACTACAGACCCTGATTCGATCCCGGGCTGTATCACAACCGGCCGTGATCGGGAGTCCCATAGGGTGGCGCACAATTGGCCCATCGTCTTCCGGATTAGGGGAGGGTGTGGCCGGGGTAGGTCGTCATTGTAAATAAGAATTTGTTTTTACTGACTTGCCTAGTTAAATAAAAAAATTAAGAATACAGAACCCAGGTATCAATTTCCTGATTTTAGTCGGTGCTTATCTTTTCCATTCATTTGGGGATTGAGGCATTTAGACGGATCTACACAACTGATGTGATAGGACGCGGATTCAGCCTGACAGATTACTTTGGGTTTTAAAGTGTGCAATAGGCCAATTTAAAGTAAATATAAGACCAGGCTACGTGACTGAGGTGAATGTTAGCTGTCTGCTCCATAGAAATAGAAGGAATAGAACGGACTGCTCTCATTCTCTGGTCCACAGGGGCTCGTATTACTAAGGAACAGCGGTCATGTGGCTTCCATTCAGTTCAATCAAAACCTAATACACAATGAGCCACCGTCTTAGCTAACATCACCCCACACAGTCAGTATTGATTGAAAACCTTTTTTCAGATGACATGGTCCTCATTACAAGCACTACGTGTAGACGGCCGCAGCCAGACTTTGAAAGAGGCAGCCCTACAACAGTCTGTCGGGAGAGCTGCAGGACGGGGGTGCAGTGTTGGCTGTGTGACAGACGGCTCCATGTAAGCCAGTGAGCTGTCACAGAAAGCACAGTGGCTGAACCAGCCCCAGGAGGAGAGTGCGAGTACCTGTCCGTCTCCTGAATGGGGATATAACTGGAGATGAAGGGATAGGGGGAGATGTCTCTCTGACCTAGAAAACTCAGCTTCATTCCAACTCAAGCTCACTAGTGTAGGGTGGGGTATTGCCGTCGTCCGTTTCGACATGGGGACATTGAGAGTGGTTCATGTGATTTGAGGTCCTCTTACTGTCTGTCCGTACTCTGTGCTTCTGTTCTGCTATTACAGCCACATACCACCCCCCCCCGCTCCTCCTCTCCCCACATTGGCTGCTATTCCAATACTGTAGACAGGCGCCATGTTTACACCAATTACAAAACAATCACACTCCACTTAGAATAGAAATAACAATGTTATTGCCAAGGAACATGTTGCGCCAACATGGGGACGGTATGCCAATCTCTTAATATCTATGACTGCAATCTTCAACCCCCTCCAATCGCCCCGGCGATGCCCACTCTCCGTTGCCCTTCTTTCTCTTTCCCCCCACCCCTCTTCTCCCTCCGGCCTCACCTATCTGGTTGTTCCTGTCTGCCTCGTCCCGGGCACCGTCTGATGACTCGTTGAGTTTGTCTTGGAGCTGTCTAACCAGGTCTTCCTCCATGTCCATGATGTTCAGGTCCTCGTCCTCATGACGAAGGTCCCCCTCGTCCTCCTCATCATCGCTGCTGCTGCTGATGTCGTTGAAGATCTCCCTCAGCTCGTCACGTTGGGCTGGAAGAAAACATTGATTTTCACATTTTGTCAAATAAAATATCAAAATAATAATAATAATAATAATAATTCAGTCTTCTTACTGCGACCACTCCTCACCAACAAAACACAGTCCTCCCTTTAGGACAGTTTTAAAAACACCAAGGCAGCTTTTCCCAAACTAGGGGTCCGGACCCCATGTGCAGTCACCTAATTTGAAAATGGGACCGCAGAAAAAATAAAAAAATAAATCCATTCGCACTTGGTTCATAAAACCGGGAAAACGTCAGTAACCTCTGGTAGCTGCTAGATGTGACTGTAATAAACAGAGAGGTTTCTGTTTCCTTAATACAAATATGGCTCTATCTTTTGAACGGTTTAAAGGGGCAATATGCAGTAGCTACTGTACATACATTTTAGACCTATAAATGAATGATATGTACACAGTGATTCAACTGCTGATTGCCGCTTTAAGCTACAAAATATTATTGACTCAAGACATTTCAGCTTTTCCTTTTTTATTAATTCGTTAAAAAAAATGATTTTTTAATATTCCACTTTGACATTATGGGGTATTGTGTGTAGGCCAGGGACACACACATCTATATTGAATCCATTTTAAATACAGACTGTGACAACAAAAAAAGGAAAAAGTCAAGGGTGTGAATACTTTCTGAAGGAACTGTATGTCTGTTGCAGAGACGAGAGCGCGAGTAAACAAGTTTTAATCAGTCAGGGAAATAAGTGCTGAAAACATGTTGGCTCACTAGTTAAAAGATGGAGAACAAGCTATAGCAGTGTATCCCAAACTAGTGGACGCGAAAAATAAATAAATAATAACAATAATCTTGTTAGGTTCATAGAACCAGGGTTATGTCAGTAACCTCTGGTAGCTGCTAGATGTGACTATAATAAACAGAGAGGTTTCTGTTTCCTTCCTACAAATATGGCTCTATCTTTTGATTGGTTTAAACTACATATTATGACCCCATCACTGAAAGATTAGACTCTCAGGAACACGTATGTGTCTTCTGTTTCTCTTTACAATACCCAACAAGCCTCATTAGAACAGAGTGGACAAGACCAGGCACTACATCAGTCTGGGGGGGGGAAATAACAATCATTAAGATCAAACAAAATGATTGTCTGATGATCTGAACATCCCAATACCTTTCTGATGCATTTCAGTCACTTCAAACCATACTTCCTTCAGACTGAAATACTGTCAAAAGTACTGTCAGACTGATTTGTAATAGACTGTCATAGCCCCAATTAAAAAAGTTAACATTGGCCGTTGATGACATCACTTTGTTACATGGTGGGGGGGGGGGGGGGGTCGCGAAAAAATGTTGATACCAAAATAGGGTTGTGGGCCAAAAGTTAGGGAAACCCTGCACTAAGGCCTACTGTACTACTGTACTGCGTTGGAACAGTGAAAGGCTATGTGGCATACTGTATGTTCTAACTTCTGTGTGGGTGTGATGGCTCTAAGGTAGTAGGAGCCTGTAATATCAGTTATGACTCTCATTCCAAACATAGTCCACATATTGAATACATGTATTAAGTTAACTGAGAGTCACTCTGCATGGAACCGACGCATCTCCTAAATGATCATATTATAGAATTACTACATTTTGCCCACTTCCACAGTGTCTTCTGATCCCTCCTGTCTCAGCCTCCAGTATTTATGCTGCAGTAGTTTATGTGTCGGGGGGCTAGGGTCAGTCTGTTACATCTGGAGTATTTCTCTTGTCTTATCCGGTGTCCTGTGTGTATTTAAATATGCTCTCTCTAATTCTCTCTTTCTCTCTTTCTGTCTTTCTCTCGGAGGACCTGAGCCCTAGGACCATGCCTCAGGACTACCTGGTATGATGACTCCTTGCTGTCCCCAGTCCACCTGGCCGTTGCTGCTGCTCCAGTTTCAACTGTTCTGCCTGCGGCTATGGAACCCTGACCTGTTCACCGGACGTGCTTGTTGCACCCTCGACAACTACTATGATTATTATTATTTGACCATGCTGGTCATTTATGAACATTTTAACATTTTGACCATGTTCTGTTATAATATCCACCCTGCACAGCCAGAAGAGGACTGGCCACCCCTCATAGCCTGGTTCCTCTCTAGGTTTCTTCCTAGGTTTTTGGCCTTTCTAGGGAGTTTTTCCTAGGGAGTTTTTCCTAGCCACCGTGCTTCTTTCACATGCTTTGCTTGCTGTTTGGGGTTTTAGGCTGGGTTTCTGTACAGCACTTTGAGAATATCAGCTGATGTACGAAGGGCTATATAAAAATAAATTTGATTTGATTTTGATTTGCTTACCTGAGGAGCCATGCCCCATCTTGTGTCCCGATGTCCCAGGTGATGAGTCCAGGTTGGCCAGAGAGCCATGGTTGTCTGCCTCCTTGGTCTCATCCTCAGCTATCACCTCCCAGCCTGAACGCCAAGTTAGGGAAACGTTGTACACCAAACACTACCTCACTGCTTTCATTAAGTTATGTCACGTTCCAGCTACTCAAAACTGGCTTCACTATGGGCCTACAAGGACATATTAACATGTACCACCGTCCATTAAAATCAACACTAAGGGAGGTGCATTCCGTTGATGCTGTCCCATGTTCTGTGTTCGTCGCCCCCCCCCCCCCCCCCCACCAGGTAAGTTGACTGAGAACACAATCTCATTTACAGCAACGACCTGGGGAATAGTTCCTCCTGCTTTATCATTTCATCACGGTGCTTATTGACGAAGGTGTTGGTGGGCAGGTCTCACATGAACACATTAGCAGAAGTCAGTTCAGGTGAGGCCCAGCAGAGCAGAGTAGGCCCCCGCTGGTCAACAGCTATTGGATGTGTTGTGCTTCATTTACAGTGTGTGTATAAAAGGGTACCGCAATACCTTGTGACGGTTTGGTGCAGCGTTAGAGACAGAGTGTGTGTGCGCGTTTGCCCCAGTGAGTGAGCTAAAAGGATACGGACACTAACGGCCTCTGCGTCTGTGCTCAGTAATCTCTTCACCTCCTTCTCCACGTCGGGAGACTCGATGTACTGCAGAGGAAATCAGGTTAGACTTACTTCATGCCTCCAGACTACTGCACGCACACACACCATTCCTAGCGAATGGCTGGCCATGTGCCAGCAAACACATTAGCGATTAAGAACAGCGAGCCAAACCAATATGGTGTTGCACCTTAAAGAAGATTTATTCAAAGACAAAGTAGGAATCTTTCCTCTCACTCGCTCTCTGTCACTTGGATCAAAGCAGAGAGTTAGATTGCTCTCTTGGAAACCTTTGGGGCAAATGAAGATGGAAGGCCTTTATTTTTATGTAAATCTTAGTTTTTACTTCCGCTGCAGTTCCTCTTTTATGAAATGTAAATGTGTTGTTTGAATTAAGGGCCTGGGACGAGATCCCGACATCATCTGAAGAAAATATTCACAAGATGAGGGGGAGAGAGAGCGCTCTAGGGAAAACACAAGATGTCAGTACCTTCTTTTTTGCCGTCTTCCTGAATCTTCTCTTCCTTGTGTTCTTTAGAGGACAGGTGACTGGAGACCAAAACATCATGATTTAAAGTTAACAGAACCATCAGAAAGGAAACTTTCAGATTGGCTGAGGCTTGAAGTTAAGTCTCTGTGGGCTGCAAAGTGCTAGATTCAGCATAATTCAATACAGAGAGGATATACAGTGCCTTGCGAAAGTATTCGGCCCCCTTGAACTTTTCGACCTTTTGCCACATTTCAGGCTTCAAACATAAAGATATAAAACTGTAATTTTTTGTGAAGAATCAACGACAAGTGGGACACAATCATGAAGTGGAACGAAATTTATTGGATATTTCAAACTTTTTTAACAAATAAAAAACTGAAAAATTGGGCGTGCAAAATTATTCAGCCCCCTTAAGTTAATACTTTGTAGCGCCACCTTTTGCTGCGATTACAGCTGTAAGTCGCTTGGGGTATGTCTCTATCAGTTTTGCACATCGAGAGACTGAAACTTTTGCCCATTCCTCCTTGCAAAACAGCTCGAGCTCAGTGAGGTTGGATGGGGAGCGTTTGTGAACAGCAGTTTTCAGTTCTTTCCACAGATTCTCGATTGGATTCAGGTCTGGACTTTGACTTGGCCATTCTAACACCTGGATATGTTTATTTGTGAACCATTCCATTGTAGATTTTGCTTTATGTTTTGGATCATTGTCTTGTTGGAAGACAAATCTCCGTCCCAGTCTCAGGTCTTTTGCAGACTCCATCAGGTTTTCGTCCAGAATGGTCCTGTATTTGGCTCCATCCATCTTCCCATCAATTTTAACCATCTTCCCTGCCCCTGTTGAAGAAAAGCAGGCCCAAACCATGATGCTGCCACCACCTTGTTTGACAGTGGGGATGGTGTGTTCAGGGTGATGAGCCGTGTTGCTTTTACGCCAAACATAACGTTTTGCATTGTTGCCAAAAAGTTCGATTTTGGTTTCATCTGACCAGAGCACCTTCTTCCACATGTTTGGTGTGTCTCCCAGGTGGCTAGTGGCAAACTTTAAATGACACTTTTTATGGATATCTTTAAGAAATGGCTTTCTTCTTGCCACTCTTCCATAAAGGCCAGATTTGTGCAGTATAGGACTGATTGTTGTCCTATGGACAGAGTCTCCCACCTCAGCTGTAGATCTCTGCAGTTCATCCAGAGTGATCATGGGCCTCTTGGCTGCATCTCTGATCAGTCTTCTCCTTGTATGAGCTGAAAGTTTAGAGGGACGGCCGGGTCTTCTTAGATATTTGCAGTGGTCTGATACTCCTTCCATTTCAATATTATCGCTTGCACAGTGCTCCTTGGGATGTTTAAAGCTTGGGAAATCTTTTTGTATCCAAATCCGGCTTTAAACTTCTCCACAACAGTATCTCGGACCTGCCTGGTGTGTTCCTTGTTCTTCATGATGCTCTCTGCGCTTTAAACGGACCTCTGAGACTATCACAGAGCAGGTGCATTTATACGGAGACTTGATTACACACAGGTGGATTCTATTTATCATCATTAGTCATTTAGGTCAACATTGGATCATTCAGAGATCCTCACTGAACTTCTGGAGAGAGTTTGCTGCACTGAAAGTAAAGGGGCTGAATAATTTTGCACGGCCAATTTTTCCGTTTTTTATTTGTTAAAAAAGTTTTAAATATCCAATAAATTTTGTTCCACTTCATAATTGTGTCCCACTTGTTGTTGATTCTTCACAAAAAATACAGTTTTATATCTTTATGTTTGAAGCCTGAAATGTGGCAAAAGGTCGAAAAGTTCAAGGGGGCCGAATACTTTCGCAAGGCACTTACTGCCATGGTTCCACACAAACTTCTTGTCCTTGTCTTTGTCCTTCTTCTTCTTGGGGTCTACAGTACCGGTGGGTTCCTCCAAGGGAGGGTAGAGGTCTCCATCTAACGTGCACACCAGCATCTACCCCACACAGAACAGGGTCAAAGAGCAATGAATAATCGACCTTATAGAATGCTTGAAAATATATAAACCAACACTATGTGAGGTCATTATCAATAATCCCTGGTTCTAATCCCCGGGCCGACTAGGTGAAAAATCTCTCGGCTTGCCTTTGAGCAAGGCACTGAACCCTAATTGCTCCTGTAAGTTGCTCTGGATAAGAGTGTCTGTTAAATGACTGAAATGTCACACAGAAACAGGGCATTCTAAATCTTAGAGCAGACACTGCAGCCGTTGACAAATGGTCTGGAGACTTCATACACCATCCTACTCCCATATGGTGCTTGTATGAGAGCATCCTTCCTGTCCTACCTGACAGACGTCAGCAGTCTTATAGAAGGTCTTCTTGTCCACTGTTTTCAGAGACTCCAGGATGCAGGGCAGATCCACCAGTTTACACGCCAAAGGCACACGGTCCACTCTCACGATGCCATGACGACCATCAGCTGCAGAACATCATATGATGTCATTTCACACATAGAAAAATACATTTGACTACTGGTCACCTATCACAGGTTTACTTGAATGTCCGTTGTAATTATCCTACTTCTATGATTTCATCCTTATGTTGGCAATAGGTGCTTTCTTGGGAAGGAATGGCCATTCTGTAATGTGATGCTGGTATAACTGCTTCTGAACCAAAAAAGGTTAAATGAGCACCAGGGTTAAACAAGGTTCTCTCTACTTTCATTTGAAGTTGCTTCTTTAGCATGATTAATGAGGCCAATTTACCTTATCCTTGATTTGAATTATGCAAATGACAAAGCCTAACTTTCTACATTACAGAGTGTGACCAACTTCCTTTGCGGCAGATGGTAATATTGTGAGTGAACAGTTAGGACCATTCCATGAAATCAACAAGGTACACTTGAACTAACAAGACATGAAGGCTCAATACCTACCGTGCAGTTCAATGGTGAGTCTGTCTTTGAGGTTCATGCTGCTAGACTGGGCAATACATCTCACTGTTGAGGCATATTCCTTTGACAGAGATCATGCAGTCAAGATATACATCAATCCCGAAACAGTTTATGCCATGTCAAGTATAATTTCCTTTATTTCAAGATATGGGTGCACAGAAAGGTACAATACAGGCAAACGAGTGTTTGAGTCTGAGGTTTAATTATGGTTGGCAATTATTAATCAATCATGGTGACATTCATTCTGATACAATATTCACAAGTTTCAGCATGTAGACTGTAGCTAAGTTGGTTAAAAAATAGCATCATTTTGAATTTGAGATACATGGCTATTAAAAAAATACACAAAACCAAAAATGCTCTCATCCCATTCTATTCCATCGGTTTCCTTACCGTAGGCAGCCGCAGGACAAATTGACTCTCCAGCTCATGGGGTGCATCATCTTTGTTTTTCGAACCGACCTTCCCCACTACAAATCAGTGCATAATAACATATTAATAGTCATATTTGGTAGGTTTGATTATCTAGCGAGCTAGCCAGCTGGTTAGTTAGCTAGCTGGCTAGTTAGCTGTCTGGTTGAGTTTCTATTAACGTTAACGTTACGCTAGCTTCATCGAAGACGGACGATCTCCTATTCCACATGTTAACAAAACGTACCTTTTATTTTTGAGGTCGATTTGGTCTTTTTGTTCTGCATGGTGACTACTTGAAATGAAAAATAAATAGCCTTGTCGATGCACACACAGCTAGAAACAACACAGCAAACCGGAAGACTCTTCTTTGATTACGTTTGACCTAATTCAATGGACTATTCCGCCACCTACTGGTCAGAATGGGAGCAGGACGGTAGTATATCCCTTCCGGAAAAATATTGCAGTCAGTGCAGTGTAACTGCAGCACACACAGTGCAGTATAACGCCACGATCACACCGACAGAGTAGATACACCGAAGTACATTCATTTCCGATGGAACGCTGCGTTTGCCTTCCAGCATTGGGTTGCAGAGGCAGTTGTAGTGCGTTCTGTGTGTTGCATAAGTTGGATTTATGGAACATATGAGTCAAACTGTATGTGTGAATGGTTTGACAGAAATGGTAGCAGAAGGTGAATGTTGAACTTTTGTTGCACACATATCCAGATGATGCTGCGTACCATTTTGCGTTAGCCTAGACCCGCTCTAATTCGCATACAGCCCCTGTAACAGTATAACTTCTGTCCCTCTCCTCGCCCCAACCTGGGCTCAAACCAGGGACTCTCTGCACACATCAACAACTAACACCCACAAAGCATCGTTACCCATCATGCCACAAAAGCCGCGGCACTTGCAGAGCAAGGGGAACAACTACTTCAGGTCTCAGAGCGAGTGACGTCACCCGATTGAAACGCTATTAGTGCGCACCACCGCTAACTAACTAGCCATTTCACATCGGTTACACTCCAACAGATCCACAGATGACAATCTCTATTGCACGCCACACTGCCCTTTCCCTCCTGGACAAAAGGAACTCCTACGTGAGAATGCCGTTCATTGACTACAGCTCAGCTTTCAACACCATAGTGCCCTTCAAGATCATCACTAAGCTAAATACCCTGGGATTAAACACCTACCTCTGCAAACGGATACTGAACTTTTTGACAGACCGCTCTCAGGTGGTAAGGCTAAGCAACAACACATCTGCCACGCTGACCCGCAACACAGGGGCTCCTCAGGGGTGCGTGCTTAGCCCCCTCCTCTACTCCCTGTTTACCCACGACTGTGTGGTCGCACATGACTCCAACACCATCATTAAGTTTACTGTTGATATGATGGTAGTAGGCCTGATCACCGATGATGATGAGACAGCCTACAGGGAGGAGGTCAGAGACCTGGCAGTGTGGTGCCAGGACAACAACCTCTCCTTTAACGTCAGCAAGATAAAGGAGCTGAAACTACAAGAAACAGAGGGCCAAACACGCCCCCATTCACATCGATGGGGCTGTAGTGGAGACGGTCATAAGCTTCAAGTTCCTCTGGACCTATCACTAAGGTCCTATCATGGTCCAAACACACCAACACAGTTGTGAAGAGGGTATGACAAAAATCCATAACAACAAAAATAGGCTTTTTTATCTTAATTTAAGTTTAGGGTTAGGCATAAGGTTAGCAGTGTGGTTAGGGTTAAGGTTTTATTTTTATTTTAAGAAGAGAAATTGTATGGGCGGGGTTTATGACTTTGTGGCTGTGGTAACTAGTAACCATCGTACTACTGGAGTGACGTCTTTAACTTCCCGGTCAAAATCCAAAGCAAACTTCATAATAAGAGTTCTGACCAGAAAAACTATATCTCAAGAGTTAATAATAATATATACAAATCAATATATAGTTTGACACATTAATCACCAATATGGGCACATACAATTAGCAGCATTATCATGTTTTATTTTTATCAACCCGAAAATACTTTTAATTTGAACAACAAAAAAATGCAATACGGAAACGAAAAACATTTTCCCTTCCGGAACCATCCATCGCCAGGAAGGGACAGAAGAGAGGAGGCTATTTTTAGAAGATTAAGAGTGGGACACAGCCGATTGAATAAGATTTTAATTGTGATAGGAAAGCATCCAACAGGAAAGTGTGATTATTGCCAGGAAACAGAGACCGCGGAGCATGTATTGCTACAGTGTGGGCAGTATCAGAGGGAAAGAGAGAAGATGAGATCTAGTATGAGGGAGAAGGGGATACAGGAAATTATTTTAAACATTATATTGAGTAGAACATTATTAGATATAGTCTCAAATATCTTGTTATATTTTTTAAAAGCTACGGGGCTGGCAGGTAGAATTGAGTTTCTCCCTAGTTCTGGCCCATACTCCAGTACAGAAGGTGGCGATAATGCACCATAACGTCTGATGCCAACCGCCGATAAACCCCACGGAAGAGAAGGAAAACATCAATCTACTGTTGCTGTCTCCGCTTAGTTATCTCGCGTGAAATATATATCTAGAAACCTCGAATAACGACAACGCAGCCACTATCTTGAAAATTGAATGTTCAACATGGGTTACAATAAATTCAGAGTCAACGCTACTCGGAAGATGTCGAAGACGTTAGCCTTGACCGTTCTAACCTGTTTGTCGTTCTGCATCAGTGTTTGCAGGGCAGAGGATAGTGCCATGGAGAACATCGTAACAGAGAGGAAGGTTGAAGATAACCACAGACAAGACAGTGCCGACCTGCTGATTTTCATCATGCTCCTAACCCTCACGATTTTAACTATATGGTTATTCAAGCACCGTCGTTTCAGGTTTTTGCATGAAACGGGACTAGCTATGATCTATGGTGAGTATGGGTGAGAGGCCCACTTGTCAGCATGATGTCATTGATATTATTACTCATCGTCATATTGTTTATGTCGTTAGCTATACAGGTCATTGCATGTTTATGTAGCATTTCTAATATACCTGTAGACTTCCAGTCATTGCGGCTACGCTAGTTAACATTGTCTCGCGAAACTACCGCTAACTTCATTCATGCTGCACGCAGAGACATAAAAAAATGGTATGTACGAGTTCATCGGGCTCTGAGTAAGTAGAACAAGGACCAACTCTCACAGTATTCCTTTAACATTACCTGGAAATATGCTGACAGTGTTGTCATTCCTATAGGGATGCGGTAGAGACAACATAATGCCTAGGTCTATGTGAGTCCTAGAATGGCTGTATCAATATGTTATACTGAACAAAAATATACACCCAACATGCAACAATTTAAAGATTTTACTGAATTATAGTTCATAGAAGGAAATCAGTCAATTGAAATAAATTCATTAGGCCCTAATCTATGCATTTCAAATGACTGGGTATACAGATATCTGTTGGTCACAGAAACCTTTAAAAAAGAAAAGTAGGGGCATGGATCAGAAAACCAGTCGGTATGACCACCATTTTTTGCCTCATGCAGCGCGACACATCTTGTTCGGATAGAGTTTGACCAGGTTGTTGATTGTGGAATGTTGTCCCGTTCCTCTTCAATGGCTGTGCGAAGTTGCTGGATATTGTCGGGAACTGGAACACGCTGTCATACATGTTGATCCAGAGCATCCCAAACATGGGTGATTATGCACAACAATGGGCCTCAGGATCTCATCATGGTATCTCACAGCATTCAAATTGCCATCGAATAAAATGCAATTGTGTTTGTCGTCCGTAGCTTATGCCTGCCCATACCATAACCCCACTGCCACCATGGGACACTCTGTACACAACGTTGACATCAGCAAACCTCTTACACGTCTGTCATCTGCTCGGTACAGTTGAAACCGGGATTAATCCGTGAAGAGCACACTTCTCCAGCGAGCCAGTGGCCATGAATTCGGTTATGACGCCGAGCTGCAGTCAGGTCAAGACCCTGATGAGGACGACGAGCATGCAGATGAGCTTCCCTAAGATGGTTTCCGACAATTTACGCAGAATGTATTCGGTTGTGCAAACCCACAGTTTCATCAGTTTTCCGGCTGGCTGGTCTCTGACGATCCCGCAGGTGAAGAAGCCGGATGTGGAGATCCTGGGATGGCGTGGTTACACGTGGTCTGCGGTTGTGAGGCCGCTTAGACGTACTGCCAAATTCTTTAAAGCGACATTGGAGGCAGCTTAGTGTAGAGAAATTAGCATTAAATTCTCTGGCAACAGCTCTGGTGGACATTCCTGCAGTTATCATGCCAATTGCACGCTCCCTCAACTTTAGTAATCTGGCATTGTGTGACAAAACGGCACAATTTTATTGTCCCCAGCACAAGGTGCACCTGTGTAATGATCATTCTATTTAATCAGCTTCTTGATATGCCACACCTGTCAGGTGGATGGATTATCTTGGTAAAGGAGAAATGCTCACTAACAGGCATGTAAACCAATTTGTGCACAACATTTTAGAGAAATATGCTTGATGTGCGTATGGAACATTTCTGGGATGTTTTATTTCAGCTCATGAAACATGGGACCAACACTTTACCTGTTGTGTTTATATTTTTGTTCAGTGTACATCTCTGTTGTTGGGAAACAATATTCATGCCTGATCAGTTTTGCGACTGTGTGCATGCACTAAACCCATACCGTTCTGTGTTATACACCCAGGAAGGTCCAACTTGCTTCAGTGTTTTACTGTAGTTTAGTATAATACTCTCTACTACACTCCATGCACTTCCCTGAAGCCTGTTACCTGGTTATTTATTTACAATTCACAAGGTGCTGCTGTACCAGCTTTAAGGGTGGAGAGGACAACTGTGAACCCAGTTAGCAGGGGTTGCCTTGTGGCATGTACTGTAGGGGCTTTCATAGGTGCAATTCTGTGTTTGTTCACCCCATTTAATTCCCTCTGTTCCCGCTCTCTCCCTCCAGGTGTGCTGGTTGGGGTGGTCCTGCGCTATGGTATCCACGTACCCCGTGACATTAGTAACGTCACCCTCAGTTGCCATGTCAACGCCAGCCCGCCCACACTGCTCGTCAACGTCAGTGGCAAGTTCTACGAGTACAGTCTGAAGGGTGAGATCAGCCCCTCTGAGATCAATGATGTACAAGACAACGAGATGCTTCGCAAGGTAGAGTCCCAAACAGATGTGGTCCTTGTTAATGTGACGCATATGAATGGCTTGACTGACCAAAACAGTGGATGCTTACAGATGGAATTGTTGTTGTCTGAAAGTGTTTCTTCATATCTGAATTGCTGTTTGGAAGGCTTAGTACGAATCGGGCAAGTAGGTTGCCTTTGTTGACATATTTCATTCTCAATCTTTCCCTAGACATTTTCCACACTTACTCACTGTCTGACACACACTCATGAGACTGTGTATAACTCGGAGCATAGCATATGTAATCAGTCATGTCCTGAGGTAGCCTACAGAGCACTATTCAGCTCTGTTCTATGCAAACGCTGTGTCACCTGGTCAGAGACAATAAACCTTTCCTTGATGCCATTTAGGACTTAGAGTTGATGTCAGCCTAAAGAGGCTTGATCAGAACTAGGCCTAACCGTAGGACATTAGATTAACAAACATAACAACTAGCAATATTTTCATCCAGCAACACAATTGAAAAGGGATTTAGAACCCTTGTTAGTTATTATTACGTAGTTCTAATTAGTTTCTAACTAATAATAACAGGTTCTATTAGTTCCATAGTCAGTGGGACACTACAGTTCAGTCATGTAATACAATCCCTCTTGTGTTTTTCCTCTTTTCTATAGGTGACCTTTGACCCAGAAGTGTTCTTTAACATCCTCCTGCCCCCCATCATCTTCCATGCCGGCTACAGTCTGAAGAGGGTAAGACATGTAGTTAGTTGTTTAAAGATGCTCTATGCAGAAATCGCTCTGCCATTTCCTGGTTGCTAAAATGCTAACAGTTTGCCTAATTTCAGTTTGTGATAAAACAAGCAAGTATAGTGTAGATAATCATTGTACCATCTAAACTGCAGTGAGAAATATTTTCCATAACCACAAATATTGTATTTTCAGATGTTTGAAGCTGGTGTACAAAACCAAAAGTAAAAGATACAAACACTAAACTTAAATATGGGGAGCATAGAAATAGTGCACACAGAACAGATTTAGCACTTCTTAGACTTGCTTTCAATGATAATGACAGATCTATCACACGCATTTCCATGTGAATTTGGTCAGGTCGCCCAAAAAGTTACATATTGTAGCTTTAAACGATAGTTAAATCACAGTGTTGATTTGTTCTTGGGTAATATTTAGGCCTAATCCTTCATCTAATTCTATCTCCCAGAGACACTTCTTCAGGAACATGGGGTCCATCCTAGCCTATGCCTTTCTGGGAACAGTCATATCATGTTTCATCATTGGGTGAGTTTATACCCTGTATTATACATGTATGCATTACCTCTGTGTGTTTATGCACCGTTAGTCCTTTGTGTGACATGTCAGAGAAATGCTCAGCTGAAGAAGTATGATCTCTATCTCTGTACAGGTTGCTGATGTACGGCTGTGTCACACTGATGAAGCAAGTGGGACAGCTTGACGGGGACTTCTTCTTCACTGACTGCCTGTTGTTTGGAGCCATCGTCTCTGCCACTGACCCCGGTACGGACCCCGTTCACCTCAGTCACATCTTTAGTACATAATGGTCAACCGCTTGCTTCACTAGTAATATGCCTAGTCATTCATAGTTATTTAAAGGGGGTTTTCCTGATTCACAAGATGCAAATACATGCACTGCCACTAATTATCTTAGTGACTGGAATAATGTGAGTTGTGGAATATAGCATAGGCTGATTTACTGAATGTTATGACTGCACACACCACCAACTATTTCTAACCTATAGGGCTCTGTTTGTGGGTTCATTCTAGTAGAATGTTGCCAACTATATGTTGCCCGTCTTACATTCTAGAATGTGGTCTTGGGGGTCCATCTGCATGTCATTGTGCCATTCTGTAGACAGTCTAAAGTGGGTTACTGTGTCTCTCGTCCTGCAGTGACGGTGCTGGCCATCTTCAACGAGCTGCAGGTGGACGTGGATCTGTACGTTCTGCTGTTTGGAGAGAGCGTTCTCAACGACGCCGTGGCCGTGGTGCTGTCCTCGTGAGTCCTCCGTCTTAACCTGACCCACCTGTCTACCGTCTGTCTGTGCGTCTGTATGTACACACTCACGTTGTGACGTTTTGTGTTTGTCTTTGCGATCCATTGTTGTGAAGCTTTGGCTGACAAACCTCATCTTTCAACAGATGTGCTTTGGAACTTTTTAAAACGTTTTTTAAGTTTTATATATATTTGGGCAGGATAAGGGGGCGTTTGGCCTACACACCCACACAGGTTCATGGACATGTGCACACAGACACCCTCAAACAACTTGTTGGTATGAATTGTCCTGTGCGTTGTGACCTGGCACTATACCAATAACAAGCCTAGTATTAATACTGTGGAATGTGTGAGGCTGACCTTTTGGTAACCCTAACCACTACATTCCCTCTGCTGGGAACTCTTATTATTTCAGAATTCGGTTGTGTTATGGTTGGCTCAGTGCGGGGGTGCGGCACGCCCCTGGAGCCAATCAGTGGGTAGAGGGTGTGGCGGTGACGCGAGACACTCCCCTGAACTGGTGTGCTAGCCCAGCGCTTTTGCAGTGGTTTCTTTTTGCGTCGTTAGAACATGCACGGCAAATGACCAACCATTACACTCCAGATAGCAGATATGAACCACAGCACGAGTACAACCCAGAAAGGGATAGTTCACTCAAATCAAAGTTCGTCAGGTGTTTGCAGAACGTTAAAGTTTTGAGTATTGAGCCCATATTAGATCCAGAGGTATGCATTAGGGAAAATCTTGAGGCACCAATTAAAACTGCAACCTGGTTCTGGTGGTATGGAATCCTGGTGATTTGCTGTTTGGGTGATACAAATTTGTTGTTACGTCCAGTGGGGGCTGCTGAGGGGAGGACGGCTCATAATAACGGCTGTAATGGAGTCAATGGAATGGTATCAATCACATAAAACAAGTGGTTTCCATTCCATTGACTCCATTTGGATTTTAACATGTTATCTAACATCACTAATTCCAAGCTTCAGCTAATCTTTCACGAGTGGTTCCCCATATTCTACCAGTTTCAATATCTAGGCCTAATAGTTCCTCCAGTTTGAATTGAATGAAAAGCTGTTGAAGTGTTTCTGCCGAAGTTCTTAGGGATAGATGTATCTAACTTGGTAGCTGGAATACCTGAAGATATATCTCACTTGGTAGCTGGAATACCTGAAGATGGATCTCACTTGGTAGCTGGAATACCTGAAGATGGATCTCACTTGGTAGCTGGAATACCTGAAGATGGATCTCACTTGGTAGCTGGAATACCTGAAGATGGAGCTCACTTGGTAGCTGGAATACCTGAAGATGGAGCTCACTTGGTAGCTGGAATACCTGAAGATGGATCTCACTTGGTAGCTGGAATACCTGAAGATGGATCTCACTTGGTAGCTGGAATACCTGAAGATGGATCTCACTTGGTAGCTGGAATACCTGAAGATGGATCTCACTTGGTAGCTGGAATACCTGAAGATGGATCTCACTTGGTAGCTGGAATACCTGAAGATGGATCTAGTGTAGCACATTGCTACTAAAAGAATGGCATCACGTACAGTACTTACTAGCAGATGTCCATACACAAATATTTACATACTTTAGTACGATCTCATCATTCCTTAATGATTTCCATATGATACTATGAAAGCAAGCCACAACGTATTTGCCTAAGAGACCCATCTGCACTTCAAACAGACTGGGCATGCAAACGGTAGTACTTAGTACTATACAGTGTAGTCTCTGGCCACTAGGATCGTTCTGATCATCAGTTATGGGGGCCACTAGGATCGTTCTGATCATCAGTTATGGGGGCCACCAGGATCGTTCTGATCATCAGTTATGGGGGCCACTAGGATCGTTCTGATCATCAGTTATGGGGGCCACTAGGATCGTTCTGATCATCAGTTATGGGGGCCACTAGGATCGTTCTGATCATCAGTTATGGGGGCCACTAGGATCGTTCTGATCATCAGTTATGGGGGCCACCAGGATCGTTCTGATCATCAGTTATGGGGGCCACTAGGACCGTTCTGATCATCAGTTATGGGGGCCACTAGGATTAAGCCCTCCCCTGGTCTGTAGGAATATACCATACCTTGGTTCTGATATCAATGGGTTGCAGATTATTCAAGACTTTCCACCTTCTCAGGATGGAAGCACATTGTAAAGCAGCTCTTTAGTTCTGTAATTCTACCAAATTACCAATGTTTTCTTTAAGTATTCTGCAAGCAAAGCACATTCTTTCTAGGCTCCAGAAATGCTACAGTACATACCAGTATTTCATTTCCAGCCTTATAACACTTCATCCACCCACGTAGGCCACCTGAACTGTTCTGTTATGTTGTACCTTTTCTAATATTGACTGTGTTTGTACCAGATCCATCGTGGCGTACCAGCCGGAGGGGGACAACAGTCACACCTTTGAGGTGATGGCCATGTTGAAGTCCTTCGGGGTGTTCCTGGGTGTTTTCAGTGGATCCTTCGCCCTGGGGGTGGCCACCGGGGTCATGACAGCACTCATATCCTTTATGCAGGGATATATTTCCTGTGTGATTTGAGTGTCTAGAAATATATAGATTGATATTGCAATAACGTCAAGGTTAGAAACAGATGGAAATGCTTTTGTTCTTGTATTAGAATGTATGAAGTTATGGTTTTTGGAATGATCAACTTGCTTGTTGCTATATGTAAAACTTAATTCTCTAAGCTTCTCTGTAAAAAAAAAAAAAAACTAAACAAAACGGACAAAACTGCCTTCTTCCATTTCAAAACTAGTTCACTGCAATTTTCCCTTCCTCCATGAAATGTGGGAACTGAGAATTGGCCACGCTGTCTGAGCCATTCTTCTACATCTCTGCCATGGTGGCAATAGCTAGTGTATAGTGAGTTGTGTAATGTATACACTAAGTGTATAAAACATTAGGAACACCTTCCCAATATTGAGTTGCCCTCAACAGGTTTCAAGTGTTCCACAGGGATGCTGGTCCATGTTGACTCCAATGCTTCCCACAGTTGTGACAAGTTGGCTGGATGTCCTTTGGGTGGTGGACCAGGACCATTCTTGATACACACAGGAAACTGTTGAGGGTGAAAAACCCAGCAGCGTTGCAGTTCTTGACACACTCAAACCAGTGCGCCTGGCACCTACTACCATATCCCGTTCAAAGGCACTTACAGTGGGGGAAAAAAGTATTTGATCCCCTGCTGATTTTGTACGTTTGCCCACTTACAAAGAAATTGATCAGTCTATCATTTTAATAGTAGGTTTATTTGAACAGTGAGAGACAGAATAACAACAAAAAAATCCAGAAAAACGCATGTCAAAAATGTTATAAAATGATTTGCATTTTAATGAGGGAAATGAGTATTTGACCCCTCTGCAAAACATGACTTAGTACTTGATGGCAAAACCCTTGTTGGCAATCACAGAGGTCAGATGTTTCTTGTAGTTGGCCACCAGGTTTGCACACTTCTCAGGAGGGATTTTGTCCCACTCCTCTTTGCAGATGATCTTCTCCATGTCATAAAGGTTTCGAGGCTGACGTTTGGCAATTCGAACCTTCAGCTCCTTCCACAGATTTTCTATGGGATTAAGGTCTGTAGACTGGCTAGGCCACTTCTTCTTGAGCCACTCCTTTGTTGCCTTGGCCGTGTGTTTTGGGTCATTGGCATGCTGGAATAGCCATCCACGACCCATTTTCAATGCCCTGGCTGAGGGAAGGAGGTTCTCACCCAAGATTTGACAGTACATGGCCCCGTCCATCGTCCCTTTGATGCGGTGAAGTTGTCCTGTCCCCTTAGCAGAAAAACACCCCCAAAGCATAATGTTTCCACCTCCATGTTTGATGGTGTTCTTGGGGTCATAGGCAGCATTCCTCCTCCAAACACGGCAAGTTGAGTTGATGTCAAAGAGCTCAATTTGTCTCATCTGACCACAACACTTTCACCAGTTGTCCTCTGAATCATTCATGTATATGTATTCTTGAGCAGGGGGACCTTGCGGGCGCTGCAGGATTTCAGTCCTTCATGGCGTAGTGTGTTACCAATTGTTTTCTGGTGACTATGGTCCCAGCTGCCTTGAGATCATTGACAAGATCCTCCCGTGTAGTTCTGGGCTGATTCCTCACCGTTCTCATGATCATTGCAACTCCACGAGGTGAGATCTTGCATGGAGCCCCAGGCCGAGGGAGATTGACAGTTCTTTTGTGTTTCTTCCATTTGCGAATAATCGCACCAAATGTTGTCACCTTCTCACCAAGCTGCTTGGCGATGGTCTTGTAGCCCATTCCAGCCTTGTGTAGGTCTACAATCTTGTCCCTAACATCCTTGGAGAGCTCTTTGGTCTTGGCCATGGTGGAGAGTTTGGAATCTGATTGATTGATTGCTTCTGTGGACAGGTGTTTTTTTTACAGTTAACAAGCTGCGGTTAGGAGCACTCCCTTTAAGAGTGTGCTCCTAATCTCAGCTCGTTACCTGTATAAAAGACACCTGGGAGCCAGAAATCTTTCTGATTGAGAGGGGGTCAAATACTTTTTTCCCTCATTAAAATGCAAATCAATTTATAACATTTCTGACATGTGTTTTTCTGGATATTTTTGTTGTTATTCTGTCTCTCACTGTTCAAATAAACCTACCATTAAAATTATAGACTGATCCTTTCTTTGTCAGTGGGCAAACGTACAAAATCAGCAGGGGATCAAATACTTTTTTCCCCCACTGTAAATATTTTGTCTTGCCCCTTCACCCTCTGAATGGCACACATACACAATCCATGTCTGGAGGCTTAAAAATCCTTCTTTAACCTGTCTCCTCCCCTTCGTCGACACTGATTTGAAGTGGATTTAACAAGTGACATCAATAAGGGATCATAGCTTTCACCTGGTCAGTCTATGTCACGGAAATAGCAGGTGTTCCTAATGTCAGTGTAGTGTTTCATGTCGTATTGTCTCCTTGACTGTTCTCCTCACGTCACTAAGTTCACTAAGCTGAGAGACTTCCAGCTACTGGAGACGGCTCTCTTCTTCCTCATGTCCTGGAGCACCTTCTTAATGGCTGAGGCCTGTGGCTTCACAGGTAAACCCTCATCTTACTGCAAAGCTACACTCAGGTCATGGTCCCACCCCACGGGTTATTTTTTCCATCACCCAGCTTATTATGGTTAATCACGATGTGGGTGTGTCTGCTTGATGTTGTGTGTGCAGGTGTGGTGGCGGTGCTGTTCTGTGGGATCACTCAGGCTCACTACACCTTCAACAACCTGTCCCCTGAGTCCCAGGAGAGGACCAAACAGGTGAGGACGATGTTTACCATTGCAGTTATTTACGGGCAAGCTACTTTGGACAGCAAGGTCATCTGCTAAATGTTGATGTTCCATCAGTGTTCCTGGAAGGTTGTTTTTGTGTTGTCCTGTAGTTGTTTGAGCTGCTGAACTTCCTGGCGGAGAATTTCATCTTCTCCTACATGGGTCTGGCGTTGTTCACCTTCAAGAACCACATCTTCAACCCCACCTTCATCGTCGGGGCTTTCGTATCTTTACTCAAAACTATAATACTTCAATTAATATTCAACTTTTGATTTAGTAGCACTGTAGGGAGTTAATGTGGAGTATCGAATATATTGCATGTAAAGTTGGTGAAACCAGAAAGTTCATGGTAAGAACAAAAATTCTATAGCTTTTGTTTTTTAGAGTGTAAATATTCAGTAGACTGAAGTGGTTTCTTTCTTTGTCTGGACTGTTTGGAGGCCTCCTTGACAGTGTTCCCCTCCCAGCTGGCAGTGTTCCTGGGAAGAGCAGCCAACATCTACCCCCTGTCCTTCCTGCTCAACCTGGGACGCAGGAACAAGATCAGCTCCAACTTCCAACACATGATGATGTTTGCTGGTACAGTGTGTGACGTGGTCAGACAGAGATCTGGCGCCACAGCTTGTCAATTTCCTTTTCTCATAAAATGCAGCTTAAGTTCAGTCACCAGAATAAATAACTTTGTATTTACTTGAAGAGAAAAGGCGTGTGAAGGAAAATACGCTATCCTTTTTGTGTGTGTGTATATATATATATATATATATATATATATATACACACACACACACACATTACCAGTCAAATTTTGGACACCTACTTATTCAAGGGTTTTTCTTTATTTTTGCTATTTTCTACATTGTAGAATAATAGTAAAGACATTAAATACTATGAAATAACACATGTGGAATCATGTAGTAACCAAAAAAGTTTTAAAACAAATCTAAATATATTTTGGATTCTTCAAAGTAGCCATCCTTTGCCTTGATGACATCTTTGCACACTTTTGGTATTCTCTCAACCAGCTTCATAAGGAATGCTTTTCCAACAGTCTTAACCTCTATGGGCTAGGTGGGACGCTAGCGTCCCACCCGTGGTGCACTCCATCAACAGCAGGTGCATTTCAAGAGCGGCAAATTTGAATCCAAATAAATGTCAAAATTCAAATTTTTCAAACATACAACTATTTTACACCCTTTGAAAGATAAACATCTCCTTAATCTAACCACGTTTTACGATTTCAAAAAGGTTTTACGGCGAAAGCATAAATTTAGAGTATGTTAGGACAGTACATTTACAAGAGTTGTGTGTAATGTTTTGTCAATTCAAAGACAGGGTCACCAAAACCATAAAACCAGCTAAAATGATGCACTAACCTTTTACAATCTCCATCAGATGACACTCCTAGGACATTATGTTAGACAATGCATGCATTTTTAGTTCTATCAAGTTCATATTTATATCCAAAAACAGCGTTTTACTATGGCATTGATGTTGAGGAAATCGTTTCCCTCCAATAACCGGCAGTCAAGTCAGCACCACAAATTAAATAATTAAAATTAGAAAACATTGGTAAAATATTATATTGTCATTTAAAGAATTATAGATTTACATCTCTTGAACGCAATCAACTTGCCAGATTTAAAAATAACCTTACTGGGAAATCACACTTTGCAATAATCTGAGCACTGCGCCCAGAAAAATACGCGTTGCGATACAGACTAGCCGTCATGTTGGGGAGATCTAAAATCGAAAATACTATGTAAATAATCCATTACCTTTGATTCTCTTCATCAGATGTCACTTCCAGGTATCACAGGTCCATAACGAATGTAGTTTTGTTCAAAAAAGCTCATCATTTATGTCCAAAAATCTCCGTCTTGTTAGCACATGATCTAAGCCAGCCGGACTTCTCGTCATGAACGAGGGGAAAAAATATATTTACGTTCGTTCAAACATGTCAAACGTTGTATAGCATAAATCATTAGGGCCTTTTTTAACCAGAACATGAATAATATTCAAGGTGGACGAATGCATACTCTTTTATAACGTATTGGAACGAGGGTACCCAAACATGAACTCGCGCGCCAGGTGTCTAATGGGCCATCATCGTTCCATGGCTCTTGTTCGGTCAGATCTCCCTCCAGAAGACTCAAAACACTTTGTAAAGGCTGGTGACATCTAGTGGAAGCAATAGGAAGTGCCAAAATATTCCTCAGCCCCTGTGTTTTTCAATGGGATAGGTTTAAAGGTAATACAACACATCAGGTATCCACTTCCTGTCAGAAAATGTCTCAGGGTTTTGCCTGCCAAATGAGTTCTGTTATACTCACAGACACCATTCAAACAGTTTTAGAAACTTTAGAGTGTTTTCTATCCATATATAATAAGTATATGCATATTCTAGTTACTGGGTAGGATTAGTAACCAGATTAAATCGGGTACATTTTTTTTATCCAGCCGTGCAAATACTGCCCCCTAGCCCTAACAGGTTAAAGGAAGTTCCCACATATGCTGAGCACTTGTGTACTTTTCCTTCACTTTGCGGTCCAACTCATCCCAAACCATCTCATTGTGGAGGCCAGGTCATCTGATGCAGCACTCCATCACGCTCCTTGATAAAATAGCCCTTACACAGTCTGGAGGTGTGTTGGGTCATTGTCCTGTTGAAAAACAAATGATTGTCCCACTAAGCGCAAACCAGGTGGGATAGCGTATCGCTGCAGAATGCTGTGGTAGCCATGCTGGTAAAGTGTGCTTTGAATTCTAAATTAATCACTGACAGTGTCACGAGCAAAGCACCCTCATACCATCACACCACCTCCATGCTTCACGGTGGGAACCACACATGCAGAGATCATCCGTTCACCTACTCTGCGTCTCACATAGACACAATAGTGTCCTTTAGTAGTGGTTTCTTTGCAGCAATTCGACCATGAAGACCTGATTCA
This sequence comes from Salmo salar, assembly GCF_965601325.2. Taxonomy (NCBI): domain Eukaryota; kingdom Metazoa; phylum Chordata; class Actinopteri; order Salmoniformes; family Salmonidae; genus Salmo; species Salmo salar. The sequence goes on along the minus strand of NC_138299.1, from coordinate 76,459,688 downwards.
GGCAGTCTCCTCTGAACAGTTGATGATGAGGTGTGTCTGTTACTTGAACTCTGTGAAGCATTTATTTGGGCTGCAATTTCTGAGGCTGGTAACTCTAAGGAACTTATCCTCTGCAGCAGAGGTAACTCTGGGTCTTCCTTTCCTGTGGCGGTCCTCATGAGAGCCAGTTTCAGCATAGCACTTGATTTTTTTTTGACTGCTCTTAAATGTTCTGTATTGACTGACCTTCATATCTTAAAGTAATGATGGACTGTCATTTCTCTTTGCTTATTTGAGCTGTTCTTGCCATAATATGGACTTGGTCTTTTACCAAATAAGGCTATATTCTGTATACCACCCCTACCTTGTCACAACACAACTGGCTCAAGCGCATTAAGAAGGAAAGAAATTCCACAAATTAACTTTTAACCAGGTACACCTGTTAATTGAAATGCATTCCAGGTGACTTCCTCATGAAGCTGGTTGAGAGAATGCCAATATTATGCAAAGCTGTCATCAAGGCAAAGGATGGCTACTTTGAAGAATCTCAAATATAAAATATAGTTTAATTTGTTTAACACTTTTTTTGGTTACTCCATATGTGTTACTTCATAGTTTTGATGTCTTCACTATTATTCTACAATGTAGAAAATAGTAAAAATAAAGACAAACCCTTGAATGAGTAGGTGTGTCCAAACTTTTGACTGGTACTGTATATAAAATGTTTGGGGAATTTTTTGAAATATCCTCCCAATTTTTGTCCTAGAGCTTTTTTATATATGTATATGTTGATTTATGAGTCTGCTTTTGTGTGTCCGGTGATTTAGGAGATGCTGTTTTGCTAATACAGTACATCCTTTATAGAATATTAATGTAGTAACTTGAGTCATACCAGCACCTGTTGTTTCAATGACCCCTATGGACCTGTTTTGACTGATTGTCATGTGATCACTATAGTTGGAAATGTTCAGAGTTCCCACACCAGCGACGTTATCTAACAAAAAGCTATTTTAAGTGATATTACTTGTGGAGATTCTCTCTCTCTCTCTCTCTCTCTCTCTCTCTCTCTCTCTCTCACTCACACACACACACACACACACACACACACACACACACACAGTATTACCCCTCCTTGTTTCCAGAAGAATCCAGGCTCCTAAGAAACTTTGCAGTATTTAGTTTTTTTGTGTGTTATTTCTTACATTATCCACAAGCATTTCGCTACAACCGCAATAATATGTGTGACCAATACAAATTTGATTTGTCCTCCTCCACAGGTCTGCGCGGGGCGATGACCTTTGCCCTTTCCATCCGGGACACGGCTACATACGCCCGTCAGATGATGTTCACCACCACACTCCTCATCGTCTTCTTCACCGTGTGGGTCTGTGGAGGGGGAACCACTCAGATGCTTTCCTGCCAGCACATACGGTAGGTCCACCGCGGGGGGTCAAAGGTTAGGGGATGTCGGTGTTGGTGTCTGCCTATTTATTTTTGTTGCCTTCAAACGAAATCTTTGTTGAATTGATGTTTATTCTAATCGAGGATACACAAAGCACATAAGGTTGCCTGTCCATCTTCAATATGATCGTCTGTGACCACTGTGATCTGGTCGACTCATTTATGTGTATCTGCGTTTGTAACAGTGTTGGAGTCGATTCGGACGCAGATAACACAGTGAGTATTAAGACTCTGAAAGTTGACTTATTTGACTTGAATGCTGTAATTGTCTGTTGTTCTGAGTGGATCGCTGTATCAGTCTTGTGTGTCTCATCAGATGAGCATTACAGAGGGATCAGAGCGGCGGAGCACCAAACACGAGAGTGCCTGGCTCTTCAGGATCTGGTACAACTTTGACCACAAGTATCCTTTGATGTCATATATTTGATTGTATATATATATGTGTAACTACTGCAATAACATACTAGCCTACAGCAGAGGTGTACTGAAGAAGAGGCGGATGGTTCTCCTATAGTAAGTCTCCCATTACATATTTGAGCAGTTTGTTTTGTTACTATGTGACACAGTTGAGGCCTTGACTCTACGCCCTCTCCAGCTACCTGAAGCCCATCCTGACCCACAGTGGCCCCCCACTCACCGTCACCATGCCTGCCTGCTGTGGACCGCTGGCCAGATGTCTCACCAGCCCACAGGCCTATGAGGTCAGGCCTCACAAACCAAATGTGTTCCTATTAACCCCGTGACCCTGTTAGGGGGATTATGGTAATCGTGATGACATGTGTGAGGAAGTGTTTTCTTCTTTGTTTTAATGAGTATCACAGCGGATAGTGTATATTTGAATGAACGCAAATGAAGAGTTGCTGATTTCATCAAAGCTAAAGCATTAGTTCAGTTATAGCAGGAGTATTTGATTAGTGATAGTTGTCATAATCAGAATGTCATCTAGTGGTAACCTATTTTAAAATCTTTCTTTCCTGCCACCAGAACGAGTGCCAGCTGAAGGACGACGACTCGGACCTCATCCTGACGGACGGGGACATCAGCCTGACCTACGGTGACATCACTGTGAGCACGGACGCCAGCGGCGCCCACACCAGTGCTGGGCCCGCGGGCACCACCTCCGCCATCATCTCCGCTGATGACCTGGACCGCGAGCTGACGTACGGGGACCACGAGCTGGTGATGAGGGGTACTCGTCTGGTCCTGCCCATGGACGACTCCGAGCCCCCGCTCGCCGACCCACGTCACCGCATGCGGATGTGAGGCGAAAGAGAGGCCAGCTAGCCAGATGACCAATTCACTCTACGTCCTGTTCCCCGCAGGCTGCAGGAATTAGATCAACTAAGATCAGCAAGAGACTGGTCTCTCTCTGTCTGTCTGTCTCTCTGTCTGTCTTTCTCTCTCTCCACTCTCTCTGTCTTTCCTCTTCTCTCATACCGCTCCTCATCTGTCTCTCTCTCTCTCCCCCACTGCCTCTCCTCTTTGAGTTTCTCAAGTGGTTAATCCATGTCTACCTCATTATTGTTTGTTCATTTCTACTCCTGTTGCCATCATTATAATATGAATTATTTATTCATGTTTCCTTTTTCTTTTGATTTGGTTAAACCGATAGCTTTTGTCAGTTTGTCTTCTAACAGGACCACACTGAAATCACGTGGCAATCCGCTCACCGTAGCGCTGCAGAGTCGTCTATACGCATGCATTAGTCTGGATGTGGAGGTCACAGTGCAACAGCTAGCTTAGCTAATACCATTTGTCTCTGTATCACAGGGTCCATAATAACATAGTTTTTTAACGCGTGGGGAGTGGGTAGGTCGAGGGGTTGACTGAGTTTTGTAGCCCTGTTTTTGGGTCTGATTCTGAATGTTTCTGCCTTCTCTGTGTGATCCAAGGGATGCTGGCTGACTAAGTGGCTCGGCGCTGCATTGTGTTGCTATGCATACGGTTAGAATCAAGTGCCTGAGTGACCGCAAGTTTATATTCCCTTTTTAGAAGTGATACACTCCTCCGTCCACTGGGTGGCGACCTCTCTCCGGGTGACAGGCTGCCTGTGTTTTTGAGCCATTGGTCTGTAGATAGTTAACGATGTTCTAGCCTGGTTCAACCAAGCTAACAATATAATTCAGCTCGCTCTGTGTAACCTAGCACACGTCTTGGATCTCCCACAATGACCTCAGACTGTGACTTTGGGAGGTTTTGACACCTTCTTTTAGAAGCTGATGTCACTCACCACAGAAGCAGAAAGAAGGGCTGTCGTTTCGAGTGCGAGTTCTAAATCTCCTGTACGGGGAAAGTTGGTGCCATTCCTCCTTCATTGACATTTGATGAAAATTGAGTGCAGGCAGCCTGAAAAAAATTAATGTATTTTGCAACATACTATAAGTACTTTAGCTACATCCTCGTTTTCACTGTAATTCTAATACTATACACGTGTAACATGGTGTATATTTGACATTAGGGATTGAAATGTTACTCAAATCAAACCTAGTGTGTACTTCCATCTGGGCTAAGCCCTTGCTTCCTACTGGCTAAGATCTATCTGGTTTATTCACCGGAGTAGGAACATGTTACAGTAGCTCATAATTAAGGATCTAATTTGCTTTGTTTTTGGCAAATTTATCTGGATAAACATTAATTTCTTATTCAATTCTATTTCAAATCGAATTTGCTTGGTTGGATTATTTATGGAAATGGCCTGAGCATGTCCATGTCAAACATTGTTGAGGTGCTGCAGCTACATTGTATGTAGTGGACCGCAGTTCAACTGTTAACTGCCTTGAGTTATTGATTATATTGTCCCTAGTACTGTATGATGTGACAAAGGATTGGTACATACTATCAGAAACAACTTGAATAGGCCAGTTGGAATCATAACATTTCGATTTTAAATGATCCAAAACTACAGACATATTTGTTATTGAAATTATACGAAGATATGTTTGAAGCAATCACTTCTGATTCAGAGTAGATATTTAGAGAAAAGCTGGTAGGGATCACTTGTAGAAAAATGTATGTGTGCAATACTTTATTTGTGTAAAATAATCATACAGTAGGTTATATTAGAGTCTAATGTTTCCTATATGCCTCGCGCTACAATGTATGGGTGTTGGGTTGATTTATAGCTGAAGTCTGGCACCAGAGTGAGTAGCTCCTTTGAGCTGCTTGGCTACATGGGGGTTGGCTCTGTGACTGGTCTGGGATCAGTGGTGGCTGTTAATGTGGTGTAGCAGGAAGTGTTGACCGGACACCACCCTGACGACGCACTGTTGATGTGGATGGAATCAGGCCCCGTGCCAGACAGCATTACAGAGGAGACAAAGAGAGCGGGGGGGGGGGGGGGGGGTAGGAGCAGGGTAGCAGCAGAGGAAAGGGAGGTAGAGAGAGAAATAGTTGACATTCTACCTATATTCAATGTTATTCACTTTTGCACCTGGGGAGGGAGGGGTAGGGGGGGGGGGGTAGTAGTACAAAGAGGGGGACAGGGTAGGAAAGAAGTACAAAGAGGGGGACAGGGTAGGAGGGAGGTACAAAGAGGGGGACAGGGTAGGAGGGAAGTACAAAGAGGGGGACAGGGTAGGAGGGAAGTACAGAGGGGGACAGGGTAGGAGGGAAGTACAAAGAGGGGGACAGGGTAGGAGGGAAGTACAAAGAGGGGGACAGGGTAGGAGGGAAGTACAAAGAGGATGGCAGGGTAGGAGGGAAGTACAAAGAGGGGGGCAGGGTAGGAGGGAAGTACAAAGAGGGGGGCAGGGTAGGAGGGAAGTACAAAGAGGGGGGCAGGGTAGGAGGGAAGTACAAAGAGGGGGACAGGGTAGGAGGGAAGTACAAAGAGGGGGACAGGGTAGGAGGGAAGTACAAAGAGGGGGACAGGGTAGGAGGGGAATTACAAAGAGGGGGACAGGGTATGAGGGAAGTACAAAGAGAGGGACAGGGTAGGAGGGAAGTACAAAGAGGGACAGGGTAGGAGAAGAGGAAAGGGAGGTAGAGAGAGAAATAGTTGACATTCTACCTATATTCAATGTTATTCACTTTTGCACCTGGGGAGGGAGGGGTAGAGGAGGGCAGTGTACCACCCAGCGTTATCTCCTGTTGACCACCCAGCGTTATCTCCTGTTGACCACCCAGCGTTATCTCCTGTTGACCACCCAGTGTTATCTCCTGTTGACCACCCAGTGTTATCTCCTGTTGTGCAGGAACCTCTGACGGCGTGTGAGTTTTTTTATTTATCAAGCATGCCTCTTGACACCACAATGTGCAGGAAAAGATTTTTTCATCCCACCATTTTATATATAGTTTTTTTCTCTCTCTCTATTTTGTTTATTCTTGAGGAAGAAGGGAAGTACGGCGAGTGTCCGCGATGGCGCAGCATTTGCACTTGTCTTTTAAGAAACCTTTGTTTGAGTTAGATTTGTCTTGTAAGTTCCATTTGTCATGTTTGTGGTGCTGTTTTTAACCGGCTTTTGTTGGGGTTATGAAGGAATTGACATGAATCCTGTGAATTATGATTTTTAGTAGAAACTCATGGAGTCATGTCATAACTGTCAGAGGTCACGAACGGAAGGGTTGTATCCATTGATGTACAGGTTGTTATGATCTATGTAACCAAGAGAAACAAGATTGGCCTCCTTGCTTTTCCATGCCATTGACTCTGACTCCGTCTTCACTTTAAGGAAAAAAAGAAATCAAGCCAGATCAGGACTGTGTACCAGTCTATAACTAACATATGAAGTAATGTAATGTCAAAAAAGACCCATTATAGGTCACCTTATACCTTGCCTGTACTGTTCTTACAGTATGTGTTCTATTGTTTTGAACGATGAATGGTAACTATGGTAACTTGTAATTAACACGTTGACACTAGTCTGAAGTAGCTGACCAAAGGGGCTTGTTGTACTCTGTGTTTTCAGACTGTGCGATGTGTTTATACTGCTACTTCGCTGTGTGTGTCGCACTGTGCTTCCTCAGTGTTGCCGGTACTGACTGTTTACATCTCTGTAAATATTCTCACCTGTTCAAGTTGCGTGCAATGGTCAATAAACAAAGCCTGTGCTTTTGATTGAACCCTCTGTAATGTCTCCTTATTGACCTGCTGATTTCACATCAACATGATGATGTTGACACGGTCTGGTTTGTCTCTGAACATGTCCCGGTGGAAGAATGTAATGTTAGCTAATAGCTTACCAGATCCAGAAAGTCCAGTCCTGACCTTCCCCTAAGGTTTGGCTGGGAATGAGAACAGGGAAAAACTGAATTCATCCCAGTAATTTCTCCACCAGCATTGGCCTTCAACCCCTGAGTCTCAGCCATCTCTTTTCTTTTTTCACCTCTCCATAGAGAATCCTTCTCATGGACCGACAGGCTGAGGTGGGGTAAGTTTTCCTCCCAGAGCAGATGTAGGTATGGGAGGTGCACTTGGAGATTTTCCTGACCAAAAATAAGATTGCCACTAGTTACCACAGCCACAAAGTCAAAATTGGCTATAATATAAATAAATGATGAAAACAAAAATGAGCTTTTAGGTCTTCGTTAAGATTAGGTTTAAAAGTCCTATTTTAAGAAGATACATTTTAGAAATAGGCCGGGTTTATCAATTTCTGACGAGTGACGACCCAAGAATAAATAGGACCCAGAGTTTTCCCTAGTCACGAGACACTACTGTCCTGACCCTAACCATCGTCTAGGGATAGACATTTCCCATTCACCATTCCAGAGAGGAGATGTGTTTCAGATGAGAGGCGACTCTCTACTGCCAGATTGTTAGGTGTTCTCCCTCCAGCACATTTCCTCAGTATCAGGATACATTCCTAATAAGGGCACAACTCCAGAATGCCTGTTTGGTTCCATTAAAGCACAGGGAGGAAATATCAACTTTATTAAAGGGAGACTGGGACGACCTTATGTTCTCTTGAGGGTCTTTGCCACTTTCTCTCTCTCTCCCTCCCTCCTTCCCTCCATTGTCTCTCTCACCCCCTTTTCTTCTCTCTTTCAATTCAATTTCAATTTAAGGGTTTTATTGGCATGGGAAACATATGTTTACATTGCCAAAGCAAGTGAAGTAGATAATAAACAAAAGTGAAATAAACAACAAACATGAACAGTAAACATTACACTCAGAAGTTCCAAAAGAATTAAGACATTTCAAATGTCATGTGTACAGTGTTGTAACGATGTGCAAATAGTTCAAGTACAAAAGGGAAAATAAATAAACATAAATATGGGTTGTATTTACAATGGAGTTTGTTCTTCATTTATTTTATTTCCCTCACCAACTTTAAACATCAGCTATCTGAGCAGCTAACCGATCGCTGCTAACCGATCGCTGCAGCTGTACATAGTCCATCTGTAAATTGCCCACCCAATCTACCTACTTCATCCCCATACTGTATTTATTTACTTTTCTGCTGTTTTGCACCCCAGTATCTCTACTTGCACATCATCATCTGCTCATTTATCACTCCAGTGTTAATCTGCTAAATTGTAATTCTTTGCTACTATGGCCTATTTGTTGCCTATCTCCTCATGCCTTTTGCACACACTGTATATAGACTTTCTTTTTTTTCTACTGTGTCATTGACTTGTTTTGTGTTATTGGCTTGTTTATTGTTTATTCCATGTGTAACTCTGTGTTGTTGTCTGTGTAACACTGCTTTGCTTTATCTTGGCCAGGTCGCAGTTGTAAATGAGAACTTGTTCTCAACTAGCCGACCTGGTTAAATAAAGGTGAAATAAATAAATAAATACAATTCACTGGTTGCCCTTTTCTTGTGGCAACAGGTCGCAAAATCTTGCTGCTGTGATGGCACACTGTGGTATTTCACCCAGTAGATATGGGAGTTTATCAAAATTGGGTTTGTTTTCAAATTCTTTGTGGATCTGTGTAATCTGAGGGAAAAATGTGTCTCTAATATGGTCATACGTTTGGCAGGAGGTTAGGAAGTGCAGCTCAGTTTCCACCTCTTTTTGTGGGCAGTGTGCACATAGCCTGTCTTCTCTTGAATGCCAGTACCCTCTGTGACTATCTTTCTCTCTCTCTCACACACACACACCACACACACACACACACACCTCTCAGAAATGCATCTCCTTGGCTGAGCCTCTTGTAAGTTTGACCCTGTATGGAGTGTCTGTGAGTCTTCACAGTGTATGGTGGCTTAGCAACCACTCCTCACCTACTAAATTGTAACGGGGACAGGAAAGCTAAATGTCATGGCAAACACATGGCATGAGGTAGCTAACTCTGCTAGCCAGCCAGACCCTCAAATTACAATGGAAGACATAGCACACCTGTCTAAGATTCTTCTTCCGCTAAATTTGTGGCAGTATGTCAGGAAAAGCTGTCATCCAGGAAATATGTCATGCTTTCATTTACAGAGTGGTTGTTGAATCTCAATACTGATGCCCTTGGTTTCTACAGGAAGACAATAGCATCACCTTCATCATCCTCCTCATTAGCATACAGAGGAGGCCCAATGGCAGGGTCTCATCATCGTCAGTTTACGGAAGGGAAGTGTTGTTAGTCATGCCAGTAATGCCCAGAGAGAGGTATGTGTTTACTCTCATTAACTGTGTCACCAGTGCTTGTTTACAACTAAGTGAGATGTCAATCTCTCTTAGAGAAGATGGGAGCTTTCTCTGTGATACTGTGCATTTGTTTCTGCTTGAGAGTGCGTGCGGCGGCGAGAGAGAGAGAGAGCGAGAGAGACGGCAGTAACCAGATTAGTGTGTCTGCCTTTACCCTCCCCTTCAGTAGAAAGGAACACCAGCTCTACGTAAGCTCAGACACCTAGAAAACATTACAGATTCAAGTCGACCAAATTTCTCTCAGCGAAAAGTGTGGCTCTCAAATCCCCATATGTGGCTCTCAAATCCCCATCTGTGGCTCTCAAATCTCCATCTGTGGCTCTCAAATCTCCATCTGTGGCTCTCAAATCCCCATCTGTGGCTCTTAAATGATCATTTATGACTCTCAAATCTCTAAAGAGTGAAGATGGTCAGATTAGTGACTTTGGAGTAGAGATATACACAAACTGAAACCAAGTTACGTAACAACTGTTTGAGAGAACATTTTATTCTTGTTGATAAGTTTAGCTGACTATTGCCATAGACTTGTTGTAAGTGGACTGGAGCCTTAGCCAACATGTTAGGCATCCATTGCCTATGAAATTGTAAAAGACACCATAAAAATAAAATTGGAGGTATTTACACTGAACAAAAATATAAACGCAACAAGCGACAATTTCAACATAAGGAAATCAGTCAATTTAAATAAATCCACCAAGCCTTAATCTATTGATTTCACATGACTGGGAATACAGATATCTGTTGGTCACAGAAACTTTTTTTAAAGTAGGGGCATGGATCAGAAAACCAGTCAGTATCTGGTATGACCACCATTTGCCATATGCAGCTCGACACATCTCCTTCACATAGAGTTGATCAGGATGTTGATTGTGGCCTGTGGAATGTTGTCCCACTCCTCTTCAATGGCTGTGTGAAGTAGCTGGATATTGGCGGGAACTGGAACACGACATTTTCAGCTTCAAGGAATTGTGTACAGATCATTGCGACATGGGGCTGTGCATTATCATACTGAAACATGAGGTGATGGCGGCAGATGAATTGCACAACAATGGGCCTCAGGATCTCATCACGGTATCTCACAGCATTCAAATTGCCATCGATAAAATGCAATTGTGTTTGTCGTCCATAGCTTATGCCTGCCCATACCATAACCCCACTGCCACCATGGGGCACTCTGTTCACAACGTTGACATCAGCAAACCTCTCACCCACACGACGACATACATGCTGTCTGCCATCTGCCTGGTACAGTTGAAACAGGCACTCATCCGTGAAGAGCACACTTCTCCAGCATGCCAGTGTCCATCGAAGGTGAACATTTGCCCACTGAAGTCGGTTACAACGCCGAACTGCAGTCAGGTCAAGACCCTGGTGAGGACGACGAGCACAGAAATGAGCTTCCCTGAGACGGTTTCTGACAGTTTCATCAGCTGTCCGGGTGGCTGGTCTCAGACGATCCCTCATGTGAAGAAGCCAGATGTGTAGGTCCTGGGCTGGCGTACTGCCAAATTGGTTGCACGTACTGGTTACACGTACTGCCAAATTCTCTAAAACAACATTGGAGGCTGTTTATGGTAGAGAAATGAACATTCAATTCTCTGGCAGCAGCTCTGGTGGAAATTCCTGCAGTCAGCGTGCCAATTCCGCACTCCCTCAAAACTTGTGTTGTGTGACAAAACTGCACATTTTCGAGTAGCCTTTTATTGTCCCCAGCACAAGGTGCACCTGTGTAATGATCATCCTGTTTATTCAGCTAATTTGATATGCCACACCTGTCAGGTGGATGGATTATCTTGGCCAAGGAGAAATGTTCAATAACACAGATGTAAGCAAATTTGTGTACAAAATTTGAGAGAAATAAGCTTGATGTGCGTATGAAACATTTCTGGGATCTTTTATTTCAGCTCATGAAACATGGGACCAACACTTTACATGTTGTGTTTATATTTTTGTTCAGTGTAAATTGAGTCCAGGTCTCTCTGGATACTTTAGCGTTTTAGCTTATTAAAAAAATGTGTAGATCCTTACAAAAGCTGAGCTGCCAGCCAAGCCTCCTGCCATGCCCTTGAGACAGCTAATCATACTGGACCTGGCAGCGCGGCTGGCAGCCCAACCAGGAGCCCTTCCAGCAGGGTAACAGAACCACTGGGAGAGGGGTGTGAACCCCCCTGGGATTTCCCATCCATAAATGCCAATAGTAAAGTCAAGCAATTTCTATCTATGTTGATAGAATGATGCTTTGATATGACTGAAAGAATAGAAAATATGGTTATTCTTATGTCGTTGATACAGTACCTGACATGATAGAACGTGTGTGGTTCCATTGTATCCTAAATAATATTTACTTGTGCTATACCTTTGTAGTAACACAGCTGTTCAGGCTGGTGGAGGGGTAAGCAAGAAAACACCTACTGTATCTACTTAGGCTGAGTGTGACTCATCTGGTTGCAATCTCTTTCAGCAAAATATATTTCTTACCAAAGATGGAGGTGCTTATGCACTGGGGAATACCGGCATGCATACTGTATGGTTAACATAGATGTCAAACTGTTCATCCTTAATTCGTTTTTGAACAACACAAGTCATCCTTTTAATGAGGCCATTAAATCTATCTATGTAATTACATTTACATTTAAGTCATTTAGCAGACGCTCTTATTCAGAGCGACTTACAAATTGGTGCATTCACCTTATAATATCCAGTGGAACAACCACTTTACAATAGTGCATCTAAATCTTTTAAGGGGGGGGGGGGGTTAGAAGGATTACTTTATCCTATCCCAGGTATTCCTTGAAGAGGTGGGGTTTCAGGTGTCTCCGGAAGGTGGTGATTGACTCCGCTGTCCTGGCGTCGTGAGGGAGCTTGTTCCACCATTGGGGTGCCAGAGCAGCGAACAGTTTTGACTGGGCTGAGCGGGAACTGTGCTTCCTCAGAGGTAGGGAGGCGAGCAGGCCAGAGGTGGATGAACGGAGTGCCCTTGTTTGGGTGTAGGGCCTGATCAGAGCCTGAAGGTACGGAGGTGCCGTTCCCCTCACAGCTCCGTAGGCAAGCACCATGGTCTTGTAGCGGATGCGAGCTTCGACTGGAAGCCAGTGGAGAGAGCGGAGGAGCGGGGTGACGTGAGAGAACTTGGGAAGGTTGAACACCAGACGGGCTGCGGCATTCTGGATGAGTTGTAGGGGTTTAATGGCACAGGCAGGGAGCCCAGCCAACAGCGAGTTGCAATAATCCAGACGGGAGATGACAAGTGCCTGGATTAGGACCTGCACCGCTTCCTGTGTGAGGCAGGGTCGTACTCTGCGAATGTTGTAGAGCATGAACCTACAGGATCGGGTCACCGCCTTGATGTTGGTGGAGAACGACAGGGTGTTGTCCAGGGTCACGCCAAGGCTCTTAGCACTCTGGGAGGAGGACACAAGGGAGTTGTCAACCGTGATGGCGAGATCATGGAACGGGCAGTCCTTCCCCGGGAGGAAGAGCAGCTCCGTCTTGCCGAGGTTCAGCTTGAGGTGGTGATCCGTCATCCACACTGATATGTCTGCCAGACATGCAGAGATGCGATTCGCCACCTGGTTGTCAGAAGGGGGAAAGGAGAAGATTAATTGTGTGTCATCTGCATAGCAATGATATGAGAGACCATGTGAGGATATGACAGAGCCAAGTGACTTGGTGTATAGCGAGAATAGGAGTGGGCCAAGAACAGAGCCCTGGGGGACACCAGTGGTGAGAGCACGTGGTGCGGAGACAGATTCTCGCCACGCCATCTGGTAGGAGCGACCTGTCAGGTAGGACGCAATCCAAGCGTGGGCGGTGCCGGAGATGCCCAGCTCGGAGAGGGTGGAGAGGAGGATCTGATGGTTCACGGTATCAAAGGCAGCAGATAGGTCTAGAAGGATGAGAGCAGAGGAGAGAGAGTTAGCTTTAGCAGTGCGGAGAGCCTCCGTGACACAGAGAAGAGCAGTCTCAGTTGAATGCCCAGTCTTGAAACCTGACTGATTAGGATCAAGAAGGTCATTCTGAGAGAGATAGCAAGAGAGCTGGCCAAGGACGGCACGTTCAAGAGTTTTGGAGAGAAAGGAAAGAAGGGATACTGGTCTGTAGTTGTTGACATCGGAGGGATCGAGTGTAGGTTTTTTCAGAAGGGGTGCAACTCTCGCTCTCTTGAAGACGGAAGGGACGTAGCCAGCGGTCAAGGATGAGTTGATGAGCGAGGTGAGGTAGGGGAGAAGGTCTCCGGAAATGGTCTGGAGAAGAGAGGAGGGGATAGGGTCAAGTGGGCAGGTTGTTGGGCGGCCGGCCGTCACAAGACGCGAGATTTCATCTGGAGAGAGAGGGGAGAAAGAGGTCAAAGCACAGGGTAGGGCAGTGTGAGCAGGACCAGCAGTGTCGTTTGACTTAGCAAACGAGGATCGGATGTCGTCAACCTTCTTTTCAAAATGGTTGACGAAGTCATCCGCAGAGAGGGAGGAGGGGGGGGGAGGGGGAGGAGGATTCAGGAGGGAGGAGTAGGTAGCAAAGAGCTTCCTAGGGTTAGAGGCAGATGCTTGGAGTTTAGAGTGGTAGAAAGTGGCTTTAGCAGCAGAGACAGAAGAGGAAAATGTAGAGAGGAGGGAGTGAAAGGATGCCAGGTCCGCAGGGAGGTGAGTTTTCCTCCATTTCCGCTCGGCTGCCCGGAGCCCTGTTCTGTGAGCTCGCAGTGAGTCGTCGAGCCACGGAGCAGGAGGGGAGGACCGAGCCGGCCTGGAGGATAGGGGACAGAGGAAATCAAAGGATGCAGAGAGGAGGGTTGAGGAGGCAGAATCAGGAGATAGGTTGGAGAAGGTTTGAGCAGAGGGAAGAGATGATAGGATGGAAGAGGAGAGAGTAGCGGGAGACAGAGAGCGAAGGTTGGGACGGCGCAATACCATCCGAGTAGGGGCAGAGTGAGAAGTGTTGGATGAGAGCGAGAGGGAAAAGGATACAAGGTAGTGGTCGGAGACTTGGAGGGGAGTTGCAATGAGATTAGTGGAAGAACAGCATCTAGTAAAGATGAGGTCAAGCGTATTGCCTGCCTTGTGAGTAGGGGGGGAAGGTGAGAGGGTGAGGTCGAAAGAGGAGAGGAGTGGAAAGAAGGAGGCAGAGAGGAATGAGTTGAAGGTAAACGTGGGGAGGTTAAAGTCACCCAGAACTGTGAGAGGTGAGCCATCCTCAGGAAAGGAACTTATCAAGGCGTCAAGCTCATTGATGAACTCTCCAAGGGAACCTGGAGGGCGATAAATGATAAGGATGTTGAGCTTGAAAGGGCTGGTAACTGTGACAGCATGGAATTCAAATGAGGAGATAGACAGATGGGTGAGGGGAGAAAGAGAGAATGTCCACTTGGGAGAGATGAGGATTCCAGTGCCACCACCCCGCTGGCTCGATGCTCTAGGGGTATGCGAGAACACGTAGTCAGACGAGGAGAGAGCAGTAGGAGTAGCAGTGTTATCTGTGGTAATCCATGTTTCCGTCAGCGCCAGGAAGTCTAGGGACTGGAGGGTAGCATAGGCTGAGATGAACTCAGCCTTGTTGGCCGCAGACCGGCAGTTCCAGAGGCTGCCGGAGACCTGGAACTCCACGTGGGTCGTGCGCGCTGGGACCACCAGGTTAGAGTGGCAGCGGCCACGCGGTGTGGAGCGTTTGTATGGCCTGTGCAGAGGAGAGAGAACAGGGATAGACAGACACATAGTAGACAAGCTACAGAAGAGGCTACGCTAATGCAAAGGAGATTGGAATGACAAGTGGACTACACGTCTCGAATGTTCAGGAAGTTAAGCTTACGTTGCAAAAATCTTATTGACTAAAATGATACAGTACTGCTGGCTGGTGGAGTAGGCTAGCTAGCAGTGGCTGCGTTGTTGACTTTGAACGTGTAGCTGGCTAGGTAACCTCGATATGTAATGAAGAAAGCATAGGGCTAGTGCTAAATCAAGAGATGCAGGCCATACTAAAATATTACAAACTTCTATTGAGTTTACTGATTCATATACCTGTTCTCAAAGAGTAGCTTATTACGCATTGTGAAGCAGAGGCCCTTTTGAATGCAACAGTATTGCTTCCATTACCTCCAGTGTTAGCCAGCGAGAACCTATTAGCTACAGCTTGTAAATTCCTGGCTGAGGTCATTGTTGATATGAACGGAGAGGTTTGGATCATATCCTGCAGTTTTTTTTCTGAGCTCCACTCGCTTTTAAGGAGCGTCAACGACGCGTCTGGTATATCCACGCTAAAAATCTTGCCGTTGGACACATCGGTGTGGAGATAGGTGAGTCAAATGCCATATTTTGAGAATAAAAAAAAAACAATCTAAAACCTACTGAAAATATGTTATAATGGTTGAATAAAGTTTTTCTTTGACTGGGAAAAGTTCAGTGGAACGACTGTTGTGCGTAAAAGGTGAACGTGTTTTTATATTTCTTTACTCCGGTTGTCTATGACATGAGTAAATGTTTGAATTTAATTTGTTGTCAGTTTTTGTAATATTTTGGTTTTGGGTCCATGCAAAAAACATTATACACAATGTGCATGTGCATTTTGGTCATTGAATGCTGGTTTACAGAATCAAATTCCTTGTAGTGGGCAGCATAGCGTTGAAGCAGCTTAAGAGGTCTGATAAGGAGGGCTGGAATTTTAATAGTCAGTGATATAAAGTAATTTCCCTTCCCTGGAGGCATGTGCTGTTATTTATTCGTAGTGCATGTTAGCCTATTGGCAATCATTCATCATACGTATTATTTGTAAAGTAGCTGCTGCAGTACATTTTGTTGACCAAAAATGTATAGATTTTCAAAGTTCAGATGAAACCAAGGATTTGTAAGTGTCTATATGCATATGGGGAGTGTGTGACTTGGTAATTTACTGTAGCCTATGTGGCCAGATTTGAATGGTTTATCATGAGCAGTTTAGTAAATTACATTTACTAATGATTGTTATTCCAAGTTTCATAGTTTTACTGACATAAGGAAAAATGATTCACTGAAAAACTTTTTTATAGACGGATTATTATGGTTCTGTACATGCATGATGTCATCGATTCAATCAAACCCCGAAACCAGGTTTCTGGCAAAAGTCAAAAGCAGCATTTGTCTACCTCAGGCAAAGTATTGTTTACAACGGGACACAAAAAGAAACTGGACTGCAAATAATGCTGTTTTGGACATTTCCTGTAGTTTAAATGTGGTAACCTGTTTTAATTGAATAGGGCCCTGAGCCCATGTCAAAATCATCAGTGCTCAACAATACCATCATAATAGTAGCCTACATTTCCCCAGTGGGTTATTCAAGGTCAGCCCAAAAACCCTCGAGGAAACACACAGTACAATAGGTTGCCCTCAGCCCTGCTACACTTTACTGGCTTGGCCAGCTGCCAAGTCAAATGCATGATGTCATTTTCTCCCAGCAGCAGCAGCCTCAGAACACACAGGGAGGCTCCTCCTCCTCTACTGTGACTGGCTCTCATTGTTACAATGACGTCACCATTTTAATCAATAAAACACACAAAAAAATTCTCTTTTGGATTGGGTTTAGTGCCCATAGCTTTTCAGAATATGGTAGATAAATGATATGGTACTTTACTGTACAGTCCTTGTTTCTAATCAGACTGATTGATGAAGTTCCATTTGTTTGTAAAGTGAGCATTTGTGCCTTCATGAAGAATTTGTTCATGCAAAGTTTAGTCTTATCAACCAGTCGCATAAGCCTGACACACCAGCAATATCAGCAGGACCCAATGTTCACAGACAGGATGCCCATTGGAACACATTGTCACATTGTGACAAGTGGGCTCAGTTACTGGAGGACCTTGTGTTTCCTGTATGGCCCACATCAGTTACTGGAGAGCCTTGTGCTTCCTGTATGGACCACATCAGTTACTGGACAAGGAACACCATTAGACCCAGCAACACCATTAGACCCAACCAAATCATGAGAAAACAAAAATATCATTAATTGACACATTAGAAACAATTAACAAAAAAAAGTGAGCAAACTAGAATGCTTTTTGGTCCTAAACAGAGAGTGCACAGTGGCAGAATACCTGACCACCGTGACTGACCCAAAATTAAGGAAAGCTTTGACTATGTACAGACTCAGTGAGCATAGCCTTGCTATTCAGAAAGGCCGCTGTAGGCAGACCTGGCTCTCAAGAGAAGACAGGCTATGTGCACACTGCCCACAAAATGAGGTGGAAACTGAGCTGCACTTCCTAATCTTCTGCCAAATGTATGACCATATTAGAGACACATATTTCTCTCAGATTACACAGACCCACAAAGAATTAAAAAACAAATCTAATTTTGATAAACTCCCAACTAACCGGTGCCTGTATATAGCCTCTCTACTGTATATAGCCTCTCTACTGTATATAGCCTCTCTACTGTATATAGCCTCGCTACTGTATATAGCCTCTCTACTGTATATAGCCTCTCTACTGTATATAGCCTCGCTACTGTATATAGCCTCTCTACTGTATATAGCCTCTCTACTGTATATAGCCTCGCTACTGTATATAGCCTCTCTACTGTATATAGCCTCTCTACTGTATATAGCCTCTCTACTGTATATAGCCTCTACTGTATATAGCCTCTCTACTGTATATAGCCTCGCTACTGTATATAGCCTCTCTACTGTATATAGCCTCTCTACTGTATATAGCCTCTCTACTGTATATAGCCTCTACTGTATATAGCCTCTACTGTATATAGCCTCGCTACTGTATATAGCCTCTCTACTGTATATAGCCTCTACTGTATATAGCCTCTCTACTGTATATAGCCTCTACTGTATATAGCCTCTCTACTGTATATAGCCTCTACTGTATATAGCCTCTACTGTATATAGCCTCGCTACTGTATATAGCCTCTCTACTGTATATAGCCTCTCTACTGTATATAGCCTCTCTACTGTATATAGCCTGTCTTTTTACTGTTGTTTTTATTTCTTTACCTACCTATTGTTCACCTAATACTTTTTTTGCACTATTGGTTAGAGCCTGTAAGTAAGCATTTCACTGTAAGGTCTACACCTGTTGTATTCACAGCACATGACTAATAAACTTTGATTTGATATCTACTGGGGGAAATACCACAGTGTGACATCACAGCAGCAATATTTATGACCTGTTGCCACAAGAAAAGGGCAACCAGTGAAGAACAAACAACATTGTAAATACAACCCATATTTATGTTTATTTATTTTCCCTTTTGTACTTGAACTATTTTCATATCTTGACAACACTGTATATAGACATACTATGCCATTTGAAATATCTTTATTATTTTGGAACTTCTGTGAGTGTAATGTTTACTGTACATTTTTTATTGTTTATTTCACTTGTGTTTATTATCTATTTCACTTGCTTTGGCAGTGCAAAAATATGTTTCCCATGCCAATAAAGCCCCTTAAATTGAATTGAATTAAGAGAAAGAGAGGTAGAGAGAGGTAGAGAGAGGTAGAGGTAGAGAGAGAGGTAAAGAGAGAGAGAGAGGTAAAGAGGTAGAGAAAGAGAGAGCTCATAACCCTCTCCCAGACCAGATCTCCCTCTTTCCCATTAGCTGTGTGTCGCTCTTCAAACACTAAACTGATGTAATCATGCTTCTCCATCCCATGACTGTGAATGTAACCATATTCTACAACTTGGGGTCTCACCACTTTTTAAGTGTGGTCTGCTGGCTTATAAAGACGGATGAAGTCAGCGGGAAACTCACACCTATTGAACATGTGTCTGTCCTTCTTTACGTGCTCTTTCCATTGTCCTATCTTGTCAACTTGACACATATTGTGGACAGACTTCTCCATCCCTACGAACCGAGCAGACTGAGCTATTGGAGCAGTTGACCTTTGCGGAGTTCCAGAGAGCTGTGAGTCATGCAGAAGCAACGAGAGCTTGAAGTGTTGGCCTGCCCACCGTGAAGTCTTAATCAATGTGTGCGTGTGTGTGTCTGAATTCTGCATCATGGGAGAAGAAGTTTGGTGGCTGTTGAATGGAAAAGGACACACATACAGTAATCCCCCCACGTACCCCACCTTGTTTGGTGCCCTGCTGTCCTTGATGGACACACACACACACACACCTCTGTGCGCGACTACGAGTCATTCCTGAATCGAGTGCTGTGGATATTATGTCCGTGCCACGTCCTGTTGTGAGATGTGACAATGTCAATTTGTTGACAAAATGGCCGTGGCATTTCAGCCTCGTGTCCACTCAGAAATCACACATATTTGACCCTGTCAGTCTACACCTCACAACTCTCCCCGCTCCTCTGCTGTTGCTAGGTAATGTGTGTTGATGTACAGTAGTGCCGTGGCTGTGTCACTGTCTCCCTGTGTGTGGTGGTGAGTCAGTAATACTTTAGTACTCCCCTGACAGAGATAAGATGGTCCTATCACTACCCTGTCCACTGCCCGGGACCAGGAACAGATGGTGACTGAGTCACAACAGAACTCAGAGAGACCAGGATCAGGAACAGATGGTGACTGAGTCACAACAGAACTCAGAGAGACCAGGATCAGGAACAGATGGTGACTGAGTCACAACAGAACTCAGAGAGACCAGGATCAGGAACAGATGGTGACTGAGTCACAACAGAACTCAGAGAGACCAGGATCAGGAACAGATGGTGACTGAGCCACAACAGAACTCAGAGAGACCAGGATCAGGAACAGATGGTGACTGAGCCACAACAGAACTCAGAGAGACCAGGATCAGGAACAGATGGTGACTGAGCCACAACAGAACTCAGATAGACCAGGATCAGGAACAGATGGTGACTGAGTCACAACAGAACTCAGATAGACCAGGATCAGGAACAGATGGTGACTGAGTCACAACAGAACTCAGAGAGACCAGGATCAGGAACAGATGGTGACTGAGCCACAACAGAACTCAGAGAGACACACAGAGGGAACATTCTGAGAAATGAACCATTGGAAAGCCTTTCCTTTTGTTTCTGTCTGGGCTATAACAACCATCCATTAACTGATATATCATGATCAGAGGCTGGCATTTGTTGGTCGGAAAGTGTGTAATTGACAAGTCAAACACCAGATGAATAATGCCTGTTGCCAATGGACCTCAGTGATATATCTGTCTGTCTCATGGTGATCTTAGGTTCTGTCAGTACACTAGTCTGCACAGTAGAAGAGGTGGAGGTATGTTCTAATGACACAGTCGGGCCCTATTCCTGCGTCTGGTCAGAATGTCCACTCCAGGCGTCCTATTTAATCCCCCTGGTAACATGAGCAATAAGACTCTGCCTGGTTAGATATGTGATGTTAATGCACATAGTTTTCCCATTAACCATCCCCCCCACCACCACTACAGAACTGCTGCCAGGATTTCCTCCCAACAGCCTCTTTGATCTCTCCTAGAGAGAGTAGAGATTGAGGCCACACCCCAGAGTGAGGAACACTCCATCAACACACATCACATCTCATTTGTGTGGGAAATAGCTTTCCATGCTCTAGAACTCTGGATGTATTGAGACTTTAAAGAGTCCCCATCTCTGTTGGACAAGCTGACACACTGCAACATGACGCAATAGATTACAAAGATAGGAAACTGAAGGTAGTCAATTTTCCTACAGTATGTGTCACGTCTGTATGGCTTTTGGCCCACTAACCAAGAACATCTTGTAGTTGGAAAAGCTCTTTGTGGTTCTGGTTTGGTTTTGCTGATGGAGCCAGGGTGAGTGTGTGGTGCTATTTCTGTCTTGTATAGGGCAGGACCTAAGGGACTTGCAGGTGGGCGTGAGTTCCTCTGCTACTGTCTACCAGGATAATAGGCACTGTCTCAGCAGTACCTGCAAATGAGCCTGTCACACCACTGTTAACATTACACACACGCATGTGCACAGGGATAAGCACGGACACACGCACATTCACACACAAACACACACACACACAAACACTGATTTATATTGTTGTACAGTACTAAACCATAAACAGCTTTAAAGCTTTAATCAACAAAACAACTGCCTGTCCAGACAGGGGAGGGTGGAGGAGAGGTGGAGGGAGAGGTGGAGGGAGGTGGAGGGAAGAGGTGGAGGGAGAGGTGGAGGGAGAGATGGAGGGGAGAGGTGGAGGAAGAGGTGGAGGGAGAGGTGGAGGGAGAGGTGGAGGGAAGAGGTGGAGGGAGAGGTGGAGGGAGAGGTGGAGGGAGAGGTGGAGGGAGAGGTGGAGGGAGAGGTGGAGGGAGAGGTGGAGGGAGAGGTGGAGGGAGAGGTGGAGGGGAGGTGGAGGGAAGAGGTGGAGGGAGAGGTGGAGGGAGAGGGGAGGGAGAGGTGGAGGGAGAGGTGGAGGGAGAGGTGGAGGGAGAGGTGGAGGGAGAGGTGGAGGGAAGAGGTGGAGGGAGAGGTGGAGGGAGAGGTGGAGGGAGAGGTGGAGGGAAGAGGTGGAGGGAGAGATGGAGGAGATAGAAGGAGAGAAGAATGAAGAGAAGAACTAATGGAGGCTGTACAAGGCAGAAAGGGGAGGTGTGGGGGGTGAGTGTACAGATGTAGGATTTTAATTTGATCACCCTGTTGCTGGAGAAATTTCCTGCAACGTAGTAAATGTTAATCTTGTAATGTGTTTGGGGTTTAAAAAGGTTTCTGAAGAGGGACATTTTGGACTTGATTTTCCGTTACGAAAACATCAACCCCTACAAAAATGTCCATCCATTATAATCCACATAATAATTCACATTTCCTGTTGCTGCAGGATTACTTTCCTGCTGTAGCAAACTGGCTCAAATTAAGATCCTATATATATATACTCAACAGAGGAGAGAAGACAGGACTCTTCCTCAGGGGGCTTTAAGTGGTGTGGTGTCCATGGCGCCTGCCTGATCATTAATGTTTCTCTGTGGGTTTAGTTTGAGGGACAGATGATATAAACAGCCAGGCAATGAATGAAAAAACATGATGTTCGATCCTCAGTAATGGGACAAATCAAATCTGAAAATACGACCAGATGCCTTAAACAAACATCCACTGCTTCCTATTCCTTCCTGTTGGATCTGTTGTCCTCTGTCTGGCCGAGTGTTTTTATTCTCCTGGTTTATATGGCACCCTATTCCCTATATAGTGCACTGCTTTTGACCATGGTCCATAGGGCTCTAGTCAAATGTAGTGCTCTTTGCAGAGGATAGGATGTCATTTAAGTGCGGAGACATGGTAGACTCATTAGGGCAACAATAAACAATGGGGATCTCTTTACTCAGGTCATTGACTTGATGATGAGTCCTGATTATTCAATCCAGTTACTGGCCTTCCCACCCAAGTTTCCGTCATTACCTCCAATACTTTTCTGTTCTGTGTCTCTTTCGCTCTCTCTCTCTCTCTCTCTCCCTCTCTCTGCCTCTCTTTGTCTCTTCCCCTCCCTCTCCTCCAAACCTTATTTGAGTTAATACTGTTGTACTGTCTGTCTATGGCAGGGTTCCCCAACATGCGGCCCACAGGGGATTTTATTTGGCCTCCAAGTTTTTATTGATTTATTTTGGACATAAGAAAACTGTGAAAACACCAGCAAATCATCTCAAAATGTTCATTTTGGAAATCTGTTCCAAGGTCTTCTCACACATAATAGAGAGATAAACACTGAGTGCACAAAACATTAGGAACACCTTCCTAATATTGAGTTGCACCCCCTTTTGCCCTCAGAACAGCCTCAATTTATCAGGGCGTGGACTCTGTCGAAAGCGTTCCACAGGGATGCTGGCCCATGTTGACTCCAATGCTTCCCACAGTTGGGTTAAGTTGGCTGGATGTCCTTGATACACACAGGAAATGGTTGAGCGTGAAAAACCCAGCAGCTTTGCAGTTCTTTACACAAACCGGTGCGCCTGGCACCTATTACCATACCCCATTCAAAGGCACTTAAATATTTTGTCTTGCCCATTCACCCTTTGAATGGCACACATATACAATCCATGTCTCAATTGTCTCAAGGTTTAAAAATCCTTCTTTAACCTGTCTCCTCCCCTTCATCTACACTGATTGAAGTGGATTTAACAAGTGACATCAATAAGGGATCATAGTTTTCACCTGGATTCACCTGGTCAGTCTATGTCATGGAAAGAGCAGGTGTTCCTAATGTTTTGTACACTCAGTGTATGCGATCGTACACAAAATTTGAAATTATTATGTTGTAGTCAAATGTTATATCTGTTTGGAATTCTTGCGTTCAATTTACAGTCTACAAATGATCAGTAATTATGTTCCGGCCCCACCGACCATCCGCTCAAGGAAAAAAACGTCCCGCGGCTGAATCTAGTTGATGATCCCTGGTGTTACAAATGTCATCTTCGCTACTTTCAATGAAATATTTTTGCTGAGAGCCACTGAGGTCACAGAGGTATTCAACACTGAAAAACTAAGTGCTTGAAAATGTATTATCCGCATGTGCCTTGAATAACCTTGGCTGGGAGCGCTTTAGGACATAGTTTTGAGCACACATCATTGAGTTATGGGAGTCACACACACACACACACACACACACACACACACACACACACACACACACACACACACACACACACACACACACACACACACACACACACACACACACGCAACATGGGCATGCACGCACACACACATTTTTTCATATTTCCTATAAAGCCTTCCACCATGTTCTAAGTGTTTATGGTAATATAAAGTGTTACTAAATAAACAAACCATAAATTAAGGTTTGATTGACACTCAGCCTGTTTGCACAATGCCTTTCACTGAGTAATGCTATCAACATGCTGGTCGGTTGCAGTCCTTCAGTGCTTGATATTAATCCATTCATGTACTACAAACACATTCTACACACTAACAAACAAATATCATAGTGGTAGTGGGGGTGTACTATCTGTTGTTCCTCGTGGTCCTCATTCCAGAGCTTTGGAATCCCTCTTCCCCTCCCCTACACTCTATTCTTTTGATGCATATCCTAAAATGGAATGGTTCATGGTTGGGTTTGTGTGTGGGGTTAGGGGGTGTGGGTGAGGGGGTGTGGGGTGTCGGGGTGAGGGGCAGCTGTTAGCCTCAGGGCGTGGATCAGAGGGGGTGTATATATAGCCTATACCTTGGTGGGGTGTGTGGATCACCCTGTGTGGATGCTACTCTCTCCTCCGGTCCTTGGTTCTGTCCTGACCTCTCTTACCTGGACCTAAACATGGCTTACAGACTTTCAGGTAAAGAATTGTGATAGATGATTTTATTCCACTACTGATACCTAGTGCTGGAATAGTGGTGGTGGTTTGGGGAGATTTTCTCAAGTCCGGTCAGAGACTGACTGGTGGGTTGTGGGAAGTTCCTCTTGGGTCTTGGTTAGAAACATGGGTTTGTTTAGTGGGTCAGAATTGAAAACATTTTGGGAACCTGGAGTACTTTATCTGATTATTGATTCTTTTTTTGGTGGAAGGAAAATGAAGGTCTTGTGACACAGAGGGAGAAAAAAGGTCCATAGAGGTAGAAAGAAGTCAAACGAGTTTTTGGGGAGAAAAGTGATAGTTTGACCTTTTTCAAGGCAATGCTATTTACAGCAGAATTATTGCACTTCATGGAAGTTAAGTCCTTGGGACAGCATCATTTAGGCTGTCAGTGGTGAATCAAAGATGTTTCATTTAATATTGATACATTATGAGTCAGACAGAGTTATCACATGGTAGATACTAACAGTTGATCTGCCTAACCTCTATAACTCTCTCTTTGGGAGCCGTTTGGCTTTGATCTGCCATCAGTGAGAGATGAGAGCCAGGCTCCCTGGCACCATCCTGGTTCACCACTTACTGTGCTCTTACTCTGACCTTTCCAATGTAGAGTGCTTCCCACCACAGGGACCAAAGTGGTATACCCCAACCTCTCCTACAGAGCGCTGGTGCATACCATAGCTGTTTTTGTGGGGGGGAGCTATGTGATTGGTGGTAGCTGAAGGGCTTAGTGTTTAATTACTCTGCCCTTTTATTAGGAATCTAGACCTATAATGGTCACGGTGGCACAGTGGCACCCATAGTGTCCTCAAAAGTCACTCCTCTGAGTTTGTGGGCCTAGATCAAATCAAATCAAACATTTATTTGTCACTTGCTGAATACAACAGGTGTAGACCTGATTGTGAAATGCTTACTTATGAATCCTTTCCCAACAATGCAGAGTTAAAAGGTAAGAAAAATTTGCTCAATAAAAAAGGAAATAGTAACACAATAAAATAACAATAACGAGGCTATATACAAGGAGTACCGGTATGGAGTCAATGTACACGGATATGTGGTAGTTGAGGTAATTGAGGTAATATGTACATAGGGGTAAAAGTGACTAGGCAATCATGATAGATAATAAACAGAGTAGCAGCAGCGTATGTGAAGAGAAAGAAAGAGTGTGAAACTGTGTCTATCTGTGAGTGTGGCATCAATATGCATGTGTGTGTTATGTGTGAGCATATGTAGTGTGTGTGTATGTGTGTGTTTAAGTGTCAGTGTACTATGTGTGAGTGTGTGGGTAGAGTCCAGTGAGTGTGCATAGAGCCAGTGCAAAAAAAGGGGTCAATGCAAATAGCTGGGTGGCCATTTTATGAACTGTTCAGGAGTCTTATGGCTTGTGGGTAGAAGCTGTTCAGGAGCCTTTTGGTCCCAGACTTGGCACTCCGGTACCATTTTCTGTGCAGTAGCAAAGAGAACAGTCTCTAACTTGGGTGGCTGGAGTCTGACCATTTTTAAGTCCCTCTGACACCACCTGGTATAGAGGTCCTGGATGGCAGGAGCTCAGCCCCAGTGATGTCCCTGCCACAAGTGCACAGTGCTTATACACTCAGAATGGAATGCATGGTTTACTCCGTTTTAGATGAATTCGGGCTTCTGAGACTGTGATACCTTGCTACCCTACTCCCCATAATCAAGCCACTGATCCAATCCTGCAAGTTAGATTCTGTTGGACTGATCCTGGCTGGCTCGTACCACTGAGATAAGAATGGGGGTGACTCACCGGTGACTCAGTATAGGGGCTTAAGCCGGGCGGCCTCCTTTATCCCTCTGGCACAGCTGAAGACAAGCCTGTCTCTTTCCCCTGTTCCACCAACCCATCCATCCTCACTGGACACTACAGCTGGGAGAGAGCACATACCACAGCGTCTGTAACTCATCCCGTTCAGTTCACCACACACATCCCCAGACACCTCGAAGAGCACCAATTGGCTTTCGTAAATATTTGCAGTGTTCCCATGGCTACCAGGATATAATGTCATTCCCTTGTTAGTATTTCCCTCCATCACGCTCATTTTATTAAACTGGATTAAGATACTTGAGAACTCACAATAATATCTCATCTGTTGTGTCTCATAAATCACAGATATTTTCATTCTGGCTCCCAAATGGCTAAACCCAGCATAGAGATCCATTTTGATTGACCTTTGGTAGTTTTGGTGTTATTTAGATGACCCAGATGAAACATAAGTCACTAAAAGGTTGAAAGAGCATAGTTCGTTCCAGGAAGACCCAAGAGCACAAACATATAAACACACCAATCTCTTCCAGGAAACAGCTAGGTCTCTGCCCGTTGTGATGGGAATGTTGGTATGTTGATGAGAGGAGCAGGGGGACGTTTTTGTTTACACTAACAGCCAATGAAACAACACTGCCAAAAAGGACACAAAGGGGGAGAGAGGAGGAGTTGGTTGGATGGGGTGTGTTGTAGTGAGTGAACCAGCCACTCTAAAAATATGGCCTAAACTTTACAGCAAAGCCCCCCGTGGGGCCGAGTCCGACATGGAGTGATGACTACATGCTAAAGCCCTGTTCAGGACAGGCAGACATCTGTGGGCCATTTTGAGGCAGCCATTTTCCACTTCCCTCAGCTGTTTGGCATGCCGGCGCTAAGCCCCTCACCTGGCTGGTTCTGATTACAGGACAGGACACATGCTGGGATGCCAGCTTGAACATGTCTTCCTCTTAGCTTGGATGTTGGATTATGGAAAGGATTTTGTGTGTCTGGGTGCTCCATAGACAAGTCCGTGTTTTGTCAATGAATACATGTAAGTGTGTGTTATGTCTGTGTGTGTGTCTGTGTGTGTTAATGGCAGGTGAGGAATTACACAGGGCAGGGATGCAGATAGCTGAGGATCATCGTTGTAGTATAAGAATATGATGAATAAGTCATGTAGGTATTACTCTCTCCTAGGCCCACATGGACCATATTGAGATCTAGGGCTCTATTCAATCAAATTGTAACCTACACTGCCTCCCTGTGGTGACTCTGAGACATCACATCCAGCTGAACCAGAGCCTTGACAGTTTACGTACCTCCAGTCAATTCATCTCCAATGACATTTATTTACTTGTCAATCAATGAATGTGATGAGTAGATCATGTACACATGACTTGATCCTCAATAGTAAATGTGATTGTTGTGTGTGTTGGTACAGGACCCAGGAGCTACGCTACTTCCACCATGACTGAACGCTTCGACTGTTACTACTGCCGTGACAACCTGCATGGGAAGAAGTATATTAAGAAGGATGAGAAGCACGTGTGTACAAAGTGCTTCGACAAGCTCTGCGCCAACACCTGCGCAGAATGCCGTCGCCCCATTGGGGCTGATGCCAAGGTGGGTATTGTGTGTGTGTAGGAGTGTCCTTGTGAGTGTGCCTTTCAATGTGTGAATGTGTTTGTGTTCAGTAGGCTGACTGGCTTCAGTTCATATGTCCAGATTAAGACCAGTGTTTCATATCAGTTCTTCCTCAATGAGCAGCAGCTTCCACAACATAACAGTCAACGTTCAGTCACGGACACTTGTCTTATAGACACGATCATTACTGACTAACCCCGTAGGATCGTTTCCCCATGGCTGTAGTCTGTCTGTATTGGCTGTCAGTCCTTCATGCTACGCTGCACTCAAATTCACTTCATCTCCAATGCTAATAATTCTTTCCAGATGGAAATAGTCTGTTTTCTGGCAAACTCCTCTGAATACCGTAGCCTACAATTGATAGGGAAATGAGCCTCAGTTTAATGAGGTGTGTATGAAGCCCGTGTGTATTAATGTGTCTCACTCCTGACCCTCTCCCCTCCTTCCTGTCCAGGAGCTGAACCATAAGAACCGCCACTGGCATGAGGACTGCTTCCGCTGCGCCAAGTGCTACAAGCCCCTGGCCAACGAGCCCTTCAGCGCCAGGGACGACGGCAAGATCATGTGTGGCAAGTGTGGCTCCCGCGAGGATGGCAACCGGTGCCAGGCCTGCTACAAGGTGGTCATGCCAGGTGGGCTTAACCATAACCACAATGCACCTCTTCATCTTTTCTTTAAAGTGACCTAGCGCTGTGCACGTGGCTGCTGTTGACATTTTCAATTCCCACACTGTATGAAACATTTTTTTTTTTAAATTCTATTCTTCTGTATCTTGCATTGCCAGGCACCCAGAACGTGGAGTATAAGAAGAAGGTGTGGCATGAGGAGTGCTTCACCTGCTTTGAGTGCAAGCAGCCAATCCGCTCACAGAGCTTCTTGAACAAGGGCGATGACATCTACTGCGGCCCGTGCCACGACAAGAAGTTTGCCAAGAAATGCTTCCACTGCAAGCAGGTGAATAACAAAATGTTCCCCTTCACACCCACATACAGATTTGTTTTTATTAGATGGTACATTTTGGTTCATTTTATCCTGCCATGTTATTTCATGTTAGGGACAGATAGAAATGTACAGGGGGGGGGACTAATCCAACTCAAGGTTTCATAACAAAAAAAATGTACCCCCGCCCCAAAGTTAAATACATTTTCACATGACCCTCTTGTACTGTAAAATAAATTGAACATCCTTCCATCATATAATTAAATCTAAAGTATGTTTACTACCACAAATAACTAGAGTGAATTTGTGTTTATAAGCGTGCATATTGACTTAGGGCTGCCACTTAGGGCTACAGGCCAGAAGGTTGATGGTTCACCGACCACCACAGATTAGCTTACTCTCCCTGCCTGTTTCATTATATTACGATCAAAGCCGGCAGCAGACAATGATCAGCTAGGGGGAAAATCAGATTTAACATTTTGATGCAATATTCATTATTATATAAAATATATGCAACAAATTTTCCACCAACAGGTTTCTGTGCCAATGCCCCATACAACCAATAAACAAAGTATACCGACTTCAAGCATTTCAATATCATGGTTTGCGTTTTCAACACCACAATAAATAGACTATGTCAACAAACAGAAAATACATCCCTGCCCACCTTGTAGTCTTACCCAGTATCGAAGGCTTGGCTTGAATCTCCGAATGTCATTACACTTTTTGTTTTGTAACAGGATGTCCCTTTCCTTTCATCAATTGGCCGCTGCACAGTTTGCATTGATTGATTGATCTGATTTGTCAGTTAAAAAAATACATATATACACAAACATGTTAATAGTGGCCAGGATTGCACAATAAAGTCAGGGACCTACTTCCATTGCGGTCCCTATGTTTTACATAAATACATATACAATTACAGAGATACAGACACATTAGAGATACAGACACATTAGAGATACAGACACATTAGAGATACAGACACATTACAGAGATACAGACACATTACAGAGATACAGACACATTACAGAGATACAGACACATTAGAGATACAGACACATTACAGAGATACAGACACATTACAGAGATACAGACACATTAGAGATACAGACACATTAGAGATACAGACACATTAGAGATACAGACACATTAGAGATAGACACATTAGAGATACAGACACATTACAGAGATACAGACACATTACAGAGATACAGACACATTACAGAGATACAGACACATTACAGAGATACAGACACATTACAGAGATACAGACACATTACAGAGATACAGACACATTACAGAGATACAGACACATTACAGAGATGCAGACTAAAAAATGCTCAACCTCCAGATGAGTATGAGGAGGGAGTTTAAGTTCAATTCTTACAAGCTTGTTTGGCTGGTAGCCTATTCTTTATTCTTAGTCTTTATCTTTAGATGTTTGGGGCTGCTGGTAAACCATGATGTGTAGGCATAATCAAAGTGACACTGGACTAGCGCACTTGCCAGAGTCTTTAGGGTCTATAGCGAGGTTTCCATCCAATTGTAGACAGATTGATGTGAATATTCTAAAATGTTCATAAAAACAATATGCCATTTCAGTTTCCTTTAGGAAAATTTGGCACCGGACATGACAGGGAAGATTTTAATTTACCGGACAATTGAGAAATTTAATGGAGATCTATATGCATTCAGAGCCAACTTGGCGCAGTCAGCGCCATCAATAAACAAGGGATGTTGGCCAAATGAGCCACATTTACGTGTCCTTAAAGACGAGGACCAATTACAAAAGCACTATTCCTTGTGTTTCGATGTGTAGCATATGCAAAACTTTATAGCCTCTTTTTTTGGGGAGCTACTTTTCCTAAAACAATAATTGTCCACCTCACAGTTCAGCTGTCAGAGATTTGAGCACTAAATGCATCAGGACATTGCATTCAAAAACCTATAGGCTTAGGTGTCCACTGTCTGGTATGAATATTTTATACCCCAGAGAGAGAGATATGCCAGCAGCATGCTATGACAACATGCTTTTCTTTGTCAGATGGGTACTGTGTCTGCTCTACAGATTTTCACGTACAGGAGGGTAATTCGTACATTTTCAATCTAAAAACACACTACCCTCCCGTTCCTCCCAAAAACACACTACCCTCCCGTTCCTCCCAAAAAACACACTACCCTCCCGTTCCTCCCAAAAAACACACTACCCTCCCGTTCCTCCCAAAAACACACTACCCTCCTGTTCCTCCCAAAAACACACTACCCTCCCGTTCCTCCCCAAAACACACACTTCCCTCCCGTGCCCCCCCAAAAACACACTACCCTCCCGTTCCTCCCAAAAAACACACTACCCTCCCGTTCCTCCCAAAAACACACTACCCTCCCGTTCCTCCCAAAAACACACTACCCTCCCGTTCCTCCCAAAAACACACTACCCTCCCGTTCCTCCCAAAAACACACTACCCTCCCGTTCCTCCCAAAAACCACACTACCCTCCCGTTCCTCCCAAAAACACACTACCCTCCCGTTCCTCCCAAAAAACACACTACCCTCCCGTTCCTCCCAAAAAACACACTACCCTCCCGTTCCTCCCAAAAACACACTACCCTCCCGTTCCTCCCAAAAACACACTACCCTCCCGTTCCTCCCAAAAACACACTACCCTCCCGTTCCTCCCAAAAACACACTACCCTCCCGTTCCTCCCAAAAACACACTACCCTCCCGTTCCTCCCAAAAACACACTACCCTCCCGTTCCTCCCAAAAACACACTACCCTCCCGTTCCTCCCAAAAACACACTACCCTCCCGTTCCTCCCAAAAACACACTACCCTCCCGTTCCTCCCAAAAACACACTACCCTCCCGTTCCTCCCAAAAACACACTACCCTCCCGTTCCTCCCAAAAACACACTACCCTCCCGTGCCTCCCAAAAACACACTACCCTCCCGTTCCTCCCAAAAAACACACTACCCTCCCGTGCCTCCCCAAAACACACACTTCCCTCCCGTGCCCCCCCAAAAACACACTTCCCTCCCGTGCCTCCCCCAAAAACACACTACCCTCCCGTGCCCCCCCAAAAAACACACTAACCTCCCGTTCCTCCCAAAACACACACTACCCTCCCGTGCCACCCAAAACACACACTACCCTCCCGTGCCTCCCCCAAAAAACACACTACCCTCCCGTGCCTCCCCAAAAAAACACACTACCCTCCCGTGCCTCCCCAAAAAAACACACTACCCTCCCGTGCCTCCCAAAAACACACTACCCTCCCGTTCCTCCCCAAAAAAACACACTACCCTCCCGTGCCTCCCCAAAAACACACACTACCCTCCCGTGCCTCCCCAAAAAAACACACTACCCTCCCGTGCCTCCTCAAAAAACACACTACCCTCCCGTTCCTCCCAAAAACACACTACCCTCCCGTTCCTCCCAAAAACACACTACCCTACCGTTCCTCCAAAAAACACACTACCCTACCGTTCCTCCAAACACACTACCCTCCCGTGCCTCCTCAAAAAACACACTACCCTCTCGTTCCTCCCAAAAACACACTACCCTCCCGTTCCTCCCAAAAACACACTACCCTACCGTTCCTCCCAAAAACACACTACCCTCCCGTTCCTCCCAAAAACACACTACCCTCCCGTTCCTCCCAAAAAACACACTACCCTCCCGTTCCTCCCAAAAACACACTACCCTCTCGTTCCTCCCAAAAACACACTACCCTCCCGTTCCTCCCAAAAACACACTATCCTCCCGTTCCTCCCAAAAACACACTACCCTCCCGTTCCTCCCAAAAACACACTACCCTCCCGTTCCTCCCAAAAACACACTACCCTCCCGTTCCTCCCAAAAACACACTACCCTCCCGTTCCTCCCAAAAACACACTACCCTACCGTTCCTCCCAAAAACACACTACCCTCCCGTTCCTCCCAAAAACACACTACCCTCCCGTTCCTCCCAAAAACACACTACCCTCCCGTTCCTCCCAAAACCACACTACCCTCCCGTTCCTCCCAAAAACACACTACCCTCCCGTTCCCCCCCAAAAACACACTACCCTCCCGTTCCTCCCAAAAACACACTACCCTCCCGTTCCTCCCAAAAACACACTACCCTCCCGTTCCTCCCAAAAACACACTACCCTCCCGTTCCTCCCAAAACCACACTACCCTCCCGTTCCTCCCAAAAACACACTACCCTCCCGTTCCTCCCAAAAACACACTACCCTCCTGTTCCTCCCAAAAACACACTACCCTCTCGTTCCTCCCAAAAACACACTACCCTCCTGTTCCTCCCAAAAACACACTACCCTCCCGTTCCTCCCAAAAAACACACTACCCTCCCGTTCCTCCCAAAAACACACTACCCTCCCATGCTCCCCAAAAACACACTACCCTCCCGTGCCTTCCCAAAACACACTACCCTCCCATGCTCCCCAAAAAACACACTACCCTCCCGTGCCTCCCCAAAAAACACACTACCCTCCCGTTCCTCCCAAAACACACTACCCTCCCGTTCCCTCCAAAAAACACACTACCCTCCGGTGCCTCCCCAAAAACCACTACCCTCCCGTGCCCCCCCAAAAAACACACTACCCTCCCGTGCCTCCTCAAAAAACACACTACCCTCCCGTTCCTCCCAAAAACACACTACCCTCCCGTTCCTCCCAAAAACACACTACCCTCCCGTTCCTCCCAAAAACACACTACCCTCCCGTTCCTCCCAAAAACACACTACCCTCCCGTTCCTCCCAAAAACACACTACCCTCCCGTTCCTCCCAAAAACACACTACCCTCCCGTTCCTCCCCAAAAACACACTACCCTCCCGTTCCTCCCAAAAACACACTACCCTCCCGTTCCTCCCAAAAACACACTACCCTCCCGTTCCTCCCAAAAACACACTACCCTCCCGTTCCTCCCAAAAACACACTACCCTCCCGTTCCTCCCAAAAACACACTACCCTCCCGTTCCTCCCAAAAACACACTACCCTCGCGTTCCTCCCAAAAACACACTACCCTCGCGTTCCTCCCAAAAACACACTACCCTCGCGTTCCTCCCAAAAACACACTACCTCCCGTTCCTCCCAAAAAACACACTACCCTCACGTTCCTCCCAAAAACACACTACCCTCCCGTGCCTCCCCAAAAAACGCCTCCCCAAAAACCACTACCCTCCCGTGCCTCCCAAAACACACACTACCCTCCCGTGCCTCCCCCAAAAAACACACTACCCTCCCGTGCCTCCCCAAAAAAACACACTACCCTCCCGTGCCTCCCCCAAAAAACACACTACCCTCCCGTGCCTCCCCCAAAAAACACACTACCCTCCGGTGCCTCCCAAAAACACACTACCCTCCCGTTCCTCCCAAAAACACACTACCCTCCCGTTCCTCCCAAAAACACACTACCCTCCCGTTCCTCCCAAAAACACACTACCCTACCGTTCCTCCCAAAAACACACTACCCTACCGTTCCTCCCAAAAACACACTACCCTCCCGTTCCTCCCAAAAACACACTACCCTACCGTTCCTCCAAAAAACACACTACCCTACCGTTCCTCCAAAAAACACACTACCCTACCGTTCCTCCAAACACACTACCCTCCCGTGCCTCCTCAAAAAACACACTACCCTCTCGTTCCTCCCAAAAACACACTACCCTCTCGTTCCTCCCAAAAACACACTACCCTCCCGTTCCTCCCAAAACCACACTACCCTCCCGTTCCTCCCAAAAACACACTACCCTCCCGTTCCTCCCAAAAACACACTACCCTCCCGTTCCTCCCAAAAACACACTACCCTCCCGTGCCTCCCCAAAAACCACTACCCTCCCGTGCCTCCCCAAAAACCACTACCCTCCCGTTCCTCCCAAAAACACACTACCCTCCCGTTCCTCCCAAAAACACACTACCCTCCCGTGCTCCCCAAAAAACACACTACCCTCCCGTTCCCCCCAAAAAACACACTAACCTCCCGTGCCTCCCCAAAAAACACACTACCCTCCAGTTCCTCCCCAAAAAACACAATACCCTCTCCAAAGCAAAAAATAAATAAAATTGACAACCCTCCCCTATTTTGGACCACCCCTCCCCCCAATACATTTCAATCTGTCCCTTATGACAGTGTAATTACAGTGGACCTACTTATAGTATTCTTAAAGTACAAGTTAAAGGAAATGCTTTCTGTTATTATTCATAGAGAATAAGTCTGTCTTCCAATACAACTACCATGGTGTTTCTCTCCCCTCAGCCCATCACTTCAGGTGGTATAAGCTACCAGGATCAGCCATGGCACTCTGAGTGCTTTGTGTGTCGTACCTGCCGTAAGAACCTGGCCGGAACCCGCTTCACCTCCCACGAAGAGCACGTCTACTGTGTGGACTGCTACAAGACCTCCGTTGCCAAGCAGTGCAACGGCTGCAAGAACCCCATCACAGGTCAGGCACCCACACACATAGTTTACATGAACATGTATGCCTGATATTATGCTGTTTTTATGATAAAGGATTTAATTATGTGACATTCTGTTTTGTTGAGATTATATTTTGACTGTAAGCGGCACTGGTCATCATATCTTGCCCATTACTATGCTGACTGCTCTACATACCATCTCCCATAATACAGGGTTTGGCCATGGGACCAACGTGGTGAACTACGAGGGTCACTCCTGGCACGAGTACTGCTTCAACTGCAAGAAATGCTCCCTCTCCCTGGCCAACAAGCGCTTTGTCATCAACGGAGAGAACATCTACTGCCCTGACTGTGCTAAGAAGCTGTGAGCACAGCCAGCCAGGGGGCCAAAAAAGTTCTGTCATTCATGTTGGGGTGTTTTGACAGGGTCAGGAACATAAATTAGTGCCAACTAACTCAAGTTGAGAGGTCAATCCAAGGGTTAAAACTAGAGAGAAAGGTCAATTACCTGAGTGAATTTGAACAGCAGCCGAATATGAATCTTGTTCCAGTGTTTTGTCATTGTTGAATACTAACACACGCCAACTGGTTTGCTTTTGTGGGCCTGCGATACACAATACTAAACAAGCTTGAACACTGCATAGCCATATTAGGGAATGCTATTTTCACTGCCTTACTGGAACAGTGCTTTGATAATACTAATATGGCAGTTACATGCTTCCCATTGCTTCTTGAATTATATACTAGCTTTACTAAATAAATCGGTCATGGCATCTCTGAAGTGGTGTTTGCAGAGTGACGTATGAGGGTTTCACATATAACGAACGCTTCTTGTAATAATCAGCATGGACAAACTAGGTATTCTGTAGGTATCAAGTGGTGTTATGAGATGGTAATCTAATCATGTACTCATACTGTAACTTTCTGACATGGAGTGAAAGTTTAGGATGTGAATGCACATTATGATGGCTCAATAAAGGCAAGTGATAAAAAAATTGAGTATTTCCACCTGCTAGACAGAAATAACAAAAGCCTACTTTTATTTAACAAAACTTTATTTTAACAGTTCATATCTTCTCAGAACACTTTAGATATATTTACAAATATAATTTGTGGACATGGCTTGGGTTAGGGTCTGAAAAAGCTATTGATACTCGCATTGTAGCCCTGGTCGGTTAGAATGATTGTCATGGCCAATGTAAGGACACGTGACACATTTGATTAGTTATTAATTACTATAAAATAAAAATACAGCCTATTCTCAATCTAAGGCATTCTATTCTACCGTCATAGCGACTGAATCATGAGGTCAATTAAGAACAGTTAGCTCTGTATTCAGGCCCACAGATGCAGAAAGGGATCGGAATAAAACAAAACAGGACCTGGAACATTTCTAGTATTAAAGCAGCTGACATGTATTGGCCCGATCTACAGTATGTGACTGGATGTGCCAGCGCCACTGCCATTAGCTAAGCACATGTAGACCTGACCAAGGAACAAGCGTTTCATATTGAACAAGTCTACAGCAATCCCCTGCACTTTGAATAGATAAAAAGGTTAGTCAAGTCAAGGAAGTGAGTTTATAAAAGGCCTGGATGGGAGGAGACCGGAGAGGATAGAGAAAACTTTATCTTTCCAGAATACCACACACATCTCTCTAACAGGCCTATACAGTAAAGTTACTTCTTGGTGACAAGTCAACCCCATGTAATTAATTTCAGAAAGCTTTTCAAACCTTTCAAGAAGTGGAAAACCTCCCACAGTGCAAAGCGTCTTATGTTGTGATGAATAATATAACTGTTTGCACATGAAAACAAAAAAGGTTTCTCCTCAGAGAGAGAGAGAAGCATGTTAAATGATTAAGGGCTTGTTTGTTTAGTTAAAGTTACATTCTCAAAGCTAAGCTCATGGGTCTATGTCCAGACATAAGGTATGTAAAATATAAAGCTATTTCAGAGAAACCTTCTGGTTTATTAAATGTGAGAGTCAACAGGTTTATTATGAAGCAAAAAACAAGGTCCCCAAACCTCTCCGTTTGGACGATTCAAGCATAGGGAATTCAAGCTTCTCGACACAGATTTTAAGGAACCCATAAACTAGACAAGAACAAGACTGACCAAATCGCATTTGCGCCCATCTCCATCATTTAGCGGTAGACTCACTCCGTCACACTGCTTCTATACAGAGAAGTGTGTGGCGCAGTAGTCAGAGTCCATGTTTACCTTCCTATTGCAAACTTCAGACACCATATGCCTGCAAACCTTCACTATGTGATAAAGCACTGAAACATTCCCACCCCTCAGTCCACCCCTGTCGGGAACCAAGGCGATTGCCAGAGGTGGTCGGGGGATGAAAGTCAGAACTTCACAAAATGCCCTCAAATCAACATACACTGACATATTCCCTCTACAGTATGAGGATCCCCTGCCCTAGGCTCAGAGTACTGGAGAACAGGAGGGTTTCCTGTAGCCTCCTGGGTAACACCAAAACTGGACCTGACTCAATTCCACACCAAACCTTAGGCCCTATCCCTTGGCACTTGAGGTCATTTGTAAGTATTTGATAGGTATAAGCAATATAATAGCTTCACCTTGTGGAATCGTTGCCATATTGCTTACACCAATCCAAACTACTAAAGTGCCTAGTGGGTAGGAGACAGGGCTTGATTTAGAACAGAGCATAGGGTAACAGCACTGACTACCCTGGCAAAGGGCACGAGTCTAACAGAACCAACATTTAAATAAAGTAACATCCATTCCCAGTACACCACCCACACAGATGCATTGGCCCAATACTGATTACATACATAATACAATAACACTTAAATATGAGGAAATATATTTTCATATATTGTATATAAACAGACGGCCAAATTATGACACAAATAATTGAAACAAGGTTTTTTTTTTTGCCAGGAGAAGTAACATAGAAGCTTAGTGGAGAAGCACTGGAATTTGTATGGAACGAGCTAGACAGACAGACAGCGAATGTAGGAGACACTCCATACATCTACAGCCAGGTCAAAACTGTGTTTTAGCCCTGGAAAAAGGAACTTTGGGCGTCGTAAGAGAAAATGTCCAACCATTCAAGTTAGTTTCTGGACTAGTACACCCCTTAGAGAAAAGTGACGTAAAATGAAACTCATGGACCTCGTCTGACTGCAATTAACCAGCATACACACACGTTAATCCGTTACGGGCTATAGCCATTCATATGGTAAGAGTATAAATTCATGCAGTCATTGCTGAGGGTCAAGTTATACCTCAGCGCTCAGGATGCAATTACATTCAAATTTGATATGAGTTAGTTAAACATTAAGTCTACATACATGTAAAAACATAACATGTCAAGATCTGAGGACATAAACCTAAAGACCAGGAACCGAAAGTTAACAGCAACAGTTCACAAATATTTACTAAATCACCAGCTTTGTCAAATTCCTACATCCTTCAGTTTGTAAATTTGAAATAGTAGGCAACCACCCTCAGCAGTGTCGGAAGAAACCGGAAGCATCCGGTTTTCAGGGGAAAAGCTGAGAAGAGGCAAAGCTTGAAAGCCGTATGCTTCCGGTTACTTCCGACCCCGCTCAGACATTTATTTTATGCCTGCTACCTTAGGTTAGTAGGCAACAGTCATTTCATAAAACCATTTGTTTGATTCATAGACCTGAGTGCCCCCTAGTGGCCATAAGGAGAAGAGCAGGAGTGAAGACTGCTTGGAGATGGCAAGGGAAGGCGGAGGGGCTCTGACCAGCCCTTTGGGGCATAGGGGAGAGGGGTAAACCATGAGAGAATAAGTCCTGGAGAGTTTAAAGGAGAGCAAGTCTGGGTCAAATCCAGAATTCTAGGTCGGATTACAATTTGGGTAGGATGGGATTAGAGTTACATAGTGCCGCTTCTGGTTTGGGAACCTGCAAGTCGTAACACACATTTGTGTAAATACTCCCTCATCCACTGGAGATACTTAGGGCTCATGTAGGCAGACCCTGAGAGACTACAGTACCCAGGTTCCCCAGCCCACCAATCAGAATGTGTTTTATCACATCTGGGGGAGTACTAGAGTTTCCTGACTCACTCATGACACAAGAAGTAATGAACTCATAGCCATCATGTAGCAAAGTGTTATGTACATACGTCCTGGAATATTCTCAAACCAGACTATCCCCCCTAAAACTAGACAGACATGAGATAACAGCAATTACATTTAACGAAGACAACAAAATTAATAAATTACGTTGCACAACACTTAAAAAACAACAGTATGAACAAAACATTTAAAAAATAACCAAGTGTCAACTGTTGTAAGTATGGGAGGATGAGAGCCCTTGAAGTGAGCACATTGAAGGAGGAATAGAGATTTTCCCTTGAAGCTTTGTTTCTCTTTTTAGATATTTTTTAAACCGTTTTTCCTTTTCATGTGGTGGGGGTGCAAAGTTAGCGTTCTGGGAGTCCCTGTCCCCCCCTGTGCTCTTCCTCTGGCTGAGGGCGGGTGTGTACGTGTGGAGGGGGTAAGGGGGGTCTGGAGCTCAGTTGGACAGGAACTCTGGAAGTGCAATATTCACAGGCCTCTGAAGGGAGAGCTGCAGCCTCACATCTCTAGAGAGAGAGAGGGACACAAAGAGAACAAGTGTCAATATTTGATATCCACAAAGCTATTCACTTTTCTATACAACATGTGCAGTACAGTAACAGTAAATAAGCTATACAAACAGTTGTTTCCAAAATAACTCTCACACCTGACAGGGCTTCGATGGGCTGACTGGAAGGGTGGAGGGTGGCCACGGGGGTCCCCTTGTCCTCGAAGACCACCCTGGGTCCCTTGGGGGCCCCGTCACAGTCGATGAGGCCCTGGTTGTGGTCGTCAGCGTCGATGAGTGGACAGCCCTTGGAGTTGACGCCCAGGTCAATGAGCTCCTCAAAGCTCCAGGGGCCAGGCTTACCGTTCAGCCCCGGGGCCAGCTTGTTAGAGTCCTCGTTCAAGAACTCTGAGCCCCCCACTAAATGACCCTTAGGCACTGGACTGGAGGGGAGAGAGGGAGTGAATGAAAGATGCCTATAGCCAAAATAATCCTATATCATTGTGTCTAGAGCATTTGGGAGTGGTATACCGTGTGTGGGTGTGTTATACCTAACAGCCAGAGGCTCCTCAGCGGTGGTTCTGTTGTTCTCCTTGTTGTCTGCCTCCGGTATCCCGTTCACGCATCCCAACGGCTCCTCCCGCACTCCCATTGGTTCGCTGCGGGCCAGTCCACGCTCCTCCTCATCCAGGCCATCCGTCTCCAAGGCAACATCTCCGGCCTGGGTTGACTCGTCGTCTGCGGGGACAAATAAGCAGATGGCAGATGACTCAATATGTACACTCACAAACAGTGGTGTTTGTGCAAACAGACAAGTTAATCACATACAGTGTATGCACTCACTAGGGATGTGACAGATGGACAATTTTTCTTAATGTTTAAACTGCCATTTTTGTATCGGTTTCCGTTAAAACTATAAGAAAAATTCAGACAGATTTTTGTCAATTCACAACAATCTATCAGTATAGGCAGGTCAGCCACCAGACAGTCAGAACCGTGTACTAGGTCTATCTATCAGTATAGGCAGGTCAGCCACCAGACAGTCAGAACCGTGTACTAGGCCTATCTATCAGTATAGGCAGGTCAGCCACCAGACACCCAGAACCGTGTACTAGGCCTATCTATCAGTATAGGCAGGTCAGCCACCAGACACCCAGAACCGTGTACTAGGTCTATCTATCAGTATAGGCAGGTCAGCCACCAGACAGTCAGAACCGTGTACTAGGCCTATCTATCAGTATAGGCAGGTCAGCCACCAGACAGTCAGAACTGTGTACTAGGTCTATCTATCAGTATAGGCAGGTCAGCCACCAGACAGTCAGAACCGTGCACTAGGTCTATCTATCAGTATAGGCAGGTCAGCCACCAGACAGTCAGAACCGTGCACTAGGTCTATCTATCAGTATAGGCAGGTCAGCCACCAGACAGTCAGAACCGTGCACTAGGTCTATCAGTATAGGCAGGTCAGCCACCAGACAGTCAGAACTGTGCACTAGGTCTATCTATCAGTATAGGCAGGTCAGCCACCAGACAGTCAGAACCATGTACTAGGCCTAAATCAGTAGGCAGGTCAGCCACCAGACAGTCAGAACCGTGCACTAGGTCTATCAGCATAGGCAGGTCAGCCACCAGACAGTCAGAACCGTGCACTAGGTCTATCAGTATAGGCAGGTCAGCCACCAGTCAGAACTGTGCACTAGGTCTATCAGTATAGGCAGGTCAGCCACCAGACAGACAGAACCGTGTACTAGGTCTATCTATCAGTATAGGCAGGTCAGCCACCAGACAGTCAGAACCGTGTACTAGGTCTATCTATCAGTATAGGCAGGTCAGCCACCAGACAGTCAGAACCGTGTACTAGGTCTGTCTATCAGTATAGGCAGGTCAGCCACCAGACAGACAGTCAGAA
The DNA here is from genome assembly GCF_965601325.2 of Salmo salar. Lineage (NCBI taxonomy): Eukaryota > Metazoa > Chordata > Actinopteri > Salmoniformes > Salmonidae > Salmo > Salmo salar. Next base: position 76,418,221 of record NC_138299.1, on the reverse strand, counting down.
CCGTGTACTAGGTCTATCTATCAGTATAGGCAGGTCAGCCACCAGACAGTCAGAACCGTGTACTAGGTCTATCTATCAGTATAGGCAGGTCAGCCACCAGACAGTCAGAACCGTGTACTAGGTCTATCTATCAGTATAGGCAGGTCAGCCACCAGACAGTCAGAACCGTGCACTAGGTCTATCTATCAGTATAGGCAGGTCAGCCACCAGACAGACAGTCAGAACCGTGTACTAGGCCTATCTATCAGTATAGGCAGGTCAGCCACCAGACAGACAGAACCATGTACTAGGTCTATCTATCTATCAGTATAGGCAGGTCAGCCACCAGACAGACAGAACCGTGTACTAGGTCTATCTATCAGTATAGGCAGGTCAGCCACCAGACAGTCTGAACCGTGCACCAGGCCTATCTATCGGCAAGAAAAAGCTGCATCCCACAATTTCTTGGCTTGCAATGTCTTGCAACTTCAGTAAAGTAGGGCCTATCATCAATGAAGGGGCTAGGATATTCTACGTGCAACAGACCGAAGACTGAAAACACACACACACACACACACACACACACACACACACACACACACACACACACACACAGGAAGAGGCAAAGCAAGAGGTTCACTCTTGCCAAAATCTTATTTATTTTGGACCTGAGCTTGTCGCCTGCTTTCCCGCCTTTGGGACAACGATTCCCATTGTTAGGGCGGAGACATGAGCGTCTCGTCATCATACACAGAACTCTGGCCAAGAGCAGGCGAGCCAGGGTAAGAGAGAGGGAGGAGGGGGCAGGCAGAAAGAAAGTCTTGGAAATCTGTGTCTCACAATGTCTTGATTTTCATGCCTTGCAAATTCGCCAAAAAGTAGCCCAAAGTTGGCCTCTTCCCGTCTGCTTTGATTTAAATGACAACATTCCCCAGGCCTTCATAGCCAACCATCTAGTTAGGCTATAACACAGAAAATAATATGTTTTGTGATAACTGCATTGTGATTTAAATTTGGCAAAAAAAAAAAACTTCATGTTAATGATCCCAACTTTGTTTAAACATTTGAATGTTTAAAAGTTCACACCCCTAACATACGCTAGAGCTGGGATGACATACTGAAAATGATCAACAACGACGACCACTTACCAAAGGCATTTTACTGATATCGATAACTGGGATAAATAGCCTGTACCAGAGAAATGTGAAGTTTGAAATGAAAGAAGTCTGCTAATTTGGGACATTTCTAACACGACAGTTGATAGTTATATCTAAAGTAGTAGTAGCAGCAGCAGCAAGTACTCATTAAAGTGAATTGTTCTATTTATCGCTATAACTCAGTCCATTCATGATAGGGATTTTTGCCCATACTGCCCAGCTGTCTCACACACACCCCGTTGTGTCAAAGGGATGGTTAAGTGATGGTGGACACTTACCCTTGGTTTTGACACAGTTGGTTTCTTCTTCGCCCTCCTCCTCTCCATCCTGTATGTCTTTCTCATCCTCATCATCATCATCATCATCATCTCCCTACACAGGACACATGGACAGAGCGCCGGTTAAAATATGTATCAACTAGTATGTGGGAGGATTACTGGATGTTTTTAATCCAAGCTGATTTGGCTATTGTGGAAAGCACAGTTTCCATGGAGATATCAGAGCTTGAGAAATGTGAACTCACCTTTTCTTGGTCCCCTTTTCTGGTTCTCTTCATGATCTCCTCAATTCTCTGCAAGTCGAAGAGCAACAGGGAGATTGACGTGACCAATTTCTGGCAAATTACACCCTGGTTGAATGGTTGGACTGCCTTTACGTTCAAGTGTTGGTATACAGGGAGTGGATGCAGGGGCTATTTTCACTGAGTGTGCATACTGAATGTGTATGATGAACAGGTTACTGAAACATCCAGTCAACGTATGCAGTGTGTATGATCAAGCATGCATGATGTGATGGTGATTCTCCACCCACCTTCTTCCTCTCCATGCGTTCCTTATGGTTCTGGGCCATTACCCTCTCCCTCTCAATGCGGACCTTCTCTGCATCAATTGCAGCCTGTGCCTCCGCCTCTTCACGCTGCGATTGGACAAACCGGTGGTCAATCACAAGCAACCAATCAAACAATAAAATTACACCAACAACACTGAATGTGTGTGTGTCCCTACCTCTTTCTGTAGCTCAGCCTGTCTCCAGGCCTCCTCAGCCTCCAGTCTCTCTCGGTCTGCCTCCGCCATGAGAGCGTCCTCCTCCTCCTTTTTCTTCCTCTCCTCCGCCAGCCTCCTCTCCTCCTCCAGGCGTTTCAACCGTGCCTCCTCGGCCAAGCGTTTCTCCTCCTCCTTCCTCAGCCTGTAGATAGGATAGGAAAGGTCAATGCCCCCCCACAGAAAGATGGAGAGACCACTTGAAAGTGTTCTAGCAGCATGTCTCCTTACTTCTCCTCCTCCTCTCTCAGTACTCGGAGTGCCTCCTCTCGCTCCTTCTTTTCCCGCGCCAGACGGCGGTTCTCGGCAAGGATCATGGCGGCCTCGGCTGCGGAGTTGGTGCCCGCCATGGACTTCTCTGAGAGACAGATATCAGCCACACAGGAGGTTAGTAAATGTATTGTTTCATTAAAGGAAAAATCCACCCAAAACCATTGCTTTAATTTACAGTGTTAAATAACACTAATATGTGAGAATATTTTTTGTGAACAAATGTTTCATTTCAGCGTTATAATAGAGGTTGGTAGCAACAAGGAAAATTGTTGTGGAAATCTGTTGCAGCTCAAGTCGACTACAAAATCCACAATGCAATGTTCTCTATGGGCTGGCTGGCTATCTAGCTAGGTAGCTAGCTAGCAAACGTTGCTACACACAATAAACTCGAAAGACAATATCAGCATGTAAAGTAGCTAGTTAGCTGTAGAAATCGCCTAAACAAACTGCACTATCAATTTAAGAGTCTACAATCTCACCATGTTCAACCTGCAGATCCATGTGCCTCACACAGCAGTCTGACATTCACAACCGCAGATATACTTTTGAGGCGATGGGAAACGTCAATGGGCCGCGCGGTGCATTCTGGGCAATTCTGGAACAAGGAGTGCTCTCCTTCAAGGAGTGAATGGGAGTCTATTGGGCGCTAGCTCAAACACCCAACATTAGCACGAATTTCGTCAACAAGAAGTACATCATTACAAATCTTTTCTGAGATGTGAGAATTAAATTGCCATCTATAGTATCGTATAGCTTTGGAATCGTGACATTGAGGAAAAAAGGCTGAGAAGGGATTGCGTGACGATTAGCTTAGCAACCGCGTGACACAGCATGACAACGCGATTGGTCAACAGTCTGCTGGGTGGGGCGTTATACGTTCCTTCATTCATTGGATTCCTATCTCCTTTCTATAATATCTCTGGCAGCGTCACCATGCAATGCACCCTGGACTAAAGAGGCAGACAAACAGGAAGAATGTGCTAGACCCTCTGTTAAATGACACATTTCTCCAGGTAGGAATATTGCAACTTAGAACTTCCAGTGTAGTGATAGCGACTTTATCACAACGCTACGGATTTCTACCTGCTTCACCGCCAATCACTCAGATACACATGAAATGACCCAGGGAATCGATAGATCACTCAGATGCACTAAAACCACAAAACATTCAAAATAGGTGAACCTTTCCTTTAATGACATAACCAAGCCACAACCACACAGCAGCCATAGCACTACTACAGATTACACACACACAGAGAGTGACACAGCCATCTCTGTGGCTGCTGGTCATAAAAAGATATGTCTCCTACTTCAGAATAAGTCCCATTGGGAGCAGTGAGGACCTTCAGCACACACACACACACACACACACACACACACACACACACACACACACACACACACACACACACACACACACAAATGCATTAACCCTCTCCTAATGAGTTCTACAGTAGTAGTACAGGACTCCAACCAGAAGGGGGTACTAGACCTCTAGGGCTAACAGGATGTAACTACAGCTGGTTCACAGAGCATTTACAGCTCCACACTAAGCTGCTACTGGGGCTGCCATGTCACTTTCCCTTGCTAATGAACCGCACAGGAGAGGAGCCCACTAACACACTGTGTTGAAACAGCTATTAAGCCATAGATCAGGGTTGCCCAACTGGCATCCCGTGGGTTTTTATTTGGCCCTCTATGTTGGACATATTAGTTGTTTTTTTTATACAAGGAAATCAGGTCCAAGTGAATTTAATTTGGGAAATCTGTTCCCAAGTATTTCCACGTATAATAGAGAGATCATACACATATATCTGTTTGGGCTTCTTGCGGTCAATTTGCAGTCTACAAATCATTTATAATTATGATCTGGCCCCCGATCCATCCACTTAACAACAAAAACATGCCCGCGGCTGAATCTAGTTGATGATCACTGCCATAAATCATTTAGATACCTCCGGATTGAGGACAGAGCAGAGGCTGATGCCCTTTATGGGAACTCAGTAATACAATACAGGGTTTCCAACGCACTGCTTCAGGGGCTTACAGTATAGGCCCCCTCTCCCCTTATTTGAAGAAAGTGAGTCTCAGAAGACAGATTGTCAGCATTTGTTCTTGCTTAACCTGAGCTCGGCAAAGTCCTTACTCAAGTGAGATTTCGGCCCCATGTCATGACTGTGGTACTAACAGATGGAAATAGCTAACTCAGCCCAGAGAGAAAGGTGATCTCAGTGAGGTTGTAGGTTCTCTTTGCTCACCGTCCTTGGTCTTACTGGAGGACGTGGGATTAGGAGCCGGTGTTGAGCTGGTCTGGGGGGGCTCTGGGGACTGGGGGGCCACAGCCTGGATGGGACACAGGTCCTTTGGCTTGGAGTCTTTCTTCCGCAGGGTGGGGGGGCCAGTGGGGGTGAGGGCCGGTCTCTGGATGGGTGGTGGCTTGGCCGAGCTGGGCTGAGGGGATGGGGGCTTGGCCGAGTTGGGCTGAGGGGACGGGGGGCGATGTTTGGTACCTCCGGGTGACGGGGGACGGTTACGGGGGCTTTGCCTGTAGAGGGGAGACAAGATTTGACAGTTTTAGCAATTATCCAACAAATCTAAACAATTTCAATAGTACACAATTAAACAAGAAACATCTAATATTGTTTTATATTCAATATTGTTAACACATTTTCTGGGGGAGAGATGTGATGTCTTACTTTGCTGCACTGGGGGAGGGGGTTCTCTTGCTGGTCGGGAGGGGGGCGGGGGAGGGCGAGCGGTGGCGTCCCGCGATGTTGGAGGGCGAGGCGGGGCGTTTCCCTCCAGGCGATGAGAACTGTTTCTCCTTCTGTCGTTCCACAAAGAGAGAGAGAGAGACAATTCAGTCCATTACGTCATCCGACTAGGGTATCCTTAAAATAACACATTGGATTAATACTAGAACAGCAATCCTTCATGAGAATACAGTGAACCAGTAGAAGTGGATCGATAACATGGAGTGACCAGATAGCACCTGATCCATGACACAGACAGTCTCCCCATGTGGTCTCAGAGTGTCCTCCCTACTGCAGCCCAAAGCAGGCTTTAAATAACGTCACAGCACTGACCATCACCATGAAGGTTACCATGTGGGCATGTCTGATTCAAATAAATCCATTTATAAAAAGTCTGTACCACGAGAGGGGTATGCTGACGGGCACAGCAAGGACACCCACACCTGGTAACACAGAGGGACACACATGAAAACTGACACGAATGCCAAACTCAGGAGGTGTGTGTGTACGGCTGTATAACTATTTCATCAGGGTTTATCTGAACACTGCTGAGTAAAAGAGCAGGGTGAATTTAGTTCTAAACTGTTTGCTTCTATTGGGGTAGAAATTAGAGGTCGACCGATTAATCGGAATGGCCGATTGATTAGGGCCAATTTCAAGTTTTCATAACAATTGGTAATCGGCATTTTTGGACGCCGATTATGGCCGATTATATTGCGCTCCACGAGGAGACTGCGTGGCAGGCTGACCACATGTTACGAGTGCAGGCAGTGAGGAGCCATGGTAAGTTGCTAGCTAGCATTAAACTTATCTTATAAAAAAAACTATCAATCTTAACATAATCCCTAGTTAACTACACATGGTTGATGATATTACTAGTTTAACGAACTTGTCTTGCGTTGCATATAATCAATACGGTGCCTGAAATTGTGTCACTTCTCTTGCGTTCAATGTAAGCAGAGTCAGGGTATATGCAGCAGTTTGGGTCGCCTGGCTCGTTGCGAACTGTGTGAAAACCATTTCTTCCTAACAAAGACCGGAATTAATTTGCCAGAATTGTACATAATTATGACATAACATTGAAGGTTGTGCAATGTAACAGCAATATTTAGACTTAGGGTACCCACCCGTTCTATAAATACGGAACGGTTCCGTATTTCACTGAAAGAATAAACATTTTGTTTACGAAATGATAGTTTCCGGATTTGACCATATTAATGATCTAAGGCTCGTATTTCTGTGTTTATTATATTATAATTAAGTCTATGATTTGATATTTGATAGAGCAGTCTGACTGAGCGGTGGTAGGCAGCAGCAGGCTCGTAAGCATTCATTCAAACAGCACTTTCCTGCATTTGCCAGAAGCTCTTCGCAATGCTTGAAGCACAGCGCTGTTTAGGACTTCAAGCCTATCAACTCCCGAGATTAGGCTGGCAATACTAAAGTACCTATAAGAACATCCAATAGATAAAGGTGTTTGAAATACAAATGGTAAAGAGAGAAATAGTCCTGTAATAACTACAAACTAAAACTTCTTAACGGGGAATATTGAAGACTCATGTTAAAAGGAACCACCAGCTTTCGTGTTCTCATGTTCTGAGCAAGGAACTTAAATGTTATCTTTGTAACATGACACATATTGCACTTATACTATCATTGTCCAAAACTTTGTTTTTGCATTATTTAAACCAAATTAACATGTTTAATTATTTATGATTAAATGTTTTTTATTTATGTATTATATTAAGTTAAAATAAGTGTTCATTGTTCATCCAGTATTGCTGTAATTGTCATTATTACAAATATATATACACATGTATAAAAAAAAGAACATTTAAAAATATATACATTTTTTTTTAACAAATTGTCCGATTAAATCGGTACCGGGTTTTTGGTCCTCCAATAATCGGTATCGGCGTTGAAAAATCATAGTCGGTCGACCTCTAGTAGAAATAGCTTTCAAAGCATTCACAAAGCACACTAGACAAAGTGCATGCCATGTATGATCATTCTACTGTGAGGAGAGGAGTTGTGAGGAGATGAGACTAGAAGAGAGGGATGTTTCATACGAGGGAGTGCCGTCCCATCCACACACACAAAGAAACTGGCCTGTCTGCCCACGTCATGTCTCCCTTTAATGTGCACTCTGGATAACCATACATTTTCACATACCCTAGCTCAGCGCTGTCGTCTCAAGCCTTGGGGAGATACCTACCCATGAGTCTGTCTCTGCAATCTCTCTCTGACTACCTCTCCTTGAATTGGACACACAAGGGTTTATCTCAACAGTCTAAAGTGGCTTCATCTCTTTATCTCCTCATTCATTCTTGTTGATCTGGAAACACAGACTAGGTCAAAACCAGATGGCGGCTACCTACCAGGAATTTGCTTTTCCCTGTCCAGTTAGTGGAGGAAAAGAGCCAAGGGGAAGAAGCCACCTCAGGCTATTGAGAGATAACATAATGGCGTCGGAGGAGATGGCGGCCGTTTTACGGTCTCCTAACCAATTGTGTGTGTTTTTTCACATTATTTCTTACGTATTTTGTACACAATGTTTCTGCCACCGTCTCTTATGACACGAAAAGAGCTTCTAGATATCAGGACAGCGATTACTCCCCTCGTACTGGACCAAGATTTCTTCTTTAACGAGTCGGACGCAAAGGATTTACTTCAGACACCCGACAAGGCCCACATCCCTGTGATTCGCATGAGAAAGAGACGGAGATATCAGGGACGTAGGTCGGGGTGCTTTGAAAGAATCCGATGGCGAGTGGGTAATCTGCCTCTACCATCAGTCCTATTAGTCAATGTACAATCATTGGATAACAAAATAGACGAGCTACGGTCACAAATATCCTACCAACGGGACATAAAAAACTGTAATATCTTATGTTTCACCGAGTCGTGGCTAAACGACGACATGGATAACATGCATCGTAAACCCTGCCAGATGTATCTGCTAGATAGACCTCCACCCCTTACCGGAGGCGGCAGTTCTGTGTATATTTGTAAACAACAGCTGGTGCACAAAATCTAAAAGTAAGGAAGTCTCAAGGTTTTGCTCACCTGAGGTAGAGTATCTCATGATAAGATGTAGACCACACTATTTACCTCGAGAGCTTACATCTATATTTTTTCGTACCTATCTATTTACCACCACAAACTGATGCTGGCACTAATACAGCTTATTGAGTACGGTCTAAAGCCATAAGCAAACAGAAAAACTCATTGAGGCGGCACTCCTAGTGTCCAGGGACTTTAATGCAGGGGGGGAAAAAAATCTGTTTTACCACATTTCTATCAACATGTTAAATGTGCAACCAGAACGAAAAAAATTCAAATAATTCTAGACCACATTTACTCCACACACAGAGACGCAAATAAAAGCTCTCCCTCCATTTGGCAAAACTGACCATAATTATATGCTCCTGATTCCTGTTTACCAGTGAAAACTAAAGCAGGAAGCACCAGTGACTCGGTCTATAAAAAAAGTGGTCAGATGAAGCAGATAAGCTACAGGACTTTTTTGCTACTACCGACTGGAATATGTTCTGGGATTATTCCGATGGCAGTGAGGAGTACAGTCACTGGCTTCATCAATAAGTGCAAAGATGACGTCACCCCTACAGTGACTGTACATACATACCCCAACCAGAAGCCATGGATTACAGGCAACATCCGCACTGAGCTAAAGGGCAGAGCTGCCGCTTGCAAGGAGCGGGATTCTAACCCGGACGCTAATCCTGTTATGCCCTCTGACGAACCATCAAACAGGCAAAGCGTCAATACAGGACTAACATTGAATCGTACTACACCGGCTCCAACGCTCGTCAGATGTGGCAGGGCTTGCAAAGTATTACAGACTACAAAGAGAAGCACAGCCGCGAGCTACCCAGTGACACGAGCCTACCAGATGAGCTAAACTTCTTCTATGCTCGATTCAATGCAAGCAACACTGAAACATACATGAGAGCATCAGCTATTCCGGACGACCTGTGTGATCACGCTCTCCGCTGCCGATGTGAGCAAGACCTTTAAACAGGTCAACATTCACAAGGCCACAGGGCCAGATGGATTACCAGGATGTGTATTCCAAGCATGTGCTGACCAACTGGCAAGTGTCTTCACTGACATTTTCAACCTGTCCCTGACAGTCTAATACCAACATGTTTCAAGCAGACCACCATAGTCCCTGGGCCCAAGAACACTAAGGTAACCTGCCTAAATGACTATCGACCCGTAGCCCTCACGTCTGTAGCCATGAAGTGCTTTGAAAGGCTGGTCATGGCTCACATCAACACCATTATCCTAGAAACCCTAGACCCACTTCAATTTGCATACCTCCCCAACAGATCCACAGATGATGCAATCTCTATTGCACTCCACACTGCCCTTTCCCACCTGGACAAAAGGAACACCTACGTGAGAATGCTATTCATTGACTACAGCTCAGCGTTCAACACCATAGTGCCCTCAAAGCGCATCACTAAGCTAAGGACACTAGGACTAAACACCTCCCTCTGTAACTGGATCCTGGACTTCCTGACGGGCCGCCCCCAGGTGGTAAGGGTAGGTAACAACATCTGCGACGCTGATCCTCAACATTTGGGCCCCTCAGGGGGACGTGCTCAGTCCCCTCCAGTACTCCCTGTTCACTCATAACCGCAAGGCCAGGCACGACTCCAACACAATCATTAAGTTTTCCGACGACAACAGTGGTAGGCCTGATCACCGACAACGATGAGACAGCCTATAGGGAGGAGGTCAGAGACCTGGCCGTGTGGTGCCAGGATAACAACCTCTCCCTCAACGTGATCAAGACAAAGGAGATGATTGTGGACTACAGGAAAAGGAGGACCGAGCACACCCCCATTCTCATCGATGGGGCTGTAGTGGAGCAAGTTGAGAGCTTCAAGTTCCTTGGTGTCCACATCACCAACAAACTAACATGGTCTAAGCACACCAAGACAGTTGTGAAGAGGGCACAAAAAGCCTATTCCCCCTCAGGAGACTGAAAAGATTTGGCATGGGTCCTCAGATCCTCAAAAAGTTATACAGCTGCACCATCGAGAGCATTCTGACTGGTTGCATCACTGCCTGATATGGCAACTGCTCAGCCTCCGACCGCAAGCCACTACAGAGGGTAGTGCATACGGCTCAGTACATCACTGGGGCCAAGATTCCTGCCATCCAGGACCTCTATACCAGGCGGTGTCAGAGGAAGGCCCTAAAAATTGTCAAAGACTCCAGCCACCCCAGTCATAGACTGTTCGCTCTGCTACCGCACAGCAAGCGGTACCGGAGTGCCACGTCTTGGTCCAAAAGGCTTCTTAACAGCTTCTACCCCCAAGCCTTAAGACTCCTGAACAGCTCAAAGGGCTACCCTCTTTTACACCACTGCTACTCTTACTATATATGCCTAGTCACTTTAATAACTCTACCTACTGCACATGTACATATTACCTCAACTAACCGGTGCCCCCGCACATCAACTCTGTACCGGTACCCCCTGTATATAGCCTTGCTACTGTTATTTTACTGCTGCTCTTTAATTATTTGTTATTTATATATTTTTTACTTAACACTTTTCTTAAAACTGCATTGTTGGTTAAGGGCTTGTAAGTAAGCATTTCACTGTAAGGTCTATCTATACCTGTTGTATTCGGCTCATGTGACATATACAATTTGATAGGCCCAGGGTGTTGCCTGCTCCGTCTGTCTGTCCTGCTCTGCATGGCCTGAACCAGCAACAGCCAGCCACTCCAACTGTACTCAGCCTGTTGTGGGCTCCTTTGTCCATCTGTCTGTGACAAAGGCACTCCTTCATATCCATGAAGGACCATGGAGAAAGGACAGGGATGGCGAGAGAGCCAGGCAGTGGAGGACACTGAACGAATCAAAGCTTGCCTCAGGCTGCATGGAACATGTCTCGAGGCTAACATGACGCTGCTGATGCCCAATTAATCTACTTGGGGGCTAAAACACTTGAATGCAGTAGTGGCATCCTCGTCTTACTCAATTGTTTGGTAAACATCTCTAATGCAGCAAGAGTGAAAGAAGCATTTCTCTAGTGAACAATGGTCTTCTCCCCAATGGACAATGAAGGTATTCAATTTAATTCCGACTTGGTCCGAGTCGTGGGAGAGCAGTGGGATTCTAAGCGAACACAGCTCAGTATCATGGATGGATAACCTACAGGGCTGCTTTGACTGGCAAATTATAGAGGATGTACGCATATAACTGAGTGACATTTGTATACTGGAGTTATTTTGTCCGACATCATTGCAGGTTTGGCGAGTGTGTTATCACCTTGTTCCTGTAACTTAATCCTGGTGTCCAAAGGGCTTCTGGGAAAGACAACCCACACACCTTTACATGATCTACATTTCCACTGTCTCCTTCATTAATTTTTGATGACCTGGGAGGGGACTGTACTTGCTAAGAACACAGAAACGACGCACGCATAGCTGACTGCTAAGTCTCTAAAAATGAAACAGTCGAGACAGGACCTAATTACAGTTTGTCATCATGCACATGAACACAATAGTTCTAAGTGCTCTACGTATGCCCCACTCCAAATTATGTGTCTTCCATTTGTCCATTCTATTAATGCTAATTCTGTGTCTTCCATTTGTCCCTTCTATGAATGCTAATTCTATGTCTTCTAGATTCATGACGTCTCACCAGTGAGGGGTTCAGTTGGTCTGCCGAGGCCGAGGTGGGCAGGGTGGTGCTCTTCTGCCGGTCGATGCTGCGGCTGCGCACGGGTCCTCGCTGCATCAGGTGCAGGGGGCTGGGCGAGGCTGAACGAGGACACAGGTGACACTCTGGTAAAGGACACAGTCATCGCAGCGCAGGGAAACCAGCCAATGGGAGCACGGGTAGAAGCAGCCGAGTTGGGTGAGCAAAGCAGAGGCATGGGGGAAAAAAAGAGAGCGATGGAGAGAGAGAGAGTAGAAAGAGAGGAAGACGATGGTTTGGGGGATAAGAGCACAAAACAACCTATTGTTAGATTATAGCACACGGCTGGTTGTTGAAGCATTGGGGCTAAACTGGAAGTGGCAGGGTTGGAGGGTGGAGCCAGAGAGAGGCAAGGACAGACAGACTGGCATCCCCTGATTGGTGCCAAAGCTCCGGTGCTGCTCATAGCAAAACACATCGACACAACACGGCAATGAGCACACCGCCACAGCGCACATACAACCCACCATCAAAAAATCATCACATCAAAGCAGAAAACGCTGGCAGCGCTCACACACACACATTAGTCTAGAAACACCCTAAACCATCACAACCCAATAGCAACACTCAAGCATGCTGGAGGAGTGCATTCATTTCTAGTATTCATTTATGGTGATGGGTGGGGGAAAAAAAATTGGTAGTTACATGTCGGGATATACATTTAGAGAGAGCGAGAGATATATAGCAATATTATTTTTGACAATATCACAATATTTTTGCTCTAGTGGCTGGACCTGCACCAAAACTCCAGTATGTATATTTTTTGGAGCCAATTTGTTTTCGTCACTTTTATTTCCATGACTGATCAAAACTCGTTTTCCCATGGTTCGCTTGTCCCTCTGCAGCAGACATATGGTGAGCAAAATGTTTGGAATATCGAATCACAATACATATACAATCGTGAGAGTCACAATATACTGTATTTCGTATCGGCACCTAAGTACTGTGACAATATGGTATCGTGAGGTCCCTGGCAATTCCCATCCCTATTCATTCATATTTTTTGTTTCATCAGGTCATTTCAGGCTTTCTAGCATTTTCTGTGTTTTAAAAGACAGAGTTTTGGGGGCTTAGTCTAGTATGCCAATGCCACACAATATTATATCCAGCTAGAATCCAATCCAAACCCAAAAGTTGAATAGGACAAATCCTTCACAGAGAATGATGTACGTCAGCTACAACCCTGCGTGTTGCAGTAGCTCTATAAGGGTGCTAATGAGTAGGTCTTTCATACAGAGAGCCAGTGTAAACTGCTGGTCTGTGGTTTGAGACTCAGGTTCTTATTAGCGTCTAGCAAGTCTCCATCTCCCTGGGTTCATTGACCAGTTACCAGCACAAACAACACACAATCTCTCAGGCAACCAGTTGCGCGCTGCACTGGGTCCACAAGAAATTAGCTTAGTGCAAAGCCACCCAGCATGAACTCTGATTCCCAAGGCTCCTCAGACACTGAACCAGCTCCCAGACAAGACTCTACACACACCCCAGCCAATTGTGTCTGAGCATGTGAGCAGGTCCTGCACCTGTATGTGTGGCGCCCATCTACATATGTATGCACAACCATTCTGTTCAAGACATGTACCACTGAGCAAGCAGGCCCCATCAACAGTGATATAGCCTTTAGCCACCGCCGGACTATAGCCTTTAGCCACCACCACCAAACAATAAATCAGAAAAGGGACAGTTTTCTTCAAAGGATTTGCCTAGCCAGTAGCAGGGCTCTGGGCTAGAGAGATATAGGTCTATACAGCTAGGAACATAGTAGGGACCTGGGGTGAGTGTTTTATAGCTATTAACTGGTGATGTAATGGGGGCAGGGGTGTGGATTGAGGTGGAATTATATGATACTGTATCTAGTGATGTAATGGAGGACAGCAGTGGGGTGGGTCCCTGTGCGTTGCTGGGTCCTCACTCTCTACAGGGGGTCTCCTCTGTGGGGGTTACCTGGGACTTCGCCTCCTTCGGACAGGGCTGCGGCGCTCTTGCTCCTAGCTATTGAGGCCTGGGTGGGGGTGAGAAGGCGACTGAGGAACCCTCCGTCCACGGGGCTCGCCAGGGGCTTGCGAGCTACACGTCCGGAACAAGCCGAACCCCCCCAAAAAATGGAGAAGCCAAAACAAGAAGAAAAGAAGGAGGCGAGGGGGGGGGGGGGGGGGGGGGTCAACACAAAGAAAGGGGCAGAAGGGGGGCAGGATTTGGGGGGGGGGGGGGGGGGGTCACCATATGATTTCAACCAGTAACAGGAGAGAATCCACATAAGAAACCAAGGCTGTGTCTCAATAGTCTTAAAGGGAGTCCTTGAGGAAACCTAGTCCTTTCACCCACTCTACAAATGCATAGTGGGCAGGGCCTAAAGTATTCAGACCCCTTGACTTTTTCCACATTTTGTTATGTTACAGCCTTATTCTAAATGGATTAAATAAAACAATTTCCGAATGAATCTACACACAATAACCCATAATGACGAAGCAAAAACAGGTGGATTTTTTTGTGCAAATTTAGAAAAAAAATAAATAAAAAATAACTTAATGTAAGTATTCAGACCCTTTGCTATGAGACTCAAAAATGAGCTCAGGTGCATCCTGTTTCCATTGATCATCCTTGCGACGTTTCTACAACTTGATTGGAGTCCACTTGTGGTAAATTCAATTGATTGAACATGATTTGGAAAGGCACACACCTGTCTAAGGTACCACAGTTGACAGTTCATGTCAGAGCAAAAACCAAGCCATGAGATTGAAGGAATTGTCTGTAGAGCTCCGAGACAGGATTGAATCGAGGCACAGATCTGGGGAAGGGTACCAAAAAATGTCAACACCATTGAAGGTCCCCAAGAACACAGTGGCCTCCATAATTCTTAAATGGAAGAAGTTTGGAACCACCAAGAAGACTTCCTCAGGGATGGAAACTGGTGAGGGCCCAAAAAGGTGACACTTTTTTTTGCACCGAAACATGCAAAAAAAATCCCTGCTAGGGAGAAATGCAGGTTTTAACTAATTAAACAAAGAATATAATCTACATGATCAGTCTCTGTGTAAAATAAAAAAAGTGGTTAATGTGAACCTAACTTACAGCTAAACATTTTTTTTAAAGAAAGATGTTATTTTTGCCTAGACTTGACTGCAAAAAACAACATTAATATTGCAGTTAGCCATGACAGCCTTTATAATAGAACGCGTGTTACCACACACAAGAACAATATATTTGGGCTACATTGCACATTATTACATCGTACACTTTCTGCCTGTGGACATCTATTCTACAATGTGAGGATGATACCCTTCGTTGGAATAATTGATATCCTTCAGGCAGAGTACACCTGGCATACCCTTTTTTATCCACTGTATTGAAAAAGTGGGAAATTGTGTGGTGTTCCTTTCAACTGTATAGTGGCTTCCAGTTTAAGCCTGTCCCAACTCCAGTTACACTTGATCCCTGAATCCACTTGTTTAACAAGCAACACCCCATTTCATTTAACTCTCCACATACTGTAGAGGGAAAAGATTAGTTCACAGACAGTTCGTTAATTTATTAACATTTTACAGATTGCCAGGGTCCAGTAAGCAACTAACGCGTTATAACTCGAGGAACGGCAAGGAGTCGTATAACAGTTGTTATATGGTTAGGTTACTAACGTTAGCTCATCTGATGTTGTAACGTTAGCTGTCTGACCTTATTAGCCAGCTAATTTTCACGCCATAAACTCAATTATTTGATCAGTTAAGTTGGCTAATGTTGCTCAACATTTCTCTGGCTAGCTAACGGAGAATTCAATCCAGCTACTGTAGCAAGATACTTAATGCTAACAATACTTCCACCACACTTTCTCGCTCACCTCAAACTTTCCAAATGCCAGTTGTTTTTCAGTTACAGCTCATGAAGTAAGCTTCATCACCTTCTCACCCCGGTCTCCGTGGTCAGGCTTCTCACCTACCTCTCCGTTATCGTTCAGCGGACGCGCTGCTGTAGCTGGTAAACTGGCATTCCCCTCTCCGCTCCTTCACAATGCTGCTGTAGCTGGTAAACTACCATTCCCCTCTCCTTCACAACGCGCTGCTGTAGCTGGTAAACTACCATTCCCCTCTCCGCTCCTTCACAACGCGCTGCTGTGGCTGGTAAACTACCATTCCCCTCTCCGCTCCTTCACAACGCGCTGCTGTAGCTGGTGAACTACCATTCCCCTCTTCGCTCCTTCACAACGCGCTGATGCTGTAACTAGCACATTGGTTGTCACTTCTCTCTTCAGTCACGTGCTGCATTCTGTTATGTGAACGATTGGCTGAGTCTTGGATACAGTCATTATTGCTCCAAACGCGCATCACTCGTTCCTTACAGCCAGTAGTCATCCAAAGCCTGAATGGCCTGAATGCCAAGTGTCATGTCTGGAGGAAACCTGGCACCATCCCTACGGTGAAGCATGGTGGTGGCAGCATCATGCTGTGGGGATGCTTTTCAGCGGCAGGGACTGAGACTAGTCATCGAGGGAAAGATGAACTGAGCAAAGTTGAGAGTTCCTTAATGAAAACCTGCTCCAGAGTGCTCAGGACCTCAGACTGGGGCGAAGGTTCACCTTCCAACAGGCCAACTAACCTAAGCCCACAGCCAAGACAATGCAGGAATGGATTCGGGACAAGTCTCTGAATGTCCTTAAGTGGCCCAGCCAGAGCCCGGACTTGAACATCTCTGGGGAGACCTGAAAATAGCTGTGCAGAGACACTCCACATCCAACCTGACAGAGCTGGAGAGGATCTGCAGAGAATAATGGGAGAAACTCCAAATACAGGTTTGCCAAGCTTGTAGTGCCATACCCAAGATGACTTGAGGCTGTAATCACTGCCAAAGGTGCTTCAACAAAGTACTGAGTAAAGGGTCTGAATACTTATGTAAATGTGATATTTCAGTTACATTTTTAATACATTTGCTAAAATCTGTTTTGTCATTAGGGGGTATTGTGTGTAGATTGATGATGGAACATCCATTTTTGAATAAGGCTGCAACTTAACAAAATGTGGAAAAAGTCAAGGGGTCTGAATAGTTTCAGAATGCACTGTATGTGAATAGACAGTGGGGTACATATTAGCAGGAGACCTGGAGTCTGACAGTAGAAACCAAAAGCTCCTGATCTCACGAAATGAAGGATTACAGTTCCCCCTTGGTTCCTATGGAAGCCCAGTATCCCAGTAACAAAGGTCGATAAACAGAAATGTTAAGGTAATCGGCCGTTGCTCTAAAGGGATTTGCGTCGAGGCCTCCTTCAGGCTCCCTGACAGAGAGGGGACATCTGTTGCAGACACTCATGTTAGATGTAGAGTGGACCAGCCTCTTAAAGCATGGAGCAAGACCCTTATACTGCTTCAGATCCAGTTGTGAAGCTCCAGACTGATTGGAGGTCAGGGTCGGCCAGGGAACGGTTGGGGATGGGAGAGTTTTCCCTATCTGGTTAGTGAAGGGATACAGGTTAAGGACAGACATGGATGGCTCGTTGTGGGATTCCGCTCAGTACGTGAGATTCAAAGACTGAGTTGATAAACTAAAAAGACTAAAGGATGTTTAAACAGTTCATGGCGTCTCATATCACTGAGAAACTATTTGTCCTGTAAATGAGAATACTGTAAATACAGTCACTGAACAACTACTACAAGACATACAGTATTGTTGGATGCAGTGGGATATGGTTAACACAGACATACAGTATGTTGGATACAGTGGGATATGGTTAACACAGACACAGTATGTTGGATACAGTGGGATATGGTTAATACAGACATACAGTATGTTGGATACAGTGGGATATGGTTAACACAGACATACAGTATGTTGGATGCAGTGGGATATGGTTAACACAGACATACAACATAATTAGTAGCAGTAGCACAGTATTTCAACAAGGAGAGACAGTGGCCATGTCAGTGCTCTCTAAACCCTAGGAGCTACAGTGGGATGGCACTGAGACACAGCGCAGTGCACGAGACCCCATGTGGCAAACCCAATGCTTACAAACGTCATCTGCAGGCAAAACAACAAACACAACGTGACACACAAACAAAACATTGTGTTAGTTAGGAGCCATTCCTGGTGCTTAGCCGCTGATAGAGAGCGAGAGAGAGAGGTTAAGACAAGATTAGCTGGGAGTTAATCACAGCAGGCGAGCAACAATACAGGAGAGATCTGTTAGAGAAAGAGCAGGGTGAGTTAGTGACATGAGGCACCAGAGAGAACCCCTGGTAGAGACCAGGGACAGACAAAGGCACAGGAGTTCGGGGCAGTCGAGGGTGTAGTGTTGGCTGGAAAAGAGCACACCTATAGAGAGACGGGGAAAGAGTGGAGGAGAGGGACAAAGGTCGGTTTGGAAGTCTTAAATCACTAGCTTGCTGCACTTTACAATCACTGCACCAACAGTAGCCTGAACTGCCTAAACCTCCCTAGCTTGCGCATACAAATTAGTACTAGGAGCTGAATATGAGCGAAGTGAGTGAGCAGACAAACGTTGGAGGAGATGCGTTCATGTTATTATAAAAGGAGGAGGCCTGAGTAATGCAGACAAGGACAAGAAAATAAAATATAAACTTGGTTCATGCTAGCCACCTTGGTCGTCTGACGTCCCCTTATCGAGCTTGGAGGGGGTCAGTGTTCTGCCCCCCCCAGCTCGTGTCAGGGAGGAGCTTCTCTTCTTCAGGGAGGGGCCTACAGACAGGAGAGTGGGGTTACAGCCTATCAAGGACAGAGGGGCCAGGAGCAAGTTCCCCCGAAAGGCCCTAATGAACCACATGGATTTCATTAAGAGTAATTTTGTTATATCATTACAGTACAAATCAATATGCCTTGAATTCTACCTTAGTGGACTGTGTAGCTAAATGACACTATGATCATAATCCGATTACTTGCTCTCTCTCTATAGAGGGCTACATGTCTAGCACCACGGTACTGTATGATGTTAGCCTGCATCTGCCAACTATTCAGGCTTAAAGAAAACATTTGTTTCTCTAACAAGCAAACAATGTCTACGTAATACTCTCTAGAACAATTATGTTATTCTCTAAGGCACTCGTTTCCTGTGTGGAAAAAGAGCGTTGTCAAAAGCTTCAGAGCCACACCAGGCAACGTTTGCTCAGACCTATGAAATGGAGTGTAGAGCATGAAGAGGATGGCTGTGTTGGGCGAGGATAGTGGTGTATGGGGGGGGGCCTTAATATGCACCTGTCTGTTCCACCTGAAGCTTTTTTCTGCCTTCCTTAGTGGGCTGAGTGTCTAGGTCGACTTTGTTGTTTCTAGGCAACCGGTTCAGTGACGAACTCCTCACACGAGCACCTGAGAGACAACGAGGAGACACCCACTGAAACGGTGAAGCTGTGACACAGCCATTTCTCTTTACAGCTGAAGTCGGAGGTTTACACACACTTAGGTTAGAGGCATTAAAACTCGTTTTTCAACCACTCCACAAACTTCTTGTTTACAAACTATAGTTTGGGCAAGTTGGTTAGGACATCTACTTTGTGCATGACAAGTCATTTTTCCAACAATTGTTTTATTTCACTTACAATTCACTGTATCACAATTCCAGTGGGTCAGAAGTTTACATACACTAAGTTGACTGTGCCTTTAAACAGCTTGGAAAATTCCAGAAAATTATGTCATGGCTTTAGAAGCTTCTGATAGGCTTACTGACATCATTTGAGTCAATTGGAGGTGTACCTGTGGATGTATTTCAGGGCCTACCTTCAAACTCAGTGCCTCTTTGCTTGACATCATAGGAAAATCTAAAGAAATCAGCCAAGACCTCAGAAAATAAATTGTAGACCTCCACAAGTCTGGTTCATCCTTGGGGGCAATTTCCAAACGCCTGAAGGTACCACGTTCATCTGTACAAACAATAGTACGCAAGTATAAACACCATGGAACCACGCAGCTGTCATACCGCTCAGGAAGGAGATGCGTTCTGTCTCCTAGGGATGAACGTACTTTGGTGCGAAAAGTGCAAATCAATCCCAGAACAACAGCAAAGGACCTTGTGAAGATGCTGGAGGAAACAGGTACAAAAGTATCTATACCCACTGTAGTGGCTTCCTTTCCTCTTTACCATAGCCACTGCCCAAGCCTGAAGCGGGGTTGTTTGGTACGCATACAGTCCACACTCAAGGTTTCCAAAAGGCCAAACATTCAATGTGATCCAGGGATATGGTGCAACAAAAATGTTTATTCCTCTTATATCTAACAGGAAAATGAATATCCAATCAACTTAAAACATAGATTACTTGATATGGAAAATACACAATATGACCTGTCTGTATGTCTGTATGGTCAAAAAACTATACCGCTCCCGCGTCTAGCAAGGACTCCTCCCCCCAAAGGCCCAACTTCCTGCTTTTATCCTAACACACTTACTGCAGTACAATGAATGGGCAAGAGGGGGGGGACAAAACTAAGTTACACTAACAACAAATGAATACATCTCAATCAGGTAAATATAAATCATAAAGGTACGTACCTAATATTTCATCATATACATTCATATTTACACAAATATACATGGAGCTCTGAATGTTCTGTCTTTTATACAAATATGTCCAAATAGGCTCTAACACCCACAGTAAAACCAGTCCTATTTCGACATAACCTGAAAGGCCGCTCAGCAAGGAAAAAGCCAATGCTCCAAAACCGCCATAAAAAAAGCCAGACTACGGTTTGCAACTGCACATGGGGACAAAGATCGTACTTTTTGGAGAAATGTCCTCTGGTCTGATGAAACAAAAATAGAACTGTTTGGCCATAATGACCATTGTTATGTTTGGAGGAAAAAGGGGAAGGCTTGCAAGCCGAAGAACACCATCCCAACAGTGAAACACAGGGGTGGCAGCATCATGTTGTGGGGGTGCTTTGCTGCAGGAGGGACTGGTGCACTTCACAAAATAGATGGCATCATGAGGGAGGAAAATGATGTGGATATATTGAAGCAACATCTCAAGACATCAGTCAGGAAGTTAAAGCTTGGTCGCAAATGGGTCTTCCAAATGGACAATGACCCCAAGCATACTTCCAAAGTTGTGGCAAAATGGCTTAAGGACAACAAAGTCAAGGTATTGGAGTAGCCATCACAAAGCCCTGACCTCAATCCTATAGAACATTTGTGGGCAGAACTGAAAAAGCGTGTGCGAGCAAGGAGGCCTACAAACCTGACTCAGTTACACCCGCTATGTCAGGAGGAATGGGCCAAAATTCACCCAACTTATTGTGGGAAGCTTGTGGAAGGCTACCTGAAACGTTTGACCCAAGTTAAACAATTTTAAGGCGATGCTACAAAATACTAATTGAGTGTATGTAAACTTCTGACCCACTAGGAATGTGATGAAAGAAATAAAAGCTGAAATAAAATCACTCTACACTATTATTGTGACATTTTGACCTAAGACAGGGACTTTTTACTAGGATTAAATGTCAGGAATTGTGAAAAACTGAGTTTAAATGTATTTGGCTAAGGTGTATGTAAACTTCCGACTTCAACTGTACATGATTCCATATGTATTATTTCATAGTTTTGATGTCGTCACTATTATTCTACAATGTAGAAAATAGTACAAATTAAGAAAAACCTTGAATGAGTAGGTGTCCAAATTTTTGACTGGTACTGTATATATTGATGAGAACAAAAGTAGTAGCGAATTGCCATAGCGGACGCTAGCTAAATGCTAACAAGCGCAAGAGAACATAAAGTAAATGCAAGGACAGACAACCCAGCCCAAGTTATAAACTATGTCAAAAGGCTACTCATAATTGATCCAGGGGGGGATTGATTGTCTCTGCTGTAACCCAGAACTTTGATTTTGCAAGCTAGCCACCTATTCCTAGCAAGTTAGCAAACCAAACGCATAGCTGGAGCCCTGAGCTGGAGAAAATGATTTGGCACTTAGAAAGTTAGAACTAGAATTTAAGATATTTAGCTGGAAAACAATAGTAGTGAATTTCAAGTGCAACCTGATCAGCCTCTCTTGTGCTGCTCAACAGTGGGCGTCATGTTAGGAAACGTCAGTTGGCTCCACGTGCTCTTTGTAAACAAGCATACCATGTGACTGGCTCAATTGATTTTTTGTGAATAAAAATAAATAAAATACATAAAAATAATAAATAGGGACAGTATTGAAAATCATACCACCGGTATTTCAAAATATCCCAGTATATACACTATACTGCCCAAGCCTAGATTGGACCCAGAATGATGATTCTTCTCAAAAAGGTCAGAAACAGTGCAATTCCTTGTGAATCAAATCAGGATGAACTGCATTAGGATAAGAAAGGAAGGTACAGTACAATGACTACTGAAGAGGAGAGGGAGAAGGTAGACCATAAACAGATTACTGATCCTTTGGCACCCCTCCTTATGATTCCGAGACACTTCCCTGTGTCACAAAGTGCGCTAAAAAGTGGAAGGGAGCACTAAATGGATGCAATGGAATCACAAGTTCATGCTGGGTTTGTCATTGGTTGAGATCAGAGACAGCGAGCCACAGCATTTGTTTACCAGTCTCTTAATGCTCCTCTGATCGGCTTGTCACTCAGTTCCTGGACATAGGAAGAAGAGGGTCAACAAGGTTGACAACAACTGTGACAGTGGCTGGGCATGAGGGTGGGTAGGGACTTACTTTTGTCAGGTGATTTGATGAGGGTGGCGGAGGAGGAGGACAGGCGCTTGTTGATGCCAGAATCGGCCGTCTGTTTCAGGTTCATGGTGGAGGTAGAGCGCTTGTCAGCTAAGGGGAGGCAGGGACAGACAGACAGGGAGGGACGAGGGAGTTATACAGGAGGACCACTAGGAGACTGGGCGTGGGGGAGAGGAAATAGAGGGAGATGGGGGCAGGGTTTTTGCAGGGTCCGAATGCCCTGCCTGCAGCTAATATTCAACACTAATTTAGTCATGTCTATAGTATACTGCACTGGTGGGGCAATATTTAAACCAAACATTGATCAATAGGGATGGGAATTGCCAGGGACCTCACAATACGATATTGTGCCGATACTGTAATTTGATGTTCCAAAACATATTGCTTACTATGGCTGCGTTTACACAGACAGCCCAATTCAGATTTTTTCCCCCTTCACTAATTGGCCTTCTGACCAATCAGAACAGCTCCGAAAAAGACCTGATGTGATCGGTCAAAAGACCAATTAGTGGAAAAAATATCAGATTTGGGCTGCCTGTTGAAATGCAGCCTATATGTCTGCTGCAGAGAGACAAGAGAGAGTTTTAGATCAGTCATGGATATAAAAGTGAGGCACAACATGTTTGCTCACTATTTAAAAAGATGGAGAACAAGCCATAGGATGAAAAATAACGGCGTTTTGGCGCAGGTACAGCCAACTCGCACTAGCTAATGCTACCTAGCAAAAAATATATAATTCGATACTAGAAGTCATAGGATTTAAATAATATTGCGATGTAACTGTACAGATCCCCCCCCCCCATTACTATTGATCAATCTAAGGCAATTCTGAATATTGATGCATATTTTAGTGCTGACATTTCTTGGCAAATAGCATTACACCGGCATCTTTACTTCATACATTCTTTATACATGAACATCAAGGGCCAGACCAAAGCCATTCAAATTCTTAGCCAGGCACAGCAATTAGTGGAAAGAACTGAAAATCCAGAAAATATCAACTGAATAGACACCACAGGTGAACAGTCAAGAGAACGTGGACAGTAGTTGGCACATGCGTGAAACAGTAGTGCTCCTCAGAGTGCTCAGTGCCTCCATGTGACAGCTGACCTGGAAGTGCTAGAGAGTGAGAGAGAGTGAAAGAAGGAGAGGACATCCACAGGCTGCGTTTCCATTCAGCGAGCCCAAGGCATGTGGGACAGAAGCGACAGTGAAGTTCCCCTTACATGTTGATCTAAGATCAGCCTTGCATTTTCCCTCCTGAAGGTTCATTTTAGGATTGGGGGAGGGTAAGCTGATCCTAGATCTGTGCATACAAGCAACATCAACCCATCCCTGGGAGAACAGGAAGATATTAGTGAGGCAGTGAGTGACTAAGAAAAGGGCTGTTGGTTAACATAACAGTGCCAGTCCATGCTACTGTACTGTAGGTATGTATAGTACAGGTATCAACCAGCACCTTGTGTCCTGGGGGGCTTTTCTGGAGACGCGGGGGAGATAACTATAGCTACTGGAGAGGAGGCGCCTGCGTCAGGGTCTCCTGTGGGCGAGAAAGGGTCTCAGCAGGGAGAGGGGAGAAGACACATAAACCCCCCCCCACACGGACAGAGTGGAAGAGGAACAGGGCTGGCTGACAAACATCAATAGATTCAGCTCTCTGACCATCAGAGCCCACAACACAGCTGCTAGGAAACAGGCTCACATCATAAGAGGCTCTAATGGATCAGACCACAGAAATGTCAATTTTTTTTGACTGATAACGTACATATTTTGGACCTATAATAAGTACATTAGTTTTATACAGTATGGGCCGGATTCCCTGACACAGATTAAGCACAATCCTGGACTGAAAAGCACTTTCAAATGGAGACTATCATATTTTTAAATCCAGAACTAGGTGTAATCTATTCCTGGGAAACTGCCCTATTTGTACAATAAATGCCTTGCCTGAAACAAAAACAAAAAAATAAATGTTTGTGATAGCTGCCTCACTGTATGTCACTGCACATTAATGCTTCATTAACTAAAGGCAGTCAGACTTCAAATAATAACAGAAAACATTGAGAAACATCGGTAACAACCTACATAGAGAACACAGAGCCAATCAACATAACTCCAGCTGACAGCCAACCAATAACGAGCCAGTCAATGTGAGGATGCATCAGCAAGTTTTACCGACTTGTGTCATTCAGCGTCCCGCTGTCAGACAAGCAGAAACTTCTTACACACACACACACACACACACACACACACACACACACACACACACACACACACACACACACGTGGAGTCCTATACACTTTGTAGTCCTATCTATATGGTATAGAGAGCAGAGTGGGAATGGTATGATGGAGGGTTCCTTACCAGGTCGGTTGTCTGACTCTGAAAGCCCTCCCCAGGACCACCTCTTCTGCTTCTGCTCCACTCTCTGGCTGCGCTCCAGGGTCCGCCGCATCACCGCCTCATAGTGCTCCTGCAGCATACACACACACACAGAGAGAGACGAGGGGCGAGACGGGGGGAGCGAGAGCGAGACGGGGGGAGCGAGAGAGGGGTGATAGTGAGAGAGGGGGGATAGCGAGCGAGAGATATGAGAGAGGGGGGAATGGAGAGGAAAAAGAGAGAGAGGGGGAGTTTAAGAGTTACGGAGAGAGAGATGGCACAGTGGCGGAATGCAAAGTCATTCAGAAATAATCTTGGTCTCCCAAACCAAAATAAACAAGGTCAAACAGATAATGGGACAAAAATGACGACATGAACATATGTCCCAGAATGATGAGTCGGTAACTCAAGGTGAAATGCTATTTTCCGTCTGACTAGCTGACAATAACAGTTCACTACAATATGACCATAGTGATGAGAGAGGGGGTGAGGGAGATCATTTTGAGAGATGTAAGATAACATCATATTTGAGAGCGATCAAGCCAAATTGTCTGTTCTGCTTTGAAACAAAGACACATATCACTATAATATCTTTTAAATTCTGAAATCTTTCAGATGTCACGACCAACACTAAATTGTTCTGGGGCCGTTGCTGTAGTGGTGAAAAGCAGCAGGCCACTAATAACAAAGTGTCTGGAATAAGAACTCTGAGGGACTGAGCTTCCTGCAGCAGACGCCCATGAAAAGAAGCTAAAACAGGATATGGTTTCATTCATAACAAGTACCAAAGTATGCAGACTTTATTGAAGTTCTTCACCCATGCTCTAACCGAGACATAGCATTAACTCTGCCAATTAGGCTACACCATAAAATACCACAGACCTGAGCAGTGAGCATGGCCACCTCGTGATGAGTTAAGTTCACCAGTACCAATTTAAATACATTCTTCTTGCTTACTTGTACATCTGCATAGCCTGGTTCAGACACATTTGTATCATTCCCAAACCACTGCATCTCAGGGCCTAAAATTTACACATGCCAAATACAGGTCGGTCAGCCGCGTTGGCGGGTGGTCTGGGCCCCACAGTGCAAGCATTTCACTCGCATTAGCGAATAAATAAGAATTAAGTAAAGTACGAGAACATTTATCACCAAAATAAATGCAGCAGTAATTGTAGCGGAAATACATTTTTCTCATCTACCTGCCACAGTAGCTGGTGGACCAAAAGGTTCCATGCCCAGCACACACCAGAGTTGACTGGAATATATCCCAATAATACCAGCTGTATCTGTAGTGCCACGCTGGTGTTGAGGATGACCCCAGGGGCCCGTACCTTCTCCTCCTCCTGTTTCTGCTTCCTCTTCCCCTCCACGGCCGAGCGTCTCTGCTCCTCCTTCCTGCGCTGCTCGTCCAGCTTCTTCTGGCGCTCCTCCATCTGACGCTCCACCTGCAGCTTGGCCTTACGCTCCCGCTCCAGAATCTGAGTTTCCTTTGTAGCTAAAGATGGGTGGGGGGGGGGGGGGGTTGTGAGGATGCAAGTGTGGGTCAGTGTGAAAGGGTGTGGTGAAAAAAACACAAGGGAAAACACATTGGTTTGTTTACTTTGTGACCAGCCCAGAGGTCACCTCATTAAATCTCCCAGTAAAGTCCCTCTACACTCTAAAGAAGGCATTTCCTGTCTTAACAGGAAATGCCTCTGAGGACTTGCAATGTATGTACTTGTGTATGTTGCTAACCCAATGATTTGATTAGGGCTGAAATGGTCAGGGTCAGAGACTGGGCCCATTAAAGAGGATGTTACTAGAATGTTCTGTTGGATTCTGAACCACCATTCAGACTGAGCTCTTACCTTGCTGTCTATCGGCCTCCTCTCGTCTCTCTTTCGCCACTCGAAGACGTTCGTCTATCCTTAGTGCAGCACCATCAATGACTGCATGCACACACAGACACACAGGTAAGTGGGAACACACTCACTTTCACACACATGCGGTGGAGAAAGTGTGGACATGGGTGAAGCATCGTTGGTGGATTATAATGAGCTGCAGTGTCACTGAGTGAATCACCTGACAGGCAGATGTGTCCATCATGTGCCTACCTGACATTAATGCACTTTGAGTTATATTACTGTAACTGTGTTACGTGGAAATAGCGAGGAGATCGGTCTAATTTCCAAGCCCTTGCATAATTCAGGGAATTATTGATTTTGCACAAAAATAAAATTGTGATCGCGGAATCACGGAGGGACTGATTAGGCTACTCTGCAATGAATTACAGCAGGTAGGCCTAATTTATGACTACTGAGGTTAAGATCATGTTAGCGCATGATAAAAACATACAACATTAGCTAGGCCTCCTTGAAGAACGGCAGAGGCTTAGGGTGACATAGGAGTCATTCTGGTGGTATGTATGCTTGTGTAGACCTGTGCATAATATATACATGTGTGTGTACTCTATGTTCGTACATGTGTGTGTGCGTGACTGTGTGAGTTTATACAGATGCAGCAGGCAGGGGCTGTTTTGTTACCTGGCTGGGGAGACTTCGCTGCTGCTGCTGGGGATGGCGTGTTACCTGCTGCTGGGGATGCAGGCCCTGGGCTGCTCCCTGCTAGGCTGCGCCGCTCTTCTGCCTGTGCCTGCGCAGCTGAAGCTGTAAGCGCACACACACACAGAGAGAGAGAGAGACAGAGTCACGCGGTCTAGTATGATCAATAAAAAGAAATAAAAAAAGACATCTAACGAAATGAAAATGATTTTGGAATAACGAGCTGCTGAGCAAGCAGTTTACACTGTGCTTTGTTTATCCTCCATAGGAATGCATGTTCTAGAGAGATCCAGATGATTTAACACTACAGAACAATCCATCTAGTCAGCCTATAGCCACTAGCCTCGCCCTCATCAATGGTCAGCCAGGCAGCTGTACACAGGGCTCTGTGACACACTGGGTCAGATGGGCTTTGGTCACGACACTAAGTGCTGGGCTTTTCTATACAAACATCCCAGGAAGAACCTGAAATGTAAAAAAATGTCATGGCATGGGCCCACCATTGACTTTGTTATAATGTTTGAGTCACTAAGATAACATATGAACAAGGCATAAGCCATGGTAAAATGTGTAGAATTGCAGTTACTTTGTTTTAATACAGAATTCGCTCTCAGCCACATGACAAATGTGTAGAATTACAGGAAACTAGATTTTTTTTTAAATAAATAAAATTGTCAAATGTTCTCTTCCCGATGGCAAAATGTGCAGAATGAGGTAATGAGCATTTCGCAACAAAGCATCCTTCACTCATGCTGCCAAACATACCCTCGTAAAACTGACCATCCTACCAATCCTCGACTTCGGCGATGTCATTTACAAAATAGCATCCAATACCCTACTCAACAAACTGGATGCAGTCTATCACAGTGCCATCCGTTTTGTCACCAAAGCCCCATATACTACCCACCACTGCGACCTGTACGCTCTCGTTGGCTGGCCTTCGCTTCATAATCGTCGCCAAACACATTGGCTCCAGGTCATCTACAAGACCCTGCTAGGTAAAGTCCCCCCTTATCTCCGCTCACTGGTCACCATAGCAGCACCCACCTGTAGCACGCGCTCCAGCAGGTATATCTCTCTGGTCACCCCTAAAGCCAACTCCTCCTTTGGTCGTCTCTCCTTCCAGTTCTCTGCTGCCAATGACTGGAACGAACTACAAAAATCTGAAACTGGAAACACTTATCTCCCTCACTAGCTTTAAGCACCAGCTCCCAGATCACTGCACCTGTACATAGCCCATCTATAATTTAGCCCAAACTACTACCTCTTCCCCTGTATTTATTTATTTTGCTCCTTTGCACCATATTATTTATATTTTAACTTTGAACTTTCTTCAAACTACATATCTACCATTCCAGTGTTTTTCTTGCTATACTTTATTTACTTTGCCACCATGGCATTTTTTTGCCTTTACCTCCCTTATCTCACATCATTTGCTCACATTGTATATAGTCTTATTTTTTATCTACTGCATCATTGATTGTTGTTTTACTCCATGTGTAACTCTGTGTTGTTGTATGTTGTCGAACTGCTTTGCTTTATCTTGGCCAGGTCGCAATTGTAAATGAGAACTTGTTCTCAACTTGCCTACCTGGTTTAATAAAGGTGAAATAAATCAATAAATAAATAGTACAGGAAAGCTCATATACAGAGGATGAGAATCTGCGGGAGAAAACTCAGCCGGATATACACAATAAAACCAAAAGGCAGGTTATCAGTGAGTGGAAACTCCAAAATCAGGAACATGAAGTGGACTACAGAAGAAGACATACTACAGCTCTTTACATTAGCCCATATCAGTGTGGTTCTGACTGGAGAAGAGAAACCTCAAAAGACAGACAATGGATCTCTAAGTTCAACAGTCCTCCACTCCCAAACGGACTGGTATTGATGTATATCTTTAGCCATTGGCCTTTACAGAGCTGATAGCAAAAGTCAACAGGAGGACAAAACCAACATGACAAACAAAGCTGCATCAATACCTTAGTCTTCAATATGTTTCACTCAGGTCGTCACAGATGAATGACTCGGTCAAAGTCTGCTGATAATCCCATAGGAAGTGGACATCAGTTTACTTTTCCTCTCATCACGCTTCACAGAGTGGGAATCCCAGTTAAGTGAAAAGTGTTCTAACGGCCTTATGACTGTCTGATTACCTTCCTAAGACTCAGATAAGCCTAATAGACAAATTAGCTAACCCACTGCCTCTGTAGAAACTGAGGGGTGCGCAGTATTAGATTACACATTTGGGGTGAGTGGTTAAATAGCGGTGTCTCGTGAGCTAGCAACTAACATCCATCCTGCCCTCAGGGGAATAAACAAAACACAATGAGAGGGTGTGAAATGAGATAAAACATAGGCCAATATACAGCTCTTGAATGTATGAAACAGAGGAGAAAATATATAATCCGATCCAAGTCGGGGGAGATAAGGAATCATCCACTAGACGAAGTTCAAAACCTCATCAAATCAGCCTAAAAGGGACTCTTACAACACACCATTCATCTGGTGTCCTCCTCGCCCTGCCAATACTTAGGCAGTTCTGTCACATGGCAACTGTTGTTCAGCAATGCAGAGTACAGCTTGAGAGACCAGACAAGGGCTTATGCATCTCACTCACTGTCGATCCAAGCCTCAATTCACACTCACTCCAAGCACCAAAGTCTTTTCAGTGTGGGATTTTTATTGTTTTATTTAACTAGGCAAGGCAGTTTAGAACAAATTCTTATTTTCAATGACGGCCTACCCCGGCCAAATCCGGACGACGCTGGGCCAATTGTGCGCCGCACTATGGGACTCCCAATCAAGGCCAGTTGTGATACAGCCTGGAATCGAAGCAGGTTCTGTCGTGACGACTCTAGCACTAAGATGCAGTGCCTTAGACCGCTGCGCCACTCGGGAGCCCTAAGTCAGATGAACTTGTGAATACCTTCTTACGTTTCTGCGTCCAGTATGAAGGAGGTTTGAGGTAGATTTGCAAACCAATGCCAACTAGCGTTAGCACAATTATTGAAAGTCTATGGGAACAGCTAGCATGCTAGTTAGTAATTGCGCAAACGCTAGATAGCAACATCCTACAAACTGCACGCAGACACATAAAAATGGTATTCACCAGTTCATCCGACTCTGGGGAAGTAGATAAAAAGGGCTTCATTGCCAAAATCCAGAACAATGCTTTTAAAAAGATTGCAGTCAATTTCATAATGACCAACTTTAGGTTAGTAGTTCCTTTACATGAACACTTGGGAAATATATTGACCACATTTATCAAATGAAAGTCTGTGGTCTGTCATCAGGGGCCAGGTCTGAGGTAGCATGTCATGTAGTTGGGCAGGGCTCTGGGTAAAAAAAGGTAAAGAATTCACACTGCCCTTGCCTTTGAACGAGGACTTAACTTTACTGCCAGTTCAATTAAACTTTTTTAGGTCCGAATAGTCTTTGCATTCACATTGCTATGTTTAGAAAGCAACCAAGATATACTTAACAAAAATATAAAAACGCAATATGCAACAATTTCAACGATTTTACGGAGTTAGTGCATATAAGGTAATTTGCCAATTTAAATGAATTGAATAGGCCCTAATCTATGGATTTCACATGACTGGGCAAGGGTGCAGCCATGGGTGGGGGAGCCAGGCCCAGCCAACTGAGCTTTTCTCCACCAAAGGGCTTTATTATAGACAGAAATACTCCTCAGTTTTATCAGCTGTCTGGGTTGCTGGTCTCAGACGATCCCGCTGGTGAAGAAGCCGGATGAGGTGATCTGTGGTTGTGAGGCCAGTTGGACGTACTGACACATTTTTCTAAAATGACATTGGAGGCAGCTTATGGTAGAGAAATTTACTTTCAGTTCTCTGGCAACAGCTCTGGTGGACATTCCTGCAGTCAGCATGCTAATTGCACACACACTCAAAACTTGAGACGTCCGTGGCATTGTGTCGTTTGACAAAACTGCACATTTTAGAATGGCCTTTCATTGTACCCAGGCGCACATGTGTAACGACCATGCTGTATAAATCAGCTTCTTGATGTCACACCTGTCAGGTGGATGGATTATCTTGGCAAAAGAGAAATGCTCACCTACAGGGATGTAAACAAATTTGTGCACAAAATTTTAGATTATTTTTGTGCATATTTTTATTTCAGCTCATGAAACATGGGATCAACACTTTACATTTATATTCTGTGTATTTTTCCAACATTCCCTCAATGCACTCTGGGTAAAAGTACAGGACAAGCCACTCCATCAGAATGTGCTATCGGACAACTAGATATACTGTACCTACTTACATTTTGGAAGCTAATAGATAGCATTTCGTTAAAAGATGACAATTGTAATCAGAAGATACAATAATATTTAAATTTTAACATTAAAATACCAGTAGAATAACTGCTGATTAAATAATGCTGTAGGCCCAATTTAAAATTATACACCCAATGTAGGCTACTGCCCCTTTAAGAGCTAGAACGGATTTTGTACCCATGTTATGATTTACATTTACATTTTAGTCATTTAGCAGACGCTCTTATCCAGAGCGACTTAGTAGTGAATACATACATTTCATACGTTTCATTTTCATTTCATGTATTTTTTTGGACTGGCCCCCCGTGGGAATCGAACCCACAACCCTGGCGTTGCACACACCATGCTCTACCAACTGAGCCACAGGGATTCTCACCAAATATGTTGTCTTCTCACTATTCAAACCCCACAATCAATAAACAGCTTATGAAGCTATTTTAGCCTATAGATCAACATATTGCAAAGAAATAATCATAACATCGTGTCAGTACAAAGCGGTATTTTTGAATTTCTGTGCATCCTTGACAATCTCTAATTAATATCCATAAACAGCACACTTTTTTCCCCACGAACCTGCACATCATCTTCTCTCACCAGTGTGAGGGGTTATGGCAGGGGAAACGGTGTTGCAGTAGTCTACTGTGTGGTGTGGGAATAATGACAAGCGAACCTGGAGAGCTTTGTGTTCACATTGCCCCAAAAAAGGGACCAGATCACAGAATTCAAGCAAACCAAACTCAGACAACCTATCGAGATGGTCTCAGTTCAATTCACATCTGGGGCTCTTTTGAGGGGTCTGAGTTCCTTTGGAGTGTTCATACTCTATTCATAGACAGACTCTTGGTCCAGGTAGTGGTCATTCAGATTGTCGATCCAAAAAGAGTTCCACTGAAGACAGTCATCTTTAAAAGAAGTTGAAATAATTCCCTGCTTGTGTGATAGCGTGATTAGAAGTAGGTGCAGCCTGCCCTCACAGACGCAGATTAAAAGAGCAGGCCAGAGGACATAGAGAATATGCAAAAGGGATTGTCTGAGTCACTGTCCTCATCCTCTCGGTCACTCACAAAGGAGGACAGTGGGCAAACAGTGAGCCCTCTCCTCCAGCACAAAGCATGCAAATAACAGTACACCATAGCAACAATAAAGGACTGAGTCCCTGGTTACACCATCTATGCTCCAGTCCATACCCATTAACCCTGCCACACCTGGGAGGCTAGTGATACCATCAATTTATCCTAAGTTAATATTGGTCATAGACTAGCCTACATTAACTGGACAATGCAATAGGGGTTTCAATTGAATATAATGCTTTTATTCAGGTCTTTTCACCACAGACTTATACGCATTTTACATTTTAGTCATTTAGCAGACGCTCTTATTCAAAGCAACTTAGAGTAGTGAGTGCATACATTTTCGTACTGGTCCCCTGTGGGAATCGAACCCACAACCCTGGGTTCGAGCCATGCTCTACCAACTGAGCCACACAGGACCACGTATTGTAGAACTGAAAGAGCCAGGTGTCCTTGTGCACACTGAAAGGAGCTGACAAGAGGAGGGAGAGGGCACCTGCATCCATCACTATGGAGATTTGCATTGATAAGCATACATTAGACCCGAGTGGGCTGGCTGCAGTAAATCAGACAGACTGGATGACGCAGCACAAAGCCGGACAAGAGCGTGGGTGGCGTTTTTATAACAGTAATGACAATGGGGACAACAGCAATGGTGACTGAGTGAAGGTATTAAGCAAAACCATTAGCACACACACAACAAATTTGCCTGCCTAGCCGATGTCAATTGGAGTTACGTTTCAATGGTATTTTATCTACGTTTCAATCAGGTTTCAGAAAACAGCATGGCACTTCTACTGTAGCAACAAATGTTGTTAATTATATCATTGATGCCATGGACAAGAAACGGCACCCTTATTAATCGATCTGTCAAAGGCATTTGACACAGTTGATCACGACATGTTGCAAAGACTTGCCAACACAGAATTATCTGATCAGGCAGTCTCTTGGTTCAAAAGCTGCGTGTCAGAAACTGGACAGAGTTCTGATGGCAAGTCACCAGATAGGTTAACTGTCCAGAAGGGGGCAGGACCACTGTTCAC
The DNA here is from genome assembly GCF_965601325.2 of Salmo salar. NCBI lineage: Eukaryota > Metazoa > Chordata > Actinopteri > Salmoniformes > Salmonidae > Salmo > Salmo salar. The sequence continues at coordinate 76,384,284 of NC_138299.1, read as the reverse complement.
TATTTATATTAAAGGGACACTTCTGGATTTTGGCAATGAGTCAGATGAACTTCTGGATACCATTTTTGTGTCTCTGTGTCCAGTATGAAGAACGTTGGAGGAAGTTTTGCGAGCCCATGCTAACTAGTTTTAGCACAATTAGAAATCTATGGGTATAGACTTCAAGTCATTGCGCTAACGCTAGTTAGCATTTGCGCTATCACTAGTTAGCAACTTTCTTCAAACCGCACACTCATACAAAATGGAATCCATGAGTTCATCGGACTACGGGGAAGCAGATAAAGGGCCTCATTGACAAAATCCCGAAGAATCCCTTTAATAATGTTGGTATAATAATGACGTGTCAAATGCTAGTTTTCATTTTTATGCTGACGACAGTTATTTATTGTTGTGCCGCAACATTGAATAAGGCCTTTGAAGAACTGCAATCTGCCTTTACTATTGTCCAGACTCAGCTCTGTCAGCTGAAGTGGCTTTAAAATGCTGAAAAAAACAAAGTTGATGGTTTTCACAAAATCTAAGATGAAACCTCAGACTCTCCCATGTATAGTCACTATGCAGATAGAGTATAAGAGAAGCAACTTACAAGTACTTGGGGTCTCTTGATAGATGAGTGTCTCACCTTAAAACCCACATCGAAGGTTCAAGTTGGGTTTTTATTTTCATAATAAGTCATGTTTTTCTTTTGAAGAGAGAAAGAGGCTCGTTTCCGCTACTTTCGTGCCTGTAATTGATTATGGTGATATCTTGTACTTGTTTGTCCCTGTGACATCATTACGCATGCTGGACACTAACATGGGGCGAATGGGAACAGTTCCATTAAATTAGAGCATGGCACTCCCCCTAGAATTGAAAAGAGGAACTAGGCAAGGTTGCCCAATTTCACCTTAACTCTTCCTACTTGCAACCCAACTTTTACAAGTTTTGTTAAATCCAGCGATATAAAAGGGATCTCTATTGCTGACAGAGATATCACCAGTAAGCTTGTAGACGACACCACCCTCTTTTTGAAAGATGCTGACCAGATTCCTAGAGCAGTCGATGTGATAAATATTTTTTCCAAAGCATCTGGTCTTTGCCTTAAGTGTGAATTGTTTGCTGTTAAAGACTGTGTGATACTCTCTATATGCAATATTCCAGTCAAGGAAAAAGTAACGTACCTTGGGATTACCATGTTGATCTAAGGATCAACAGACAAGATGCTCATTAAATGTCATACCTATTTTTGAAAAGAAAAGTTTAACCATTGGTTGCTGAGGGATTTATCCTTGAAAAGGTCAAGTATTGCTTTCTAAAGCTATCTCCAGACTTACATATGCAGCCCAGTCCCTACAGCTTAACAAAATAAGTAAACCGGTTGACTAGATGCTCTTCAACTCCATCTGGAAAAATCATACACATTATATTACGAAATCTGTCGCTATGAACACATGAATATGGTGGTCTCATTTTTTTTGGGTTTTCATACTTTGAATAATACTTAAGATAAATTGGGCTAAACATTTCCTAAAGAATACAACTTCAATTTGGAATTTCATCCCTCATATCTTCTCCCGTTTAGGTGGCTTCAATTTTGTGTTACTTTGTAACTATAACAATGATTAGATTCCTACAAAATGATCTGCTTTTCATAGACAATTATTCTTAGCGTGGTCGTTAATATATAAACAATTTTTCCCAGCATAGGCATTTCATTTGGAACAATAAGGATATTTTGTATAGAAACAAGTCTATTTTTTTTAAGAACTGGTTTAATAATCATATCCTGCTGATGAGTCAACGTTTTAATGCAGAAGGGTTGTCAATCATTATAAGGAATTTCTCTCTTTACAATATCCCTGTCACACCTAGAGAGTTCACCATAGTCTGATGCTATTCCATCTGGAACTCTCATGTTGTTTAGAGGTGTAACCAGACCTCACCTTCTTGACATACCCTCACTTAATCCAGTTGACTCTCCAATACAAAAAATGTGTTTCTCCTTGCTCCCTCAGAACAACAGATCCATCCCTGCTTTATTTAAAAGGGATATAGAATCAATTTCTCATGTCACAACTTACTGGAATACATTTGTCAATAATATCTGTTGGAGAAAAAGTCTGGTTATTACCACACAAATACCTGCTCGTTAACAAGGTCAAAGAGGTCTCTTTCAGAATGATCCATAAGTATTACCCTGCGAATCATTACCCGATGAAACAAAAAATACATTAACTGTACTTTGTGTTGAGCATCCAGAAAGAGTTTTGCATTTATTTTGCCATTGTCTGCTGGTTTTTCTGCAATAAAAAAATAAATACAAATAAAAGCCATGAGGAGCTAAGGTTTGTTACTAACTCCAAAGCTCTCACATCACTGTATCCTCTACATGAGAGTGGGTTGGCCTTCGTTAGCTCTTCAGAGATTAAATCGTTGGTACATTTTTATTTATAAGGCCATATTGAGACAACTACCATTTTACTTTTGTAACTACATTGTCTAGCAGTCAAATGAAAACTATAATCTGTGCACAGATGAATGTGTCTAGTTGATTGTGCCTAAGGCCTGTACAAAGCTAGGTCAAAAAGCTTTTTAGGACTCTGCCCCTTCCACTTGGAACATGCTTGAAAAGGTCCTAAAATGACAGGAGCTCATCCCATTTAAAAATGTGTTTAAAGTTAGGTTGAACACTATGATGGAAAATAAAAGAGGGCTATCAATGTTTTGACCCACAGTTGCACCACACTTTCCCACACCATCTTGCTTTTCTGTATGTAAATGTATGTTTTTTTTTAAACTGTAGTGCTTCGTGTTTTATGTTGTAAATGTGTCTGCAACTTTGTGTGCTGCCATTTTGGCCAGGTCTCTCTTGTAAAAGAGACTGAGATTAACAATGATACTAACCTGGGGAAAAAATATGTTTTATTTTATGTCCACAACTAAAATACAATATGTTTAAAAACAACCTACTTTTTTTTTCATCAAACCATAGAGGACATACAATTTTCATTAGCCTATGCAGCGGCACTACATTGCTGCGATGGGGGAAACACCTCAACCGATTAGTCTGTAGTACCTAACTTATCCTATTAGGCAGTTAGGGTACAGTATGCACTGCAACAGCTTTGCTGTCTATAATAACACACAACATAGTAAATAGACTGGCTATATTGATTAGGCTAGCTAGGCTAGGAAACATCCCCCAAGCAGAGCAGTTAGGGGAGGCAGTAAAATCCAACTCATCAGGGGGCTCCCGTCTTGTCCTGGAACACTCATCATGGCTCCACAGACAGGGCAGTCACTGGTCATAAACAGGAAGCAGGCCAGCCTGCACCATCATGCAGCTGCAGTTCTGTTCACAGCCGGACAAAACCACCAGTAGTCAAACAGGAAATGTCTAACTTCAAAGCACTATGGGTAATGAACACCAATATAAAAGAGTATGAGGCATATAACCTTGTGTTCATAAATTACATACTATTCACAATAAATTTACATTGGGCCACTGCTGAAGAAGACATGCTGACTGCTGCGTTCGTGCCTCTTGTGCAAAGCCACAGTGAGATTGACACCTCAGTGCTCAGTACCAGTCAGCCAAAAATAAAGCATAGAGTCCAGCCACTCGTCAGTAGACAGGGCAAAAAGAAACAGTAACAACTACAGCCCCCCCACCCCACTCTTAACACAACCACACACCCACCCACCACTCCACACACACAAAAATATCAGTCAGAGACAATAGTGAGTTCAGTGAAGTGACCTCTCATTCCCTCTGGGGCCCAGCAGTAGCAGTGGTTGGGTGTTTCTTGGCTAGCAGGAAGTGCAGTACTGCAGATGACTGGAGGGGAATGTGTCCACACTGTCTAATAATGACAGCCTTCACCGGGCACAGCTGTGAGGAGGGTGCACACACACAGCAGATCTTGTCCAGGATTATTGGGGACACATTTACTCAGAGGTAAGCCGGGGCTATTTCCAGAGCCACCGGGATGATGACACCTTGACGACAGCAGGTTGAGCTCCATTCTCACTGGCTAATGACAGAATGCCCTGACCAGAGTTGGGCTCGTTAGGGTTCACACAAGGACTGTCTCAGATGTGTAACCCACACATCACGTTTCATCAGCATCACTCATGGCAGGCCAACAAGCACAATGGGGTGGATAGGCCTAGGCTCAATGCTTATACAGCCAACTGATACAAAGCATCTAAACTCAACAAAAAATAAATGTCTTCTCACTGTCAATGGCATTTATCTTCAGCAAACTTAACACGTGTAAATATTTGTATGAACATAACAAGATTCAACAACAGACATAAACTGAACAAGTTCCACAGACATGTGACTAACAGAAATGGAATAATGTGTCCCTGAACAAAGGGCGGTGTCAAAATCAAAAATAACAGTCAGTATCTGGTGTGGCCACCAGCTGCATTAAGTACTGCAGAGCATCTCCTCCTCATGGACTGCTCCAGATTTGCCAGTTCTTGCTGTGAGATGTTACCCCACTCTTCCACCAAGGCACCTGCAAGTTCCCAGACATTTCTGGGGGGGAATGGCCCTAGCCCTCACCCTCCGATCCAACAGGTCCCAGACGTGCTCAATGGGATTGAGATCCGGGCTCTTCGCTGGCCATGGCAGAACACAGACATTCCTGTCTTGCAGGAAATCACGCACAGAACGAGCAGCATGGCTGGTGGCATTGTCATGCTGGAGGGTCATGTCAGGATGAGCCTGCAGGAAGGGTACCACATGAGGGAGGAGGATGTCTTGCCTGTTACGCAGAGCGTTGAGATTGCCTGCAATGACAACAAGCTCAGTCTGATGATGCTGTGACACACCGCCCCAGACCACGATGGACCCTCCACCTCAGAAATCCTGCTCCAGAGTAAAGGCCTCGGTGCAACGCTCATTCCTTCAACGATAAACGCGAATCCGACCATCACCAATGGTGAGACAAAACCACGACTCGTCAGTGAAGAGCACTTTTTGCCAGTCCTGTCTGGTCCAGCGACGATGGGTTTGTGCCCATACGCGACGTTGTTGCCGGTGATGTCTGGTGAGGACCTGCCTTATAACAGGCCTACAAGCCCTCAGTCCAGCCTCTCTCAGCCTATTGCGGACAGTCTGAGCACTGGAGGGATTGTGCGTTCCTGGTGCAACTCGGGCAGTTGTTGCCATCCTGTACCTGTCCCGCAGGTGTGATCTTCGGCTGTACCAATCCTGTGCAGATGTTGTTACACGTGGTCTGCCACTGCGAGGACGATCAGCTGTCCGCCCTGTCTTAGGCGTCTCACAGTACGGACATTGCAATTTATTGCCCTGGCCACATCTGCAGTCCTCATGCCTCCTTGCAGCATGCCCAAGGCACATTCACGCAGATGAGCAGGGACCCTGGGCATCTTTCTTTTGCCGTTTTACAGAGTAAGTAGAAAGGCCTCTTTAGTGTCCTAAGTTTTCATAACTGTGACTTTAATTACCTACCATCTGTGAGCTGTTAGTGTCTTAACGACCGTTCCACAGGTGCATGTTCATTAATTGTTTATGGTTCATTGAACAAGCATGGGAAACAGTGTTTAAACCCTTTACAATGAAGAACGGTGAAGTTATTTGTTAATTTTACGAATTATATTTGAAAGACAGGGTCCTGAAAAAGGGACGTTGCTTTTTTTGCTGATTTTATAAACTAGGCCTATCTTTGCTTTTCAGTGAGTCACTTACTACTCTATGTAGTCAGAATGGGAGGGCCATGGACTGGCCTCTTATTCAAATAATGTAGCCTACTTTTACTTCCCAAATCTTTCCACCATGGTGAGAGGACGGGAGGCTTTTGCATGAGTGGGCACATCCAAACTTCCATGATATTTTACTGCAACACATGAATCAGCTCTTATTCACCCTATAAAAAGAGTTGACCTGCCTGGGGCACGTTTCTCTGTGCTGTAATGCCTGCCATGGAACCAAACCGTGTCACTGTCGGGGGCTCTGCAATCTCAGACTGTAGCAGGTCATGACCTCTGAACTCAGGGTTAACCTCCTATAGAAGGCAGGGATGAGAGGAGCTCCTCCTAACTAGTTGTTTCTGTTTCATTGCTACAAGCTTCTGCACAAAAAAAGGCTAAACAATTTCCTCCTTCGGTTCCCTCAGAACAATTCAGAAATATTTTTCATGCTTTTGATTCTTCAGGCCAGGCAGAGCCAGGATTCAGATAGCCTTGCTAGGTTCCAGTCACAATCATCTGATCTGCACTCATAATGACAGTGTAGGTACAAACCACAATCTTGCGGAGATAACCAAGTATTTGTGTGTTTTAACGCTGTACTGGATTCCAGCCATTCTTTTGTTAGCCTTCCTATGTATGAACACAGTGCGGTTGGGGTTTTCAAACCTCCCCACATCACCCTCTTTCTCAGCAGTCCACTGACAGGCAAGATTGAATATCTCTGGAAAATACTTTCACAAAGACACATTTCAGTGGATATAGCTTTCAGAGTGAAAATAGTGAATGAGAAAGTGGATGAAGAAAAGATACGACCTAGTTTCAGAAACACCCCTTCACACCTGGTATGTTGACGGAAAGAAAGACTAGCATTTCAGCCCAGTCCAACAGTTTGAGTACAAAACAAACTGGGCATTCAGACCTTCTGATGCAGACACACAGTAAACATCTGTGCATTTGGCTGCCACTCAGGAAGAGGCCCAGCTTACGACGTAAAATAACTTCTGTGTAAAACAATGTTAAGACATAGAAAAAGTGTTGGCTTATACAGCAATTTTGCAGTGAAAAAGTGGAACCAAATACCCAAGAAACAAACAAACAGTCTTATCATCCCATGAGCAGCTTTGTGGACTTTTGGTTCAGTGTCTGTGGAACTCAGTGCAAAACCACGTCAGACATCGTTATGTAGATCGAATCCCTGAGCTGACAAGGTAAAATCTGTAGTTCTGCTCCTGAACAAGGCAGTTAACCCACTGTTCATAGGCCGTCATTGTAAATAAGAATTTGTTCTTAACTGACTTGCCTAGTTAAATAAAGGTTAAATAAATAAATGTAGCAGCTAGCTACCTTGCCAAGACAACAGAATCTGTCACATGTCAACAAGCTTAAACAAATAGCTTTAATTTCAGATTCTCTTCACTGCTTGAATACCAATGAGCCACATGCAATGAGGGGAAACTGTGCATTGGTGACTTGTCTCTAGAGAGGAATTAGCTAGGTAGGCAAGCAACACAAAAACCACACCATAACTTCCTCTCAAATCCCATGAAACCACCAATCACCTCCCAGTTCCAGGTCAAAACCTGTCAACATCCAAAGCCCACAGGAACACTCTCATACAAAGCCCTCAGGAATACCACAACAAACGTCCTCTCTGGGCATTAAGACAGGCACAAAAAATTGCAATACTTACGTAGCTAACGTTACTTGCACATAATTGTTTTAGAATTAGCCTAGCGTCATTTAACATGACAACAGACAATTTGTGTGGTTTACACTACAGTTTCGTGCAGCCTAGTAGCTAGACAAGTTGGAAAATTGCTTCCTTAATCAGCTAGCTACCGTAATGTAATAAAATTACTCGAATAAACTGCCCTCTCCAGGGTCATCTGGTTAAACTGGCTAGTTAGCCAACCACAAAATACGGTTTGCGCCTTCGCAGACAATGGCTAGCAAGTCATTAGCTAACGTTAACTCCTAGCTTGAACTTGGAGATGTCAAAGATGACCCATGAAGTAGCTACTGTAGCTAATGTTAGTTAAATTAGCTAGTCAGAAAAGAGGCACTGTTATGACGCTAGCTAACTGTATAAATTCGCTACCCAGCTAGCTAAGTTAACTATGCTTATTGGCAAAAAAAATATTTAGTTAATAATTAGCTAAATAATTAGGCAACTATTTCAACAAGTTTGATGTGTAACGTTAGCTAGGTAGCAATTTATGGCGCCTCAACAGCACGCACGCACACAGATCCGATCCAACCGGTGATTACATTTAATTTTGGATCCAACAAGGATTGGCTCTCTGGTTCTGCTACTTTGGCTAACTCCGTTAGAGTAGGTTTTAATGTTAGTTTACAATAAGTACATTCAATAGGAACGTTGTACTAGTTACATATAGTGCAAAATAAACGACCCGGTAAACGTTGATTTTCATGCAGCTAGCTTAGTAGGGTGTACAGCTAGCTTTCAAACTAGCCGGAGGGGATCAGAGTTGCGGACTTCCAACCCCTTTTGTCAGCGGATAAGGTTACCTCGCTAGCCACAAAACATGTTCAAACTGAGTAGGTTACCGTTAGAGGGGTCACTTAGCAAGCAACGTAGAGGAAATTCGACTTCATTAAGTAGCTACATTGGCACATCAATAATTAGTTATGCTAAGTGTATTCCTTACCCATTTGAGCTCGCAACCCCTTCAGAGATGTTGCACCCTCCGCCATTTCTATTAAGTTTTCCTTCTCAATGTTTTTTGGACAACAGATGCGCGCATAATACGTACGCGGTTACGTGGACATCCAAGTAAAACAAGGGAACGGGCCATAGATAGGCAATTGCGCCACCTAGCGTGAAAATCTATGGTTGTGAGAGGCAACAGCTGCTTATCAAAGTTTTCCATGTTGAATATAAAGTGTAATCAAACCACCCAGGGAATGATAGTGTGAATACAATTAATTAGAACTCAAACAGGAAGTAATATTTATGTCAGAGCATAAAAACTCAACTTTGTCAGATGCACTATAAAAGTTAGAGATGCATTTGTGTGTCAATCATATTGTTCTGTTTCTGTCATCACATTACATTAGAGAAGCAGTTTAGAGAAGTCAAGGCATTGGCTTCCTTGAGGACTTACCTTATGGAGAGAGTTGAAGAGTCTAAGGAGTTAGTTTCAGGAGGAACTGCTTTGCAGCAGTAGTGAACCAACCCCTCAAATAAAGAAAACACCACATCCTCCCTGCGCTCTGTCCTGTCTATTTTCATCTAACACTAACGCTTCTGTCCTACCCCATCTCACATGCCTTAGCCAGCGGGGACCTCATTCATTTTACATGGAAAACAGGATAAAAAAAGAATACATTGTGGGTTCAGTTATACTGCCCTGAATAATACAGAAGAGGTTATTTAACACTAACAACCATCACAAATCATGGAAGTGTTAGTGAGAGGTTGGGCCGGTATAGCTGTGAGATACCATAAACTCTATACCGGTATTCATCATAGGCTCATAGCCTTCCCATTAACATGATTAAAGGGATGCTTCAAGATTTTGGTAATGAGGCCCTTTGTCTACTTCCCCAGAGTCAGATTAACTTGTGGATAGTATTTGTATGTCTCTGTGTCCAGTATGAAGGAAGTTAGAGTTAGCTTCGCATTGAAAAGCATGCTAGCAGATACCCATAGACTTCCAATCATTGCACTAAAGCTAGTTAGCATTGGCTCGCGAAACTACCTCTTACTTCCTTCATACTGGACACAGAGACATACAAATCTTATCAACAAGTTCATCTGACTCTGGGGAGGTAGATAAAGGGCCTCATTGCCAAGTCTCTGTGCTTTGCATCCTGTGACTCAGATGAAAAAGTAATCTAGGTCACATTACAATGCTGACTATTCACACCTTACAGTATGCAGACAAATTATACCATTCTGTCTTGCGCAACAGAAAATAGTTCAAGGGTATTACATATATAATGGCTATACATTGAATGGATTCATTTAACCCACAGTGAACAAGCAATAGCAGTTTCTAGCCCAAAAAAATCAAGTTTCAAACTGTCAAGTTCTGCTCCCTTTTCCGTTTGAGTTGTTTTACTAAAGGAACATTGACATAATTGGATATCATAAAACAAGCTGGCAGCCCCACTGTCTAACAATAAGTTGCAGAACTAGAACATTATCCAGGAGTCTCATGTCAAACTCTGCACCATACTGGTGTCCCTAGCCCATGGTGTGACATACCATGATGAGGATTCAGGTCATAGTGCTACGTACAGTACACTCCCCTACATATTTATTTGTACGGTGAAGCTAAAACGTTTGATTTGGCTCTATGCTCCAGCATTTTGGAATTGAGTTAAAATGGTTCATGTGAGGCAACAGTACAGAATGTCACCTTTTATTTGAGGATATTTTCATTCATACATATCTGTTCTACCGTTTAGAAATGAAAACACTTTCTGTACTGCATATAGTCCCCCCAATTGAAGGTGTCATAAGTATTTGGACAAATTCACTCATTAGTAGTCAAAATGTTTGTATTTAGTCCCATATTCCTAGCACGCAATGACTACATAAAGCTTGTGACTCTACAAACTTGTTGGAAGCATTTGCAGTTTGTTTTGGTTGTGTTTCAGATTATGTTGGCCAACAGAAATGAATGGTAAATAATGTAGTGTCATTTTGGAGTCACTTTTATTTTAAATAAGACTATAATATGTTTCTGAACACTTCTACATTAATGTGGATGCTACCATGATTACCGATTATCATGAATGAATAGTAAATATTGAGTAAATATTAAGGTGTGAGAAAGTTACAGAGGCACAAAGATCATACCCCCCCATGATATAAAATGCTAACATCCCCTGTTATTGTAATGGTGAGAGGTTAGCATGTCTTGGCTATATGATATTTGTGCATCTGTAACTTTCTCACACAGTATTATTCACAATTCATTCAGGATGCTCCGTAAAGTGAGTCCAAAATGGCATTTCTACTGGGCACAACATAATTTGCAACAACCAAAACAAAGTGCAAATGTATCCAACATGTTTGTAGAGTCACAAGCTTGATGTAGTCATTGCGTACTAGGAATATGGGACCAAATACCAAACTTTTGACTACTTTACTACTTCTACATTAATGTGGATGCTACCATGATTACAGATAATCCTGAGTGAATCAGGAATAATGATGAGTGAGGAAGTTAGACACACAAAGATCATACCCCCAAGACATGCTAACCTCTCACCATAACCAATAACAGGGGAGGGTCATATTTCTGGGGGTATAATATTGCTGATATATCGGAATATGAAACCAAATACTAAACTTTTGACTACTTTAATACGTGAATTCATCCAAATACTTCAAATGGGGGAACTAAATACATTATGTGATTTCATTTCATAATGGTAAAATAGTTTTGTATGAAAATACCCTCAAATAAAAGGTGACATTAAGTACTGTCGCCTCATATGACACATTTGATCTCAAATCCAAAATACTGCAATATAGAGACAAATGAAATGTTTTAGCTTCAGTGTACAAATAAATATGTAGGGGAGTGTATATGTCACAAAGGCCAAGTTGGGCTTTAATTGCTTGGAGTCATGGCAACATGTCCCTAGGGCCTGGACGTCACCGTGTGAGTGGCCACCAGAGCGCGATGTATCCTAGCAACGATGTCAAGGCGGGGCAGGAGGGCGGCTGCTTGGGACAGTAGGGTGTAGGTACTGGAACAGATCCTGGAACCCATGGAGGTTAGAAAGGACCTCAGGGGAGAAACCCAGGGAATAGCCCAGCCTCTTCATCTGGACCAACAAGGACACAAGAAGACAAGGAATTCAGTGTCAGTCAATTACTTAAATATTGGTGTCAGCGCAGTGATAGAGAGTTGAAAACAGTTTGACACAGAAAACCTGATTTCAGTTTAAGAAAACATACAGTTGGTCGTATGTTCATGTAAAAATCCAAGGGCATGAACTGATTGTGTAACAGCATTTAGTGGGCCACAGTAGTGTATTATTTGAACAGGGTAAAGAAAACGATCTCTCTCAGAGATACCACCAGTACCCCCCTAGTGGACTCACCGAGGGGATACTGGTGGTCTATCTGAGGGGATACTGGTGGTCTCTCTGAGGGGTACTGGTGGTCTCTCTGAAGGTGTACTGGTGGCCTCACATTGGGGGTACTGGTGGCATCTCTGAGGGGATACTGGTTGTCTCTCTGAGGGGGTACTGGTGGTATCTCTTAGGGGGTACTGGTGGACTCACTGAGGGGGTACTGGTAGTCTCTCTGAGGGGGTACTGGTGGACTCACTGAGGGGGTACTGGTGGACTCACTGAGGGGGGTACTGGTTCTCTCTGAGGGGGTACTGGTTGTCTCTTTGAGGGGGTACTGGTTGTCTCTCTGAGGGGGTACTGGTAGTCTCTCTGAGGGGGTACTGGTTGTCTCTCTGAGGGGGTACTGGTTGTCTCTCTGAGGGGGTACTGGTTGTCTCTCTGAGGGGGTACTGGTTGTCTCTCTGAGGGGGTACTGGTTGTCTCTCTGAGGGGGTACTGGTAGTCTCTCTGAGGGGGTACTGGTAGTCTCTCTGAGGGGGTACTGGTAGTCTCTCTGAGGGGGTACTGGTAGTCTCTCTGAGGGGGTACTGGTTGTCTCTCTGAGGGGGTACTGGTTGTCTCTCTGAGGGAGTACTGGTAGTCTCTCTGAGGGGGTACTGGTTGTTTCTCTGAGGGGGTACTGGTTGTCTCTCTGAGGGGTACTGGTAGTCTCTCTGAGGGGGTACTGGTAGTCTCTCTGAGGGGGTACTGGTAGTCTCTCTGAGGGGGTACTGGTAGTCTCTCTGAGGGGGTACTGGTAGTCTCTCTGAGGGGGTACTGGTAGTCTCTCTGAAGGGGTACTGGTAGTCTCTCTGAGGGGGTACTAATGTTCTCTTTTCAGTAAAGGCAAAACTCACTGAATCTTTCAATGAACAGTAGAAAGGCCCAGAGCAACAGAAGTAGTAGGTAGGTCGATGTGGAAGTCACTGAACCAATAAGAGCCATGGAGACATGAACCATATCCAGTGTCACTACTGTAGCTCAACAATACACACATAACCCTCATCTACACAACTAGTTTTACGACTTCATGTACTATTACTCAGTGTTCTCTGTAACTCCTTTGGAACTTCTCCTGGAAATAGTGATGGCCAATTCTGATTAAATGAAATTCTGTTGACTAATTCTCACTCTGAGAAGAATCACTTAAAAATCAACAGGAGCTACCAGTGGAAAGCTACGGTGATGTTGTAGTTGTTTGCTAAACAGCATTAATCTGTTGGCTGGCTGTTGACCTTGCCTGCTGTGAGGGCATGCACGACAGGTCCACGACAGGTCCACCATACATAAACACCACACATAAACACCACACATAAACACCACACATAAACACCACACATAAACACCATACATAAACACCACACATAAACACCACACATAAACACCATACATAAACACCATACATAAACACCATACATAAACACCATACATAAACACCACACATAATGATGTACGCAGAATGGCCTATAGGGATGATCATGACCAATCCTGTTTCCTTACTGCTCTCTAAGATTACAGTGGCTTCGGTTATCTTGAAAGTTATTGGAATAAAAAACTATATGTTTGATGTGTTAGAACCAATTCCATTTATTCGGTTCCTGACATTACTATGAGCCCGTCCTCCCCAGTTAAGGTGCCACCAGTACCCTATAGATATCGAACCCTGGGGGGCAGTTGTCACACTGGGCATTGTTGGTGGGTGACTACGCTGTACTCTCCTGGCGGTATAGCAGAATACACCGAATGCACTGCCAGCAGGAGGCTAACCCAGTCTAGGCACTGAATTGCCCCTCAGCACACGGCACACAGAAGCCCCCCTCTCCCCATCCCCATAGCCACAGTGCTGGGACAGTAAGCACAGGTGTAGGTTAACAGATACATAGACAGGCAGAAAGACAGATAGGAAGACAGGCAGACAGGCAGACAGACAGACAGACAGACAGACAGACAGACAGACAGACAGACAGACAGACAGACAGACAGACAGACAGACAGACAGACAGACAGACAGACAGACAGACAGACAGACAGACAGACAGACAGACAGACAGACAGACTAACTCCATTTGTTACGTCTGTTATCAGGTCCAGACAGGACAGGCCACACAACTGCCATTAAAGTGTAGAAACTGTGTCTGATTATAGCTGAACTCAGACAGTGCCGGCAGACAGGATGCCTGTGGAGAAACACAACACACACAAACCATTAATTGGCATAACTCTATGGTGAAATGCCCCCACAACATAACACAGCAGAGATGCAGAAACACTGACCTCCATAGACGAGGCGGCAGGGTAGCCTAGTGGTTAGAGCGTTGGACTAGTAACTGAAAGGTTGCAAGTTTGAATCCTTGAGCTGACAAGGTACAAATCTGTCATTCTGCCGCTGAACAGGCAGTTAACCCACTGTTCCTAGGCTGTCATTGAAAATAAGAATTTGTTCTTAACTGACTTGTCTTGTTAAATAAAGGTAAAACGCTCTAACCACTAGGCTACCCTGCTGCCTCGTCTATGGAGGCCAGTGTTTCTGCATCGGAGGCCAGTGTTTCTGCATCTCTGCAAGTTCGAATCCCTGAGCTGACAAGGTACAAATCTGTCGTGCTGCCCCTGAACAGGCAGTTAACCCACTGTTCCTAGGCCGTCATTGAAAATAAGAATTTGTTCTTAACTGACTTGCCTAGTTAAATAAAGGTAAAATAGACAGACCCTCAGTGGTCCTACAGTCTTGGCTGCTGAATGTGGAAGACAGGAAAGTGTTGAATACCCTTGCTCTAGGAGTTTCAACTTGGGTTTTTGGCAAAATGTCACAAACATTCTGTCAATGACAGGTGAATTCATAATGAATTACATTGAAGCCAATATTGATTTGATTTCAGAATTTCGGTTATATCCAAAGTCCAGTCACTATCACACTTATGCCAGGTAGGTGGCATTAATGCACCTTAACGTTGGTCTGCACAGTACCATAAACACCAAAGAAGAAGATGAGCCAGTATTAAAAAGAACAACAATAATCATACTAAATTCCCTGTATGCTTATTCCGAGTGTGTTCTCACTCAAATCTTATGGGTCCCATCGAGAGCATCCTGACTGGTCGCATCACTGCCTGGTATTGTCAGGGATTTCTTCGTCATCAGACGATATGGCGAAATCATCATCGGAAAATGAGGACCGATATGCAGCAGAGTTGAGATAGTTCATTTTGAACATTTAATGAACTCAAAAATGAACATACAAAATAACAAAAATGAACTCACGATTTCTAGACAGTCCTGTTAGGCTCACTCACGCTAAACAAGAAACAATCTCCCACAAATACACAGACAAACATACCCAACTAATATAGGACTTCCAATCAAAGGCAACACCACACAGCTGCCTTCAATTGGAAGTCCACCCCAATTAACTCAACGTAACTCAACATAGAAACAGATTACCTAGACTAAACATAGAATTTCATAAACAAGGAACAGTGCCCAAAAACCCCGGAATACATAAATCAAATGCCCTTTTAGAAAAACCTTCACCTCGAACCACATAAACCAAATAACCTCTGCCACGTCCTGACCAAACTACAATAACAATTAACCCTTATACTGGCCAGGACGTGACAGTACCCCCCCCCCCCCCCCCTAAAGGTGCTAACCCCGGAAGCACCTCAAAAATAACAAAAACCCCAACAACAACAAAAAAATCCCCCTAAACTAAAGGGAGGGAAGGGAGGGTGGCTGCTGTCAACGACGGCACTGTGCTACACCCCCCCTCCCCAACCCACCTATATCTGGAGGTGGCTCTGGTTCTGGCAGTTCCGGGCAGACGACCCACCCCGGTAGCTCCGGGTAGACGGGCCACTCGGGCTGGGACGGAGGACAGTCGGGCCACTCTCGCAGACCCGGAAGACAGTCGGGCCACTCTGGCAGACCCGGAAGACAGTCTGGCCACTCTGGCATCGCCGGGCAGTCTGGCATCGCCGGGCAGTCTGGCATCGCCGGGCAGTCTGGCATCGCCGGGCAGTCTGGCCACTCTGGCATCTCCGGGCAGTCTGGCCACTCTGGCAGCTCCTGACTAGTGGGTGGCTCTGGCGACTCTTCACTGACGGGCGGCTCTGGCGATTCCTCACTGACGGGCGGCTCTGGCGACTCTTGACTGACGGGCAGTTCTGGAGACTCTTGACTGACGGGCAGTTCTGGCGACTCTTGACTGACGGGCAGTTCTGGCGACTCTTGACTGACGGGCAGTTCTGGCGACTCTTGACTGACGGGCAGTTCTAGCGACGCCGGACTGGGATGACGCACTTGAAGCCTGGTGCGTGGTGCTGGTACTGGACGTACCAGACTGGGAACACGCACCTCCAGGCTAGTGCGGGGAGCGGGAACAGGACGAGTCGGACTGGGCTGACGCACTTCCGGGTCCGCACGAGAGACAGGAGCTGGAAACCCAGGGCTATGGAGGCGCACAGGCGGTCTTGATCTTACCTCCTGCACAACCCGTCCTGGCTGGATGGAACTAGTAGCCCTGTACGAGCGGGGTGCTTGTACAGGGCGGACTGGGCTGTGCAGGGGCCTGATGGTAGCCGTGCGTAGAGCGGGAGTTGGGTAGCCTGGTTCTCGGAGGCGTACCGGCGACCAGATGCGCTGCGCAGGCATCCTCCTACCAGGCTGGATGCCCGTTCTAGCACGGCACCTGCGAGGGGCTGGAATAACGCGCACCGGACTGTGCGTGCGTATGGGTGAGATAGTGCGCTCCTCAGCGAAACATGGCGCTCTCCACCTCATACGCTCCTCCATATAACCACGGGTAGCTGGCTTCCGGCTCTTCCAAGGCCTAGCCAAACTACCCGTGTGCCCCCCCAAATTTTTTTTATTGGGGATGCCTCTCGTGCTTCAACGCCAGTCGTGTCCCTCGGAAACGTTCCCGGTCCATACCAGCCTTTCGCCTTTCCTCCCTCTCTCTTACCACCTGTCCCCATGGAAGGCGATCCTTTCCTGCTTGGATATCCTCCCAAGTGTAGGAGCCTTCTCCCCCCAAGATCTCCTCCCAAGTCCATCTCTCACCATGGTCCAACTCAAAATCCCTTTGCTCCTTCCTCTGCTGCTTGGTCCTTTGGTGGTGGGAGATTCTGTCAGGGATTTCTTCGTCATCAGACGATATGGCGAAATCATCATCGGAAAATGAGGACCAATATGCAGCAGAGTTGAGATAGTTCATTTTGAACATTTAATGAACTCAAAAATGAACATACAAAATAACAAAAATGAACTCACGATTTCTAGACAGTCCTGTTAGGCTCACTCACGCTAAACAAGAAAAAATCTCCCACAAATACACAGACAAACATACCCAACTAATATAGGACTTCCAATCAAAGGCAACACCACACAGCTGCCTTCAATTGGAAGTCCACCCCAATTAACTCAACATAGAAACAGATTACCTAGATTAAACATAGAATTTCATAAACAAGGAACAGTGCCCAAAAACCCCGGAATACATAAATCAAATGCCCTTTTAGTAAAACCACCACCCCGAACCACATAAACCAAATACCCTCTGCCACGTCCTGACCAAACTACAATAACAATTAACCCTTATACTGGCCAGGACGTGACAGGTATGGCAACTGCTCGGCCTCCGACCTAAAGGCACTACAGAGGGTAGTGCGTACGGCCCAGTACATCACTGGGGCCAAACTTCCTGCCATACAGGACCTCTATACCAGGTGGTGTCAGAGGAAGGCCCTAAAAATTGTCAAAGACTCCAGCCACCCTAATCATAGACTGATCTCTCTGCTACCACACGGCAAGCGGTACCGGAGCATCAAGTCTAGGTACAAGAGGCTTCTAAACAGCTTCTACCCTCAAGCCATAAGACTACTGAACATCTAATCAAATGGCTACCCAGACTACTTGCAATGACCCCCCCCCCCCTTACGCTGCTGCTACTCTCTGTTATTATCTATACATAAGTGACTTTAATAATTCAACCCACATGTACAGTTGAAGTCGGAAGTTTACATACACCTTAGCCAAATACATTTAAACTCAGTTTTTCACAATTCCTGACATTTAATCCTAGTAAAAATTCCCTGTCTTAGGTCAGTTAGGATCACCACTTTATTTTTGGAACGTGAAATGTCAGAATAATAGTAGAGAGAATGATTTATTTCAGCTTTTATTTCTTTCATCACATTCCCAGTGGGTCAGAAGTTTACATACACTCAATTAGTATTTGGTAGCATTGCTTTTAAATTGTTTATCTTGGGTCAAACGTGTCGGGTAGCCTTCCACAAGCTTCCCACAATAAGTTGGGTGAATTGTGGCCCATTACTCCTGACAGAGCTGGTGTAACTGAGTCAGGTTTGTAGGCCTCCTTGCTCACACCCGCTTTTTCAGTTCTGCCCACAAATTTCCCATGGGATTGAGGTCAGGGCTTTGTGATGGCCACTCCAATACCTTGACTTTGATGTCCTTAAGCCATTTTGCCACAACTTTGGAAGTATGCTTGGCGTCATTATCCATTTGGAAGACCCATTTGCGACCAAGCTTTAACTTCCTGACTGATGTCTTGAGATGCCACTTCAATATATACACATAATTTTCCTCCCTCATGATGCCATCTATTTTGTGAAGTGCATCAGTCCCTCCTGCAGCAAAGCACCCCCACAACATGAAGCTGCAAGCCCCGTGCTTCACGGTTGAAATGGTGGTCTTCGGCTTGCAAGCGTCCCCTTTTTCATCCAAACATAACAATGGTCATTATGGCCAAACAGTTCTATTTTTGTTTCATCAGATCAGAGGGCATTTCTCCAAAAAGTACGATCTTTGTCCCCATGTCCAGTTGCAAACCATAGTCTGGCTTTTTACGGCGGTTTTGGAGAAGTGGCTTCTTCCTTGCTGAGCGGCCTTTCAGGTTATGTCAATATAGGACTCGTTTTACTGTGGATATAGATATAGCTTCCTCCAGCATCTTCAAAGGGTACTTTTCTGTTGTTCTGGGATTGATTTGCACTTTTCGCACCAAGTACGTTCATCTCTAGGAGACAGAACGTGTCTCCTTCCTGAGCGGTATGACGGCTGCGTGGTCCCATGGTGTTTATACTTGCTTACTATTGTTTGCACAGATGAACGTGGTACCTTCAGGCGTTTGGAAATTGCTCCCAAGGATGAACCAGACTTGTGGAGGTCTACATTTTTTTCTGAGGTCTTGGCTGATTTCTTTTGACTTTCCCATGATGTCAAGCAAAGAGGCACTGAGTTTGAAGGTAGGCCTTGAAATACATCCACAGATACACCTCCAATTGACTCAAATTATGTCAATTGGCCTATCAGAAGCTTCTAAAGCTATGACATAATTTTCTGGAATTTTCCAAGCTGTTTAAAGGCACAGTCAACTTAGTGTATGTAAACTTCTAACCCACTGGAATTGTGATACAGTGAATTGTAAGTGAAATAATCTGTCTGTAAACAATTGTTGGAAAAATGACTTGTGTCATGCACAAAGTAGATGTCCTAACCGACTTACCAAAACTATAGTTTGTTAACAAGACATTTGTGGAGTGGTTGAAAAACAAGTTTTAATGACTCCAACCTAAGTGTATGTAAACTTCCGACTTCAACCTATATATTACCTCAATTACGTATATAGCCTCACTATTGTTATTTTACTGCTGCTCTTTAATTATTTGTTACTTTATTGCTTATTTTTTTAATGTATTTTCCTTAAAACTGCATTGTTGGTTAAGGGCTTGTAAGTAAGCATTTCACCTGTTGTATTCGGCGCATGTGACAAATAAAATTTGACTCCTGTGTTGTCTTGGCTGTATGCTTAGGGTTGTTGTCCTGTTGGAAGGTGAACCTTTGCCCCAGTCTGAGGTCCTGAGAGCTCTGGAGCAGGTTTCCATCAAGGATCTCTCTGTACTTTGCTCCGTTCACCCTTGCGTCGATATTGACTAGTCTCCCAGTCCCTGCCGCTGAAAAACATCCCCACAGCATGATTCTGCCACCACCATGCTTCACCGTAGGGATGGTGCCAGGTTTCCTCCACACGTAACGCTTGGCATTCAGGTTGCATCAGATCAGAGAATCTTGTTCTTATGGTCTGAGAGTCCTTTAGGTGCCTTTTGGTTAACACTAAGCAGGCTGTCATGTGCCTTTTACTGAGGATTGGCTTCCGTCTGGCCACTCTACCATAAAGGCCTGATTGGTGGAGTGCTGCTGAGATGGTTGTTCGTCTGGAAGGATCTCCCATCTCCACAGAGGACCTCTGGAGCTCTGTCACAGTGACCATCGGGTTCTTGGTCACCACCCTAACCAAGGTCCTTCTCCCACAAATACTCAGTTTGGCCGGGCAGCCAGCTCTAGTTAGAGTCTTGGTGATTCCAAACTTCTTCCATTTAAGAATGATGGAGGCCTCTGTGTTCGAGGGGACCTTCAATGCTGCAGAAATGTTTTGGTACCCTTCCCCAAATCTGTGCCTCGACACAATCCTATCTATCTCGAAGCTCTACGGACAATTCCTTCGACCTCATGGTTTAGTTTTTGCTCTGACATGCAATGTCAACTGTGGGTTCTTACATAGACAGGTGTGGGCCATTCCAAATCATGTCCAATCAATTGCATTTACCACAGGTGGACTCCAATCAAGTTGTAGAAACATCTCAAGGATGATCATGTCACAGCTGTCTTCAGAAAAAGACCAAAATGCAGCAGAGTTAGTGTTCGTCATCTTGAATTTAATAAAATGAACACTATAACAAAAACAAACTGAGAAAACTGACAGCCAACAGTCCTATCAGGTGCAACCACACTAAACAAGAAACAATTACCCACAACCCCAAAGAAAAACACACACTCCTATATAGGACTCCCAATCAAAGGCAACTCAACACACCTGCCTTCAATTGGGAGTCCTAATCACCAACAACCATTCACACACACACAAAAACCCTGCCACATCCTGACCAAAACTAATCCAATTGCTCCCTCTGCTGGTCAGGATGTGACAGATCAATGGAAACAGGATGCACCTGACTTTGATTTTGAGTCTCATAGCAAAGGGACTGAATACTTATTTAAATAAGGTATTTTTAATACATTTGCAAACATAACTAAAAACAGTTTTTCACTTTGTCATTATGGTATTGTGTGTAGATTGCTGAAGATTTGTTTTTATTTGATCCATTTTAGAATAAGGCTGTAACGTAACAAAATGTGGAAAAAGTCAAGGGGTCTGAAAACTTCCCGAAGGCACTGTATGTACTTATAGTAGGGCAAAGTGACTAGATAAGTAAGGGATACACGCAGATGTTCTGTACATTACATAAGCGATGATCAACAAGAGGCTTTGCGTTCTATGGAGAATAATGATGGACGTGGAAGGTGTGTCCCACGACACGCTAGTGGAGATCACATTTCAATACTGAAGCAATGCTGCAAATTTCAGAGAGACAGAGAGCAAGGTTATTACAAATCTCCGCTGTTGAAAACCAAATGCTAGTCTAAAAGAAATGGTAGATAATGCCTAGATGCTTTTTACAATGTAGATCTAGTATATAAATTGCCTGGCTGAGTTGATGAGACAGTGGATTGCGCAGTCAGATGGAACAGAGTAAATAGGCATTTTAAGGTCATAGATTTAGCAGGTGGTAACTTGTGGAATAGACACCGTCTGGAATGCGGTTTTAACCAATCAGCACCCAGGATTAGAAACACACATTGTTTAAGATGTCAAGGCACCAGTCAGTTTCCCAACACTCCTTACTGATTCTTTGGACATGTCTGTCAGTTAGCTCCATACCAATCAACAGGAACATGTGTTATAGTCAGAATATAGTGACAAGACCAAGTAAATCACCCAAAACCACTCACCCAAAGCCTTTCACATACATTGAGTAGAATTATAAGTTGGGTAGATATTGTATATACATATTTCCATATTTGACGAACTAAAGTTGTAGATATCATGGTCAATCTGCCCTCCGTTGCCTTAGTTATGTTTACTGCTCTGTGTCTGATTAATAAGTAAGCCAGGACACAAAAGGAGAGGGCGTGGAGCTCTTCTCATAGAGAAAGACATTATAGTCTCCCTCATTCAACAAAGACTATTATCCCAGGAGGTCAACCTTTTCTCTTAAGCTTCCATTTGGTGTTATAGACATGTAAGAGACAGTTTATTCAACTCTCATTTGCTTGTTTTATCTGGTGAAGGACATTGCTTTTTGCACTGGGGGATGACACAGGTAAGTCATAGTTTTGTTTGCATGTACAGTACCTGTCAAGTTTGGACACACCTACTCATTCCAGGGTTTTTCTTTATTTTTTACCATTTTTACCATTTACCATTTTTCTACATTGTAGATTAACAGTAAAGACATCAAAACTGTGAAATAACACATATGGAATTATGTAGTAACCAAAAAAGATAGTCACCTGGAATGCATTTCAATTAACAGGTGTGCCTCGTTAAAAGTACATTTGTGGAATTTCTTTCCTTCTTAATGCGTTTCAACCAATCACAAGGTAAGGGTGGTATACAGAAGATAGCCCTATTTGGTAAAAGACCAAGTCCATAGCATGGTAAGAACATCTCAAATAAGCAAAGAGAAACTACAATCCATCATTACTGACCTATATACTGTATACATATATGTTGCAAAAAAGCTGTAAAAAAACTAAAAGATATTTGTCCTCCGAAGAGGGGGGGTGGTGGAGGGGTTAATAAAAAATGAATAAAGAATAATAGAAGAAGAAGAAACACATGAAGGTCAGTCAATCTGGAACATTTCAAGAACTTTAAAAGTTTCTTCAAGTGCAGTCGCAAAAACCATCAAGTGCTATGATGGAACTGGTTCTCATGGGGACCACCACAGGAAAGGAAGACCCAGAGTTACCTCCGCTGCAGAGGATACATTCATTAAAGTTAACTGCACTTCAGATTGCAGCCCAAATAAATGCTTCACAGAGTTCAAGTAACAGACACATCTCAACATCAACTGTTCAGAGGAGACTGCATGAATCAGGCCTTCATGGTCGAATTGCTACAAAGAAACCACTACTAAAGGACACCAATAAGAAGAAGAGACTTGCTTGGGCCAAGAAAAACAACCAATGGACATTAGACCGGTGGAAATCTGTCCTTTGGTCTGATGAGTCCAACTTTCAGATTTTGGTTCCAACCGCCATGTCTTTGTGAGACACAGAATAGGTGAACGGATGATCTCTGCATTTGTGGTTCCCACCATGAATCATGGAGGGGGTGGTGTGATAGTGCTTTGCTGGTGACACTGTCTGTGATTTATTTAGATTTCAAGGCACACTAAACCAGCATGGCTACCACAACATTCTGCAGCAATACGCCATCCCATCTGGTTTGCGCTTAGTGAGGCTATAATTTGTTTTTCAACAGGACAATGACCCAACACACCTCCAGGTTGTGTAAGGGCTATTTGACCAAGAAGGAGAGTGATGGAGTGCTGCATCAGATGACCTGGCCTCCACAATCACCCAACCTCAACCCAATTGAGATGGTTTGGGATGAGTTGGACCGTAGAGTGAAGGAAAAGCAGCCAACAAGTGCTCAGCATATGTGGGAACTCCTTCAAGACTGTTCAAATCAAATCAAATGTATTTGTCACATACACATGGATAGCAGGTGTTAATGCAAGTGTAGCGAAATGCTTGTGCTTCTAGTTCCGACCATGCAGTAATATCTAACAAGTAATCTACCAATTCCACAACAACTACCTTGTACACACAAGTGTAAAGGAATGAATACGAATATGTACATAAAAATATATAAATGAGTGATGGCCGAACGGCATAGGCAAGATGTAGTCGATGGTATGGAGTACAGTATATACATGTGAGATGAGTATTGTAGGGTATGAAAACATATAAAGCGGCATTGTTTAAAGTGGCTAGTGATACATTACATCAGGATGGCAAGATGCAGTAGATGGTATAGAGTACAGTATATACATATGAGATGAATAATGTAGGTTATGAAAACATTACATAAAGTGGCATTGTTTGAAGTGGCCAGTGATACATCTAATTACATCAAGATGGCAAGATGCAGTAGATGGTATGGCATACAGTATATACATATGAGATGAATAATGTAGGTTATGTAAACATTATCTAATATAAATAATATAAAGTGGCAAGTGATAAATTGATTACATCAATTTTCCCATTATTAAAGTGGGTGGAGTTGAGTCAGTATGTTGGCAGCAGCCACTCAATGTTAGTGATGGCTGTTTAACAGTCTGATGGCCTTGAGATAGAAGCTGTTTTTCAGTCTCTCAGTTCCAGGTTTGATGCACCTGTACTGACCTCGCCTTCTGGATGTTAGCGGGGTGAACAGGCAGTGGCTCGGGTGGTTGCTGTCCTTGATGATCTTTTTGGCCTTCCTGTGACATCGGGTGGTGTAGGTGTTCTGGAGGGCAGGTAGTGTACCCGGTGTACACTGCACCCGGTGATGCGTTGTGCAGACCTCACTACCCTCTGGAGAGCCTTCCTGTTATGGGCGGAGCAGCTGCCGTACCAGGTGGTGATACAGCCCGACAGGATGCTCTCGATTGTGCATCTGTAAAAGTTTGTGAGTGGTTTTGGTGACGAGCCGAATTTCTTCAGCCTCCTGAGGTTGAAGAGGCCCTGCTGCGCCTTCTTCACCATGCTGTCTGTGTGGCTGGACATTTCAGTTTGTCCATGATGTGTACGCCAATGAACTTAAAACTCTCCACCCTCTCCACTACTGTCCCGTCAATGTAGATAGGGGGCTGCTCCCTCTGCTGTTTCCTGAAGTCCAGGATCATCTCTTTTGTTTTGTTGACATTGAGTGCGAGGTTATTTTCCTGACACCACACTCCGAGGACCCTCACCTCCTCCCTGTAGGCCGTCTCGTCGTTGTTGGTAATCAAGCCACCACTGTAGTGTCGTCTGCAAACTTGATGATTGAGTTGAAGGTGTGCATGGCCACGCAGTCGTGGGTGAACAGGGAGTACAGGAGAGGGCTGAGAACGCACCATTGTGGGGACCCAGTGTTGAGGATCAGCGGGATGGAGATGTTGTTTCCTACCCTCACCATCTGGGGGCGGCCCGTCAGGAAGTCCAGGACCCAGTTGCACAGGGCGGGGTTGAGACCCAGGGTCTCGAGCTTAATGACGAGTTTGGAGGGTACTATGGTGTTGAATGCTGAGCTGTAATCGATGAACAGCATTCTTACATAGGTATTCCTCTTGTCCAGATGGGTTAGGGCAGTGTGCAGTGTGATGGCGATTGCGTCATCTGTGGACCTATTAGGTCGGTAAGCAAATTGGAGTGGGTCTAGGGTGTCAGGTAGGGTGGAGGTGATATGGTCCTTGACTAGTCTCTCAAAGCACTTCATGATGACGGAAGTGAGTGCTACAGGGTGGTAGTCATTTAGCTCAGTTACCTTAGCTTTCTTGGGAACAGGAACAATGGTGGCTCTCTTGAAGCATGTGGGGACAGCAGACTGGGATAAGGATTGATTGAATATGTCCATAAACACACCAGCCAGCTGGTCTGAGCATGCTCTGAGGACGCGGCTAGGGATGCCGTCTGGGCCTGCAGCCTTGCGAGGGTTAACACGTTTAAATGTTTTACTCACGTTGGCTGCAGTGAAGGAGATCCCGCAGGTTTTGGTAGCGGGCCGTGTTAGTGGCACTGTATTGTCCTCAAAGCGAGCAAAATACTTGTTTAGTCTGTCTGGGAGCAAGGCATTGTGATCCGCGACGGGGCTGGTTTTTCTTTTGTAGTCCGTGATTGACTGTAGACCCTGCCACATACCTCTCGTGTCTGAGCTGTTGAATTGCGACTCCACTTTGTCTCTGTACTGACGCTTAGCTTGTTTGATTGCCTTGCCTGTTGCCAGCCTGTTGGAAAAGCGTTCCAGGTGAAGCTGGTTGAGAGAACGCCAAGAGTGTGCAAAGCTGTCATCAAGGCAAAGGGTGGCTACATTGAAGAATCTAAAATCAAAAATATATTTTGATGTGTTTAACACTTTTTTGGTTACTACATGATTCCATTTAATAGTTTTGATGTCTTCACAATTATTCTACAATGTAGAAAATAGTAAAATAAAGAAAAACCCTTGAATGAGTAGGTGTGTCCAAACTTTTGACTGGTACTGTATATTGTACTCTTGTCTGATAACGGTTCTATTTGCAGATAGACTTCACTGTTCCTCTTTTCTGACATGATATTTACATGGAGAGATATTCCTCTTTTGTTTTAGACTGGTGATGGATTCTGCCAGGAGGCCCTGTTTCATAACCGTGTGTTTGTGGGTACTGGCAACCACCTGTCTTCCATGTTCTGGTATGGCCATAAATAAATCAAATCAAATTGTATTGGTCACATACAAATATTTAATGAAGTGATTATGAAGCAATTGTATAAACAATAGTGTAAAAGTAGTGTCAATAGAATGCATTATGGCTGAAGACTGAACTCCACTAGAGGAGGTTTTGTCCAATGTCAGTGTGTGACGTTGGTTCTGTGTTTGTGCCAGGCTCCCCGAGCCCCAGCCTGTGGGGAAAGAAGGCGGTGTTCTTGGGCCGTCCATGTATGTGGCAGCTGGGTAAGGAGTGTGTAATGCCCCCCCTGGAAGAGCTCAGTGTGTGTGTGCACCTGTGCCGGAAGATCGCAACGCCTGAGTGGACCGGCTTTGTGTACAAGGCGCCTGGCGCAAGGCAGGTAGAGCTGGGTCTTGCAGGCCGGGGAGGGCTCCTGGTGGCATGGCTGTTTGGGCAGGAGTGGTCGGTACCAGAGGACCTGCCCCTGGAACACTGGCAAAACGTCTGCCTCACCTGGTCCAGCAACTCAGAGAGGCTCAGGCTCTACATCAATGGGAGCAGTCGCCTGGACGCCCACGTTAACGCCAGCCTGTCCCGGCGACTGGCCCACAATGGCACCCTGACCCTGGGGGTGTCCCATAACATAGTAGATGGGGTGATGGAGTTTGAGGATGGGAAGAACTTTCTGGGGGACATCAGCCTGTTCAGGATGTGGGGGCGGGAGCAGATGGCTGAGGAGGTGAGGGCCCATAGCTGTGCTGATGGGAACGTGGTGAGCTGGGACACCCGCGACTGGGACTACCAGAGATGCCTACCTGAAGATGACACTAGCCTCCAGTGTGGTTAGCTTCCGTACTTATTGTCTTCTACTGTATTCTATTTTGAGTCCTATTGAGAAAGGCAGCCCTGGGCACCATTCTATTCTATTCAAAGGGCCCCACTGAACAAATGTACAGTAAAGGGGTAAAAAGGATTGTGACAAAATATGTATTCTTTGAGTAAGTAGGGAGATTTCATCCTCTTGATATAATGTTTGAGGGAACATCTGTAGGTAATGTGAGGAAAATCTGTATGTGATTTCTATAATGGAATATCTGGTTAATACCCTGTCTTCTCCGGTTGGATTGTCTCGGTCACCTTTCTCAGCATGGTCAATGTTCAAAATTAAAATGAGGGCCGTCATAGCACAACGGCACCCTCTTGACAAGCCTGTCAATTCCCCAGAGGACATCATACACAAATGGGTAAGAAGGATGTGATAAAGGATTGCTTTTTCCATTACATGAAGGTGCCATGATATTCAATCCCAGTTGAATATGAACCCTATTTGTCTCTTTTGTCATTTTCCATCAGCTGGGGACCATATTTCCTGGGAACATTTCTGTGCGTGACATCTTTGTGTCATCTCCAAGGTAGTTTCATGTGTCAATTGAACGGAATTGTCCATTGGAATATAATGTACAGCATTGCTTGAATGGGGGGTGTTTTTGTATGTGTGTGCGTGTGTATGTGCGTATGTGTGTGCAAGTGTGCGTGTATGTTTGTGGGTGCTTGTATGTGCGTGTACTATAGCGAAGCCATATCTATATGAGAAACCAACATGAAGAAGAACACTGTCTAGACTTTCAACAGTCGGTTGGATGCAATTGTTATTTTAACATACATCACATCTTGCGTGAGTATAGATGATGTGTGTTTGTGTGTGTTGAAGCAACCTAGAACATTGAAATGAACACTGTGTGGATACATGTCCCTTAGCCTAATCTCTAGTGTTATCTGTGTTCCCACACAGCCAGATCTGTCAAGTGGGCTATAATCCTAGTGTGCGAGACACAGAGAAAGCTCAGGTACGTCACTATCCAGTGCCTCATTTTGATTTTCTATAATGAGGATTGCAATATCCTCAGAGACGCACCGTGCTGATAGGGACAGCGCTGAAGGACTCCAGATAACGTTGTTATTCAACAGGACAGGCAGGAAACTAGCAGACAGGCTTTCATTGTAAACCCTTTTGTCAGGTCACAGACGAGGGGAAAGGTAAACTCATGAACAAGTAGGAGAATTGTAATTAAGAGACCTTACAAGTTAGAACTAAAATCATAAATATGTGTTTGTTTCCAGGAATCAAGAAAAATGGAGTTCAACTCAACTTCTGACAAGTGGTACGAGGAGAATGCATAAGTCATCTAAAAAGTCAATAGTATGCCAGCATGAGGATGTATAATGGACATTATAGTTTCTAGTCTGATGTTGTTGCTTCACTGTAGTGTCTCTCTCCGTAGTGTCAGCTGTCTGGTCTATGTGAGTGTTAGTCCTGAGACTGATGTTGGAGTTGCCCAGAATGAGATCTTTGGAAAGCTGAGTCTAGCCTTCACCTCTGGTCAAGTCACCATAATTGCAGACCCCAGCAGACTCAGTGTACGCCCCATAGGTGGGTACACACACACACACACACACACACACACACACACACACACACACACACACACACACACACACACACACACACACACACACACACACACACACACACACACACACATACACATACACACATACAGTACCAGTCAAAAGTTTGGACACACCTAGCCATTCAATTTATTTTTACTATTTTATATTTTATACATGTAGAATAGTAGTGATGACATCAAAACTATGAAAAACACACATGGAATGATGTAGTAACCAAAAAAGTGTTGAACAAATCAAAATATATTTTATATTTGAGATTCTTCAAAGTAGCCACCCTTTGCCTTGATGACAGCTTTGCACACTCTTGGCATTCTCTAAACCAGCTTCACCTGCAATGCTTTTCCAACAGTCTTGAAGCAGTTCCCACATATGCTGAGCAATTGTTGGCTGCTTATCCTTCACTCTGCGGTCTAACTCATCCCAAACCATATCAATTGGGTTGAGGTTGGGTGATTGTGGAGGCCAGGTCATCTGATACAGCACTCCATCACTCTCCTTCTTGGTCAAATAGCCCCTACATAGCCTGGAGGTGTGTTGGGTCATTGTCCTGTTGAAAAACAAATGATAGTCCCACTAAGCGCAAACCAGATGGGATGTTGTGTCGCTTCAGAATGCTGTGGTAGCCATGCTGGTTAAGTGTGCCTTGAATTCTAAATAAAGCAAAGCACCCCCGCTCCAACACACCTCCTCCTCCATGCTTCACGGTGGGAACCACACATGCGGAGATCATCCGTTCACCTACTCTGTGTCTCACAAAAACATGGCGGTTGGAACCAAAAATCTCACATTTGAACTCATCAGACCAAAAGACAGATTTCCACCAGTCTAATGTCCATTGTTCATGCTTCTTGGCTCAAGCAAGTCTCTTCTGCTTATTGGTGTCCTTTAATAGTGGTTTCTTTGAAATTTTTGATTCAAGCAGTCCCCTCTGAACAGTTGATGTTGAGATGTGTCTGTTACTTGAACTCTGTGAAGTATTTCTTTGGGCTGGAATTTCTGAGGCTGGTAACTGTAATGAACGTATCCTCTGCAACAGAGGTAACTATGGGTCTTCCTGTCCTGTGGCGGTCCTCATGAGATCCAGTTTCATCATAGAGCTTGATGGCTTTTGAGACTGCACTTGAAGAAACTTTCAAAGTTCTTGAAATGCTCTGTATTGACTGACCTTCATGTCTTAAAGTAATGATGGACTATCGTTTCTCTTTGCTTATTTGAGCTGTTCTTGGCATAATATGGATTTGGTATTTTACCAAATAGGGCTATCTTCTGTATACCACCCTTACCTTGTCACAATGCAACTGATTGGCTCAAATGCATTAATAAGGAAAGAAATTCCACAAATTCACTTTTAACAAGGCACACCTGTTAATTGAAATGCATTCCAGGTGACTACCTCATGAAGCTTGTTGAGAGAAAGCTCAAGAGTGTGCAAAGCTGTCATCAAGGCAAAGGGGGGCTACTTTGAAGAATCTAAAATATATTTTGATTTGTTTAACACTTTTTTGGTTACTCTATGATTCCATATGTGTTATGTCATAGTTTTGATGTATTCACTGTTATTCTACAATGTAGAAAATAGTACAAAAAAAGAAGAAAAACCCTTGAATGAGTAGGTGTGTCCAAACCTTTTACTGGTACTGTACATATTCACATATACACATACAAATAGCATGCCCACACATGCACATGGATGCAAATGGATTGCACATTCACATTTTTGCACGCTGTTATGCACACCATTGTGTAATATCTTGCTCATTCCTCACAGGGGCTTTCCCCAACGTAACAGCTTCTCCTCCCACTGACACCAACACCACTGCTGGCTCACCAACCAGAACCACTGCTGGCTCACCAACCAGCACCACTGCTGGCGCACCAACCAGCACCACTGCTGACGCACCAACCAGCACCACTGCTGGCTCACCAACCAGAACCACTGCTGGCTCATCAACCAGAACTACTACTGGCTCACCAACCAGCACCACTGCTGGCTCACCAACCAGCACCACTGCTGGCTCACCAACCAGAGCCACTGCTGGCTCATCAACCAGAACTACTACTGGCTCATCAACTAGAACTACTACTGGCTCACCAACCAGCACCACTGCTGGTTCACCAACCAGAACCACTGCTGGCTCACCAACCAGAACCACTGCTGGCCCACCAACCAGAACCACTGCTGGCTCACCAACCAGCACCACTGCTGGCTCACCAACCAGCACCACTGCTGGCTCACCAAATAGAACCACTGCTGGTTCACCAACCAGAACTACTACTGGCTCACCAACCAGAACCACTGCTGGCTCACCAACCAGCACCACTGCTGGCTCACCAACCAGAACCACTGCTGGTTCACCAACCAGAACCACTGCTGGCTCACCAACCAGAACCACTACTGGCTCACCAACCAGAACCACTGCTGGCTCACCAACTAGCACCACTGCTGGCTCACCAACCAGCACCACTGCTGGCGCACCAACCAGCACCACTGCTGGCTCACCAACCAGAACTACTACTGGCTCACCAACCAGAACCACTGCATCAGGTGACACAATTCTTTCATAAAATAGAAATGCTGAACTGCTATGCACTAAGGAGGACCTGAAATTGGCTTCCATTACATTTTCACCAATCTATTCTAAAGAAGCTGGTTCCTTTCTTGTCTGTCGACCCTGGCACTCTTACAGAGACACAGCAACCATCCATTGGAGTGCCTGCAAATCCCACGGGCCTGTCTACAACCAGAGAATCTTTAGACTTCAGCTCAATAAAACCAGGTCAGCCAATATGACACATTTGATTACCTGTCTGCTAACGCTACAAATAAGCTTCATTTTCATAGAAAAATATCAGTGGCTCTGAAATAAGTTTATTTTCCATAGGTGTAAGACCTAGGTTGAGAGATGAAGGCTGTTCAAATGTACAATCATTTCCACTGTTATGCTGTTATTAGGCATTACATCCACCTTCTACAGAGTTAATATGAAACTGAATATGACAACTACTGTAACTGCCAACGACCCAGGGGAGACCATTCAGCAGTGGGTAAGATACACTACAACAACAGCATCGGCACTGGAGGATGATAAACGTATAATAACATTCTCTTCAGCCTAACAGTCGACATGGCGTCTCTGGGTTACAGGTTCAGAGAAAGCTTGGGCAAGTCAAGATGAACGTATTTAACATCAATATTTTAACCTCGACTTATAAGTAAGTCCTGGCATTACCTACATTATGACATGTTGTGTAGCATAAGAAGAACAAGACCCTGAGGTGTGCCTTTTAACGGGGGCTTGTTCCATGTGTTTTTGTTGTAGAGTCAACGATCATAAAAAGATTCAAGAACTGGAGATGGTGAGGCTGTTTTAAAAAAATATATTGTATCAACAATGGAAATTGATTTAGGGTGTAACTGCATTTAATCATAATCGCAGCAGTAAGGAACCAGTTATACTATTGCGAAAATTAATGAGCATAATCTTTATTACCACACTGTAAGTATATGGCTTTCAATATGAGGAAACAATTTACTGCCCACTAGCCATGAATTGTGTTTGGTTAAGTAAGATGTATAGTGCATATTTCATTGTGGTGTCTTCTCTGTTAGACTGCTGAGCTGAGACATGAGAAAAGGTAAGAGATGATAAAGAAGGTAAGAGATGATAAAGAAGGTAAGAGATGATAAAAAAGGTAAGAGATTTATTTTTAAAGGAAAGAGATTTTTTTTTAAAGGCAAAAAACAGTTGCCATTTTGTTATGTAGACTTGATACCAACATGTTTTGTTTTTTCCCCAACTTGTTTTAGTATACTTTCGACATTTCAGTAACCATTTTTTTTACTGAATCTGTTTTTTTAAATGTACCTTTTATTTAACCTGGCAAGTCAGATAAGTACAAACTCTTATTTATAATGACAGTCTACCAGGGAACAGTGGGCTAACTGCCTTGTTCAGAGGCTGAACGACAGATGTTTATCTTGTCAGCTCAGGATTCGATCCAGCAAACTTTCGGTTACTGGCCCAACACTCTAACCACTAGGCTACCTGCTGCCCCAGGTTGGTTGTCAGGTTGGTTTTGGGTTTTCATCCTACATTTTGTCTGTAGGTTTAGATGTACCTTCCAGGTTGAGGATGCTGATGCACGTAACGTCACGACCACTCAAACACTCATCACTGACCTTCTGTCCGGGAACCATGTTGATGAAGAGATCCAGGTTGACCGCAGAGATGTCCACGTTTCACATATAGGTACAGTATGGCTGACCTTTGACCTTTCCTCCATCTGTATTCGATTTTCTGATCTATATTAGAGTGAATGAATGGTGTCCACCCAACTTCTGTCACCAATCATACTTTCTCAGATCATACTTTCAGGAGGGAGGCATGGAAGAAAGAAAGAAAGAAAGAAAGAAAGAAAGAAAGAAAGAAAGAAAGAAAGAAAGAAAGAAAGAAAGAAAGAAAGAAAGAAAGAAAGAAAGAAAGAAAGAAAGAGAGAAAGGAGGACAGAACGTGCCTGACTTATTAACCTATTTTCCCCTCTCCAGATCCTGGGAGCTGTCCTAAGGACACCCACGAGAGTTTCTGGGGCGTGTATAAATGGCCAATCACAGAGGTCCAGATGACAAAAACTATGATCTGTGAGAAGAACCGTGGATCAAGGGCTTCCAGGAAATGGTGAAAGGCCCAGCTAACATTACATTTGCAATAATGCTTGTTAATTGGGGTCGGAAAATCTCATGGCTGTAGTGATGATGGTGGGAGTACCATAAATGGTGGTTTATATAGTAGATACTGTGAAGTAAAATGATGTGCTTTATATTCCATGGTACGGTAGATCTTGTTAGCTTTATTCAAACAAACAGTTTCTTGCTGAATCATCTTAGCACTATACGTCTTTCTGAGGATTCAGAATATGTCTTTTAACCTGTTCAATACCAGAGCTGTGACTACGGTCAGAGGGAAAAATCATATTTCTATGGGTAAAATCACCTGTTGCCATAGAGACGGCTCAGCGAAGAGATCCTTCAAATGTCTTCTAGACACAGTGCAACCCTGTCACACACGCGCTTACCTATGTGCACACAATCACTCAGTCACAGAGATGACACTGGTGGATCTCTCAGGGCGAGCAATCAAGCAAGAATCCATTTCCTTCAATGGAATTGGGTGGACAGAACGCCTCTGGTGTCAGAGTGAAACATTGTCCTAGCGTGTATTATGCAAGCAGTGATACATTATGTCAATGTTTATTAAGCCTACCAGGGGAAGGTTTACTGCAGGAAGTAAACATTGAAGGGAAAGAAAAGGATCCTCACCTATAATTGAAAGAAATCCCTTTGACTTACGTTTCCCATGATGCCTCCGTAGTCCACCCTACCTCCCTGAAATGTCAATATACAAGATCTTTGATTTTGATCATCGTAAAAAGAGGTGTGCAATTATGCAAAATAGTAACAAATTGGTTATTGACTACAGATCAGAACAAGCCGAGACTGGTCCTCTCGTCTTCTGCTCATTTCACCTTCATCTCTTTTTTCTCCTTTCCCCCTTCTTCCCTTTAGTGAGTTAGATGGAGTGACTGAGAAAGCCAAATGGGCTAAGCCAAACCTGAAGGCATGCAAGCCGGTAATCACCATCTCTGATCTGGATAAAGTCACCGTCACAGCAAGTAAGTGCCTTGTGCACTCTAAATACCAGTCACTAGGTTTTGGTGAAATAACAGTCATTTGTAATGTATTGTACTGTAGCTATGGCATGCATGCTCTTCCCTAGCCTCTTCCCCTGTGTTTTTCAGTAGTATTATATTGAAATATTCCAAAGTGCAGTGTGTTACATAACATTGGACTTTGTGTCCTTTCCTCCCAGACAACTCAGCAGATGTGGTGGACATGATTGAGAACCTCCTGGGTGACGAGGGGGACCTGAGTGACTCCCAGCTGGCCACCGTGGTCCAGAAGCTGGATGAGGTTCTGTGGGTCAGCACGGTGACCACTCAGCTCGGCGGGGATATTGTCAACATCATCGCTAAAATCCTGGTGTCCAATTCTGACCTGTCAGCAGTCGCCAACGAGTAAGGGGAAGGGGCAACGGGGAGAGGGAATATGGTTGCAAGATTTCATGTAATTTCTCCTAATTTTCTGGTGTCACCTGTGTATTTTCCTCCTCCCCTGCTGTTCTTTATGACAAATCTGTCACTCACATTTTCCAACATGTTCCCAACAGAATACTGGGTATCACAGACAGCATTGGGGACCAGATGTATTTCCCTGAGGAGTCACTAAATGTGACCGTCCCTTCCCTGGCCCTTTCCATGATCAACGTAGATCCCGAACAGTTTCAGGGCCTCACGTTTGGTGTCTCCTCGTTTTTGACGGGCCTTGTTCCAGAGGTAAAATTGTAATATGACCCTATTGTCTGGTCAAGCACATTCTGGATTTGACTGGCAAACAGTGATTATCACAACTCAGAGTTACAGTGTCCATGCTCCAGCAGTGCAACCAAATAACTGTTCTGTCAATATGTCAATATAAATGTCCTGTTCTTTTTTGCTCCCTGTGATATGCTGAGCCCTTCCTTACCAAAAATAAATGACATGATTAACTGGACTGTTTTCATTCCATCTAAAAGAGGACATGTCCTTAAGTGAACAGAGAAATGTATGACACATGTAGATGTTATATGGAAAATGAAAAATATAAATAATCCTGCTTAACAGCAAATGTGAATTATTATGTAGACATTACAAGTTTTACATTTTCTGCATTGCAGAAAAGCTCTCCTGCAACAGGGTGATCAAATTAAGATCCTACATCTGTAGCATTACTTTCAACTGTGCTGAAACAGCAAATAGTAATGAAATTATGACATTTTACAGAAACAAGGACATTGCTTTACAAGAACATTGTTTATTCCAACACGTGTCCATTGTTTTCATTGTGGTGCAATGAACAAGGATCTTTAGTTCCATGATGAAATGTAGTTATATTTGTCCAATTGAAGAAATCATTGTACATGCGTTTTGATTATTTGTACACCACTTTCTTTTATAGATCTTTGTCAACCAGGCATTCTTGAGTCGGCCTTGTGATGGCACAGTCGCGTCCATCTCCCTTCCGCAGTCCCTTCACAACTTCTTCTCCCAGGGAAACAAAAACAAGAGAGTTCAGTTCCACTTCTATGGCATACAGGAGCTTTTCAAGGTACCTGGTTAAGAATGGCTTGATGTCGTAAACAACGTATGAGGTGCATCATGAATTTTGGTTAATTATTCATTAATAACCTTTTACTTCAGTGGGCTAAATCAGTGTTTCTTGGTAGTCTTAAATAAATCTACTTTGAAACAAAAGTATCCACCTCACACACATGGTTATGGCTTAAACAAAGAAGACACCTGTACCGTGTCAGATATAGAGTTGAAATGTATTACATTTTGAGTTTGCATCCCAATATTACACTTAATATACATATAACAGAAAACTGAAATATATATTTAAAAAAACGTTTGATGTAGAAACAGCAGGTTTTGTAAAGCCATTTTGGAAATGATGAACAATATTAATAACGTTCCACCCATGAGTCCACTAGAGGGCGATGTGGTCACTTCACTGCAGGAAACTATGGAAGGATGGTTTACTTATTTCAAAGGAAAGTTTGCAGCAAATGTACAGTAGTTCAGTGTTAAAGTTTTATGATCATTCACAGGACCCAGCAACCAACTGGACGCTGAATAGTTATGTGGTGTCTGCCAGTGTCAACAACAGCAATGTCAGCAACCTTAGGGATCCCGTGGTGGTGACACTTCGTCACCTCAAGCCTAAAGAGGTGAGGAATGAAAAATAGCTTCATCTTACCACTGAACGTAGTGATGTTTCTGCTTTAGAGCCTGACTAGCTGCACCCTTTGCTTCCCCAACAGAAAAACGACAAGGTGGAGTGTGTGTACTGGGACTTCCAGAAGAACAATGGGAGCGGTGGATGGGACAGCAACGGGTGTGAGACACTTCCAAGTATCTCCGCTTATCAGACCACCTGCCAATGCTACCACCTGACCCATTTCGGCGTGCTCCTGGTGAGTCACCTTTGTTGTCGACTGAGGGAAACAAAAGACATTAGTGCACTGCATCTGGACTGAAATGAGGCTCCTATTGACCTTTGACCTCTGTGGTGTCCTACAGGATGTGTCCAGGACTCCTATCAATGAGGCTGACCAGGAGATCCTGACGGTCATCTCTTACCTGGGCTGTGGTGTGTCCTCCATTTTCCTGGGCATCAGCCTGCTCACCTACGTGGTCTTTGAGTAAGTCAGCACCAGGACAGATAGTCAAGGAGGCAGATTCATGGATGGGACAGACAGGGCAGACTATTTGGTGATATTACTTCACACTATGTTCTCTACTTTTCTGTAGCCTTTCACATCACATTCTCCATCTCTCCTCCTTTCTCTCTGTGCCATTGGCTTATTTCCTCCTGTGCTTCATCTGCCACTCACACTATTCTTCTCATTCTCACCCTCTTTCCATTCATCTCCCAATATATTTTTTTCTCTCTGTCTCTCTCTCTCTCTCTCTCTCTCTCTCTCTCTCTCTCTCTCTCTCTTCCACTCCGTCACAGGAAGCTGCGTAGCGACTACCCATCTAAGATCCTCATCAACCTTTCTGTGGCTCTGCTGGGCCTGAACCTAGTCTTCCTGCTGGACTCCTGGCTGTCCTCCTTCGGCAGCTACGGTCTCTGCATCAGCACGGCAGCCACGCTGCACTACTTCCTGTTAGCCTCATTCACCTGGATGGGCCTGGAGGCCGTCCACATGTACTTCGCTCTGGTCAAGGTCTTCAACGTCTATGTCCCCCTCTACATCCACAAGTTCTGCGCCCTCGGCTGGGGTAAGGCAGTCTGAAGCAAAATAAGGACACTTGTATTAAAATCTTTTAGAGTAAGAATTGTATGACTACAATTATCTTTTTTTATTTGCTTGTATCGGAATAACATTGAAATATGTGTTGAGAGCCTTGAGTCGAGAAAATAAAAAAGATCAATCAATTCAAGGTAAACGACAGTGATTTACTTTCCTTTTCGACGCTTTTGTATTGTAGTCAGTGTTTGAAACGTTTACACAGGCCCTGATCTAACGGATTAGCTGACCATGTTTGATGAGGGAATAGAATGAAGAGGTAAAGTTCTCTGTCTCCACACAGGCATTCCTCTGGTGATTGTCAGCCTGGTCCTGGCCATAGAGAAGGATGCCTATGGCAGTGTTCTATCTGAGGCCTCCCTTGACTCTCTACAGGGCCCTGAGCCATTGTGAGTGTGCTGCACGGCCAGTTGACCAGTGTTACTGATACAGGTTATTGATAGGGGTGTGTGGCAGTTCATCACATCCATGTTATTAATCATCTCTCTCTCTCTCCCACTCCCTTTCTCAGCTGTTGGATACAGAGTTATGTTTTCTTCTACATCACGGTCGTGTCGTTCGTGCTGCTGGTCCTGGTTTTTAACGTGGTCGTGTTCATTGTGGTTCTGGTCCAAATCCGCCACATGCAGACCAATAAGCCTGCAGCAACAGGAAACAAGCGCTGTGCCATGCATGATTTGAGAGCGGTGGCCAGTCTCACCATCCTGTTGGGTCTCACCTGGCCAATAGCCTTCTTTACCTGGGGACCAGCCAGGGTCCCTATGCTCTACCTCTTCTCTGTCCTCAACAGTCTGCAAGGTAAGGGGACCAATATAATTGTGTCTATTGTACAAGAAGGTATGAGAGAGAGAGAGAGAGAGAGAGAGAGAGAGAGAGAGAGAGAGAGAGAGAGAAGCCCCATTATCTCCTCTCTGGCTATGTTTCAGGGTTCTTTATCTTTGTCTTCTACTGCCTGATGAAAGAGAATGTGAGGAAGCAGTGGAGGATCCATTTGTGCTGTGGCCGATTCAGGCTCAATGACTACTCAGGTACAGTCCAGGGACCTCCAAGCAGTTTGTCTGCTAAATGACTCAAATGTAAATATGGTTCATAGAGTGTTCCTGAAGTTACTTCATTTTTACCTTTGACCCGGTTTAGATTGGAGCCGCTCCATGACGATGGGCAGCAAGGCCAAGCAGAACCAGCTGGTGCACCGCTCTCCATCTGTCAAGTCTGTCAACACCTCCTCTAGGAAGATCTCTGATGACTCCACTACAGCTAGCTGTAGCTCTGGCACACCCTACCAACAGGGGGCCGAGTCTACTGTAGCTCAACCATGGGGCCTAGTCTAGCTCCACCAGGGAGCCTAGCTCCACCAGGGGGCCTAGCCTAGCTCCACCAGGATGCCTAGTCTAGCTCCACCAGGGGACCTAGCCTAGCTCCACTAGGTGGACTAGCATGGCTCACAGCACAGGGACACTGACATTTACACAACATGTGCTATAACATCCTTCACCTGAAACAATGGGAAAAGATTGAGCTCAGGACATCATAGCAGACACCCGAGTTCAGTCCATTCTGAATTGTACTGTCGTATGTCTCTCTGCAGTGCGGGTCTCAACTTCCCCAGGAGATAAACAGAATCTAGGTGTAAGTGTTAGCCTGTTCTGTGCATTAAAGGACACAAACTCTATGAATGATGTGTATTGTAAGTGGACTATTGTTGTAGTAAATGATCAATATGTTGGTACCTTGTGCATTCTGTTTGGTAAATTGCATTTCTCTTCTCCATAATGTGTTTCTGTTTATCTTTTCATAATGTTGAATTAAAAAGGTTTGCAAATAAAGAAGAGGAATGAAAACCTTGAAGTTTCAAGAGTCAACGACACTTCAAAACCTTTCTTGACTTCATAGAAACATATATTTTCAAAGCCTCGTAATGTAGGCATTCCGTTGGGCTTTGTCTCTGACCATTTTAACAGGAAACAACCCATGACATTTAATGAAACACATTATGTTTACCGCCATCTCTAAAAGACTTGAAGGTCGATGAATGTGGTTTGTTTAGCATAGGGGAGAATCTTTCACTTTCAGTCTTTTCTCCATTTCTCCGTCTCAAATACACCTTATGAATAGCGCTCTTCCCACCCTTGTATTTTGACAGAAAGATAAGGCTATGTGGTTCATTCAAAAGGTGCCGAATGTAAACTTGGGGACATTTCAATGGAATGTTCAACACATCTGACAATGAGGGTCTGTGTCAAGCATATGACAGCATAACATCTCATGTTGTTTTAGCTGTATGGTTACAAGGCAATGTGTCTACAATGTGTTCTACACCTGCATTGCTTGCTGTTTGGGGTTTTAGGCTGGGTTTCTGTACAGCACTTTGAGATATCAGCTGATGTAAGAAGGGCTATATAAATACATTTGATTTGATTTGTCCTTGTGTTGACTAGTGAAAAGATGTCTGCATCACATCTTCATGGGTGGCTGTGATTTTCATTGTGGTTCTCTGTACAAATATGGAATACTGCTCTCGTTTTCTAAAGAGAGCTGTTTCAAATAAGAATTTCAAGTCTAATATAAAATATTTATTTATTGCATTATTGCAATTACGTTACTGTCTGAAAATGCTCAGCTGTCTGCATTCTGCCCATAGGAAAACATCTATACTGAGCATACAATGCTTGTTTTAGATTGACATTAGGATTATTACTTGCACAGTGCACAGAAAGTATGATAATGTAAATATCACAAAGCAATAGCTATTCTATAACCATGCTATTACTTATTTTAACCCTTCCCATATCAAACTGTAGATATTTCCAAACTTTCTAACCGACAAACCCTTCCCATATAGAATGTGTTCCCATAAACTATTTTCTAAACGTGAACATAAGTTTTTGGCAGTGCAGTTCACTAAGGAATGCTTTTCTAAGGTGCTGCAAGTGTGTGGAGGAACTTGTTGAGTTACATTCTCATCATACCAAGTTTATAGCGCGTCACACCCGCCCTCCCGACGTCTACTGCACAGCAGGCAGCTGGAGCGCTGGATGTGTTGAATGGAGGCAGGTTGTCTGACTCCAATAAGTGGAGAGTTTGATGTTTACTCCGTCAATCTGGGAACTTGAGAGAGCACGACGATCTTCAAAGGTTGTGTTATATCAGCAGCATTTGAAGAATGCCAGTGCTGTTGTCAAAGGAATGATATTTTGACTCATTTTTGTCAATTGCATGTAGGCAACAACAGCAAAGGTTCCTTCAACCAATCAAACCAGGAACTTGGTCCTTGGTCAGAGGAGCTCACCTGCTCAGGTAAGAGTACATGTCATGTATTCCTTTCTTCTGATATAATCTAAGAATACTGTCAATGTAATATATGGTTTTAACAATATTTGCAGATACAAGTCTGATTATTATAATTCACCATAACCATTTATGGTGTAATTATTATTCTCTGATTAATGTCACTTAGGAACTTTTTCATTCAATATTATATGGTTGTTGATACAATTTAACTGAATCAAAGTTAGACAGATTTTTATCACAAAGTTGTGATAAAAGGTATGTAGCTTGTGACATGTGGACAGCAATAAGCATTGATTTACTTTGTACCTATAATGTGTGTATTGACAAGCAGACATTGTTTTCAAATAACAGATATCTGCATTTAAAAGATGTCATTTCAGTCACGTTTTGGAAAGCTTATCCTGCCCATTCTATTATGGTCCTACATACACGGGTGATGGGGATTTTTCAAAATGTTGCTGAATCAAATAAGCTCACCAGAACTTTCCTTTTTTTGATTAAAACAAAATAAAAAATAACTATTTGACTACTTCATGGCGAGATGATCTGTTAATTCCTCTGGATGCTACAGTATCCATCCAAGTCAGGAAATCCAATCCAAACCAAGAGAGTTATAAAAAAATAACAAAAATATTTCAACTTTATTTAACCAGGTAAGCTAGTTGAGAACAAGTTCTCATTTACAACTGCGACCTGGCCAAGATAAAGCAAAGCAAATTAAATCCATATCCTAAATGATAGACTTACAAACGGCATAATTCCAATGAATGAAACAATCACATGCTGTATGAGTAGCCTAGCCTACAGATGGATTTGCTATTCACAATATCAATGTTCTCTACCTTCCAACTATTGTACTCTACCACAGGAGGTTGGTGACACCTTAATTGGGTAGGACGGGCTCGTTGGTAAAGGCTGGAGCGAAATGGTATCAAATACATCAAACAAATGGTTTCCATGCGTTTGATGCCATTCCATATGCTCCGTTACGGCCATTATTATGAGCCATCCTCCCCTCAGCAGCCTCCACTGTACTCTACTATGTTCCACCAGGATCTGAGTTGAGTCAGCGATGGCAGTTCGTTCAGGTAGCCCCCAGGAAGTTGTAAAGACAGAGGTGCAGTCCGATAGAGTCATCTTCACCTACTTCCAGGGTGACATTGGTAGCATGGTGGACCAACACTTCACCCGTGCCCTCGGCAAGGCTGGCAAGAACAAGGCCCACGGCGGGAAGGGCAAAAAGAGCCGCAAAGCTGTCAAATCTGGTGAGTAGACTCATATCTCATACTGTGCAATTAAGTTTATCATCCTGATGCTGTGTGCACCGAACAAGAAAACAGGTGTTCACTGACATGTAAAATGTACACAATTAAATAAAATTCGAGATACTTTTTCTCAATCTGTTTCAGAGTCTGACTTAACGTCTTGTCGGTGGGGTGTCTCAACCCCGTCCTGGTCTGAAGGCCACTTTGCCCCTGTCTCTGGTTCCCTTCAGCTGAGCAACACCAAGGAGTCCAGCTCCAGCCACCCCCTTGCCCTCGACTCCCCAGACGAGAACCCCAGCCCCTGGGCCTTCGCCTCCAGGCAACATGGTGGTCTGGGCCTGCCCGCCATGGCCTATCCCCATGCTATGTCCCCTGAGGGCCTGGGGGCCACTGGACAGCATTACACCAACTCCCTGCTCAATCTCCTCCACAGTGACCGGTCAGAGGTGGCTGCAGACATGGTCTCGGGCTCCAAACCAGAGCTTTTCCCTAGCTGGACGGGTCACCCGGTCTTCAGAGAACCCATAAACCCTGACTCAGGTATGGCTGCCTCAACACAGATCCCTTATCACTATTCATGTGTAGGAAGAGGAAGACTTCTCTCTTACACATAGATTAGATAGTGAACTGTAGCCTATATCACTGTCAGATAAATCTACCATCCAAAATTCATTGGTGTTGTGAAGATTAGGGAGGTTTCACAGTACCTGTGCTTCAGTGCTTTTTGTCAACTTCATATCATTTGATTGTTTGGTTGGTTTTCAAAAGGTCTGTTTTGAGTTATTCATCACCTATTCTTCCCTCTTTCAGGAATAGTTCTGGAGAAAAAGGACCTGTATTGGTATTAAATTAAGTGTCAGTGCGCAGGGAAGAGAGAGAAGAGTCTGCAACACTCCAGTAATCAGACAATTTCCTGCCAAACCGGCCTCCTCCACAGCCACTCTCGGAAGGATATCAGTTCCTTGAAATGCAACAGCTGGAACGGCCTCTCAGAAACAAAACACTTTCTGACTAACCTGTTTGCAAACCGGATTATAATTCAACGAGTCGAAGGGGGGGGGTTAAATAAAAAATAGCCTGTTTCGATTGTGGAGAAAGTTTACATTACATACTTACATCAAGTTCCTACGTAATATTTTTTTTTACAATTTAACAATTTCAAACATTTATTGAAATACTGGTGTTATGAATAGCTGTTGCTTCCTTCAATGTGTGGACTTCGGAAGGAGGGGGTTTTGATGTGATTTTCATTTGTGTTATGGAACCAGCTAATAAGGTTTAGCTCAAAGCAAATGAATGAAATGCAGTTGATATCCTTATAAATGATTGCCATGAAATGAAAGGGTTTTATGGAGAGTTTTATGAAAAAGGTTATTCAGAGATTGTCTATTTTGTATGCTCAACAGCAATCTACATTGCACTGTAGGCATTGACACAAACCTCTTTTACTGTAATAAATGAGTTGTAAGACTTTGGATTAAACATAAAAAAATGTATCTGTTACATCTTAATGAAGTGCAAAAATATCTGGACATCTGGATTGATCTGGATTAGATTAAATATCTTTTGCCTGCAAAGTGTACATTACTCTCCCAGGAACAGACCTCGAGACATTTAGAACAAGTGTGACCATACTGCCACCATATGGCTGAAAACATATAGAGGGAAGAGGTCCCAAATGTACAAAATGTCACTTGAAATGAATATTAGACTATTAAAATGTTATTTTGTTTTCTCATTCATTTTTCATGTGTGGATATTTTATTGATGCATAGTGGATTATACTCAGTAATACAAATAAAATATTTTTTCCCCTCCGAACTGGGCAGAGAATTTTTGTTAAAATGTTGGTTAGAACAAAGTGGCCATGACAAAGCATCTTCCGCCCTGTAAATG
Source organism: Salmo salar (assembly GCF_965601325.2). Lineage (NCBI taxonomy): Eukaryota > Metazoa > Chordata > Actinopteri > Salmoniformes > Salmonidae > Salmo > Salmo salar. Next base: position 76,340,334 of record NC_138299.1, on the reverse strand, counting down.
TTTTTGAATGGTACTTTGCTAAAATGTGTCAAACATAACTGTGAAATTCTTTATCCATTGACACTAAAAAAGAGAGGAACGACAGCTAGAGGGGTGTTGCATTGTGTTTCAGTAGTAGCATAGGAAGAGAGCAGACAGGTGAGGCAGTAACATAGGAAGAGAGCAGACAGGTGAGGCAGTAACATAGGAAGAGGACAGACAGGTGAGGCAGTAGCATAGGAAGAGAGCAGACAGGTGAGGCAGTAGCATAGGAAGAGAGCAGACAGGTGAGGCAGTAGCATAGGAAGAGGGAAGACAGGTGAGGCAGTAGCATAGGAAGCGGACAAACAGGTGAGGCAGTAGCATAGGAAGCGGACAAACAGGTGAGGCAGTAGCATAGGAAGAGGGAAGACAGGTGAGGCAGTAGCATAGGAAGAGGACAGACAGGTGAGGCAGTAGCATAGGAAGAGGACAGACAAGTGAGGCAGTAGCATAGGAAGAGGGAAGACAGGTGAGGCAGTAGCATAGGAAGGGAGCAGACAGGTGAGGCAGTAGCATAGGAAGAGGGAAGACAGGTGAGGCAGTAGCATAGGAAGAGGGAAGACAGGTGAGGCAGTAGCATAGGAAGAGGACAGACAGGTGAGGCAGTAGCATAGGAAGGGGTCAGACAGGTGAGGCAGTAGCATAGGAAGAGAGCAGACAGGTGAGGCAGTAGCATAGGAAGAGGGAAGACAGGTGAGGCAGTAGCATAGGAAGAGGACAGACAGGTGAGGCAGTAGCATAGGAAGAGGACAGACAAGTGAGGCAGTAGCATAGGAAGAGGGAAGACAGGTGAGGCAGTAGCATAGGAAGAGAGCAGACAGGTGAGGCAGTAGCATAGGAAGAGGACAGACAGGTGAGGCAGTAGCATAGGAAGAGGACAGACAGGTGAGGCAGTAGCATAGGAAGAGGACAGACAGGTGAGGCAGTAGCATAGGAAGAGGACAGACAGGTGAGGCAGTAGCATAGGAAGAGGACAGACAGGTGAGGCAGTAGCATAGGAAGAGGACAGACAAGTGAGGCAGTAGCATAGGAAGAGGGAAGACAGGTGAGGCAGTAGCATAGGAAGAGGACAGACATGTGAGGCAGTAGCATAGGAAGAGGACAGACAGGTGAGGCAGTAGCATAGGAAAAGGACAGACAGGTGAGACAGTAGCATAGGAAGAGAGCAGACAGGTGAGGCAGTAGCATAGGAAGGGGAAGACAGGTGAGGCAGTAGCATAGGAAGAGAGCAGACAGGTGAGGCAGTAGCATAGGAAGAGGACAGACAGGTGAGGCAGTAGCATAGGAAGAGGACAGACAGGTGAGGCAGTAGCATAGGAAGAGAGCAGACAGGTGAGGCAGTAGCATAGGAAGAGGACAGACAGGTGAGGCAGTAGCATAGGAAGAGGACAGACAGGTGAGGCAGTAGCATAGGAAAAGGACAGACAGGTGAGGCAGTAGCATAGGAAGAGGACAGACAGGTGAGGCAGTAGCATAGGAAGAGAGCAGACAGGTGAGGCAGTAGCATAGGAAGAGGGAAGACAGGTGAGGCAGTAGCATAGGAAGCGGACAAACAGGTGAGGCAGTAGCATAGGAAGTGGACAAACAGGTGAGGCAGTAGCATAGGAAGAGAGCAGACAGGTGAGGCAGTAGCATAGGAAGAGGGAAGACAGGTGAGGCAGTAGCATAGGAAGAGGACAGACAGGTGAGGCAGTAGCATAGGAAGAGGACAGACAAGTGAGGCAGTAGCATAGGAAGAGGGAAGACAGGTGAGGCAGTAGCATAGGAAGAGAGCAGACAGGTGAGGCAGTAGCATAGGAAGAGGACAGACAGGTGAGGCAGTAGCATAGGAAGAGGACAGACAGGTGAGGCAGTAGCATAGGAAGAGGACAGACAGGTGAGGCAGTAGCATAGGAAGAGGACAGACAGGTGAGGCAGTAGCATAGGAAGAGGACAGACAGGTGAGGCAGTAGCATAGGAAGAGGACAGACAAGTGAGGCAGTAGCATAGGAAGAGGGAAGACAGGTGAGGCAGTAGCATAGGAAGAGGACAGACATGTGAGGCAGTAGCATAGGAAGAGGACAGACAGTTGAGGCAGTAGCATAGGAAGAGAGCGGACAGGTGAGGCAGTAGCATAGGAAAAGGACAGACAGGTGAGACAGTAGCATAGGAAGAGAGCAGACAGGTGAGGCAGTAGCATAGGAAGAGGACAGACAGGTGAGGCAGTAGCATAGGAAGAGGACAGACAGGTGAGGCAGTAGCATAGGAAAAGGACAGACAGGTGAGGCAGTAGCATAGGAAGAGAGCAGACAGGTGAGGCAGTAGCATAGGAAGAGGGAAGACAGGTGAGGCAGTAGCATAGGAAGAGAGCAGACAGGTGAGGCAGTAGCATAGGAAGAGGACAGACAGGTGAGACAGTAGCATAGGAAGAGGACAGACAGGTGAGGCAGTAGCATAGGAAGAGGGAAGACATGTGAGGCAGTAGCATAGGAAGAGGACAGACAGGTGAGGCAGTAGTAGCATAGGAAGAGGGACAGACAGGTGAGGGAGTAGCATAGGAAGGGGTCAGACAGGTGAGGCAGTAGCATAGGAAGAGGACAGACAGGTGAGGCAGTAGCATAGGAAGAGGACAGACAGGTGAGGCAGTAGCATAGGAGAGGACAGACAGGTGAGGCAGTAGCATAGGAAGAGGACAGACAGCTGAGGCAGTAGCATAGGAAGGGGTCAGACAGGTGTGGCAGTAGCATAGGAAGGGGTCAGACAGGTGAGGCAGTAGCATAGGAAGAGAGCAGACAGGTGAGGCAGTAGCATAGGAAGAGGACAGACAGGTGAGGCAGTAGCATAGGAAGAGAGCAGACAGGTGAGGCAGTAGCATAGGAAGAGGACAGACAGGTGAGGCAGTAGCATAGGAAGAGGACAGACAGGTGAGGCAGTAGCATAGGAAGAGGACAGACAGTTGAGGCAGTAGCATAGGAAGAGGACAGACAGGTGAGGCAGTAGCATAGGAAGAGGACAGACAGGTGAGTCAGTAGCATAGGAAGAGGACAGACAGCTGAGGCAGTAGCATAGGAAGGGGTCAGACAGGTGTGGCAGTAGCATAGGAAGAGAGCAGACAGGTGAGGCAGTAGCATAGGAAGAGAGCAGACAGGTGAGGCAGTAGCATAGGAAGAGGACAGACAGGTGAGGCAGTAGCATAGGAAGAGAGCAGACAGGTGAGGCAGTAGCATAGGAAGAAGGCTACTTTCATTTTCACCTCCCTCCTCTCCAGGCTCATGGAGAGTACATGAAACACAGCAAGTATGTTGGTTTACTTCATTCTAATGGAAGTATGTCAGCCTCAGTCAATCATGCAACATGTCTGGAGGAGCTCTTGTGTGATTCTTCAGCCCTGCCATTCAAAAAAATGTATAATAATAAAAGATGAAACTGAACAGCACAACAACAAAGCTCTTAAGGAACAATTTCTGCTACATTCTTTGTTGCATCCTATGGTAATGAGATTGTGGCTACCCTTGTGAAACACATGATAATAGATATGGGCTTGGTATATACTGGTGCCTTCCCCCACACCCACCCCTTTCATAATCAGACTGGCAAGCATGTTGAGGTCCACCCCTCACAACGACCCCCATTGAAAGCTGCAGATGGAGGAAGAAATACTGTATCTCCACATGCTTGCTTGTGGATTATGGATGGCTCTGCACTCATTTTAGCACCTTCCCATCTGGTACTGTAATAACCCCGGTCCAAATTAAAAAGGGGCAATGCCAGGACCAGGCAATCCCCTCATCATCCAACTCAATGTACACACAAATCCTATCTATGTAGTAGCTAAACACTATAAGGTCCGCACTGTAGCATAGAAACACCTTGAGCATCCTGCTTGGCTGAGGTGGCCTATGTGTTTGTCCTGGGCTAAACTGTGTGTCACCACGGGTGATACCAAAGAGCCTTTGTTCCTTAGCGTCGACACCAACAGACATCTGAGGGCATCTAAACAAAAAATACCTTGTATCTCAATTACATGGAAAAAGCTTTCTGAGACAATCATTGAATTGCTGTATTTTGTTGAGATTTAACATCACTGGCTAATTACTCAAAGTTCCAGACATTCTAAGCATTCCATTCACATCTTTGTTTTTCTTAGAGGAGAGGAGGGGTTGATTCACTACAGTGAGGGTTGATTGATTCACTACAATCTGCCTTTGTCATAGAAGCGCCGTCCAATCAGTTTGTAGGGCTCGCTCTTTTCCTTCATTAACAGTTTATCAGTGACTCAGAGGCAAGTGGTAGAGTCAGTGTTGGAGCCACAGCAGTGTTGGAGCCAGTGGTGGAGCCACATCAGTGGTGGAGCCACAGCAGTGTTGGAGCCAGTGGTGGAGCCACAGCAGTGGTGGAGCCACAGCAGTGGTGCAATACCTTACGTCCTTAGCTAATTAGTTAAAGACAAACAGGGATGTCAATGTGGAACAATAAAATATAACGGCCCTGAGATTCATTAATGTCACCTAGATAATTCCTTTGGTAATGTGTTATTTCAGTATCCCAAAGACGTTTAGAACCTGATAGTTTGTCAAAGTTACAGATTGACCTCGTACGGATACCTTCAAAATTGATGGACCCAGAGAGCTAGTAACCCAAGGGTTTGTTTCATTGGCCAGTTAGCATTGTTGAGTCCAAAACAGTGTGTTGAAAGAACGCTTTTGACATGCTCTAGCGGGCTAACCTAAATCACTTCAAACCATGTTGACGATGTCTTTCTCCACTCTCTAAAAACGTTCAACTGCTGTAATATTTCAGTTGGTCAAAATAACAGACTCTACTTTTTGCTCTGTCTGGTCTCCATCTTTATTTCTACGGGGGCTGATTTACTGGCGCTCTTCCATGCCGTCCCTAGGAGGGGTGCCTCACTTGAGTGGGTTGAGTCACTGATGTGGTCTTCCTGTCCGGGTTCGCACCTCCCCTTGGGTTTGTGCCGTGGGGGAGATCTTTGTGGGCTATACTCGGTCTTGTCTAAGGATAGTAAGTTGGTGGTTGAAGATATCCTTCTAGTGGTGTGGGGACTGTGCTTTGGCAAAGTAGGTGGGGTTATATCCTGCCTGTTTGGCCTTGTCCGACGATACCCCCGGACAGGGCTACATTGTCTCCTGACCCCTCCTGTCTCAGACTCCAGTATTTATGCTGCAATAGTTTGTGTCGGGGGGCTAGGGTCAGTCTGTTATATCTGGAGTATTTCTCCTGTCTAATCCGGTGTCCTGTTGTTACGCACGCCTCTCGGAAGAGGGAAGGCAACACCCTGCTACAACTCAACTCTCCGTGGTGTGAAAGAGGTATGGGACTGTAGGTGTGAGTAAGGATGACAAAAGGCAGAGAATACCGTTTACAGGGAATTTATTCCATCGCACGGTAATTTTGGGGAAAAGGGGCTGGATGGAACCAAAGCAAAGACAGTAAATATCAAAGCCCCCTCTCCTATCTTACATGCCTACCCATTACTTACCTAACTAGCACCACCTGGTGCACTAACCAAAATACAGGGGATGGTCCGCCCAGGTCTTTGCTAGTGTCGTGTCTTTGAAGACATTTATCAAATAACTCTAATTATTATGCGATTAAACTGATTAATCATGTAACTAATTAACTAGGAAGTCGGGGCACCAAGGAAAATATTCAGATTATAAAGTTATAAAATGTTCCTAATATAACTTTCAGATATTTTAATATCTGATCAATTAGTCTTCAAATTAATGAATTATTATTTACCTCACGTCAGTCTCATTCCAAACGTCGTAAATTGTTGGTTATCTGCACGAACCCAGTCTTCGCTATGAGTCATCCATACATCAATTGTCTTAAAATAAATTTATTTACTAACTAGGTCATTCACAGAAATGCATAACAGTAGATATCGTTACAAAGAAATGATAGAGGAATGTGCCCAAGTGGGCTAAGCCGGCATGGCGGCCTGTTAGACAAAAGGGGAGTGGGGGGGGGTCAGCTGAGAAGGCACTACAGAGTTGATAATTATAACAATTGAAATGCTAACCCTTTGCACATGAACGCTCACTCATTCGGGAACAATTGATATATATATATATATATACACATACATACATACATACATACATACATATGCTCAGTGTGTCATCGGGATCTCTGTTGGAGAGTCTGTCCGCCCTCTCTCTCTCTCGTGGTTAGAATGGGTAGTTCAGAGTGACATTCATTAATGTCGTTATAGGACAGATGTTTCGGCGGTTGTCGGTCTTCGCGTTCAATGATACCGAATTCCTAGCTGCAGACTAGTAATTAATATCAAAGACTTGTTCTTATTCTGTCGGTATCGATAGTCTAAGTTTAACCACGTGGTATGGTTAAAAGTTCAGAAAGAGGAATGCATGGTCTCCTTTGGACCTCTCGTTATTGAGGTAAGCTGGTCTCCAACCTTTAGCCATCTCGTAATTGAGGTAAGCTCAGTCTGGTGATATAAAACCCCCACCTAGGTTTTCTTCGGAAGAGCAGAAAAAGGCCTGTCCCATGACGCCAGACCATAACTGTGCTCATGGGCGGTCCTCTGATTTAGTTAAACTCCAAAGGGAATTGGAGTTTCCTTCATTAAACAGTCCAAAATTACATTACACAATTTCACAAACAGTTCCATCCTTATTCATTCATTTTATACAATCATTTAGAAGTAAGTCTCATACCTGAGACTCTTCTATAAACATGATTATGGTAATGTGGCTGTATTGTCTCTCGAGTTTCACAAAATTGTACAAAATGGACCAGTTCGTAGCTGGATTTTTCACCGATCTTTTATACCTTCTACAGAACATAAATGTCGTTCGGTTCTCCAGTTCTGTGAGGTGGAAGAAATTCCTTTGTCTCTATGAAAACACTCTCTCTATACTGTGCCATGAGGAGAGGATCTCCTCATAGGAATTTACGACCTCTTCTGACCACAGCAGCCTGGGTGTAGGAGACAGAGGGAGATGGTGCAGAGGTAGGGGGATGGTGCTCACAGTGTCCAAAGAGGGCAAAGTCATGACACTAATGTGCATAGACAGTAAACTACTACAGGTAATGTATGCCCGCAGGCCTCTTGCCTAAGCACTCCCTAGGTGCCTTCCCCTTCCCCCCTGGGAAGAAATGAAACAGAATAACACAAGTTCAATAATCAAAACACTGTGTCCTATTGACACACAACAGACAACCAATCAGCTCCCTCAGCAACAACAAACACAGTACATACCAAATCTCTTAGCCAACAGCCAACAGCCAACAGCCAACAGCCAACAGCCAACAGCCAACAGCCAACAGCCAACAGCCAACAGCCAACAGCCAACAGCCAACAGCCAACAGCCTCCTCTCTCAGCAAATATCTCCCCTTCTTCTGAGCAACAGAACACTGGCTTATAAAGCTTCAGAAGGAGTTGGTAATTGGAGACAGCTGCGTCCTGACGAGGGGGCGGGGTCAGCTCTCCAATCATCAATGGGGCTGACCAATCAGCTGCTTGTAAAGAATTTCAGGAAGCCATTTCCTGAAATACATACATGAAAATACACAAACCACAACACAGAAACTGGGGAACGTAACACCTGTGTGAATTTATGTATGCTCTTTCTAATTATCTCCCTTTCTCTCTCGGAGCACCTAAGCCCTAGGACCATGCCTCAGGACTACCTGGCCTGATGACTCCTTGCTGTCCCCAGTCCACCTGGTCATGCTGCTGCTCCAGTTTCAACTGTTCTGCCTGTGGCTATGGAACCCTGACCTGTTCACCGGACGTGCTACCTTGTCCCAGACCTGCTGTTTTCAACTCTCTAGAGATAGCAGGTGCGGTAGAGATACTCCGAATGATCGGCTATGAAAAGCCAACTGACATTTACTCCTGAGGTGCTGACATGTTGCACCCTCCACAACCACTGTGGTTATTATTATCTGGCCACCCCTCATAGCCTAGTTCCACTCTAGGTTTCTTCCTAGGTTTCGGCCTTTCTAGGGAGTTTTTTCTAGCCACCGTGCTTCTACACCTGCATTGCTTGCAGTTTTAGGCTGGGTTTCTGTATAGCACTTCGTGACATTAGCTGATGTAAGAAGGGCTTTATAAATACATTTGATTTCTATGTCTCCAACATTTAACTCAGAAGCCTTTTTCCACCAACTATCACCATGACTTTCATTTACTGACATGACAGAACCGAAAATAACTCAAACCCTCTCTGATTCTGATCTGTGCCTTCATAGTTCCTCCTCAATCAGCCTTCACCTTTTAACCTCTGACTGTAACGACTCAGAAAAACGATTTCAATGAGGCAGGAAAAGGAGGTCACAGGTAGGAAAAATTAAGGCCAAAAAAGTGACATAACCTCTAGGCTATGTGGTGAGGTCACCTTTTTTTAACCTCGGAGTATGAGCTTTGAGTCTGACCTATCCCCTGCCACGTCGGAGCCATTTTGCAGAGTGTTTTCAGTGGTGGAAAAAGTACCCAACTGTCACAGTTGAGTAAAAGTAAAGATACTTTAATAGAAAATGATTCAAGTAAAAGTGAAAGTTACCCAGTAAAATACTACTTGAGTATTTGGTTTTAAATATACTTAAGTATCAAAAGTAAATGGAATTGCTAAAAGTATAAATCATTTCAAATTCCTTATATTAAGCAAACCAAGCGGCACACTTTTATGTTTTTATTTTATGGATTGCCAGGGTCACGCTCCAACACTCAGACATCATTACAAATAAAGCATTTGTGTTTAATAAGTCTGCCAGATCAGAGTCAATAGGGATGACCAGGGATGTTCTCTTGATAATGTGTGAATTGGACCATTTTCTTTTCCAAATGTAACAAGTACTTTTGGGTGTCAGGGAATGTAGTGAAGTAAAAGTTGGCAAAAATATGAATAGTAAAGTACAGATACCAAACAAACTTAAGTACTTTACACCACTATCAGTTTCAGCCAACTCCTTTTGATCCACCATATTGTCAATCCATTCCAATTTCCTTCCCAATCCATTGTCAAACTACATAAGTAGTCATATTAGTCAGTGCCAATAAAGGGAATAGCTTGGAGAAGCAATATTGATCATTGTGACAGTCTTAGGAGGGGGATTCAGTTGGATAGGTGTGATGTACAGACCAGATCATCTCCTATGACACTAATATAGACCAGTCTATAGGGAGGTGACAGGTGTAAGATGACTCTCTGTGAGTGTCCAAACAGCCAAGCATGGGGTCACATCTGACATTTAGTCTTGAGGTGCTGACTTGTTGCACCCTCAACAACTAATGTGATTATTATTATTTGACCATGCTGGTCATTTATGAACATTTGAACATCTTGGCCATGTTCTGTTATAATCTCCACCCGGCACAGCCAGAAGAGAATTGGCCACCCCTCATAGCCTGGTTCCTCTCTAGGTTTCTTCCTAGGTTTTGGCCTTTCTAGGGAGTTTTTCCTAGCCACAGTGCTTCTACACCTGCATTGCTTGCTGTTTGGGGTTTTAGGCTGGGTTTCTGTACAGCACTTTGAGATATCAGATGTAAGAAGGGCTATATAAATACATTTGATTTGATTTGATCTGTGAAGGGCAGAAGAGAGCAGTGGAGGGGGAATAAAGAGTATCATTCCTGAATACACATTTCTTCCAAAACCACAGGTTTCAGCAGCTTGAGCTGTGGCTAAAGGGGTAGGTGTCAATCAACAGTGTGTTTTCAATGTGTTATTCTAAGTCACGAAGACCACTCACTTGTCGGCTTTTAGATACTCAGGAAGTCAGTGACCAAGAGTAATAAACAAGCAGGGATTCAGTATGAGACGTAGCTAGGAAATGTTTCTTCGTAATATATAAGAACACCTCTTCAAAAGCGATGGAGTCACGAAATTCAGAAAGGCAGACATCTCTCCCTGGTCTCGTTAGATTGTGTTTTTTTTTTTTTTGGGGGGGGGGGGGGGGGGTTGTGGCACAGCAGGTAGATTGAGAGAGGCTGGTGAGAGGAGAGAACTGCTACAGTGTCCACGACAATGTTGATGGTGGGGTGGTCATTGATAAAACGGACACATTGAGGATGGTTTGCACTGCAGGCGGTAGTGTCTGATGTATGGACTTTGCTGGGAAGAACAGAATACATTGCGCAAGTTGCTAACGCACTTACCAGCCATTTTCTAGTAACAGGAACTTAACATGGGTGCATTGTTGCCATGTTGCTGCTGCTGAAACAGTTGGAAAGAATGGTAAAGTCCTCTATCAGGAATATAATGAATGCCACTGGAATAATGTTTTCTAGCAATGTAGAGTGGGTGATGGCCTGATAGCCTAGATTATCGCAGGCACAATGAGTTTTCTTTCAAAAAAATGGAAAACAATATAACTACTGCATCATGAATTATTAAGGGATTTTGACAAATGTATCTCATTATGGATGTGGTAGTCTGTTTGTTGCATGTACTTTGATCATAGAATACATAGGATAAGTAATTAAGTATAATAATACATTTTATTTTAAGCGCTTTTCACGACACCCAAAGTCACTTAAATCCGTTTTACCTCATTTCTACCAGCATGTCACATGCAACCAGTGGAGAAAAAAAACAAAAAACTCTAGACCACCTTTACTCCACACACAGAGATGCAAACAAAGCTCTCCCTCACCCTCCATTTGGCAAATCTGACCATAATTCTATCCTCTTGATTCCTGCTTACAAGCAAAAACTAAAGCAGGCAGTACCAGTGACTCGCTCAATACAGAAGTGGTCAGATGACGCGGATGCTACGCTACAGGACTGTTTTGCTAGCACAGACTGGAATATGTTCCAGGATTCATCCAATGGACCACCATAGTCCCTGTGCCCAAGAAAGCAAAGGTAGCCTGCCTAAATGATTACCGCCCCGTAGCACTCACGTTGGTAGCCATGAAGTGCTTATAAAGGCTGGTCATGGCTCACATCAACACCATCATGCCAGAACCCCTAGACCGACTCCAATTCGCATAACGCCCCAACAGATCCAAAGATGCCCTTTCCCACCTGGACAAAAGGAACACCTATGTGAGAATGCTGTTCATTGACTACAGCTCAGTGTTCAACATCAAAGCTCATCACTAAGCGAAGGACCCTGGGACTAAACACCTCCCTCTGCAACTGGATCCTGGACTTCCTGACAGGCCTCCCCCAGGTGGTAAGGGTAGGCAACAACACATCTGCCACGCTGATCCGCAACACTGCGGCCCCTCTGGGGTACGTGCTTAGTCCCCTCCTGTACTCCCTGTTCACTCACGACTGTGTGGCCAAGCACGACTCCAACACCATCATTAAGTTTGCTGACAACACAACAGTGGTAGGCCTGATCACCGAAAACGATGAGACAGCCTATAGGGAGGAGGTCAGAGACCTGGCGGTGTGGTGCCATGACAACAAGCGCTCTCTCAATATGAGCACGACAAAGGAGCTGATCATGGACAATAGGAAAAGGAGGGCCGAACAGGCCCCCATTAACATCGACGGGACTGAAGTGGAGCGGGTCGAGAGTTTCAAGTTCCCTGGTGTCCACATCACCATCAAACTATCATGGTCCAAACACACCAAGACAGTTGTGTTGAGGGCACGACAACACCTTTTCCCCTCAGGAATGGCATGAGTCCACAGATCCTCAAAAAGTTATACAGCTGCACCATCGAGAGCATCCTGACCGGTTGCATCACCGCCTGGTATGGCAACTGCTCGGCATCTAAGGCGCTACAGAGGGTAGTATGTACGGTTCAGTACATCACGGGGGCCAAGCTTCCTGACATCCAGCACCGACACTACTGCTCAAAAGTTTTAGAACACCTACTCATTCAGGGTTTTTCTTTATTTTTACTGTTTTCTACATTGTAGAATAATAGTGAAGATATTAAAACTATGAAATAACACATATGGAATCATGTAGTCACCCAAAAATATTTAAACAAATCAAAATATATTTTATATTTGAGTTTTTTTCAAATAGCCACCCTTTGCCTTGATGACAGCTTTGCACGCTCTTGGCATTCTCTCAACCAGCTTCATGAGGTATTTGTATATATTATGGATCCCCATTAGCTGCTGCCAAACCAGCAGCTACTCTTCCTGGAGACCAGAAAAATTAAGGAAGTTCATACAATTTTAACTCCACCACTACCACATATCTACAGTACTAAATCCATGTGTGTGTATAGTGTGTAGTCACCTGGAATGGATTTAAATTAACAGCTGTGCCTTGTTAAAAGTACATTTGTGGAATTTCTTTCCTTCGTAATGTGTTTGAGCCAATCAGTTGTGTTGTGACAAGGTAGGGGTGGTATACAGAAGTCAACCCTATATGGTAAAACACCATGTCCATATTATGACAAGAACAGCTCAAATAAGCATAGAGAAACGACAGTCCATCATTACTTTAAGACATGAAGGTCAGTCAATATCGAACCTTTCAAGAACTTAGAAAGTTTCTTCAAGTGCAGTCGCAAAAACAATCAAGCGCTATAATGAAACTGGCTCTCATGAGGACCGCCACAGGAATGGAAGACCCAGAGTTACCTCTGCTGCAGAGAAGAATTCATTAAAGTTACAAGCCTCAGAAATTACAACCCAAATCAATGCTTCACAGAGTTCAAGTAACAGACACATCTCAACATCAACTGTTCAGAGGAGACTACGTGAATCAGGCCTTCATGGTCAAATTGCTACAAAGAAACCATTACTAAAGAACACCAATAAGAAGAAGACTTGCTTGAGCCAAGAAACACGAGCAATGGACATTAGACCGGTGGAAATTTGTCCTCTCCAAATTGGAGATTTTTGGTTCCAACCGCTTTGTGAGACATGATGTGGGTGAACAGATGATCTCCGCATGTGTATTTTCCACTGTAAAGCATGGAGGAGGAGGAGTTATGTGGGGGGTGCTTTGCTGGTGACACTGTCTGTGATTTATTTAGAATTCAAGGCACACTTAACCAGCATGGCTACCACAACATTCTGCAGTGATATGCCATCCCATCTGGTTTGGGCTTAGTGGGACTATCATTTGTTTTTCAACAGGACCATGACCCAACACACCTCCAGGCTGTGTAAGGTTTATTTTACCAAGAAGGAGAGTGATGGTGTGCTGCATCAGATGACCTGCCCTACACCAAATTGAGATGGTTTGGGATGTGTTGGACCGCAGAGTGAAGGAAAAGCAGCCAACAAGTGCTCAGTATATGTGGGAACTTCAAGACTGTTGGAAAAGCATTCCAGGTGAAGCTGGTTGAGAGAATCCCAAGAATGTGCAAAGCTGTCATCAAGGCTATGCATGGCTATTTGAAGAATCTCAAATATAAAATATATTTTGATTTGTTCAACACTTTTTTGGCTACTACATGATTCCATATGTTATTTCATAGTTTTGATGTCTTCACTATTATTCTCCAATGTAGAAAATAGTAAAAATAAACAAAAGCCCTTGAATGAGTCAGTGTTCTAAAACTTTTGACTGGTAGTGTATATACTTGGTGGTGTCAGAGGAAAGACCCAAAGATTGTCAAAGACTCCAGTCACCCAAGTCATAGACTGTTCTCTTTGCTACCGGGCGCCAAGTCTAGGACTTAAAGGCACCTTAACAGCTTCTACCCCTAAGCCATAGGACTGCTGAACAACTAAACTAATCAAATGGCCACCCGGACTATTTAGATCGACTATGAAATAACACATGTAGAATCATGTAGTAACCAAAAAAGTGTTAAACAAATCAAATTCTTCAAAGTAGCCACCATTTGCCTTGACAGCTTTACACACGCTTGGCATTCTCTCAACCAGCTTCATGAGGTAGTCACCTGGAATGCATTTCAATGAACAGGTGTTTAAAAGTAAATTTGTGGAATTTATTTCCTTCGTAATGTGTTTGAGCCAATCAGTTGTGTTGTGACAAGGCAGGGGTGGTATACAGAAGTCAGCCCTATATGGTAAAACACCAAGTCCATAGTATGGTAAGAATGGCTCAAATAAGCAAAGAGAAATGACAGTCCATCATTACTTTAAGACATGGAGGTCAGTCAATGCAGAAAATGTAAATAACTTTGACAGTTTCTTCAACTGCAGTCACGCAAACCATCAAGCGCCATGATGAAACTGGCTCTCATGAGGACCGCCACAGGAAAGGAAGACCCAGAGTTACCTTTGCTGCAGAGGATACGTTTATTAGACTTAACTGCACCTCAGATTGCAGCCCAAATAAATGCTTCAGAGTTCAAGTAACACACATCTCAACATCAACTGTTCAGAGGAGACTGCATGAATCAGGCCTTCATGGTCGAATTAATGCAAAGAAACCACTATTAAAGGATAAGAATAAGAGACTTGATTGCGTCAAGAAACACAAGCAATGGACATTAGAGCGGTGGAAATCTGTCCTTTGGTACCAACTGCCCGCGGAGTAGGTGAACGGATCTCCACATGTGTGGTTCCCACCTTGAAGCATGGCGGTGGTGTAGGGGTGCTTTGCAAGGAACACTTAACCAGCATGGCCACCACAGCATACTGCAGTGATACGCCGTCCCATCTGTTTTGCGCGTAGAGGGACGATCATTTGTTTTTCAGCAGGATAACGACCCAACACACTTCCAGGCTGTGAAAGGGCTATTTGACCAAGATGGAGAGTTATGGAGTGCTGCATCAGATGACCTGGCCTCCACATACACCAGACCTCAACCCATTTGGGATGAGTTGGACCGCAGAGTGAAGGAAAAACAGCATATGTGGGACCTCTTTCAAGACTGTTGGAAAAGCATTCCAGGTGAAGCTGGTTGAGAGAATGCCAAGTGTGCAAAGCTGTCATCAATGCAATGGGTTGCTACTTTGAAGAAAAGAAAATATATTTTGATTAAACACTTTGGTTACTACATGATTCCATATGGTTTTTTCATTGTTTTGATCTCTTCACTATTCTACAATGTAGAAGATGGTACAAATAAAAACCCTTGAATGAGTAGATGTGTCCAAACTTGACTGGTACTGTAGGCCAAGCTCAGCCTTTGTGCCTGTTGATTTATTATCCCTTTGCAGTGTGACTGGAATAGAAAGGCTATCTGGAAACCATGCATTCGGAAAGTATTCAGACCCCTTGATTTTTACACTTTTATGTTATAGCCTTATTCTAAAATTGTTTAAATAGTTTTTCCCCCTCAATCTACACACTACCCCCCCCCCCCCCCCCCCCCCCCAATGACAAAGCAAAACAGGTTTTCTGAACATTTTGCTAATATTAAATACTGAAATATTACGTTCACATAAGTATTCAGAAACTTGACTCAGTATTTTAAAGCACCTTTGGCAGCGATTACAGCTTTGTCATCTTGGGTATGACACTACAAGCTTGGCACACCTGTATTTGGGAGTTTCTCCCATTTTTCTCTGCAGATCCTCTCCAGCTCTGTCATGTTGGCTGGGGAGTGTCTCTGCACAGCTATTTTCAGGTCTCTCCAGAGATGTTCAAGTCCGGGCTCTGGCTGGGCCACTCAAGGACATTTAGAGACTTGGCCCGAAGCCACTCCTGCGTTGTCTTGGCTGTGTGTTTAGGGTCGTTGTCCTGAGCAGGTTTTCATCAAGGATCTGGAGGAAACCTGGCAACATTCCTACTGTGAAGAGTGGTGGCAGAATCATGCTGTGGGGATGTACGTTGCTCCATTCATCTTTGCCTCAATCCTGACTAGTCTCCCTGCAGCTGAAAAACATCCCCACAGCATGATTCTGCCACCACTCTTCACCATAGGAATGTTGCCAGGTTTCCTCCAGACATGGCACTTGGCATTCAGGTCAAAGAGCTCAATCTTGGTTTCATCAGACCAGATAATCTTGTTTGTCATGGTCTGAGTCCTTTAGGTGCCTTTTGGCAAACTCCAAGTGGGCTCTTGTGCCTTTTACTGAGGAGTGGCTTCCGTCTGGCCACTCTACAATAAAGGCCTGATTGGTGGAGTGCTGCAGAGATGGTTGTCCTTCTAGAAGGTTAATCTCCAGAGGAAATCTGGAGCTCTGTCAGAGTGACCATCGGGTTCTTGGTCACCTCCCTGACCCAAAGCCATTCTCCCCCGATTGCTCAGTTTGGCTGGGCGGCCAGCTCTAGAAAGTATCTTGTTGGCTCCAAACTTCTTCCATTTGGAAATTATGGATGCCACTGTTTTCTTGGACTGTCGATGCTGCAATGTCTATGCTTCGACACAATCATGTCTCAGCTCTACGGACAGTTCCTTCAAACTCATGGCTTGGTTTTTGCTCTGATATGAACTTTATGACACTGTCAAGAAGCGTTATGACCGTCAATCATATAGTGCCGATCATATGCCCTTATGTCAGTCACAAAGAGGGTGTCTTGTCCTGCTCCTGCCTTCATCCCAGTCATCAGCAAGAGAGCGTTATAATGGCAGGTTGTTGGCAGTTATGACCGTGTCAATGTGTTATGATGCCGGCTGTCAGTGTTGGTGTCTTCCAATCATCTACCATGCAATAACACATCCCACAGAGAAATAACGTTCATATGAAGAGAATCCGTATGGATCAAGTTTTTTTTATATGGTTGGGCCTCGCTGCACATCTTAATTCCAGGCACACTGCTGGTTGTGAAAGGCTCTCCCATTGTCTCAACTCTCACAGTGATGTGTCATGCCACAACTGTGCCTCACTATAAATATAGTGCACACGTTACTAATGCATCTGAATGTGTTACTCCATTGCGTGACCAAATCCCCAGGTGTCACAAATGACCTTTTATCCATTTCCTGACTAGATCAGCCTGCGTCTCCAGGATAGAAGCTCCTCAGTACCTGCTTCCACTGTGGGTCTGGGATAGATTAAAGAATGTACCAGGCAAAAAACATTGAGCCCCTTTGTCTTGGCAGCAGTAGAATACCTATTACAGTGGCAAAGTATGTGAACCCTGGATTTCTGCAAAAAATGTATCATAAAATTTGAACTGATCTTCATCTAGGCTTAAACTAATAAAACACAGATAATATGTTAATGTCTATTGAACACACCGTGTAAACATTCACAGTGCAGGTTGGGAAAAGTATGTGAACCCTTGGATTTAATAACTGGTTGACCCTCCTCTGGCAGCAATAACCTCAAACAAATGTTTTCTGTAATTGCGGATCAGACCTGTACAACGATCAGGAGGAATTTTGTACCATTCCTCTTAACAAAACTGTTTCAGTTCAGCAATATTCTTGGGATGTCTGCTGTGAACTGCTCTCTTGAGGTCATGCAACAGCATCTCAATCGGGTTGAGGTCAGGACTCTGACTGGGCCATTCCAGAAGGTGTATTTTCTTCTGTTGAAGCCATTCTGTTGATTTACTACTTTGTTTTGGGTCATTGGGTAATGCAACTAGACCACTTCTGTTGAGCTTCAATTGGTGGACAGATGGCCTAACATTTTCCTGTAAAATGGCTTGATAGACTTGAATTCATTTTTCCATCAATGATAGCAAGCTGTCCAGGCCCTGAGGCAGCAAAGCAGCCCCAAACCATGATGCTCCCTCCACCATACTTTAGTTGGGATGAGGTGTTGGTGTGCTGTCACTTTTTTTTCTTCTCCACACAGTATTGTGTGTTCCTTCCAAACAACTCATCTGTAGTTTCATCTGTCCACATATTTTGCTAGTAGCGCTGTGGAACATCCTGGTTCTCTTTTGCGAACTTCAGACCTGCAGCAATGTTTCTTTTGGACAGCAGGGGCTTCTTCCGTGGTGTCCTCCATGAACACCATTCTTGTTTAGTGTTTTACGTATCGTAGACTCGTCAGAGGTTATCATGTTCCAGAGATTTCTGTAAGTCTTTAGCTGACACTCTAGGATTCTTCTTAACCTCATTGAGCATTCTGCGCTGTGCTCTTGCTGTCATCTTTGCAGGACGGCCACTCCAAGGGAGAGTAGCAACAGTGCTGAACTTTCTCCATTTATAGACAATTTGTCTTACCGTGGACTGATGAACATCAAGGCTTTTAGAGATTCATTTGTAACCCTTTCCAGCTTTATGCAAGTCAACAATTCTTAGGTCTTCTGAGATCTCTTTTGTTTGAGGCATGGTTCACATCAGACAATGCTTCTTGTGAATGGCAAATTCATCGTTTTTTTTTGTTTTTTGTAGGGCAGGGTAGCTCTAACCAACATCTCCAATCTCGTCTCATTGATTGGACTCCAGGTTAGCTGACTCCTGACTCCAATTAGCTTTAGGAGAAGTCATTAGTCTAGGGGTTCACATACTTTTTACAACCTACAATGTGAATGTTTAAATTATGTATTCAATATAGACAAGAAATACTGTCTTGTGACAGATGAAGGTCAAATTTGATTACCTGGATTTCTGCATAAATTGGTCATTCCAAAGGGTTAACTTTTTTTTCTTGCCACTACATTGTGTTTATAACACAGGTTATGGGCTACAAGGCTTATTCTAATTGAGCATCTAAGAGGTGTCTAGTGCCGTGACAGACAGGGAGGAAACATTTTACAGGAACTGACTTTGTTATTACTCCTGATTGGCTGGTATCCCTAGTCGGCCATGCTCATTGGCTAGGTTGCTGACGCGGGGTGTCAGTGGACATTACACAATGTTAAATCAACTCTGGGGAGGTCTCATGCCAGGACTGGGCTACTTTTAACCCCAAGACATGATGCAGAAGAACATTTTGTTCTGAGAAGTGAAATTGACACACAGTTGATAATTTAGCTCTTTCACACATTACCGTAATTTCCGGACTATTGAGCGCACCTGAATATAAGCCGCACCCACTGAATTAAAAAATATATATTATTTTGAACATAAATAAGCCGCACATGTCTATAAGCCGCAGGTGCCTACCGGTACATTGAAACAAATGAACTTTGCACAGGCTTTAACGAAACACGGCTTGTAACATAAATAAATGGGCTTTAACGAAACACGGCTTGTAACAAAAAATAAAAAAATTGCAGTAAACAGTAGCCTACCAAGATAGCCATTGGTCACTATCTTCCTCCTCCTGTGCACTGAAACCACTGAAGTCATCTCCTTTCAAAAAAAATTGAAAGCGGGAAAAATCCATATATTAGCCGCGTCATTGTTTAACCTGTTGAAGACAGACGTTCCGTTAGCGGAACCCCGTTCCGCCTGCGGAACCCTTAGCCAACAGCCAATGGCATCGCATGGCGCGAAATACAAAACCAACTAAAATAACACAATTCAATTTTCTCAAACAATCAACTATTTTACACCATTTTAAAGATAAGACTCTTGTTAATCTAACCACATTGTCCGATTTCAAAAAGGCTTTACAGCGAAAGCAAAACATTAGATTGTGTCAGGAGAGTACCCAGCCAAAAAATAATCACACAGCCATTTTCAAAGCAAGCATATATGTCACAAAAACCCAAACCACAGCTAAATGCAGCACTAACCTTTGATGATCTTCATCAGATGACACTCCTAGGACATTATGTTATACAATACATGCATGTTTTGTTCAATCAAGTTCATATTTATATCAAAAAACAGCTTTTTACATTAGCATGTGACGTTCAGAACTAGCATACCCACCAAAAACTTCCGGTGAATTTACTAAATTACTCATGATAAACGTTCACAAAATACATAACAATTATTTAAAGAATTATAGATACAGAACTCCTTTATGCAATCGCGGTGTCAGATTTTAAAATAGCTTTTCGGCGAAAGCACATTTTGCAATATTATGAGTACATAGCTCGGCCATCACGGCTAGCTATTTTGACACCCACCAAGTTTGGGACAACCTAAACTCAGAATTACTATTAGAAAAATTGGATTACCTTTGCTGTTCTTCGTCAGAATGCACTCCCAGGACTTCTACTTCAACAACAAATGTTGTTTTGGTTCCAAATAATCCATAGTTATATTCAAATAGCTCCGTTTTGTTCGTGCGTTCAGGTCACTATCCGAAGGGTGACGCGCGAGTGCATTTCGTGACAAAAATTTTCAAAATATTCCATTACCGTACTTAGAAGCATGTCAAAGGCTGTTTAAAATCAATTTTTATGCTTTTTTTCTCGTAAAATAGAGATAATATTCCAACCGGGCAACGTTGTATTCATTCAAAGGCTGAAAGAAAAAAATGGAGTAGTCTCGTGACCGCACATCTCCAGTGTCACTGTCCCCAGTCTGACCACTCACAAATTCTGCTGCTGTTCTTCGCCCAGAGACAGCAGACACCCCATTCCACTTTCTGGCGGCTTTAGAGAGCCAATGGAAGCCTTAGAAAATGTCACGTTACAGCACAGATGCTGTATTTTCGATAGAGATGTCCCATGTGGCTCAGTTGGTAGAGCATGGCGTTTGCAACGCCAGGGTTGTGGGTTCGATTCCCACGGGGGACCAGTACGGAGAAGAAAAAAAAATGTATGAAATGTATGCATTCACTACTGTAAGTTGCTCTGGATAAGAGTGTCTGCTACATGACTAAAATGTTTTAAAAAAAAATGTAGATGCAGGTTTTGGCCTGCCATATGAGTTCTGTTATACTCACAGACACCATTCAAACAGTTTTAGAAACTTTAGAGTGGTTTCTATCCAAATCTACTAATTATATGCATATTCTAGTTTCTGGGCAGGAGTAGTAACCAGATTAAATAAGGTAACGTTTTTTATCCGGCCGTGAAAATACTGCCCCTATCCCAAAGAAGTTAAGCCGCGAGGTTCAAAGTGTGGGAAAAGAGTTGCGACTTATAGTCCGGAAATTACGGTACGTAAGATCCACTGTCTTTGAACCCCTAACATGCATTACAAGTGGGTGCTACACATCGATAATAGCAACAATAATACAATTTTCTGGCAGTCCAACTCTTCTCTTCCTCCTGTTCCCAGGTGGCTAAGATCAACCTGCTGTCGACCCAGAGGCGAGAGCAGCACATCCTGATCATGGTGCTGTCCATGGTGTCGTGCTACCTGTTGTGCTGGATGCCCTACGGCGTCATGGCCCTAGTGGCCACCTTCGGCCGGTCAGGCCTGGTCACCCCTGTGGCCAGCGTGGTGCCCACCGTCTTGGCTAAGAGCAGCACAGTCATCAACTCTGTCATCTACGTGCTGTTCAACAACCAGGTGAGAGGGGGCGCTAGAGGGCAGACCAGAGGGACAATGGTGTTCACCTGTTGTGTAGCCTTTACAGCAGTGGGGTGCCGCTTGTATAGCGGCTTAGACAGCCTTCTATTGCATCCTGGCATGTGAGGCCAGAAATACAAGCACAGACAGCCTTTCAGAGTCCATACTGTGGATATCATTGAGGTAACATTTTATGTGGTTTGTCCTACCATGCTGACATGATGTTTTTGCTAAATACTCTAATTCAGGTTCAGTGTTGTACTGAACCTGAGTTCAGGTTCATACACATGACTTTAGCTTAACTGGCTAATCATGTCTCTTGTGAGCGCTCGGTTGATCAATGGGGGTTAAAGTGCTTGTCAGTGAAGAGCAGAGAGGGGCTGGGTGGAGTGACACTGCTAGTGACACCCTGGCTCCTGTCAATGTGAGGACACTCCCAGTAATTACTTTGTGCCTCTCAACACCCTCTGCAATCCTGCCTCCCAGATGCTACCAATGACACTTAAGAACGGACTGGCTGACATAGTTAGTTTGGCAGCTACAAGAGCTCAGGCAGCAGGATTTAAAGCTACCTGGTATCCCATCTGTCTCTGGCTGCCCTTGAGCCAAGAAGAGGAGTCGAGTGTTAAAATAACTCCTGTTAATAGAGTACACATACTAAACTAGAAGTTCAGTGTGTTCTCTTTTCATGGATGAGTTGTCAAATGCTATTACTTCAGTGTGTCAAAGAGATTGATACTCAAAGTGGTGTGTGTTTGTCAGTTTTACAGATGTTTCGTGGCCTTTGTGAGGTGCAGAGGGGAGCCCCAGTCTGTGTACGGCTTCAACACCCAGCAGAGAGGAGAACACTACCTCCGGGACACCTGTCTCACACCCCTCCCTGGCCCCAAAACAGCACTTGCTCGGCTCTCCACATACACTAGGCTACAGGAACCCCAGCAATTCTCCCCTGTGTGGCCTGCGGAGTGAGTGGCACACCAGGTGTCTGGTGGTCCACTACACCCCCTGAGAGCCCCCCCCCCCCCTCTACTGGGCTGTGGAACCACACTGATGTGGATTTTTATTTCAGATTCTCATTTGCTACTGAAGAAGCAGCAGCCATTCTTCCTGTGATCCACACAAAACACTAATGGACAGGAACCGCAACACATCCAAACTAAGAACACCGTGACCTGGGAACAGGGGAGAATGACTGCCCCCTCTCATTGAAGCCACCAAGGAAGTAATTGCTTTTAATACACCAGATGTATGTCTTTGAACCGATTTATTTATTTACAAAAATATATATTTTAAAATCGCACACAGAAGATACAAGGATAGTTTAGTTGCTAATGACAGCCTGCAGTAGCCCAGTGTGCCTACAACTTGAGTTACTCAGAGGGGGCAGCACTGAGCTAGCCTGCAACATCACTTCCTGGTATGTTATCCTTTCCCTGAGAATACTTTTAGTTACTTTTGATGTTGACTCATTATACACTATTAAAGAACAATATGAGTGATATTTCACCGGATGTATAAATGTGAAGCATCCGCTTGGCGTTTCCACTCACTACCAAATATGGCTGACAGTGGGAGAAGATGGAACGAGAGATTTTTGCCGACATACTGCAAATTCTCTCATCAATGAAACATTTGATCTCAATAGTTTTCGGTTCCCAAAACTATAATGTTATGAACAGAGTAGACTAAGTTTCTTAGACTTTACCCTCTGCAAAATTTGTAAAAAATGCCATTGTTTAAGAGTGCCAAGGTGAATTGAGTTATTGCGCGTGCACATAGGTTGCGTTCCCTAACGGAAAGATGCAGACTAGAATGCGCCAATAGGATCTTGCTAGCTCATGCTTGGCTCTGCCCACTTCCTTGATTGTTCTGCCCTCTGACTCATTTGTTCACATTGGAAATGACAGGCTGTGTTCTCTTGGTTTAGTTATAAAAATCTTTGCTAATATTCCACATGAGGGCGGTATTGAAGTCATGGAACATATTTTTTTCTTTTGCAACGTGATCCAAATTAACTACCCTCAAGTGCATGCATTATAACGTTGACTGAAATAGTACTCACTATTTAATGTTTCAAAACTTCTTTATCCAGACTAGGGGTACTGCTATGGGATCCCCTATCGCTCCTAACTATGCTAATGTGTATGTGGGTTTCATGGAGAAACAGTCAATTATCAATCATCGGGGGGGGGGGGGGGGGGGGAGCAGTGGAGTGTCTAGTAAAGAAAGCATAGAGAGGGCCAACGTAGGAAGCAAGAGTAATGATGTGTTGGAGTGGGAAGTGGTGATGGTGTTTGTGACCACAGGGTGTAAGTGAGGCCCTATCTGACTAACTAATGCTGTAAAGTGAAAATAGCTTGGTTCATTGGAAATGGTAGATTGTTAATATTGTGTGGTAGTCAGGCTCAGCAAGAGAAGATTTTGAAACTGGAAACTTAATGGGATGAAGATTAAAAGCCATGTACCTGCTGCATATGCTAGGTTAAGGGGAGTCATCACTGGGGTCTGTCGGGACTTTACTTTCATTAGATAAGTCATCAGATAATCAACTATGTTTAATTGTTACCCAATTGAAATGAATCATGTAACAATTAACTCATTAGGATTTGGGGAACCACGAGAGCGGTTTTTAGCGTTACCATCTGAATTAAACTCAAGGTCTTTACCCATCACATCCATAAAACAGTCAACGTATTAATCATAACCTTGTATCATATCATCATTCTGAACAGTTGTAACCTCCTGCATCTGCAAAAACCCCAGCCTTACTTACGATTCAGTACTACACAAGTCGGTTTATTTACTAGCTAACACAGGATAAACATGCACACTTAATACATTAGAAAAAGGTCCCTAGCAGACTGACACAACATATGGCGGCTTGTTACAAAGGAGATAGAAAGACACTTATTGTTGATACATTTTAGGAACTACTCTCACAGTAATCATATACTTTGCACACTAACCGCCGCCCGTTTGGAGTAAGAAATCATGAATGTATTTACGTGTAAATGTCTTCGTTCGCCATGTATCTGTCAGAACCAAACTTTCTTGGAAAGGGTTTGGTTGGGTCTTTCCATGGCACGCGGTCTCTTCTACTGTCGCTCTCCTCTGCCGTTGCCCGGAATCCAGTGACCCGTTGTGTAGTCCTGAACAGAACTAGAGCTCACTCTGCTTCCACTTGCTGTGGAAGATAATTATTTGAACATAGGCTAGCCAGCTGTGCTGAGAGTAGCATACTACAGTGATTTGAGAAGAGTAGTAGAATGGTCCCACTTAAATTCGCTTTTCTAGATACATTACTTAGGACCGCCAATCAGCTGTACCAGTGATTGTCCAGGAGGTGAGCTTCTCGCCTCTACCTCGTGTTGATAGTCAGAGTTCAAACCACTTTGAATGTGAGCTGCAGCTACATGCCTCTCTGGTCTAAATATGAATTTCTTTACCAATCCTTTTATACACTCTGGTCGAAAGGGACGGTTCCGGCAGGCTGTTTACTGTGCAAAGTTTATAGAAAACAAATTCTCTGGCTCCAACCCCCTCCCTCCTCCCCCCTCTGTGGGGGAGAGATGATCTTGCCGACATCTATTCATTGCAAACCTGATCTGACCCATTTGGATCCTCACAGGACAGTCTTGGCAGATCCCAATATCTATGTCCACAGATGAGATTAAAGAAAATACAGTGGGGGAAAAAAAGTATTTGATCCCCTGCTGATTTTGTACGTTTGCCCACTTACAAAGAAATGATTAGTCTATAATTTTAATAGTAAGTTTATTTGCACAGTGAGACAGAATAACAACAAAAAAATCCAGAAAAACGCATGTCAAAAATGTTATAAAATGATTTGCATTTTAATGAGGGAAATAAGTATTTGACCCCTCTGCAAAACATGACTTAGTACTTGGTGGCAAAACCCTTGTTGGCAATCACAGAGGTCAGACGTTTCTTGTAGTTGACCACCAGGTTTGCACACATCTCAGGAGGGATTTTGTCCCACTCCTCTTTGCAGATCTTCTCCAAGTCATTATGGTTTCGAGGCTGACGTTTGGCAACTCGAACCTTCAGCTCCCTCCACAAATGTTCTATGGGATTAAGGTCTGGAGACTGGCTAGACCACTCCAGGACCTTAACATGTTATGGATAAGGGGCAGTATTTTCAAGGGCCGGATAAAAAAACATACCCGATTTAATCTGGTTATTACTCCTGCCCAGAAACTAGAATATGCATACAATTAGTAGCTTTGGATAGAAAACACTCCAAAGTTTCTAAAACTGTTTGAATGGTGTCTGTGAGTATAACAGAACTCAAATGGCAGGCCAAAACCTGAGAAGATTCTGTACAGGAAGTACCCTGTCTGACCATTTCTTGGCCTTCTTTGTCATCTCTATCCAAAACAAAGGATCTCTGCTGTAACGTGACATTTTCTAAGGCTCCCATAGGCTCTCAGAAGGCGCCAGAACGTTGAATGATGACTTTGCAGCCCATGGCTGAAAAACAGTAGCGCATTTGGTAAGTGGTCGATCTGAGAACAATGAGACGGGCGTGCGCATGCATGTGAAGAGTCCATTTTAGATTATCAGTCTTTGAACGAAAACAACGACTCCCGGTCGGAATATTATCGCTATTTTACGAGAAAAATTGCATAAAAATTGATTTTTAACAGCGTTTGACATGCTTCGAAGTACGGTAATGGAATATTTTGAATTTTTTTGTCACGATACGCGTCCGCGCGTCACCCTTCGGATAGTGTCTTGAACGCACGAACAAAACGCCGTTATTTGGATATAACTATGGATTATTTGGAACCAAACCAACATTTGTTGTTGAAGTAGAAGTCCTGGGAGTGCATTCTGACGAAGAACAGCAAAGGTAATCAAATTTTTCTTATAGTAAATCTGAGTTTGGTGAGTACCAAACTTGGTGGGTGTCAAAATAGCTAGCCCGTGATGGCGAGCTATCTACTCAGAATATTGCAAAATGTGCTTTCACCGAAAAGCTATTTTAAAATCGGACACCGCGATTGCATAAAGGAGTTCTGTATCTATAATTCTTAAAATAATTGTTATGTTTTTTGTGAACGTTTATCATGAGTAATTTAGTAAATTCACCGGAAGTTTTCGGTGGGAATGCTAGTTCTGAATGTCACATGCTAATGTAAAAAGCTGGTTTTTGATATAAATATGAACTTGATTGAACAAAACATGCATGTATTGTATAACATAATGTCCTAGGAGTGTCATCTGATGAAGATCATCAAAGGTTAGTGCTGCATTTAGCTGTGGTTTTGTTTTTTGTGACATTATATGCTAGCTTGAAAAATGGGTGTCTGATTATTTCTGGCTGGGTACTCTGCTGACATAATCTAATGTTTTGCTTTCGTTGTAAAGCCTTTTTGAAATTGGACAGTGTGGTTAGACAAAGGAGAGTCTTGTCTTTAAAATGCTGTAAAATAGTCATATGTTTGAAAAATTTAAGTTTTCGGATTTTCGAGGAGTTTGTATTTCGCGCCACGCCCATCATTGGATATTGGAGCAGGTGTTCCGCTAGCGGAACGTCTAGATGTAAGAGGTTAATGTGCTTCTTCTTGAGCCACTCCTTTGTTGCCTTGGCCGTGTGTTTTGGGTCACTGTCATGCTAGAATACCCATCCACGACCCATTTTCAATGCCCTGGCTGAGGGAAGGATGTTCTCACCCAAGATTTGACGGTACATGGCCCCATCCATCGTCCCTTTGATGCGGTAAATTTGTCCTGTCCCCTTAGCAGAAAAACACCCCCAAAGGATGTTTCCATCTCCATGTTTGACGGTGGAGATGGTGTTCTTGGGGTCATAGGCAGTATTCCTCCTCCTCCAAACACGGCGAGTTGATGTCAAAGAGCTCCATGTTGGTCTCATCTGACCGCAACACTTTCACCAGTTGTCCTCTGAGTCATTCGGATGTTCATTGGCAAACTTCAGACGGGCATGTATATGTATTCTTGAGCAGGGGGACCATGCGGGTGCTGTGGGATTTCAGTCCTTCACGGCGTAGTGTGTTACCAATTGTTTTCTTGGTGACTATGGTCCCAGCTGCCTTGAGATCATTGACAAGATCCTCCCGTGTAGTTCTGGGCTGATTCCTCACCGTTCTCATGATCATTGCAACTCCACGAGGTGAGATCTTGCATGAAGCCCCAGGCCGAGGGAGACTGACAGTTCTTTTGTGTTTCTTCCATCTGCGAATAATCGCACCAAATGTTGTCACCTTCTCACCAAGCTGCTTGGCGATGGTCTTGTAGCCCATTCCAGCCTTGTGTAGGTCTACAATCTTGTCCCTGACATCCTTGGAGAGCTCTTTGGTCTTGGCCATGATGGAGAGTTTGGAATCTGATTGCTTCTGTGGACAGGTGTCTTTTTTACAGGTAGCAAGCTGCGGTTAGGAGCACTCCCTTTAAGAGTGTGCTCCTAATCTCAGCTCGTTACCTGTATAAAAGACACCTGGGAGCCAGAAATCTTTCTGATTGAGAGGGGGTCAAATACTTATTTCCCTCATTAAAATGAAAATCAATTTATAACATTTCTGACATGCGTTTTTGTGGATTTTTTGTTGTTATTCTGTCTCTCACTGTTCAAATAAACCTACCATTAAAATTATAGACTGATCCTTTCTTTGTCAGTGGGCAAACGTACAAAATCAGCAGGGGATCAAATACTTTTTTCCCCCCACTGTATGAAGGGAGGCAGTGATTGAGGCCAAAGGGTTCATCAGTAGGAAAGCGGGTCAAAGAAGTGAAAGCTTATCAGTGATGCTGAGGTAGGAGAGAGTCTTGCTGGGCAAAGTACAGATTGAAACTAAGGAATTCTGTTAGAATTTGTCCCATATGCACTGAAATGTTTTAAATGTCAAAGCATGGGACATGTACTGTAGTTGCTCAGTGTAAAGAAAAGATGTGGGAACATGATTATGTTGAATGTAGAAGCAATGTGAAGGTTAAGTGCTGTACATGTTGGGGATAACACAGTGTAGCATTTGGTGGATGCCAGGTACAGAGAGAGGCTAGAGAAGCTCAGGGATATAGGATCAGTCATGATGTATCATATGCAGAGGCTGTGAAACAGATTGGTGGAACTACAGTGGTGACTGATGGAGATTACATGGATGTACCTGTAGTTAGTGGACCTACTGTCAGGGCTTCTCATGTGTACCTGTAGTTAGTGGACCTACTGTCAGGGCTTCTCATGTGTACCTGTAGTTAGTGGACCTACTGTCAGGGCTTCTCATGTGTACCTGTAGTTAGTGGACCTACTGTCAGGGCTTCTCATGTGTACCTGTAGTTAGTGGACCTACTGTCAGGGCTTCTCATGTGTACCTGTAGTTAGTGGACCTACTGTCAGGGCTTCTCATGTGTACCTGTAGTTAGTGGACCTACTGTCAGGGCTTCTCATGTGTACCTGTAGTTAGTGGACCTACTGTCAGGGCTTCTCATGTGTACCTGTAGTTAGTGGACCTACTGTCAGGGCTTCTCATGTGTACCTGTAGTTAGTGGACCTACTGTCAGGGCTTCTCATGTGTACCTGTAGTTAGTGGACCTACTGTCAGGGCTTCTCATGTGTACCTGTAGTTAGTGGACCTACTGTCGTTGCTACTCATGGTCCTGGCAGGGTTTCCAGGCCTGTTCAGAAATCTGGTGCTCATCAATGTGCGGTGTCAAAGGACACTTTGATAATGAATAAAGTTGACTTCATAACTTTTATTGGTAAGGTAATCAATACGACTTAGGTTGTGGAAAGCAGAAATGCCAGGTTCGAGGTTATTGTGGAGACGGCAAAAGAGATATTGGGGGTAACAGATGTTACTGTTGAAATGGTTGTTGACATGCTGAACAGTCCCAAGGGTGGAATGTTTCAGCATGATATAGAGAAAGTTTAAATCAGACTTCTACTGCATTTAGGGCTGAATCCTAACTTGATATCTATACATGGATTTGAACCCCTTATCAGTTAAACACATACTATAGTTCAAGGGGCACACCACCAGAGATTCATATGTATGCCACTAAGGGAAGCCCTGGTCTGTTACTGATCACCATACTAAATATAATTGTGTATTTCTTTTATGCCTATAATGTAGAATTCAGTGCATTGTCAGTTGTGTATTGATGAACTTTGTCTAGACAGCTTGCCAGTCATGTTAATATGCTGCTGTATTAGTTTCTATATTGTTGCAATGTATGTCATTGTTCATATATTTTAGATACAAGGAAACTAAGCGGATGCCAAAACAGTGCGTTTTTGTATTTAAAAAAAAAAACTTACCAAAGCTGCATTTAATAATGGAACACTTCAAACTGTCATTTCTCTGTTCAGCAATGTGCTTTATGAAAATGAAAGTTTCAGGGTTTTTTCCCCCTAGTTTGTCTTAAGTCCTCTTTTACTGCTAGTGCAGAGTGAATGTTAACCCAAGAAATGTAGTGGTAGTCTACGTCCGAAATGGCACCCTATTGTCTTGATAGTGCGCTACTTTTGAACATG
This sequence comes from Salmo salar, assembly GCF_965601325.2. NCBI lineage: Eukaryota > Metazoa > Chordata > Actinopteri > Salmoniformes > Salmonidae > Salmo > Salmo salar. The sequence goes on along the minus strand of NC_138299.1, from coordinate 76,310,727 downwards.
GCTATTGTAGTGCGCTATAAAGCGACTAGCGTGCCATTTCAGAAGTAGATGAAATGCTATGGAAACTGCTTGACTCAACAGGATTAAATTAGAATCTTTCATTTACTGAGAAATCTTGACTTGACCATAATCTTCCCTTGCTCTGAGTTCCACCGTGTGATTCCTCTACAGTGTGTGTGTGTGTGTGTGTGTGTGTGCGCCCCTGCTCACATGTTGCATGCGTCAATGGTCACTTGCCACTTCATCGACTGTGCCTTCGGGCACCAGATTTACAGGGCTGTGCAATTCTGATCCAGGAGGGCTGAAACACTTCTGTTTTTATTCTTTCTACCTTGTAGTTAATTGCACTCACCTGGTGTCCCAGGTCTGAGTAGGACAGAATGAAAACAGTTAGTGTTTTGGCCCTCTAGGACTGCCCTGCAACATGTGGTTAGATGATATGTAAAATACCTATCCAGGCTTGTAAGATCTGGCATCAAGTCGTTGATCACCGCCTTTCATCACCTGCATAGTGGGAGGCTCTATTGTCCCCTAATCGTTAGGGTGTTTGATTTTGATGCAAATGTGACGACTGAAACAGGAACTAACTTTGCTGAAATTCATACAGTGGCTACAAATTGCTGTGATATTTGAGGCTGATTATACCATGTACACACAGGATTTCAGTTGGTGTGTGTGATGTTGCAGAGGCACCTCCTTGACTTTCATTTAGTCGGTTAGTGTAGCCTTACCACTCAAACGTGCTCACATACAGAAACTTCTCCTTTGCACCCAGGGGTAAAAATTCAGGGAGAACTAGTTAGTGCTTTTAACTTTGGTTCCATGGGGGATGTCAGATCCTAACCCAGTTGTTAGCATCCTACTTGTATTGGGTATTAGAGAAGGAAATTATGACTTGCGTGTGCTTCAAGTACCTCTTATGGTGCCTGGAGTGCAAGCAAAGTCATTTTCTCTACTGCAACTGGGCCAAACAAATGGCTGATTCTTTTTAACTCCAGGAGAGCATTCCCACCCCCCCACACAAATTTAATTACATAATTAAGGTTTGAATTAGCACAAATGGAGAAAAAGATGCTCAAACACTGGTGCTAAAATGCTCATTAAATTTTAAAAGCAGATTAATGAAATTAGTTCCGCATACACAGAGCGTACAAGATTCATACAGTAAAAGGTAAGTGTGTAAGTGACAGAATGGAGATACGAGCGAGTATTTGTATCAAGAAATGTATTTTGTTAGAAAGCTTCACAACTATAGTCCCTTATACATTTAACATTTACATTTAAGTCATTTAGCAGACGCTCTTATCCAGAGCGACTTACAAAATGGTGCATTCACCTTATGATATCCAGTGGAACAACCACTTTACAATAGTATATCTAAATCTTTTAAGGGGGGGGGGGGTTAGAAGGATTACTTTATCCTATCCTAGGTATTCCTTAAAGAGGTGGGGTTTCAGGTGTCTCCGGAAGGTGGTGATTGACTCTGCTGTCCTGGCGTCGTGAGGGAGCTTGTTCCACCATTGGGGTGCCAGAGCAGCGAACAGTTTTAACTGGGCTGAGCGGGAACTGTGCTTCCTCAGAGGTAGGGGGGCCAGCAGGCCAGTGTTGGATGAACGCAGTGCCCTTGTTTGGGTGTAGGGCCTGATCAGAGCCTGAAGGTACGGAGGTGCCGTTCCCTTCACAGCTCCGTAGGCAATCACCATGGTCTTGTAGCGGATGCGAGCTTCAACTGGAAGCCAGTGGAGAGAGCGGAGGAGCGGGGTGACGTGAGAGAACTTGGGAAGGTTGAACACCAGACGGGCTGCGGCGTTCTGGATGAGTTGTAGGGGTTTAATGGCACAGGCAGGGAGCCCAGCCAACAGCGAGTTGCAGTAATCCAGACGGGAGATGACAAGTGCCTGGATTAGGACCTGCGCCGCTTCCTGTGTGAGGCAGGGTCGTACTCTGCGAATGTTGTAGAGCATGAACCTACAGGATCGGGTCACCGCCTTGATGTTAGTGGAGAACGACAGGGTGTTGTCCAGGATCACGCCAAGGTTCTTAGCACTCTGGGAGGAGGACACAAGGGAGTTGTCAACCGTGATGGCGAGATCATGGAACGGGCAGTCCTTCCCCGGGAGGAAGAGCAGCTCCGTCTTGCCATGGTTCAGCTTGAGCTGGTGATCCGTTATCCACACTGATATGTCTGACAGACATGCAGAGATGCGATTCGCCGCCTGGTTATCAGAAGGGGGAAAGGAGAAGATTAATTGTGTGTCGTCTGCATAGCAATGATAGGAGAGACCATGTGAGGATATGACAGAGCCAAGTGACTTGGTGTATAGCGAGAATAGGAGAGGGCCTAGAACAGAGCCCTGGGGGACACCAGTGGTGAGAGCGCATGGTGCGGAGACAGATTCTCGCCACGCCACCTGGTAGGAGCGACCTGTCAGGTAGGACGCAATCCAAGCGTGGGCCGCGCCGGAGATGCCCAACTCGGAGAGGGTGGAGAGGAGGATCTGATGGTTAATCTTATGGCGGCAATATGTAACTTTTTGGGCAACCTTACCAAATGCACATAGAAATGTGAGTTATAGATCTGTCACTCATTGAAAACAAGTTTAAGAAGCGGTAGATCTGTTCTGTGTGCTATTTCTATGCTTCCCGTTCTCAAGTTTTGTTTTTGAATCTTTTACTTTCGGTTTTGTACACCAGCTGAAAATACTCTTTGTAATGGAAAATATATTAAACAGCGGTTTAGATGGTGCAATGATTCTCTACACTATAATTGCTTTTGTCACAACCTGAAATTAGGCAAACTGTCAGCATTTTAGCAACCAGGAAATGGTAGAGTGATTTCTGCATAGTGCACCTTTAAGCAAAAAGGTTACATCAACTCTGGGGTCTGTTTTGAGGCAAGCCACAGGGGATGACTTTGTGCCCACAACCCACCTGTGAAATTTTGCATGTGAATGTGGAACACTGTTCCACTTTCAGTAAAACCCTACGTATATTAACATGCCTTCAAGCTAGCAGTCTTTCCATTCCTGCTCGTCCTGTGGTCCAAAGCAAATGCTTCACTATGAGAGGAGGCTGGGGGTGGCTCTTAAAGCAATTTACAGAATTCTGATGAAAGCCCACAAATCAACAGCGGGGATGGTTGGTTAACATTGGCCTCAAGCGTTGGTGTGGTTGACACTGACTAATTCTTTCTGTAACCAGTGTGGGTTTTTGGGCACTTATACTTGAAAGAGGGGCGGATTTCCAAAAACGTCTTCCCACTGGGTACAAGCTGGTTGAATCAACATTGTTTCAATGTAGTTTGTCAACGTATTCTTACGCTTTCCCACTAGATATCGGAACATTGCTGCGGGGACTTGCTTTCATTCAGCCACGAGCAGTAGTGAGTTCGGGCACTGATGTTGGGCTACTGGCCTGGCTCGCAGTCGGCATTCCAAATCTTCCCAAAGGTGTTATATGGGGTTGAGGTCAGGGCTCTGTGAAGGCCAGTCAAGTTCTTCCACACTGATCTCGAGAAAGCATTTCTGTATGGACCTCGCTTTGTGCCCGGGGGCATTGTCACACTGAGACCGGAAAAGGCCTTCCACAAAGTTGGAAGCACAGAATAGTCTAGAATGTCATTTTATGCTGTAGGGTTAAGATTTCCCTTCACTGGGCCTCCCGAGTGGCGCAGCGGTCTAAGGCTCTGCATCGCAGTGCTTGAGGCGTCACTATAGACCAGGGTTCGATCCCAGGCTCTGTCACAGCTGGCTGTGACCAGGAGACCCATGAGGTGGCTCACAATTGGCCCAGCGTCGTCTAGATTAGGGGAGGGTTTGGCCGGCTGGGATTTCCTTGTCCCATCGCGCTGTAGCGGCTCCTTGTGGTGGGACGGGTGCCTGCAAGCTGACTCAGGTCGCCAGCTGGACTGTATTTCCTCTGACCACATTGGTGCGGCTGGCTTCCGGGTTAAGCGAGCAGTGTGTCAAGAAGTAGTGTTGCTTGGCAGGGTTGTGTTTCAGAGGACGCATGGCTCTCGACCTTCGCCTCTCCGTAGGGGAGTTGCAGTGATGGGACAAGAGAAATAAATATAACACAGTTCCAGTGAAGAACAAAGGGGCCTATCCCAAACCATGAAAAACAGCCCCAGACCATTATTCCTCCTCCACCAAACTTTACAGTTGGCACTATGCATTGGGGCAGGTAGTGTTCTCCTGGCATCCACCAAACCCATATTCGTCCGTTGGACTACCAGATGGTGAAGCAGGATTCATAATTCCAGAGAACACATTTCCACTGCTCCAGAGCCCAGTGGCGGTGAGCTTTACACCACTCCAGCAGACGCTTGGCATTGCGCATGGTGATCTTAGGCTTGGTCATGGAAACCCATTTCATGAAGCTGTAGATGGACAGTTATTGTGCTGACTTTGCTTCCAGAGGCAGTTTATAACTCGGTAGTGAGTGTTGCAACCAAGGACCGGCGATTTTTTATTTTTTTTTGTATGCGCTTCAGCACTCGGCAGTCCAGCACTGAGCCGTTATTGTGAAGTGGAAACTGCTAGGAACAACAACAGCACTTATAGTTGACCGGGACAGCTCTAGCAGGGCATAAATTTGACGAACTGACTTGTTGGAAAGGTGGCATCCTATGACGGTGCCACGTTGAAATACACTGAGCTCTTCAGTAAGGCCATTCTATTGCCAATGTTTGTCTATGGAGATTTGCATGACTGTGTGCTCAATTTTATACACCTGTCATTAACGGTTGTGGCTGAAGGAGCCGAATCCACTAATTTGAAGGAGTGTTCACATACTTTTGTACATGTAGTGTATATTGAATTTGTACTTTTAAAATAAAAAAACATCAGATCTAGATCCACGAGCAGAAAACAAACATTAGGCTGTGCGGCACCTCCTACTGGAAAATATAACTACAGCTACCCTTTGGTCTCCCATCCAAGGTTTCAACCAAACCCTGCTTAGCTATGTTATTTGTCACTGACTGTTACCGATGTGCTATCATGAGATCGATTGAGAGAAACTAAATACTATAAATAATTTGTAAAGTCATCAACAGCTATTGTTTCAATTCAATCCATAATTCAACTAAAAATAGACAATTCAATAGGCCTAGGGTTTCAAGCTCTGGTTGATTTTCAAATGGAATGATATTTAGTTATATTGTGTTTGGTTGTCAACGCAACCAAAAATCAATATTTAAAGGCGATGTATCTTCTGCTGGGTTAGTTCAATCTGTGCCACTGAATTAGTCACTTTAATTCCAGTTTGTCTACAAATATATAATTGATATGTTGGATTTGCATCGCCATCTCAACAGTTAAGTAAAACAAAATAGGACTAAATCAAATAACTTTATTTAAAGTGCATATAAAGTTTGATTTGATCCTGTTCTTTAATTTACTTTTTTGGTTGAGATGGAGACATGAATTCAACATAAATTATTAATTTGTAGACAAACTGGAATTAAAGCTAGACTAATTCAGTGGCACAGATTGCACTAACCAATGGCTGTAATAATCTGCGCAGACAGTTGAATGGCATTGATCATTTCCACTATTCTATTGTAATCTCAACTGTAATGCAGGTCATTTGGTTCTGTCATTAGATTAAACACAATGGCAACACAATCTGTCCTATAAATAGACAAATCTGACATTGAATTCCCGTTTACTATGCTGTGCTTTTAAATGGTTGAGAGAGCGCAGTGATAAACATTTGGGTGACAACTAATCCAAAAATCTGACATTTTTCCATTGGAATTTGGTTGAGCTTTAAGAGGCTGCTGCCTATATACATATACTTGAAATCACTGGCCATTTTAATAAATGGAGTACTAGTCACTTTAATGTTTACATATCTTGCATTACTCATCTCATCTGTATTCTACTGTATGTTGGTCTATACTGCTCTGACATTGCTTGTCCATATATTTATATTCTTAACTACATTCCTTTACTTAGATTTGTGTGTATTGGGTATATGTTGTGAAATTGTTAGATATTACTGCACTGTCGCAGCTGGAAACACAAGCGTTTCGCTACACCCGCAATAACATCTGTGTGAGCAATAACATTTGATTTGAGGTGGGTGAAAACATAGTGATAAAACACTGGAAATTCAATTAACTTTTGGCTGTCGTTTTGGAGTGGGTGAATATAGGTTGTAATCTCATTGATCAACGTCTCAACCACAGGAGGCTGCTGATGGGAGGAAGGCTCATAATGCCTTGACTGGAATGGTATCAAACATATGGAAACCACGTGTTTGTATTCAATACCATTACATTTATGCCATTACTATGAGCACATCCTCCCCAATGAAGCTTCACCACCCGCCTATGGTCACAACCAAGTACTATTCACGTTGAAATCATGTGGTGTATTCTCAGTGGGTTACTAACCTCTTAAATGTAACTAAATATAATCTAAAGTGGTATCTAGGTAATCCCCAAAAGTAATTATCATGAGTGGACCATAAACAATAACTAGTAATGCTGCATACTTCAAGAAAGGTTCATCTCACCTTTTTGGTAAAAATGATTTAAATAAGTATTCAGACTACTTGCTATGAGACTCAATTGAGCTCAGGTGCATCCTGCTTCCATTGATCATCCTTGATGTTTCTACAACTTGATTGGAGTCCAACTGTGGTACATTTTATTGATTGGACATGATTTGGAAAGGCACACAGCTGTCTATATAAGGTCCCACAGTTGACAGTGCATGTCAGAGCAAAAACCAAGCCATGAGGTTGAAGGAATTGTCCATAGAGCTCTGAGACAGAATTGTGCCGAGGCACAGATCTGGGGAAGGGTACCTAGTCAGGATCGAGGTTAAGATGAACGGAGCAAAGTAGAGAGAGATCCTTGATGAAAACCTGCTCCAGAACGCTCAGGACCTCAGACTGCGGGAAAAGGTTCACCTTCCAACAGGACAACAACCCTAAGCACACAGCCAAGACAACACAGGAGTGGCTTCAGGACAAGTCTCTGAATGTCCTTGAGAAGCCCAGCCAGAGCCCGGACTTGACCCCATTCGAACATCTCTGGAGAGACCTGAAAACTCACATCTGTAGCCATGAAGTGCTTTAAATGGCTCACATCAACACCATTATCCCAGAATCCCAGAAACCCTAGACCCACTCAGATTTGCATACCTCGCTAACAGATCCACAGATGAGGCAATCTCTATTGCACTCCACACTACCCTTTCCCACCTGGACAAAAGGAACACCTGTGTGAGAATGCTATTCATTGATTACAACTCAGCATTCAACATCATAGTGCCCACCAGGTGGTAAGGGTAGGTAACAACACATCTGCCACGCTGATCCTTAACACAGAGGCCCCTCAGTGGTGCGTGCTCAGTCCCCTCCTGTACTCCCTGTTCACTCATGACTGCACGGCCAGGCACGGCTCCAACACCATTATTAAGTTTTCCGGTGACACAAGTGGTAGGCCTGATCACCGACAAAGACGAGACAGCCTATAGGGAGGAGGTCAGAGACCTGGCCATGTGGTGCCAGGACAACAACCTCTCCCTCAACGTAATCAAGACAAAGGAGATGATTGTGGACTACAGGAAAAGGAGGACCGAGCACGCCCCCATTCTCATCGACAAGGCTGTAGTGGAGCAGGTTGAGAGCTTCAAGTTCCTTGGTGTCCACATCACCAACAAACTAACATGGTGCAAGCACACCAAGACAGTCGTGAAGACTGAAAAGATTCGGCATGGATTCTCAGATCCTTAAAAGGTTCTACAGCTGCACCATCAAGAGCATCCTGACTGGTTGCATCACTGCCTGGTATGGCAACTGCTCAGCCTCCGATCGCAAGGCACTACAGTGGATAGTGCGTACGGCCCAGTACATCACTGGGGCCAAGCTTCCTGCCCTCCAGGACCTCTATACCAGATGCTATCAGAGAAAGGCCCTAAAAAATTGTCTGGCTCCAGCCACCCTAGTCAGACTGTTCTCTCTGCTACCGCAGAGTGGTACCGGAGCTCCAAGTCTAGGTCCTTGAGGCTTCTTAACAGCTTCTACCCCCAAGCCCTAAGACTCCTGAACATCTAATCAAGTAACTACACAGACAATTTGCATTGCCCCCCCCCCCCCCCCCCTTTTACACCGCTGCTACTCTATTATCTATGCATAGTCACTTTAACTCTACCTACATGTACATACTACCTCAACTAACCGGTGCCCCCGCACATTGACTCTGTATCGGTACCCCCCTGTATATAGTCTCACTATTGTTATTTTACTGCTGCTCTTTAATGACTTGTTACTTTTATTTCTTATTCATATTTTTTAAACTGCGTTGTTGGTTAGGGGCTTGTAAGTAAGCATTTCACTGTAAGGTCTACACCTGTTGTATGTGACAAATAAAATTTGATTTATATCCATTGCTTTTCTCTATTCTTTTGGATCAACTGATTCAGTGGAAGTGTAGAAAAGAAATGACACATTTGTGAATCATATCCTGTGTGAGACGGTCAGAAAGGTTAGCCACCAGTTTTCACTTCCACTTTCTTTGCAGGGTGCAGTGTGTGATAAACAACCCAGCTAACAATTCTAGAGGGAGAGAACGTTTTTGTAATGTTCTCCTGATATGTGTCCATTTTTTCCTTTAGCTATGGGAACATCCTATGTATGTTAGCAAAAACCTGAGAACTTATTTAGCAGGTTTTGGCATTAGACTTAAGAGAACATTCCCTTTCAAGGACAGTCTCGTTAAAAAGAAGTGTTCGTACTACTTCCTGTTCAAAGTGCTCTGAACAAATTGTCAAACAGAACATGGTTACCATGTTTTCAGAATATCCAATATTAATGTTCTAGACACGTGTCATGGGAACGTTGCAAGTACATGCCTAACCAATGATGTTTAAAACAAACGTGGTGGCATAGCAGGAAGATCAGATGAGTTGTGAGTCTTAGGTGAGGACATGTGGAATAATAACTGTATAAATGAACAATATAATCATGTGTCAAATATGTAAGTTAAAAACATTGTATATTAAAAGCACTGTTTGTGTGGATGTCCCTAACCTTGACAACAGACAAAGAGCTGTGAATGGATCAGTGGTTCACCAATCAGGGCCTTGATAGGATCTGAAACGGTAAAATAAATATATATTTGGCGACGTCCTAAAAGCTTATTTAGGGATGTCCCCTGGAACAAGCTGGGAACTTGACAAAATCCTCTAGGGGACCATGATAAAACGTCCTTGCAACATTCCCATGAAACGTGTCAAGAACATCATATTCTGAGAACATAGCAACCATGTTCTGTGTATGTTTGGTGTGATGTTGATGGAATATTCTAACCTTCAGAAAACTGGACACTGGAATATTCTTGCAATGTTCTAATGAAACGTGCCTACAACGTTAATATAGAATATTCTGAGAAGATGGTAACCACGTTCTGGGTAAGTTGTGTTGGACATTAAGGGAATGGTCTCTTGGAAACAGTCCTTGCACATCACTGGAACATTCCTATGAAGACGTTAGGTAACGACCTAATGAGACTCTTAAGGGAATGTTCTCTAAAGTTGTGGGATCATTTGTTGTTTGCCTAATGTGAGACACTTCTCACTCTCTGTGCTGCAGGTACTTCAGTCTCTTCTCTTAGCATCATTTCAACTGTAAACCTGTGAAAACATTTGATTCAATTAAAAAAATCTAACATGCACAACTCTAAACAGAAATGTATAGATGCATCTCTAGGTGCTGTAACTCTGGTTGAATTTTTTTCTGTCAGACGGACAAATTTCAGCCACAAAGCCTTGGTCAGCAAATGCACTAATTGTGCAACATTCAAACTATTCTTTAGGTGATTTCCATTAGCATTTATACTATGCTCTATCATATCACACTCAAGAAAGGAACCTTTTGGAATCAGTCCCTGGGTAAATGTTGACTGGAGAAGCAAACAGGTAAAAATGGGATTGTTTAGAGAGGTTGATGCATTCAAATCAGACACAATGTACACACACACACACACACACACACACATAGACATGCCCTCAGAGGCACACTCCTAAAAGTTGAGAGCTTCCGGGAAGTGGCCTCAGAAGAACACACTTGCTCGTGACAGGCGACTGACAGTAGCTATTCAGAAGTGAATGGTGTGTGAAGGCAGCCAAACCTCCCCAGCGTAAATCTCTCTGCACCACCATGATCAACATGTACCAGACCAACCTGCCTCCACCACCGATCCCCCCCCGGCTAGGCTCCGTCAAGTCAGCACCAGGACCGGGCCACAACAAACCTCTCCTTGGGTTCCTCATTGGTATGATAGTGCTCCAAATGCTGCTACTACTGGGGGGATTCGCCTACCTGTACCACAAGGAAAACAAGGTAATAAGTCACCTTTCTAGGTATGGTTATACATTTATTTGTTTCTTAGTGCCACGTTCAAAACCATCATAGATCATGGATACAACTCTATTTTTGGTTACACTAATTGGATAAGTCCATCCGTGAATGCTCTACAGACTCTCAGTAGCATTTTAACTAACTGTCTATGAACACTAGTCCTTATCCTAACCTTTATTCTCAACGTAACCCTAACCTTAGCCAGCAGTTGCTTATCAACAGATAGTATGACCACCTGTAGAACATCTCTAGACGAACTATCCGGACTACCCAAATAAAGTGTGACCCGTTTAATATTTTTTTTGTTGTTGCTGAAATCTATCCTGAACTCTACTAGAGAGTGAGATATTGTTTGAATATGACTGCCGTCGGTGATATGTGACATAGTATAGTGTATTTTCAAAGAGCAGTGTGGTTTTTACAGAGTAAGAGCGTCTTTTCAACATCTAAAGTATTTCAGTTTCAACCTAGGCCTTCTATTCTTCAAGCACAGGAAACACAACCTCCGTTATAAAACAATTAAAATAGGTTCATGAGAACATTTTCCATGACCAGAATAAACATCCAACAGAAACATTTAGAAACAGCGCATACAAAACAACTGCTTAGTCCTAACATGCTTCATGAGCTTGTCCTGATGTGAACTTGAAAGACATGTGTGAGCCTCCTTAATCAGTGCTGATATTAAATATAGTGCTAACATTAATTCCTGCTTTGTTTTGTCTCAGTATGACAAGGACTTTGAACACAAGTACCTGGATGACATGATCGTCCTGAGGAGACTTGGGGAGTGTGAGAAAGACAGTCAGTCAGTGCTGGACTGTGAGAAGCTTGTGGAGAAATACAAAAACATAATGGAAAAGGTAGGCTATGGTTTCTGAGACTCAAATTAAGATAGAGGGTTCAGGAGTACATTTGGAGAAGAAGAAATATGCAGTATTAACAGATAATTAAGCAATGCTATGCTCTCTCTCTCTCCTCTCAAGGTCTCACAAGTTGAAGGAAAAGGTATGTTCAAATATTTAATTACATCAGTGAGCTCCAAAAGTATTGGGACAGTGACACTGTTGTTGTTGTTTTGGCTCTGTACTCCAGCACTTTGGAGTACAGACTCATCTTTAATTTGAGGGTATTTTCATCCATATCGGGTGAACCGTTTATCGATGACAGACCTTTTGTACATAATCCGCCCATTTTAGGGGACCAAGGGTATTGGGACAAATTCTCTTATGTGAATTAAAGTAGTACAATTTGAAGTATTTGGTCCCATATTCATATCACGCAATGATTACATCAAGCTTGTGACTAGACATTTGTAGGATGCATTTGCTGTTTGTTTTGGTTGTGTTTCAGATTACGCTGTGCCCAATCGAAATTCCTGGTAAATAATGTATTGTGTTACTTTTATTGTAAATAAGAATAGAATATGTTTCTAAACACTTCTGCATTAATGTGGATGCTACCATGATTACAGATAATCCTGAATGAATCGCGGATAATGATGAGTGAGAAAGTTAGACACAATTATCATACCCCCCCAAAAAACAATGCTAACCTCCACTGCCATTGTAATTGTGAGAGGTTAGCATGTCTTGGGGGTATGATAGTTGTGCGACTCCACAATGACACAATACATTATTTACCACTCATTATTATTGGGCACAAAATAATCTGAAACACAACCAAAAAACAAACAGCAAATGTATCCAACAAATGTGTCACAATCTTGATGTACTGAATTCATTGCATGCTAGAAATACTTCACTTTTGACTACTTTAATACATAAGTGAATTTGTCCCAATACTTTTGGTCCCCTAAAATGGGTGGAGTATGTACAAAAAGTGCTGTAATTTCTAAACAGTTCACCCGATATGGATGAAAATACCCTCCAATTAAAGCTGACAGTCTGCACTTTAACCTCATAGTCAATGTATCACTTCAAATCCAACGTGCTGGAGTAAAGAGCCAAAACAACAACGTGTGTCACCGTCCAAATACTTTTGGAGCTCTTTATGTGCGTTTCTTTACTTCACCTGCTTTACTTGCCACTCTGTCAGCAGAGAACCTCCTATTCTGAGAGGGTGAAGACTGACTGACTGTCTGTTCTCCGTTTCAGCTGTCAAACTCACTGGGGGTGTGCCCACGTATGGAGCCATGGCACGCATGATAGTCAAGCAACCTGTAGTTGGTGCACTCCCTTCATGTAAGAGATGTTACTTATCACGGACATCCTTGGTTTGTCTTTTTCCTATGGAATTGTAGCCTCAATTCAAGATAAGTTTCAGTATGAGGTACTACATAGAGCCATGACTACATGGAACTCTTAACTAATGCAAGCAGATAAAATCTGATTCAAACAAAAAAAACGACACCTTATGGAACAGCGCCGACAGTGAAGACACACACACGCTAACACATACATCGATTTTGTATTGTAGATATGTTGTAGTAGTGTGTAATAATTTGTTGTGAAGTGTAACGTTTGAACTGTATGTACATGTCCTTAATGTTGCTGGACCCCAGGAAGAGTAGCTGCTGCTTTGGCAGAAGCTAATGGGGATCCATAATAAATGCAAATACTTAAAATATAAATTGTTTGGTTGAACAGCAAATTATCTGGAGTGGAACATAGGCCACTCAGTGCTGAGGAACGTCCAGTACTTCAAGTCCAGTTGGCTGAAGGTTCTGCAGCCTGGAGACTACGACATTTACTCCCAGGTGGCCTTCTCCAAATGGCACCCCAAAGCCCCTCTGGCCAGCCGGGTGAAGCTGAGGAAGGGGGAGACAGGAGAGGAGAAGAACCTGATGACAGCCTACTGCAGCCTGGGGGACCAGAATCGTACAGATGTGTGTACGGCCTTCCAGGGAGGAGTGTTCAGTCTGGAGCCTAAAGACCAGATCTCTGTGTGGGTGACGGACCCCAGCCTGGTCAACTATGAGGAGGGGACTACCACCTTTGGATTATATAAGCTGTAGGCTAGACATTACCTACACTATGGAGAGGATGGACTGTATTACTTTGGATTATTACTGTATTGGAGTGATGGGTGGAATCAAGGCCCTGTGTGCTGTTGGATTTGGTACAGGACTGATAACAGATCTGCTCATGGACTACACCAATTTGAACATCTTTCTAAAAAGGCCACGGTGAAAGGAATCCCTGGAACTGGAATTTATTGCTGTTGATTGGATAACCTGCTCTCCCTGCCCCCACAATGTTAGATATGAATATGGCAACGACTGTGTATTTATTGTGATGGATGGTGTCTGTATAGTTAATAAATTATTATATTTTAATTTAAAAAAATGTGCTTGATTATTTAAATGAAAAATAACCATCTCTCTGTGGTAAGTTTCCAATTGGATTATCGCATACAGTATCGTCTCAGTGCTTGGAACTGATGCAACCCATGAAACCTTTATTTCCACAAGCCCCCCCCCCCCCCCCCCCCCCCGCAGTTGTGGGTTGCTAAGCATAATTATCAAACTAAATGGTTTGTTGTTTGACTCATCACCACAGACAAATGTCATGTACTTCATGCTTATGGTCCCCAACACAACTTATGAAACCAAGTTGAAAAAAAATAATCTCACGCAAACCTTCTGCAGTAAATGTTGCATCCCCTCACAACAAACGATGCAGTAACCTCTAGAATTAGCACCGGAGCGAAAAGATCTGTGCAGCAAAACCAGACAGGTCTAATGAAAATCTGTGCGTTTCATGAGGATGCTGTGACAGCAATATGAGGTCTTCACACAGGGCACTGACTGTAAGCCATTTTGTATAGTGTAGTAACATCTACTCCAGGGGTATTCAAATCTTATCCTACGACAGCGCTTCCCAAACTCGGTCCTGGGGACCCAAAGGGGTGAACATTTTCATTTTGTCTGTAGCATTACACAACCGATTAATAAAAAAAGAATCAAAGCTCGATGAGTTGATTATTTTAATCAGATGTGTAGTGCTAACCAAAACGTGCACCCCTTGGGGTCCCCAGGACCCAGTTTGGGAAACGCTGCCCCACGAGGTCCAGAGTACTGCTGTCTTTCTGTTCTCCCTGATAATGAATTGCACCAACTTGTCCCAGGTCTAAATCAGTCCTGATTTAGAGGGGAAGAATGAAAAGAGCAGTGAAACTAGCTTCCAGGTTTCGATTGGGATTTCTTCAATGACTAAATCGGGTTTATAAAAACAGTACGAACGTATGGCAACAAACTCCACACAGCCCTGCTGTCATATAGACCATTCCACTCCAGAGGTAGAGGAAGTTGTTGAGCAGCATAGAAAGACTAAGTCTACAGAGCAGAAGTGCAGCGTACCCTGTCAGGAGGTGAAGTGGCTTTCACAGGATGTAATCTCTACTCAGTCATTCCATCCCGTCATGGGTCTCTCAACATACACTAGTCACTGTAGCGTGTTCTATGTACCTGTGCAATCACTCAGAAGTGGAAAACAGGTAGAACGCGGTTTACCAATGGACTTTTCCAGCACGAATGAAAAACTGATGAATCACAACGGATCAAAGTTGGATTTTTATTAAAAGAATGACCATACTGAAAACATGAAAGTATGCCGCCACTAGAAAGGAAAAAAAAGCCTTACAATGGAGTTATAATTTTGCATCAAACAACTTTTTCAAATGATACACGTGGAGTGGTCTGCCGACACAAGTCGTCATGAGCAGGATGGAACAGTCTAAGCGCTCGCTTAGGCTATTAGGCATTGAAAACTTTAAGACACTTTATGAAAAAAATAAAATAATGCATTGATAAAAATAATCTCAGCAATAAAACATAAACAAATGATACTGAAGGACATTTGTACAGGTGACAAAACGTGGAGCTGACCTGACAGACCGTGGGACCTGAACACAACAGCTTGTAACAGTATACTCCTATACATCAGGACAACAGAGAACACCGTGGCTAAGAAACAGGGACAAGGCAATAGGCCCATTTTGGTTAAGGGGGTGAAGGAGTCATCACTGCACATTAACAGAGATACGTTTCTTTATACATTCTGGTCTACTGCCAAACTGACTGTCTCAGAGTGACACTAAAGTAAAAACAGTCAAACTGAAGTGGTCACATTGCATTTGGCAGTAGGAACTTCATGAACTCTGCAGTATGAGGTTGACATCAGATTCGACAGTGCATGCACTGCATGTCATCCTGGGAGGAAGTACTGTGATTCAACTGAATATTCCTTCACCTAAAGCCTTGACATAAGGCATCAAAGCCCGGTTCCACATTGAATCGTTACACGACCCTTACCTGTCCCCAAGAACGTCTAAACAGTGCCATCAGTCCCATTGAAATGTGAAACATGACAGAAAACCTGTGCATGTAAATCCCTGCCACTTCCTCTGTACCTCATAACTTAATCCACTGTGAGGCCCTTGATCCCACTACTCATACTTTACACTCGCCATCAACACAATCAAAGTGGGGACATCTCTCCATCTGCATTAACTCATGAGAAAGAAGCATAAGAACGACAGACCAGGGACGGTATTTATAAACCGTCCAAGAAAAGGATCATCTTTGTTCCCTTATAGACCATAATTAGTTAAGAGGGTCCTGATCCTACAACAGCAGTCCTACTCAGACGCTCTGAAAACGGGCGCAGGACACTGATCCTAGAACAGCAGTCCTACTCAGACGCTCTGTGAAAACAGGCGCAGGACACTGATCCTAGAACAGCAGTCCTACTCAGACGCTCTGTGAAAACAGGCGCAGGACACTGATCCTAGAACAGCAGTCCTACTCAGACGCTCTGTGAAAACGGGCGCAGGACACTGATGCAATGAGACTTCCTTGGAATGTAACCCTAACTCACATTGTGGGACACAGTTTACAACGTACAAATAACATTGTTCCTGTGGTACCAAATTCTTAAAATCAAAATGGGTTGTGTTTTGTCTTCCCCAATTGACAATGCCAAATAAATAAGATCACTTGAAAACGTTTTTTCCTTAGGTTATCATTCTGTAGAGGTGGTTTCTGTGGTGCGGGTTGGTTTAAGGCAGAAACCCAGAGACCGCCCCAAGTGGGTTCCCAGTACCATATAACCTACATACAATACACACGTTTCTACATAATGAAATGTTTTCATGGAAAATAAATAAGCAATATATATTCTTTAACTCCCGAATAAAGCAAAGCTATGTATTATTAGTACATGTATTTAATTGTTATATCGTGTCGGTAAGAATGTATAGGCCACACCGTTGTCATCATCTTTACATGTGTCTATTTTATACGCAATACACCATATACGGGTATTCTATTTGTTATACATCTATATCCCTGAAAGCTTTGGCCTATATATTGATCGTCACATCTAATGTGTGACAATATTTTAAAAATACTTTACAGCCATGCTGATTGTAAGAAACACAGTCAAGGACATTATTCGCTAATGTTAACACCAGCTTGGATATGAGCGGTATTGAAATCCACTTACCATGAGCTAGAGGACTGATTGTTAGTCCATGGATAGGACTCACCCATCTGAAATGAAAAGCTAAAGCGTCGAGGACTATGAAATAGCTTGGAGACGCAGAGTCTCACGTCTTGAACGTGCATTCTCAAAATGCCAATGATGTTCACTAAAGCTCGACGCAAGCCTCGCTCTTTCCCGACAAGGCTGCAGGGGGTGTCCTCAACACCAAAATAAAGAAACAGTGCTGTAACAGATGTAGAGTGGGACAGATGAGCCCTAGTTATGGCTGAGGGAGTCGCTCTCCTGCTGAAACAAGTGCATGCAAGAGAACACTCCATTGAACTGAAAGATGGCTTCTCGTTCCCATTAGATGTTCTATTGAAAATGTAGACACAGTAGTCCAGTGGCGATGCAGCTGGTGACACTAGAGCACTAGTTATTTCTCCTTTGTCCAAAATGGTTCCATCAGAGTTGACCAGTGCCAGTAGACGGGAGGCAACCAATCAGAATTTTCGCTTCTGGTTATATCCCCTCCCCCCTCCAAGCGTCAGACCAGAGAGTTGCTGTAACCATTGTCCAGATACATGAATCCAACCCTTCTGTGTTGTAGGGATTGAAGGCAGTCACACACACACACACACACACAAGGTAGGTAGGTAGTTGGGTAGGTAGTTCGGAGTTGTTCAGTGCCCTCCATCCTCCCAGGCACAGTCGTTCTTCTGCTTGGCCAGCTTCCTGACCACTCTCTCCAGCTCCTTACGAGACTTCTGCTCCTCCTCCAGACATTGCTTCATCCACTTATTCTCCTGACAAGACCCATACAAGTTAAATATTACACAGCACAGATGTGCAAACACACCTACAAGTATGAACCCACACAAACCACAATTACCCACTATTTAACAAAAATGGATCGTCAGCCTTTACATTTCTCAGAGTGAACATTAGATGAACAATTCTTGTTTTACCTTCTTTAATTCATGGACCTCATCCTTTAAAGCATATACTGCATCAACCAGACTCCTGCCAGTCCAGAAACAAAAGGTTATCAGCATATTTTAATGTCACATTATGTTCTTTGACAAAGGCTTTGGAATTTGAGTGTTCCAGGCAGTCCAACATAATTTCACAAATATTGACGAGGCAATTTCTTGCTTCTCAATGTTCAAGGCAAAACCACCACTTGCTAATACCTTAACGTTATGTAAAGAAATACATTTCTTAATTTTAACTGGATCAATAAATACCACAGGTTTGAAAAAGCATGTCGTATTAGATGTGTTGAAACGACTACCTAAACAAGACTAACTGCAGATCCATGTGCATACACAGTAGGGCTGGGCGATATGGCCAAGTGATATACATAATACTCTGAGTAAAAGAGAATGTTTTGGGATTTTCACCCTCCAGATATTATTTCCTAGAGGTCTTAATGATGAAATGCCTATGTATGTTATGTTGTAAAATGTGAACATGAATTATGACCCCATTTCAGATTACTCTGACGTTTTTCTGGCGCTGTACCCGATGATTTATGAAAACTTGCTTGGTAGGTCGATGTCCTCATTGTGTTTAATACGTTTAACGTACACACTTGATTTCAAATATTTATGAAATGCACATTGTTACATTTGGTAACACTTATTTGTTCTCTTGACTCCAACCCCATTCGATGCGTGGAACGGATGTGGGTGGAGCTATGTCTACATAATGGTGCATAAAGGCAGTGTGTCCGATACATAAAGCTTATTAAAGAGCGGCGACGCCATCACGAGCGGTGTGCGGGTTTCTTATTTTATTCAACTGTTACCATGCACCTGCAACAAAGACAGCTCAGATGTGCGAGTGCCTTTTGAATTTTGGGCAATCTGGCCAAAATATCATATTTTTCACATTTTTGACGGTATTTTATGTTTTTAATAATAAAAAAGTTATAAAATATACTTTGAGTAGTTCATAATCTTAGGGGGCAACAAATAAGTGATTTCAAATGACGCTTTCTCCATTCTGACGGTATACCGCCCCGCACCTAACACACAGTGTTGTAATGGTTTGATAAAGGTCTATTCTCCTGAGTGATGGCCATCTTACTTTTCCTCTATGCTTGTCTGACCGTTGTTCTTCATCTCCTCCACCATGATCTTGTCTTCCTCCGGCAGCAGGACCTGAGGGACACACACTTTCCTCACCGCTGCAGAAAGACACAATAACACACATGTAAGTCTGAGTCATTGCCATGCCTATCTATGGGCCATTAAAGGTGTGACACACACACACACACACACACACACACACACACACACACACACACACACACACACACACACACACACACACACACACACACACACACACACACACACACACACACACACACACACACACACACACACACACACACACACCTTGGACCTGTTGAAATAAATGATTTGTCTGTATAACACACACACTTACATCTATGACAGGTTGAAAATAATCACTCACACACAGATGCATACAAGTGCGCATGCACACAGACAGACACTCTCTTCGGCTCACCTGTGCTGGCCTGATGCTGGCTGGCCCCTGTGCAGTAGGCCTCGATCACCTTCAGAATCTGGGCATCCTCCTCCAGAGCAGCTGTACCTGTCAATCAAAGGCACACAGGGGAAACTGGGAGTCAGGAGCCTTCTGAACCACAAAGACTGACTTTAAATTCCAACATTCAACTGACACACAGACCTGAAAGACAGGAACAACTGATTTAGCTGCTTCATCTCTATGGTAACTGTCTGTGTGTCTGCTTCAGATGGTCCATTTCCCTCTCATTGTTCCAGTTACTTCAAATTAACTGTCTAGTTTTTCCAGATTTCTATTAAATATGACCTAGAATTAATTACAATATGAGTGAAATAATGAACATTTATTGGAAGGGAAACTAAGTATGTTCAAAAGCAGCTTTTCTGTGTTTGAATGGTACGGGCTACAACAGAATGATGTGGGCGTATACCGTCATAAAAAATATTAAATGGCAAGTAAAAAGCTGATTGGCCAGCTCAGCCAACTTGACATCAAGTTAAATGAGGAAACAGCAAGCATTTTTAAAACAGTCTGTTTGACTTGTATTTATTTGTTTTTAAGTGTTTTTATTTTATTTACACTTTGGCCACAAATATGAGTATAGGATGAGTCAACAACATTACTTGGGTATGAGTTAACGAACTATGAACTTTAAAAAGTGAGATTTTACTGGACAGCTACTAGGAGCTGGTTGTCTCACCTAGCGATGACACAATGTGTGAGGTACCATAAACCACGTGAGACATGCATTTTGAGTTACGTGCAGTGAATTACACTGGAGTGTCAATTCACAGTGAGAGAAATGAGTTCATTGGTTAGGCAGCGACTGTATTTTGCCACGCAGAGTGTGAATCTGTGCTTTCCTTGGTGGCAACACATTTATGGTTTCATTTCCTAGAGTGGAATGATCAAACCTACTTTTCCGTAAGAGCAACTCATCGTCGGAATGTTTTCTTTCTGCTCTGCGTTTTGGGAAGAAATTCTTAATGGGCCCAGAGCTCTTACTGGAGTCCTGTAGGAGTGACAGAGAACTGTTAGGAGGGTACGGTACACAGAGTCATAGCCAACACAGTGACACACACCTTCAAGCCAGGGGGAAAAACATCACGGTAAATGCAAGCCTACAGTAACACACACACACACATTGCCTCCATAGACGAAAACATACACGGTGACAAAGTCTTAGAAGTTCCACAAGCATGGGACAGCAGTAACCAAAGAAACCTGGGTCATGTTCATTAGGGCACGCAACAGGAAAATAAAATTATAATTTCTTATTGGACAATTTAAGTAGCCACTCCCCGTTTCAGTCAGGTTTCTTCAATTTGGTGCCTAATGAACACGACCCTGGTATTATTTTAAACAGTTTACTTTTAGAAACGAAAATTGTCCCCTCCGAGTCATTAACTAACACGTTTTGTTTTTAGCACAACCATGTCACACACTTGGTGCTAACTGTGTGGCCTATGTCATCACATCTGCTATAATGAATCACCTTTACCATTAACGAGATCATGATTCAAATAATGAACAATTTTAAAACCCTCTTATGTAACCCCATCCCATTTTAAAACCTGTAAATTGCCATTTATTCTTTCTTATTTGATCATATGCTAGTCAAGGTGCAACAAGAAGCAGCTTCGTTGGAAAATAAAGCACACACACACATTAATTTATGCACAATGTGTCCCTAACAGACCTATTAAAAAGCGGGACTGACAACGATTCTTTATAAAAGCTGGGGGATGAGTGTTTCTACATCAAATTCTACTTGTATCCGTTAACTAGAAATAGCTTTGTGTTACCTAGAAAACAAAACGTCTGCCAGAGGCTCTTGGTGAGTACGGGGATAAAAGACAAACAAGGCAGCAGAGAACACAGGAAACCAACATCTTACAGCAGAGGAAGAGGCAAACAGAGCAATGACATGCCACTTCAGCACATGGACGCACACATCCACACAGAAGGAGAGCAATAGATCTAGCCTCACCTTCAAGATAGAAGACATCCTCTACAGCAGCCAGTATGGAGATAGAGAGCGAGAGAGAGAGAGCGAGAGAGAGAGAGATATAGATAGAGATGCATGAGAAGAAAAAAAAAAAAGTGGGAGAAATTAGAAGAGGGTGAACGGTGAAAATGTCAGTACCCCCCCTCATCCTGCAGTATGAAGAAAACAGAGTGATGATTCCACAGAGAAAAAGAGAGGGAAAGGGGAGATGCATTCTCCAGAGAGGTAGAGGAGACCCCAGCTAATAGCTGCTTTAACCCTGGGGGCATAGTGGGTAATGCTGCCACTCCAGCTTTAGAATATCGTGAAATCTCACCACAAATGACCTATTTTCAAACTACGTCATTGTACGTAACGTCTTTTTGTCAACGTTTTCATGGTTCTCAGGAATATGCAAAATGATAACCATTTTTAAGAGGACTATTCTGGCAAAATAAACGGTCAGTGACCTAGCTCGACCTCACCGCACACTGACCACTTCCCGACCCTGTGGAGTAGCAGCTGGTGCAGCCCACCACCAGGTCAACCTGACAGCCAGACAAACGCCATTCAAAAGACAAGTCTGTACCGGAATTAATGTAGTTACTTATCACCAACACAACCCCCCCACCTTGTCTATACACAGTTTTTATATAGATTCCGGGACCCTCGTTCGCCTACTCATCTGGTAAGAGCTCTGCCCACACAAACAGCTATATCTGACAGGGGTTTTCCATGGACCCGTTAAACTCATGTTACCGTAAGACAAAGCAGTGCTCTTTACCCCAGGCTCCGAATAAACTTAGTGTGTGCAGGCTTTTGTCCTAACCCAGCACTATATCCTGATTCAAGTAATCAGCTATTCATCAAGAACCTGAATAGCTCCAGACTCTAGAGGGTTAGTGCTGGGCTGGAACAAAACCCTGCACACACTGCAGCTCTCGGGTATCAAGACTGAAGAACAAAGAGATAGATGGATATTCTGTAGGTCTGGGTTGGCCTACCTCCTTGTAGCCCAGTGCAGCGGAGGGCTTGAGGGGTGGGGCGGGGCGCAAGCAGCTCAGGGACCAGGGCTTGGTGGTCTTGGGGGGCTCCAGGGGTCCCCGGTTGGCCTGGCTGGGGGTGCTGAAGCTGGGCAGGTGAGTGGGGGTGCCCACCATACTGACCGGCTTTCAGTCAGAGAGATGGGATGTGTGAGGTTCAACGCAAGTTTAATGCAAGTGCCAGCCATGTGTGAAGTACAGTGGATGTTCAAATGGTTCAGCGCAATGCGAGTTCTGGATACATGCGAAGTGGTGTAGATGTTTTCATACTATGATACTAAGTCTAGAGGGAAATACAGCACAGCCATTTGGTTTAGTGAACATTCTCTACGCAACAGCACTTTCTGCATCTTTTCAAAAAGAAATCATTAACAGTGTGCCGTGTCTTTACCTTGATAATGGTGCCCACGGGGCTGGCTCCTTCGCTGTAGGCATGGAGATGGTCCAGCCACTCCTGCAGCTCCTTGGCGTTACTGCAGAACACTGTGACGCGATCCATTGTGCTTCCTGCAACACACACACACACACACACACACACACACCTTCAGTGGGTTGCACTTTGCAGGGAAGTTTCAGGCTAGGTTACCGAGAGTTAGGGCTGGGTAAAACTGTTAGCAAGACGTTTCGTAAAGCCCACATATAGGCACCTGGCATGAATTATAAACGTCCACCATGACAGCTGGCGAGTCGCGACTGGATGAAAAACTGGATTATGGTGTCATGGTTAAAAAAAAAAAAAACTGTTAGCCAATGCCTGTGTCCTGCGGCAAGTAAATAAGACAACCAGGAGGAGTGGTTCTTCCTGCAGCCCTGGCATGTTAATGATAGCATTGCATAAACGCTATGACGCATCTCACGTAACTCATTGATGTAGCGTCGTTTCCCTTTCCCTCAGCGAATGTCATGAGTTACTGCATCATTAAAACCGAGACGAATCAAGGTTTTTACACAGTTTGTACTGAAGGGATTGGAATGAGGGGTGTCAAGTAAGAAATACTCCATTGATTCGCTAAAAATGAGGCGCAACTGCATTACTGACCATCAACCCACTGACGTGAAGAGTGTAATGGACCAGTGACCTCTGATCTATTCAACAGGACCAGTGTGTTAAGATATAGGCCTTTCACAGGAAACCCAATCCTTGGCACTGATCGCAAAATCACTAGAACTAATCTATTTGATGGAACTGCAGACCACACCAAAACGTATGAGAATGTATGCACCCTCTACTGAAAGTCGCTCTGGATAAGAGCGTCTGCTAAATGACTCGAGGCTCCCTCGCTAACCTAAGGTACCTGTGATCTCAAAGGTGTAGATGCCGTTCTCCGTGTCCTCCGTCTGCCTGGAGACCGTGGAGCCTGTCAGCGGCAGCCTTCCCTGGGGGGGGGGACAGAGAGGGGGGGTTGACACACTTCCCCAGATTGAGTGCAATACTTGGGACGCATTAGGTTACCTGGTATATGAAGCCGCTCATGCGTGGACTAGCAGACAGCAGGACCAGCACACCAGGAAACATCATGAGGTAGCGCTCCTCCTTCTCCTATGGGGAACACGCATGCAGCGTCACAGAATCAAATCACACAACGACACCCACGGATACAGGTGAGTGTCTGGGAACTCGGGCAACGGGACATGAACATCACTGTCACATGTACTGCATTGTTGAGGGAGCTAGCCCATAAGCATTTCGGTGCACCTTTTATCCCTGCTGTGTACGTGACGAATACTTTTGATTTGACATCGAATGTGAATCCCAAAATCACAATATTTCAGCTAAGTTAAAAGGTAAAGAAAACAGGGAATAGGTTTGAAAGATGTTAGATTGACGTCAGGTGGTGCTTCAATCAGACCAAAACACAGCCAGATACTTGTTCCTCTCAGCTTTCAGATCCTCATAGTCGACCCCTACACAGAAACCACACTACGGGGGAGGGGGACTGGCTTTCCACTCTATATATGGCCAGTCTGGGGTTTCTGATTCATAATGAATTTAGATATTTGATTAACATAGACAATGTATGAGAGGGGGTGGCAATCAGCATATAGGACTCATCTATAGGACTACAGAGGGTAGTGCGAACGGCCCAGTACATCACTGGGGCCAATCTTCCTGCCATCCAGGACCTCTATACCCCCCCCTCCCTCCACATCACTGCCACTCTCTGTTGTCATCTATGCACTGTCACTTGAATTAACTCTACCTACATGTACATACTACCTCAACTAACCGGTTGTATTCGGCGCATGTGACTAATACAATTTGATCTCCAGAATGTGTTCGACGGAAACAATCTTATCTGTGCCAAATAATGTGGCAATGGCACGTTCAGTCATTTGGAAATGCTATTCACAGGTGCTGAAATAATACAATTCTGGGGAAATAGTGAACAAACAGGCAACAATTGTATTTCCTGGTCGTCAAGCAGAGAATGTAACTGGTCTACCTCACTTTTCTCGTTATTCGCCTAACCACCGTTCATACTGCTCAAAACATTGTTATATTGAACTTTGACCTTCTCGGGGGTGGTCTGTAGCACTCTCTCTGGGTAGTTGCCCTTACACACAGATCTAGGATAGGCTTACCTTCCCCAGAGCCTAACACTTAATATTGGGGGACACCTGTATCTGTTGCCCTCACCTCATTGGTCCCGTTCTGCATGTGGACCAGGGACATGTAGGCCACGTGACCCAGAGACTTCATGCCGTCTCCCTCCCAGCCTCTCACTGGCTCTGACAGGATCTGTAGTTCCAGGTTCTTACGTTTCCGCAGGTCCTGACACTGGGTCTGAAAGTAGAGGTGTCCATTACTGTATAGTTCATATGAGAAATTGAAACACTTAATGTGTGGTGGATAGATTAACCATAAGATAAAAGCTGTTTTAAGCCTGGTTTAGTAAGCATTTCCACACTATAATGTAAAAATGTCCATGATATGGCAATGCTGCAACAGGTATAAAAGAACTGTGCATCGTGCAAAGGTGAGTTACAGAGAACAGTTTACCGGGACCTGAAGGGGGATTCCCCATCTCTCAAAGATAAAATGACAAATCAACACCAACCAGGTTCACGTAAATAGGGCTGGTGGACCCAAAATATGCTCAAATACACACTTCACACCTCAAGAGACTACTACAGTGTGTGTGAGTCAACGCTTCCCCGCAAACTCTCAGCCACACTGTGGAAACGGCCTCTCAAACTACTGCTCCAATAGAAAACAGTATTTCATACTGCTATTTCAGTCCACAACCCACCATAGGAAAAAGTCTTTCACTGAGGACATATTACACAGGAAGCAAGATCGTTTTTTTTCTTCTTCATTAAAACAACCGAGATGGGTGTATCATCTTGAGAATTTCTCTCACGGAAGACTGTCTTTTATGTGATGCTCCATCTCAGTTTGGAAACATAAGAACTATATACAAGCAACATCTCCAATCTTCTGAGAAGGACAGCCTTCAGTAGTTTCAAATCGCTAAGTGTGCTTTCATCAAGACAGACAGTGATGATTCTTGGTAGTGTGTTAGGTAATATAGACTAGATGATGCTACTGTAGACTAGTGAGTTGATACAGTACTCAGTGCACACGGCTAACCTCTATGGACCATGTCTACCTAAACATTGCATGAGGAACCACAGGGGTTCTGTACCTACCACCAAGCTTTTAAAAGCCACCGTAACCTTCAATATGTCACTATAGTCCGGGTGGGCCTCCTGCAAGATAGTCAACAAATTATAAACATTTAAATCATTTAGATCTTACACAATACCCAATTAAAAACATAAATCAAATCTACATTAAGACGTTTGGGAGGGATAGCAATACATGGTATATCAATGGTATTTGGGCATTGTAGGGAAGTGCTATCTGGAACAGCAGAGGCGAGTTAAATTTCAGTTGCATATGGATCCATAGATGGGCCTATAGAGAGTTAAGCAACTGCCCTCCATGTTGGCTCCAGATGAGGCCTAATGTACCTCCATATGTCTCTCTAGCTCCTGCAGCAGGATGGGATACTTGTCCAGCCTCATGAAGGGTTTACTCAGGCTGGTGGTCAGGGTCAGGATGCCTGGCGTACTAGCCCCCTGGCTCTCCATGAACGTACCCAGCTCCTCACTACAACAGACAGAGACACACACACACAGTTTTACTGCTGGGTGACCATGTAAAGAGACAGAAAATATTCTACCATGGAAAAAAATCTAGATTTGTTGAATGTGTTTGGTAGTGAAAGAAAAAAGCTGAAAAGGATCCCACAGTATGAAAGATGCTAATTAGTTCAGTGTGAAATCAAAAAGTGCCTCACCTGCCTGGAACATAACCACAACTATAGATATCCTGTGTGCAGCTTCCTGTGTGAGTGTGTGTGTGTGTGTGTGTGTGTGTGGGGGGCATGACAGTGTTCTCTTGTCTCTGCAGTGCATGTTTTCACATTAACAATTGCGCAGCAAGAGACCGAGGGGGGGACACCAGTTCCAGAATAGTGTACATGATTAATTGCATTACTAACATAATAATTACACAACCGCTTGATTCATTGCTCTGTTTGCTCGTTACAACTACATTGCGTGTGATGGACAGCGCTGTGATTAACTGTTCACAGAGCCTCAGGGCCCGGCTGATTGTAGTGAGGGGATATGAATGAGGAGGCTACAAACTAAAAAAGGTCACTCACAACGGACGAGAAAGACACCATCGAGAGCATCCTGACTGGTTGCATCACTGCTTGGTATGAGACCTGCTCAGCCTCCGACTGCAAGCCACTACAGAGGGTAGTGCGAACGGCCCAGGACATCACTGGGGCCAATCTTCCTGCCATCCAGGACCTCTATACCAGGCGATGTCAGAGGAAGGCCCTAAAAATCGTCAAAGACTCCAGCCACCCTAGTCATACTGTTCTCTCTGCTACTGCACAGCAAGCGGTACTGGAGCACCAAGTCTAGGTCCAAGAGGCTTCTAAACAGCTTCTACCCCCAAGCCATAAGACTCTTGAACATCGAGTCAAATGGCTACCCAGACTATTCACATTGCACCCCCCCTCCCCACACCACTGCCACTCTCTGATGTCATCTATGCATAGTCACTTTAATTAACTCTACCTACATGTACATACTACCTCAACTAACCGGTGCCCCCGCACATTGACTCTGTACCGGAACACCCCTGTATCTATTGTTATTTGATTTTTTTTACTGCTGCTCTTTAATTACTTGTTACTTTTATCTCTATCCATGTTTTTTGAAACTGCACTGTTGGTTAGGGGCTCGTAAGTAAGCATTTCACTGTAAGGTCTACACCTGTTGTATTCGGCGTATGTAACTAATACAACTTTATTTGAGACACCGCTCTGTTGCACCTCAACATTTGCAGAGAAAGTATGACACTTAGTGGGTCAAATAGAAACTGCAACTACTCTTCTATAGCCTATGGTTATCCACAAAGACATTCCATTTTACTTGCATTACTAAACTGATTGACATTTCACTGCAAATTAACATGTCCATCAAATGCAGATGCATGTCATGCAGAACTGAGATGCCAGTAAGGACTGACCTGTGGTCAGTGAGTACGCAGACAGCCGAGGGGTGACTGGAACAGTATGACTGGTACAGCCTCCTGATCTGACCAATCAGGTTGAGGTAGCAGGCAGCCAATCGCTGCTGGCTCTCTGGAACCCTGCAACACACACAGAGAGAAGTGGGTGTGTTAGTTACTTGGATAACAGTTGGGTTGTTCCTGTATGTTTAGTTTCAGATTCCATTCTACATATTGACCACTAGAGGGAGCATAGTAACCAGAGGCCATACCATCTAGAGCTTCAGGTAACTGCCAAAATAAAGAAAACACCAACAAGTGTCTTAATAAGGCGTTGGGCCACCACGAACCGCCAGAACAGGTTCAATACGCCATGGCATAGATTATTGGCAAAGTGTCTGGAACTCTATTGGAATGATGCGATACCATTCTTTGTTGATGATCAAACGCTGTCTCATGCGCGACTCCAGAATCTCCCATAACTGTTCAATTGGGTTGAGATCTGGTGACGGCCTAGGGCATATGGTTTACATCGTTTTCATGCTCATCAAACCATTCAGACCACTCGTGCCCTGTGGATGGAGGCATTGTCATCCTATTGGGGCATAGCCATGGTAGCCTAAATAATGGCCTGCCCAGCATTTTTAGACATTACCCTAAGCATGATGGGATGCTAATTGCATAATTAACTCAGGGACCACACCTGTGTGGAAGCACTTGCTTTCAATATACTTTGTATTCCTCATTTACTCAAGTGTTTCCATTATTTTGTTAGTTACGAGTACATCACAACAAATACAATTATCCCCAGAATATCTGATAGAAACAGCTGAGTGGGCAGAAAGTGTAGTGACACAGATTAGACATTGGGTGAGGGTAATGTGATTGGACCAATTCAGCTGCCTCAACGAGCAGTGCCCCCACTGTTTCCTCATTACGCTCTCACACAGTTCCTTCTGAAAATATTCGACCCCTTGACTTTTTCCACATTTTGTTACCCTACAGCCTCATTCTAAAATGGATAAAAATCCTCAGCAATCTACACACAATACTCCGTAATGACAAAGCGAAAACAGGTTTTTCAAAATTTTTGCAAATGTAAAAAAAAACGGATCACACTAACGTTCAAAAGTTTGGGGTCACTTAAAAATATCCTTGCTTTTGAAAGAAAAGCACATTTTTTTGTCCATTACAATAACATCAAATTGATCAGAAATACAGTGTAGATATTGTTAATGTTGTAAATGACTATTGTAGCTGGAAACGGCTGATTTTGAACAGAATATCTACATAGGCGTACAGAGGCCCATTATCAGCAACCATCACTCCTGTGTTCCAATGGCACGTTGTGTTAGCTAATCCAAGTTTATCATTTTAAAAGGCTAATTGATCATTAGAAAACACTTTTGCAATTATGTTAGCACAGCTGAAAACTGTTGTGCTAATTAAAGAAGCAATAAAACTGGCCTTCTTTAGACTAGCTGAGTATCTGGAGCATCAGCGTTTGTGGGTTCGATTACAGGCTCAAAGTGGCCAGAAACAAAGACCTTTCTCCTGAAACTCATCAGTCTATTCTTGTTCTGAGAAAAGAAGGCTATTCCATGCGAGAAATTGCCAAGAAACTGAAGATCTCGTACAACACTGTGTACTACTCCCTTCACAGAACAGCGCAAACTGGCTCTAACCAGAATAGGAAGAGAATTTCTAAGTGACCTCAAACCTTTGAACGGTACACACACACACATATTTCCTTTATTATCCGCCAACCCTACCACCCCTCACCCAATTGTAGCAAACTTGTGAACAACAACGCTTAGGCCTGTATTTCCAGCTTTTACATACTATATACATTTTATGGTGCATCCTGTTTCCATTGATCATCCTTGAGATGTTTCTACAACTTGATTAGAATCCACCTGTGGTAAATTCAATTGATTGGACATGATTTGGAAAGGCACACACCTGTCTATGTAAGATCCAACAGTTGACAGTGCATGTCAGAGCAAAAACCAAGCCATGAAGTTGAAGGAATTGTCCGTAGAGCTCCGAGACAGGATTGTGTCGAGGCACAGATCTGGGGAAGGGTACCAAAAAAATGTCTGCAGCATTGAAGGTCCCCAAGAACACAGTGGCAACCATCATTCTTAAATGGAAGAAATTTGGAACCACTAAGACTCTTCGTAGAGCTGGCCGCCCGGGCAAACTGAGGAATTGGGTGAGATGGGCCTTGTTCAGGGAGGTGACCAATAACTCGATGGTCACTCTGACAGAGCACCAGAGTTTCTCTGTGGAGATGGAAGAAACTTCCAGAAGGACAACCATCTCTGCAGCACTCCACTAATCAGTCCTTTATGGTAGAGCGACCAGACGGAAGCCACTCCTCAGTAAAAGGCACATGACAGCCCGCTTAGAGTTTGCCAAAAGGCACCTAAAGTCTCACAGACCATGAGAAACAAGATTCTCTGGTCTCATGAAAATAAGATGGAACTCTTTGGCCTGAATGCCAAACGCCAAGTCTGGAGGAAACCTGGCACCATCCCTACGGTGAAGCATGGTGGTGGCAGCATTATGCCGTTTGGACGTTTTTCAGTGGCAGAGACCGGGACACTAGTCAGGATCGAGGGAAAGATGAACAGAGCAAAGTACAGAGAGACCCTTGATGAAAACCTGCTCCAGAGCGCTCAGGACCTCAGACTGGGGCGACAATTCACCTTCCAATAGGACAACAACCCTAAGCACACAGCCAAGACAATGCAGGAGTGGCTTCGGGACAAGTCTATGAATGTCCTTGAGTGGCCCAGCCAGAGCCCGGAGCTGAACCCGATCGAACATCTCTGGAGAGACCTGAAAATAGCTGAGAAGCGACACGCCCCATCCAACCTGACAGAGCTTGAGAGGATCTGCAGAGAACAATGGAAGAAACTCCCCAAATACAAGTGTGCTAAGCTTATAGCATCATATCCAAGAAGACTCGAGGCTGTATTCGCTGCCAAAGGTACTTCAAAAAAGTACTGAGTAAAGAGTCTGAATACTTATGTAAATGTGATATTTCCTTTAAAAAAAAAAACAGTTTTTATACATTTGCAAAAATGTATAAAAACCAGTTTTTGCTTTGTCATTATGGGGTATTGGGTGTAGATTGATGAGGGGAAAAAAACGATTTAATCCATTTTAGAATAAGGCTGTAACGTAATAAAATGTCTGAATACTTTCCGAATGCACTGTACACTTACTTGGTGCACTCGTCCAGAGCAAGAACCAGACCCTGCTGGAAGGTGAGGATCTCCTCCAGGTTACCACTCAGACTGCCACTGGCTGTAATGCTCAGCCTGGACACCACACAGCAGAGAACATAGAATTACAATGAGTAGAACAGATATACCCATTAAAAACAACAGCATGTTGCATGGGTCATTCGGAGAGATTCACAATGCCACAAGGCTCTTTAGAAACTGGTATTTCAAGATGTATCTAAACAGTTTGAATCTGAATGAATTGACCCCCATCCTTGTTCGCGGAGCTTACTTGTCGCTGGCCTTTAGAGGTCGTAGGTAACAGCTCAACATTGTCTGCAGCTCCTTGACAAACTCCCTCTCATGCTCCAGGATGTCCTGCACCACCTGAGAAAGATCATTTAAATAACCCACATCCTATTCGAGACAGAAACGCTGACACAGCTTAATTAAACTGTTCCCCTAAGCAAAGCTATAGTGGCCCAGTGCATATGGAGCTGTAGAAAAGTGAGATCCAATGGGACAGGGCCCACTCACCACACTGTAGTAGTTCTTGGTCAGTTGAGATGCTTTAGGAGACACAGGTTTATCTGCAGGAAGTAAGGTAGTCGGGGGCGAAGTTACAGAGCAGCAAACAGCACACAGAATGAGTGGTGGTGTTCTGCTAAGCATCATAATCTAGTCTGGTGTTTGTCCAGCATGGTACCATAGACTCTTTCCCAGCCCTACTCACCACAGGGCTTGACCTCGCGGACATAGTTGCTGGGGAACCAGCCCGTCTTGCCGTTGAGCGAGCCCTCCCACCAGCCGCCCTCCTCCTGGCGCGACACACTGATCAGGTCTCCCTTGTTGAAAGACAGCTCATCCTCGTTGTTCTGCTTGAACTGGAAGCGCGCCTTCACCAGCACCAGCCCGCCTCCGCCGTTCTCCGACATCTCCTGGTTGCGTAGAATAGTTGTCAGTTACTGACTCGTATACAATCTAACCAATCAGGAAAGTTAGATTTATTATGCATTTATGTAATTTGTGAGCCGAGTGTACAAGCCGTTCAGGACAGGCGTACAGGAGTGTGAATATATTTGTAATTACTGGTTAACAGCACATGCTACAAAAAAGGTTCCAATTAGGTCCGTTTCACTGTCAGGGTCATCCTTTTACAAACACGGAATTACATACAAACGAGTAATGTGACTGAGTGTGTGTGTGTGACCTTACCGCTGGTTTGGATTGTCTGCGCAGGGACTTGGACCTGGAAGAGGTGTGTGTGTGTGAGGTGGTGGACTGGCTAGGAGCAGGTGTGCCGGACTGGGGACATGACCTCTCAGTGCCACAGTCTGTGGAGGAGAACACACACACACACACACACAAACAAACACACACACCTTAAATAGTTAATTATGATCCACCATGTAGCAATTTGACTGCAAAGGACTCAGAGGTTATATAAATGTTTGAGTCTGTCCTTGAATACAACAACTTACATCATTATTTTAATCAAGTACAAAATCACTTTCATTTCTACATTTACACTACTCATAACAGATGAGATGACAGAAATACTTGTCTTTCGCGCACACACACACACACACACACACTTCAGTCGTCAGGTTAAATGGATTTCAGACTGTTGAAGCATTGGGCTGTGCAGTGCTAGCAGCTTGTTGATGACAATGTGTTTCAGTGCAAGCTGTTCGCTCTGCGGAGTCCCCAAGGGACAGTGGGCACACAGATGTCTGCAGTGCCTAGCTGACATAATCACCTCACATCACCTTAACTAGCACACACTGATCCCAGACCAGCCACCGAACACAGACAAGCTGAGAAACCTTGATGTATATTATCATTGACCAACATCAATGACGTAATGACTCATTATACCTCAAATGTGCTCAATTAAACAGAAGGCGTGGATGGTAGTTTGAGTTGGACAATAACACTGGCAGGTAGACAAAATCATCTTCAAAGAGCTGACTAATAAACTCTTCTCAGTATTTTCTGACAGGAGTCATCTGGTGAGAGGACTCCCTTGCAGGCACAGTGATGCACTAGCTTCTAGCCCCAGCAGTACCAACAGAGCTGGGCATGTCTCTGCCACAACCGATTCCAATGCCAGCTGCAAAACCTAAGTCAACAACTACACTAAACAAAAATATAAAAACGCAACATGTAAAGTGTTGCTCCCATGTTTCATGAGTTGTAATTTAAAAAAAATCCCATAAAAGTTCCAAACGCACCAAAAGCTTATTTCGCTCAAACACTGAGGAGTATTTCTGTCTATAATGAAGCCCTTTTGTGGGGAAAAACTCATTCTGATTGGCTGGGCCTGGCTCCCCAGTGGGTGGGCCTATGCCCAGTCATGTGAAATCTATAGATTAGGGCCTAATGAATTCATTTCAATTGACTGATGTCCTTATATGAACTGTAACAAAGTAAAATCTGAAATTGTTGCAAGCTGCATTTATATTTTTGTTCAGTGTATGTGGACCCATTAGCCATCCATTCCAACTGAGCCAACACACTATTAGATCAATACTTGGATCGATGTCCGGAGGTGACAGGGAATACTTTCTAAATGAACCAACACACCGCTTTACGTGAAACATTTGCATCCTTGTCGGCTGGTACCGAATCTACGTCCACTATCCAACGAGGGAAAGTGTCCTGGAGTAGAACCTTCATTTTTTATCTCCTTTTAGTATAGGAGCAGATCATCACCAAGCTATTTATACATGTTTTGATAGAGAACCAACCATCTGGAAGGCAGGATTAGCTATATATCCTATTAGTCACACAGACCATTATAATGAGAATTGATAAAGAGATTGGCAGAGGTATTGCTACAGTCTGGAAATGACTGGATCATGTTTTTATTCAACCTTTTAGACCTGAGAATAGATTTTTTTTTTAAAGACATTTTCCAAGGTAGATCTGGTCATGTAGGCTACAGGAAAGCCCTGTCCAGATATAAATAACTGGTGTGCTTTGGTGGTTCAGAGTTCTCCTTTAACAATTGGAGGGCACTCCATACATATATCCATACTGGTTAAGCCAACTATTTCTAGGGCACCGCCAAGAGTCAGTGCCAACCTGGACATCACCTTCATTCCCCATCCCTTTACAACTGCAGAGAGAGAAAAAAGAAGAAAAAAGAAGAGTGCAAACGGCGGTATAGAAGGAATGCTTGTGTTTCTCTTAGCTGT
The DNA here is from genome assembly GCF_965601325.2 of Salmo salar. NCBI lineage: Eukaryota > Metazoa > Chordata > Actinopteri > Salmoniformes > Salmonidae > Salmo > Salmo salar. Next base: position 76,276,352 of record NC_138299.1, on the reverse strand, counting down.
GAGTATTCCACATCCCTTTACACATGCAGTGAGATGCCCAGACAAGCCCTGTACTGTAGTCAGCAGCTCCATCCTCGTGGCCTGGCCACCGATACTTCTCGCAGCTGCACTGTCAGAACGTGCACACAACCACACAGGAACACAGGGAGAGGGACACAGTACTGAGGCCTGTCAGAGGATCATGATAAGCAGAAACACAGAGAGAGATGCCTCTTCTCGAACCCATTAAAGAGCGTGTGACTAACCCAGCCCAAATCAACAGCGCTAGATTTTGAAGACTATTCCATTTCAAGCTGAGGGAGCGAGAGATTCTGGTCCAATCGTCATGCTCGGCCTTAGCATCGATGCTCTCTGATGAGGATTGGCGCTAAGACAACTTCAAACACATAACGACACTATTGGATACAGTCAAGTGATGGCTTTTAGAATTAGCAGCAAAAGCTTTGCGCTAGCAGAAAGTCAAACAGTGTATCGATTGGAGTGACTGTGCCAGCTTGCTGTTTATCACGTGAATGTCTTACAGCCTAGCTGCACTGTTGCTTTGACATGAAATACCATTTCATCATATTGACAATGAGCTGTCTGCCATGTAAATTCCCTTCCTACAACTGTCTTATTCAAGCTGAGCCAGGTGTCTTCTAATGCAATGTTACAGAAAAGAGCGAGGCATGTTCAGTAGGACATGAGAGCCATGGTAGTCATCACAGTAAATACGGTACTCCGCAGGAGGCCCTTAGAAACAGACACACAGCCATGCCAGCTGTATGTGAACAGGGCACCTTTTAAGATTCACCAGGCCTACTGGGACCAAAAATGACACATGCATATTCATTTTACACAAGAGTGTATTTTAAACCACAACGTTGAATGCGGTCATTGTGAGTCTCAGCACTACACAGTTCACACACTAACGCGTAGCTGTAAAATGATTCCGTTTTCTACTAGAGCTTACAGCGTGTGAGGGCAGACAGGTTAGTCACGCAAACGTAGCATACACATCAATGATTACAATATTGCATGATAATGAAGGCAGGCGAGTACATTTTATTTGGGCCTAAACCTTAAGCTCATTATGGTCTTATTCAGTGGGGTACAACGTTTACCACCTTAAAAATAGAAATAATGTGTGGAGTAGGAATGTCTGTTTTACCCAGTGCATTTCTATCCGACTGTTTTGTAGCACTGCATCCTCCTGAATAAGGCCCATCAGTCTACTTACCTTGGGTGGCGAAGCTGACTCCCAGCAGAGTGGTCAACACTTTGTTAAAGTTCTCCCCAGTGTACAGGCACTCTGGTTCAAATCCCTGGCAGGAGAGGAGACCCACACAAAAAAGACACTTTCAATTCAAAAACAAAATACCTGGCTGCTCATATGACTGACTAAAATCAGCAGGGGAAAAGAAGTAGGTATAAAATCATTAGCAACAAAGATGTAGGAGATCCTGCTTGGCTGATTATCACACAGAGAGAATCCTTACTGCAGCCCAGCAACAACACACAATAAGATGTGACTTACACACAAGAAGACGGAGAGAAAAACAGACATGTTGAATGTGACCCATATTTTTCGTGGCCTAGTGGTTTTGATAATGAAACAGACGGTTCTCTCCTCATTTCGGGCGTTCCTGAGTGGTGCAGCCATCTAAGGCACTGCATCTCAGTGCAAAAGGCGTCACTACAGACCCTGGTTCGATTCCAGGCTGTATCACAACCCGCTGTGATTGGGAGTCCCATAGGGCGGCGCACAATTGGCCCAGCGTCGTCCGGGTTAGGGTTTAACCAGGGTAGGCAGTCATTGTAAATAAGAATTTGTTCTTAACTGACTTGCCTAGTTAAAGAAAGGTTAAAAAAAAAACAAATGTCCTTGGATGCACGCCGAGCTCTCGCTCGCTCTGTCTGTCTGTCTCCCGGGCCTCAGACAGCCAGTTATCCACTTTCCTCTAGCGGCTATGGTTTCACATTTGAATTTAAACATAATAGTAGTAGGACACGAGGCATCTGTTCACTATCTAGCCCTTCAGAGCCAACGCGGCTGACTGACTCATGCATAGTCTTTTCAAAGCTGAAGTCTGGCCTATCTGGTAACCATGGCAAGACGACAGACTGAGGCAGCGTCTGATATTGAGATGTATCAATCTGTTGTTGTTGTCAAAAATGAACAAGCATCTACAGAAAAATGAAGCACGGATACAAACATTAAAACAGTGACATAAAAGTTTAACAATCTGAAGCTAACATATGACACAGGAATCAAACTTGTTTGTTTCTGTCAAAAAGCCTTGAGCAGGGCCAGGGTAGTATGTGACTCACAGGCGTTACAACTGTATATGTCTATAAAAATAACAATACTGTAGGCTCAGGATGCATAACTCGTCAAGTTAGCCGTCACTCAAGCCGTCGCTGCTGCTTCCCATTTCTGCAGTTCGGAACAGAAGTGAAAGTTGTGTGAATGTGGTCTTTGTCCAGTCACATGACAGCCCCATGGCTGTGGTTAAGAAAAATTGAGTGAGAGAGGGTGACTGGCCAGAGTATGAACTACAATGGTCCGGAAAAAGTCAAGAAGACACATTGTACAGGGGCTTTCCAAATCCTTACGGTCGTGAGCTCCTGAACTGCCCCAAAGCCTCTAATTATGGAGAAGTGCGATCGCTGCAAGAAAGCAGAAGGGACCTCCCAAACCAACAACAGACCAGCCTGCATTTCTCCCCCCGAACCACTTGACTTGCAGTAGCGAGCCTGGCTGATTAAATTACTTTTTTTTTTTTTATATCTTTTTTTTTTTTTTTTACAAACCAACTAATGTGATTCAAGACCAGAAACGACTGTTTAAGGGTTGGGGAGGAAAAGGCATGACTGAGGGTCCAGTGAGGCAGTCACTGTAATGCATAGGGAGGGAAAGGACTTCCAACACCCTCTTATTATGTGCATCATCACTCATAGTGCTGGAAATACAGTTGAAGTCAGAAGTTTACATACACTTAGGTTGGAGTCATTATAATTCGTTTTCAACCACTCCACAAATTTCTTGTTAACAAACCATAGTTTTGGCAAGTCGGTTAGGACATCTACTTTGTGCATGACAAGTCATTTTTCCAACAATTGTTTACAGACAGATTATTTCACTGTATCACAATTCCAGTGGGTCAGAAGTTTACATACACTACGTTGACTGTGCCTTTAAACAGCTTGGAAAATTGCAAAAAATGATGTCATGGCTTTAGAAGCTTCTGATAGGCTAATTGACATCATTTGAGTCAATTGGAGGTGTACCTGTGGATGTATTTCAAGGCCTAGCTTCAAACTCAGTGCCTCTTTGCTTGACATCATGGGAAAAATCAAAAGAAATCAGCTAAGACCTCAGAAAAAAAACTGTAGACCTCCACAAGTCTTGTTCATCCTTGGGAGCAATTTCCAAATGCCAGAAGGTACAACGTTCATCTGTACAAACAATAGTACGCAAGTATAAACACCATGGGACCACACAGCCGTCATACTGCTCAGGAAGGAGACGCGTTCTGTCTCCTAGGTACAAAAGTATCTATATCCACAGTAAAACGAGTCCTATATCGACATAACCAGAAAGGCCGCTCAGCAAGGAGGAAGCCACTGCTCCAAAACCGCCATAAAAAAGCCAGACTATGGTTTGCAACTGCACATGAGGACAAAGATCGTACTTTTTGGAGAAATGTCCTCTGGTCTGATGAAACAAAAATAGAACTGTTTGGCCATAATGACCATTGTTATGTTTGGAGGAAAAAGGGGGAGGCTTGCAAGCCGAAGAACACCATCCCAACCGTGAAGCACGGGGGTAGCAGCGTCATGTTGTGGGGGTGCTTTGCTGCAGGAGGGACTGGTGCACTTCACAAAATAGATGGCGTCATGAGGGAGGAAAATTAGGTGGATATATTGAAGCAACATCTCAAGACATCAGTCAGGAAGTTAAAGCTTGGTCGCAAATGGGTCTTCCAAACGGACAATGACCCCAAGCATACTTCCAGAGTTGTGGCAAAATGGCTTAAGGACAACAAAGTCAAGGTATTGGAGTGGCCATCACAAAGCCCTGACCTCAATCCTATAGAAAATTTGTGGGCAGAACTGAAAAAGCGTGTGCGAGCAAGGAGGCCTACAAACCTGACTCAGTTACACCAGCTCTGTCAGGAGGAATGGGCCAAAATTCACCCAACTTATTGTGGGAAGCTTGTGGAAGGCTACCCGAAACATTTGACCCAAGTTAAACAATTTAAAGGTAATGCTACCAAATACTAATTGAGTGTATGAAAGCTTCGACTCACTGGGAATGTGATGAAAGAAATAAAAGCTGAAATAAATAATTCTCTCAATTATTCTGACATTTCACATTCTTAAAATAAAATGGTGATCCTAACTGACCTAAGACAGGGCATTTTTACTAGGATTAAATGTCAGGAATTGTGAAACTGAGTTTAAATGTATTTGGCTAAGGTGTATGTAACCTTCCGACTTCAACTGTAAATAAGGTATCGTTTTTTTTAAATGTTATAAATTAGATAAATGTAAAAACCTGTATTTGCTTGGTCATTATGGGGTATTGTGTGTAGATTGATGCTTTTTTTAAAATCCATTTTAAAGGCTATAACATATCAAAATGTGGAAAAAGTCAAGGGGTCTGAATACTTTCCGAATGCACTGTAAATATCAATGTCACATGGCTGAAGGGGGATAATTTTCACTTGTAGAAAAGGTAGGGAGTACAGCTAGATTTCCTATTGCTGTTTAACCAAGCAATGGGATGCATACTGCTCAATCAGTAGTAGACAGTGGAGCCTTATGCCGTGTTTAAGTGCTAGTCAGAACTAGGAAACTCAGAAATGTCCGTCTTGCTAACGGTTTGTATTTAACATGTGCCACGTTCAACCAGTCAGAAGTTTGAGTTTACTAGTTCCGAATAGCACTTGAACGCGGCATTATTTAAGACAAGCAGTCTTAGGTGAGACCCATCAACAAACCCATCTGTGTGTTCTGTGGGAGTGACTGACAGCGTGCTTGCTTAAGAGGGCAACCCACTCCACATGGCAATCAAGAGACATGTCACAAAAATACTGCCTGCAGAGGAAAACAAATCTATGCTTTAGTCACAGCAAAACAATTGTAGGAGAGTTAAGCTTTTGTTGACTGAAAACTGAGTTGACTCTATTGCCACAAATATGCAGTATTATTTTCTAATCACCGCTTCGAACTTCTCAGCTGACATATGTACATCGTGGAGAGACCAGTCCTCAAATAAGCAAACCCTTACGGCAATGTAGTATTGTTGCGTGTATGAAAATGTTTACTAAAGCTAGAAACAAGAATTCAGGCAAGGAACTCAAATCAAAATGTCCAACAACAACAAACACATTATCATAAAACATGTCAATATAGAAGAGATGAAACAACCACCACCAACCAAGCCCTTTGAAATAACTTACCTCTACTTTCAAGGATGTGCATCCTCTCAAAAACTCCTTGATATTGGCGATGCAGTCGGCTTCGTTCCTCGGTTCCTGACAGTACTAAAACAGACATAAAAATAAATGTATAAAAACATAGCCTATTTTGGAGATAAATATATAACGGGTTTTTTTTTGGTTTAATATAACCAATTATAAGCGTTGACGCAAATGACAACTCAAGGTGGGGGAAATAAACAAAGTCACAATCCACTGTATCCTTTCGAATGTTGATATTTTACAGTTTAACAAAGTAACGGTGGACTCTTCCTACGTCTCTCTTTCAGGCATATTGTGTCGGTTTCAAGACAACTGGGAACTCGGAAATCTTTAAATCGAACTTCCGTGCGTTCTAGACAACTGGGAAGTCGGAAAAACGAGCTCTGATTGGGAAAAAGTTGTTTAGAACGGTCAACTTCAATTTCAATGTCCGGGGCTTCATCGGCATGGGAAACATATGTTTACATTGCCAAAGCAAGTGAAATAGATAATAAACAAACGGGAAATAAACTATAGAAAAAGAACAGTTAAACATTTACAAAAGTCGGAATTCCAAAACGGAAATTCAGGCATCTTCCTAGAGTTCTGACTTTTCGACATAAATATCTCTGACGTCACGATTTGACTATTCCCCCGAGTTCCCAGTTGTCTTGAACGCAGAAATATAACCACCACTCGCTCAACGGGGTGGTTGCACCAGGAAGCAAGCCTTTGAGGAGGAAGTGACGATGACCTCTCGCTGCGTTTCATAAATACCCACAGATTAGCCATTACATTGACCAGATACTGAGGTGGTCGCTCTAACGATGAAAATACGTTTCTTAAAAAATGGAAGGCAGTGGGAAGGTGCAAGTTCAAGCGGGACCATTCTAGCCAATGAGAGGGCAGATACGTGCGTGAACAACAGGCACAATCCAATATAAAGTGTTTTTGTCTCAGTGGCCGGGATGTACACTCGTAACAAATTTTTCTTCGAAATTTATATTCGATCAAATAAGCCGCACGTAGCAAATAAACCATTCATTTTCTTTATTGACCAACTTCGACACTCATTGACCTCCATACAAAAACTCCTCACTTGATGAGTAAAGAGAAAAAAAACACCTGCTGGGGAAGACAGATTTTGGGCCCATCATACCTGCTTCGCCTCTTCCCCTCGGATTATTCCTCAAATGAGGGGATTCGATTAATTTGGGCTGTCCCTAGTTACCACAGACACAATGTCATAAACCCCGCCTATTTCTACAATTGATTTTCTTAAAATGTGATATTCCTCAAATGAGGGGATTCGATTAATCTGGGCCGTCCCTAGTTACCACAAACACAATGTCATAAACCCCGCCTATTTCTACAATTGATTTTCTTAAAATGTGATTTTAAACCTAACCTTAACCACACAGATAACCTTATGCCTAACCCTGACATTAAATAAAGACCAAAAAGCATATTTATGTTTTTTATGATTTTTAAAAAAAGATTTTGACTTTGTGGTTGATGGTAAATAGTGGAAACCATCAATCAAATCAAATGTATGTATAAAGCCCTTTTTTACATCAACTGATGTCACAGAGTGCTATACAGAAACCCAGCCTAAAACCCCAATCAGCAAGCAATGCAGATGTAGGAGCACGGTGGCTAGGAAAAACTCCCTAGAAAGGCATGAACCTAGGAAGAAACATAGAAGTCCTGAGTCTGAACTCCGCCCTGTGCAACTGGGTCCTGGACTTCCTGACGGGCCGCCCCGAAATGGTAAAGGTAGGAAACAACACCTCCACTTCACTGATCCTCAACACTGGGACCACACAAGGGTGTGTGCTCAGCCCCCTCCTGTAATCCCTGTTCACCCATGACTACGTGGCCATGCACGCCTCCAATTCAATCATCAAGTTTGCAGACAACACAACGGGTCTGATTACCAACAATGAGGAGACAGCCTACAGGGAGGAGGTGAGGGCCCTGTGAGTGTGGTGCCAGGAAATTAACCTCTCACCCAATGTCAACAAAACAAAGGATTGTGGACTTCAGAAAACAGTTCACCCATGACTGCGTGGCCATGCACGCCTCCAATGTGGTCCTATCCATATCGACGGGACCACATTGGAGAAGTGGAAAGCTTCAAGTTCCTCGGCGTACATACCACTGACAAATTGAAATGGTCGACCCACACAGCAACAGTGCCTCTTCAACCTCAGGAGGCTGAAGAAATTTGGCTTGGCACCTAAAACCCTCAAACCTTTATAGATGCACAATTGAGAGCATCCTGTCGGGTTGTATCACCGCCTGGTACGACAACTGCACCGCCCACAACCACAGAGCTCTCCAGAGGGTGGTGCGGTCTGCCCAAAACATCGCCGGGGGCAAACTACCTGCCCTCCAGGACACCTACAGCACCCGATGTCACAGGAAGGCCAAAAAAATCATCAAGGACAGTACAGGTGCATCAATGCTGGGACCAAGAGACTGAAAAACAGCTTTTATCTCAAGGCCATCAGACTGTTAAATAGCCACCACTAGCACATTAGAGGCTGCTGCCCTATATACATAGACTTGAAATCACTGGCCACTTTAATAATGGAACACTAGTAACTTGAATAATGTTTACATATTCTGCATTACTCATCTCATATGTATATACTGTAATCTATTCTATTGTCTTAGTCTATGCAACACTGACATTGCTCGTCCAAATATGTATATATTCTTAATTCCATTCCTTTAGATTTGTGTGTATTGTTGTGAAATTGGTACATATTACTTGTTATATACTGCTAAAAAAAATAAAGGGAACACTTAAACAACACATCCTAGATCTGAATGAAAGAAATAATCTTATTAAATACTTTTTTCTTTACATAGTTGAATGTGCTGACAACAAAATCACACAAAAATAATCAATGGAAATCCAATTTATCAACCCATGGAGGTCTGGATTTGGAGTCACACTCAAAATTAAAGTGGAAAACCACACTACAGGCTGATCCAACTTTGATGTAATGTCCTTAAAACAAGTCAAAATGAGGCTCAGTAGTGTGTGTGGCCTCCACATGCCTGTATGACCTCCCTACAACGCCTGGGCATGCTCCTGATGAGGTGGCGGATGGTCTCCTGAGGGATCTCCTCCCAGACCTGGACTAAAGCATCCGCCAACTCCTGGACAGTCTGTGGTGCAACGTGGCGTTGGTGGATGGAGCGAGACATGATGTCCCAGATGTGCTCAATTGGATTCAGGTCTGGGGAACGGGCGGGCCAGTCCATAGCATCAATGCCTTCCTCTTGCAGGAACTGCTGACACACTCCAGCCACATGAGGTCTAGCATTGTCTTGCATTAGGAGGAACCCAGGGCCAACCGCACCAGCATATGGTCTCACAAGGGGTCTGAGGATCTCATCTCGGTACCTAATGGCAGTCAGGCTAACTCTGGTGAGCACATGGAGGGCTGGCGGCCCCCCAAAGAAATGCCACCCCACACCATGACTGACCCACCGCCAAACCAGTCATGCTGGAGGATGTTGCAGGCAGCAGAACGTTCTCCACGGCGTCTCCAGACTGTCACGTCTGCCACGTGCTCAGTGTGAACCTGCTTTCATCTGTGAAGAGCATAGGGCGCCAGTGGCGAATTTGCCAATCTTGGTGTTCTCTGGCAAATGCCAAACGTCCTGCACGGTGTTGGGCTGTAAGCACAACCCCCACCTGTGGACGTCGGGCCCTCATACCACCCTCATGGAGTCTGTTTCTGACCGTTTGAGCAGACACATGCACATTTGTGGCCTGCTGGAGGTCATTTTGCAGGGCTCTGGCAGTGCTTCTCCTGCTCCTCCTTGCACAAAGGCGGAGGTAGCGGTCCTGCTGCTGGGTTGTTGCCCTCCTACGGCCTCCTCCACGTCTCTTGATGTACTGGCCTGTCTCCTGGTAGCGCCTCCATGCTCTGGACACTACGCTGACAGACACAGCAAACCTTCTTGCCACAGCTCGCATTGATGTGCCATCCTCGATGAGCTGCACTACCTGAGCCACTTGTGTGGGTTGTAGACTCCGTCTCATGCTACCACTAGAGTGAAAGCACCGCCAGCATTCAAAAGTGACCAAAACATCAGCCAGAAAGCATAGGAACTGAGAAGTGGTCTGTGGTCCCCACCTGCAGAACCACTCCTTTATTGGGGGTGTCTTGCTAATTGCCTATAATTTCCACCTGTTGTCTATTCCATTTGCACAGCAGCATGTGCAATTTATTGTCAATCAGTGTTGCTTCCTAAGCGGACAGTTTGATTTCACAGAAGTGTGATTGACTTGGAGTTACATTGTGTTGTTTAAGTGTTCCCTTTATTTTTTTGAGCAGTGTATATTACTGCACTGTTGGGACTAGAAACACAAGCATTTCGCTACACCATCTGCGAAACACGTGTACGTGACCAATAACATTTTATTTGAGAGGAACCAGGCTCTGAGGGGTGGCCAGTCCTCTTCTGGCTGTGCCGGGGGATTATAAAAGTACATTACCAATCTGGCCCGGGCAGGGGTGTTCTCTTGGCAGTGTAGCCTAGTGGTTAGAGCGTTGGACTAGTAACTGAAAGGTTGCAAGTTCAAATCCCCAGGCTGACAAGGTACAAATCTGTCGTGCTGCCCCTGAACAGGCATTGAAAATAAGAATTAGTTCTTAACTGACTTGCCTAGTTAAATAAGGGTAAAAAAAAATATAATTCACTGTGTGAAAGTTGATTGCATTGGTTTTGGAACCGGGCTGCGTCCCGGGCGTGAGCCAGGTGCCCCGGCAAATCCCACGGCAAACGTCGGCACTAAACAAAAGTGACCTTATTAAGCACGTGGTGTAATGAGTAGGATTTTTTTTCGCATCAAAAACTGATCGCTTTATGTTACGTTTCTGGACCATTCACCACACTGCCTTATTGACAATATGACCGAGCGGCGCAGATTGATTTGATTTGATTGCAGTTCGATTTGAGAAAGGCGCTCCTCCTCCACCGTTTTTCCCTGTTCACGTCACGGGCCATAGACCAGTCCCCCCCCTCTGCTCAGCATAATCGAAAATGCAGTGCAAAAAAAAAAAATCTAGTTAGTGACAATCATCAGTTTTGAATGCCTTCCGCCTAATGTAGCCTGTTAAATTAACCAAGTAGGCTGTGTTCCTTGTTCTACATCTGTGATTCAGCTGATCTGTACAAAATACATTCCTGTCTGGTACCCGAAGTATAAAAAAAATATACCTGCTAAAAAGGCACAGGTTTTGCATAGTATAATGTGCATTAACCTGAATATATAAGCAACTGTGGTTACATAATTATATGTGTTTTGGAACATGTTTCGTCATTTTCAGAATGCGGAAACACTTTTCACTTGACAGGAAGTCAGCAATGCATGCAAACCCATAGGAGTTCAGCACTCTTTTACATTATTGATACATTTATCATAGTATAGTTGCATATTAATGTATTCCACGCTGGTTTAATTAGACTACTGAAGTTACATTACGCCAACGGGGATTGGTCATTTATTCAAACAACCCCTCCCTTGCGCTTCAAACAACCCCTACACTGGCGTTGCCAGCTTCTCACGGTTCAAGTTGTTGACTTTGTAAATATTACCTTTCTCTGTTATCACCGTTAGAATGTTGCACTGATAACAGTGTACTGATTGCACTGTAATGTTCTGCTTACCTTTGGAACAGTGCCGGGAACGAGCCGCTCCATGAGTTTGCACAAGACGACCCCATCTTTCAGAGATGTTTTCAGAAAATCTTCTGGGTCAGCTATGTTCTTCTTGGGTGAATTAAGCACCCCTAATGATATCAGCCACGTTACTGTCTGCTCCTCTGGGTTCATGGTTCCAATTAACCCTCCTTATTAAGCATCCCCACCGAAGGCGCCAAATTACACAACTCCACACTCCGTATCAAAATGTTACCCACATCCGTGTCACACTTCTGCTTGTAAAAACGCCGTTTGTACTAGTACTGGGTTCCCCTACTGGTTAATAACAAGCACTGTAGCAATACCTATATTGGTGGTTTCCATCCTATGCAATAACTTTTCACCCGTCCACACCTGAGACACTGTAGGTGAATTCTGAGCTATGGTTGACTGCGTTGTGTCTCCAATTCCACCAGGAAACAGAAATCATTTAATCTGAAGGGACACATTCCATATTCAACAGAATGCTGTAGAAAGTGGTGACCACAATTTTGACTCAGCAAACAGAACTTAATCTGCATTACATTCTAGTCCAACATCTTCATGGACTCCCAAAACTCCAGGAATCAAGTTATTTTGCTTTTGGGCACCATATAGTCAACCACTTAGTGGCTATCCATCGCTGTTCAGGATGGTCTGCAAATGACAAACAAAAATATAAACTACACCAAACAATTCTAAGTAAAAAAAATGTTTTATTGGCAAAAAAAGACATTGACTTCAAGGCTTATTTCTCAGCCAGAGTTCTGTCCATGGATCTGCCCGCCACTCTTGGTTCCATCACATGATCAGCACAGGTATCTGGAACAAGGAAGCAAATAGTCTATTAAGTCTGAAAATGTTACATGTAGCTATTAAACTCTTGATTACAGAATTGGTGGTGGTCATACACGTTCGGTTCTCTGTGCGGTGGTCCAACATCCACTTGGATCCAACAGGATGGCTTTAAATCAGCAATAGTTCCAGAAGATTGCTCATCCTGAAACAAGAATATAAATTAACATCCCGCCATTTCTTTTGGATTACATAAAATTGATAACCCAATCCTCTAGTATCCCCTTCAAATAACGCAATGGTCCGATTTGATTCTCGCTCCCATTCACTTTCCAGCTTGGTTGTTAGGACATGGCTGCTCTTCCGAGTGGTCTCCATTTGAGAATTGGCATGCTTGAGACAAGCTTGATCTTTGACTATAGCACAGAAAAATAAAATGAAATCCACTGTACACAAAAAAAAAAAAGATTCCTTATTATGAACATTGCCCCTCAGTAAAAAAAAAAAACCAGCCAAACATTTTTTGGGATGAGTTGAGAAAAACAAGTGCCCAGCAAAGGTGATCTCCTTTTGTGATTCTGCGCATTGTTGACAAGTTAGATGTTGACCTGTAACGTAGGTTTAGTGGCTAATTCATTGTTTATCAAAAAAAAAAAAAAAAAAAAAAAATACAATTTCTTAAGTTGGTGCAATTAAACTTTAGTAGACAAGACTACAAAAAAAAAAGCTACTTCAATTGAACTACATTGATTCGTTTCATTCCCTGGGGCATCCAGTCTCTTGCAAACTATACCTTTTGAGCAGACTGCAATTCACGGTAATGAGAAATTCAGTTAACAGACGAGAAACAAAAAGTTTTGCTTTGCTTACCAGCTGTTGACACTATCAGTCGGGTTGAAAAGACTCTGGCGTTTGGTTGTTGGTCTTTGGTTAGGTCGTTGCAAGCCAGCATTGTTTGGCTTTATGGTGATGACTCCATTTCCACTGAGGGAAAACTACACTGATTGACATTTGCGTTGTCCTCCGACAACCGGTTGGACAATGCAAAGTACAGAACTGCTAAGTGTCATCTACAAGCGTCACAGTCTGCATCTCAAATGATCTCTACTTGTTGATGTGCGCTGGGCAATTGGTGTACATTTATGTAATAGTTTGTCACTTTCAGAACATCCATTAGTGTTGCGTAAAGAACTTTGGTTAAAAACTTTATTAGTATACGAAAGCCATATCCAAGGGCATAGCAGGACTTAACAGCACTAAATTTACAAAAACTAAACACGCATCACTTGGCAATGATATCATCACATGGGCTGGGGAAATAAAAGTAATTTTAACACTTAAAACAAAAAGAAATTGACAGCCTGAAGATAAACATCTCAAAACCTATGCTTGTCCATGGAATTTGACATCCTAGTTTTTTTGCCCTCTCCAACTTTCCACCCACTTATACAGGTAGTGAATGAACACGCATTACGTAGCGGTCGCTTTGATATCATGTCCAAGTCCATCTCAGTATCTGCTGCGGGCAATTCCTCTATCGACTCTGGTGCCGCCGCGGCCACCACGGGGTGCCCCACGACTTGAGCCACTGTACGCTTCACGAGGAGGGTAGCCTCTCTCGATTGGGGGCGCTGGCCCCCGCTCCTGCCTGCCCATTCGCTCACCACGGCTAGGGGGGTATGGGTCACTTCGACTGCTGGGGTAACTTTCACGACCGCCATAGCCATCCCGGGAACTGCTGCCATAGTCGTCATAGCGACTGCTTCCGCCACTGCCATTGTAGGATGGTTGGGGGGCCCTTGAGGGTGGGGCGCTGCGTGAGTTACCTGCAGGGTCAATGGGTCAGGTAATTGGCAAGTTTCACTTCACACACTTTGCTGAATTATGAGCCAATGTTTTCTGTGAGTATTTCTTAAAGACTATCAATTGCAAATATACGTTTAAATCTCCAATATGCTAGGGATCTGAACAAAACTTAACATTTAGTTGCTTTCAGCGATTATTTATCCAAGCTTGGGGGATCATAATTTAGGCAATGAAAGCCCTTTGAGCATGCCATGGTTTTGTTGAGCTGCTTTTTCCTTTTAGAATTCCAGTTGTTAGAATCTCACATTGGTCAGTTTTTCAGTGAGGTCTTGATGGTTTTGTGAGGGTCGTTTCACCCTACAAAAACAGATTTGAGCATGACTCCTTGAGGGAGTATTTTGTGACACTGTAGAATGAACATTGAATGGTTAAGAGGCTTTTTGGATGTTTCCCTCGCCTCTTGTGGTGCATGTAAGGTCTCCAGCTCCCAGGGGGACATTGAGCAGTTTGTGGGAGACTAGAGCAACTTTTGTCCATTATACTTAAGTGGTCAATCTTACCGTAACCACCGTAGGGCTCTCGATAGGCGGCTGCACTTGGGCGATCCATATAGCTTTTGGGTTCCCGGCCTCCACCATAACCATCACGCTCACTAGTGAAAGAAATTATGTAACGTTACTTATGTCAACGGAAATCTCAACCAATCTTTAGAGTCACAAGTCAAACATACCTGTAGCCCCTGGACATTGACCCATAGTCATCACGGGAACTGGATTGGGGATAATCCCTTGGTGGTGGTGCGTAGTCCCTTGTATCCCTGGAACTCGTATAGTCCCGGCTAGAATAGCTGTCAAAATGGGAAAACATGCCACTTGTGTAAATAAGCAGTGTGACAAATGTTAATATTAAGAACATGTAACCAACCACAAACAGAGTAGTAAGATATTTGTTGAATGGGCAAACCCACCTGTCCTTTGTGCTGTAATAGTCATCCCTTGGTGATGGGTAATCATCCCTTCTGGACATCGACTCTCTGCGGGGAGGGGGTGGACCATAGGGGTCCCTGTCCCTGGACATGGGAGCTAAAGAAAACAAGATCCTGTAGTAATTATCATGAGAACAGAAGTCTGTGTGGCACTACGTGGTTAGTCAGTCCTTACAGCAATAAGTTCCAAGAGCGGTATTCACACTTACTTCTACCCATAGGAGAGGGAGCATGTCTCTTGGGTGGGGGGCCTCCATTACGAATCGGAGGTCCTCTCTTCAGTGGTGGGGGGCCTCTGGATGAAATCCCTTTGAAAAAGGGTTCTACAATTCCTATGTTATCATAGTAGTCTTTCGGCAGACAAGAAATGTAAATATTAATGGAAAACTCAGCACTCACAAAACAATGTATGTGAAAAAAATAATTCCACAAGACAAACGCCAGTTTCATAGACTACATGCGTATCCCAATGTAAGTGTTTTTTTTTTTTTAAATAATACTATTCATAAATGCCCAATACAACAAATCCTGTGAGTACTTCATCAAAGTTACCTCTGGATGGTGGTGCTCCTCTAGATCCTCGAAAGCCTCTAGGGGGACCACGGCTGCGTGGATGCATGGGTGGTGGGCCGCGTCCAAAAGTAGGTTTCGTAGCTTGTTCAACCTTGATTGGCTTACCATCAAGCGACTTTTAAAAAGAGATTGAAGTGAACATTAGAAATGTACACAAGCTACAGACGCGAGGGTCATTTAAGTAGATGAAAAAATGCACATCTTTACCTTCCCATTCATTTCACGTGCAGCATCCTTTGCATCTGCAGGACTCTCAAAGGTCACAAAAGCAAAACCTCTTGATTTGTTTGTTTCCCGGTCTTTCATCAACAGAACTGGAAAGAAAAAAAATAGATATTTAGTGCCGACACAAGACTAATAGGTTACAAAATATTAATCTGAACTGATGCTCAGAATTGAGGTATGTGTTTTCCCCCCAGGTCATCAAAACCATTGTTATTCACGTAAATGCTCATACTTGAGATCCAAGCAGTTCCAATATGCATAAGTTATGCACTTTAGAATCCAACTGTCCTCATACTATAGCAAGAGTAATGTCTTTATTGGGACATAACTATTGCAATGTAACATCAATCCATTTAGGTCTATTCTTGATAACCAAAATCAACCCCCCCCAAAAAAATGTACCTTCTACGATTCTGCCATATTTGCTGAAATACTTCTCAAGGGCTTTTTCGTCAGTTTCAGTGTCCAGGCCTCCGATGAAAAGCTTCCCTGGTCGGTCAGCCTCTGCCATATTTGCGTCGGTTTAACCTAACAGGAGAAAATAGTTTTAAGCCACCAGATCGACTGTTTGTGCAAAAAACGAGCATGCTTGGACTAATGGCATGTTGGGGAAAACAATTAGTCCTCCCGCCTGACCTCGGTTTCGAAACATGCCGTTAACTAGCTAACGTTAGCCATTTTGGTTAGCTTAATATTTGATTCGGGCCTACGTGGTGCCTAACAAGGGTGTAGTTAACGTTAACTACTTAATTACGATAAACTTTCTAATGTGCAATGCTATTGTATCTTTGTTAAGCTTTAACATGCAGGACAAAATGGCGTCGAAAGTGGAATGAATGGCTAGCTAACATTTCCAAACCAAACGTATCTCTGCCAATTCCCTCCAGCCAGGACATCAATTATACTAGTTCAAGTTACCTGGCAAGTAAGCTGATTTACAAACTAGTTAGTTTACAGCAGAATTACCACGTGGGACCATGTCAGTCCAAGTGCATTATTAGTAACTCAACAATAAACGTGCATTTAACAATAAATAACAACCGGACGAAACTGTGGATTCATTCAACAAAACTCAAAATGGCGACTAGTTCATTTGTGACTGGCTAGCCGTTAGTCGGATGTTAAAACATAGGTGCATGCATAAATGTTTGGGGTTTTATCTGATATTAACGTGAGTTGGGTGTTTACCATCTGCAAAACATTGTGCACAAAATACATTTGAACGGTGCTTGACACCTACCTCTACGATTTCCACAACGCGCTGGCGCCTCAAGAAAACTGCGAAACGATGGATGTAAATTTATAATGATCACGTGCTATCACGCATCCGGAAGGAGCTGGCAATTTATGCATAGTCTATCTGAAAAACCTGCACAGCAAAGAGTAATACCACAGACTCTTTTTTTATGTGCGTGTCTGATATATTTTTTCATATTCTATTTTCTTCTATTTTTGTTTTATTCTAATGGGAATACAAATATAGAACATTGACAGCGTTGAACTAGTAATAATGTTATAGGTAGGTCGCTTGCACCATTTCAACTGACACGACTTTAGAAGACCAAGAGCACAGATAGAACAAGGAGGGTTAGTTGTAAATATATTTGCCAAGAGTCGCAGACGAACCAATCAAACGTATCGTCCGTCCCACTTCTTAATGACAACCAAACGAACGACGGGTTGGATGTGTGCTTGTAGACAAGGCAGTGGTTTTGGTTGGACAGTTGGAAAGCTTGCTGATGAGTGGTTTGAGGGAGTTGGAGGTTGGCCCTTCTGTGGTGATAGGGGATGTTCCTCCATGGTTACTGTCAGATCCTGTTGTTGGTCTAACCTTGGTAGAGAAAAGTAAAAACTGGTTAGAAGTCAGTGATATAGGGAAAGGTTGACAGTTACATTGGTAGAAGTTATGCTTTTTTTTTTTTTTTTTTTACCGCTTTTCACAGATCGATAGTGGGCGCACAGGGGCAGGTGTTTACGGTCCTGAATTTGATGTGCAGATATGTAGAAGGCTAACAGATGAACTGTCAGTATACTCAGTTGAACTGTAAGATAATTGTTTCTCTCTAGTGGGTGGAGGACGTACAACCTGTTAGAATTATAGTACTCTCTGTATTGAATAGTTTATCAGCTGGTAAATCTAATAGGAGTGACCTACTATAGGAAGTACAGTACGTGTCAAAAGTTTGGACACACCTACTCATTAAAGGCTTTTTCTTTACTATTTTCTACATTGTAGAATAATAGTGAAGATATCAGAACTATGAAATAACACATAATGGAATCATGTAGTAACCAAACTAGTGTTAAATCAAAATATATTTGAGATTCTTCAAAGTAGCCACTCTTTGCCTTGACAGCTTTGCACACTCTTGGATTCTATCAACCAACTTCATAAGATAGTCACCTGGAATACATTTCAATGATCAAGTGTGCCTCGTTAAAAGTTAATTTGTGGAATTTCCTTCTTACTGCATTTGAGACAATCAGTTGTGTTGTGACAAGGTAGGGGTGGTATACAGAAGATAGCCCTATTTGGTGAAAGACCAAGTACATATTATGACGAAACAGCTCAAATAAGCAAAGAGAAATGACAGTCTATCATTACTTTAAGACATGAAGGTCAGTCAATACGAAACATTTCAAGAATTTTGAAAATGTCTTCAATTGCAGTCGCAAAAACCATCAAGCGCTATGATGAAACTGGCTCTCATGAGGACCACCACAGGAAAGGAAGACCCAGAGTTACCTCTGCTGCAGATGATAAGTTCATTAAAGTTACCAGCCTCAGAAATTGCAGCCCAAATAAATGCTTCAGAGTTCAAGTAACAGACATCTCAACATCAAATCAAAGTTTATTTGTCACGTGCTCCGGTACAGGTGTAGACCTTACAGTGAAATGCTTATTTACAAATTGTGCTGTTGGTTACTGCTTGTAAGGAAAAAATAGGTATTGGGTAAACAAAAGATAATTAACTATTTTTTTTTAAACAGTAAAATGACAGTAAAAATAACATTAGCTAGGTTATATACAGGTGGTACCGGTACAGAGTCAATGTGCGGGGGCACCAGTTAGTCGGGCTAATTGAGGTAATATGTACATGTAGGTATAGTTAAAGTGACTATCAGGCCTTCATATTTGAATTGCTGCAAAGAAACCACTACTAAAGGACACCAATAAGAAGAAGAGAATTGCTTGGGCCAAGAAACATGAGCCATGGACATTAGACCGGTGGAAATCTGTCCTTTGGTCTGATGAGTCCAAGTTTAAGATTTTTGGTTCCAACTGCTGTCTTTGAGACGCAGAGTAGGTGAACGGATGATCTCCGCATGTGTGGGTCCCACCGTGACGCATGAAGGAGGAGGTGTGATGGTGCTTTGCTGGTGACACTGATTCATTTAGAATTCAAGGCACACTAAACCAGCATGGCTACCACAGCATTCTGCAGCGATACACCATCCCATCTGGTTTGTGCTTAGTGGGACTATCATTTGTTTTTTAACAGGATAATGACCCAAAACACACCTCCAAGCAGTGAAAGAGCTATTTGATCAAGGAGAGTGATGGAGTGCTGCATTAGATGACCTGGCCTCCACAATCACTCGACCGCAACCCAGTTGAGATGGTTTGGAATGAGTTGGACCGCAGGGTGAAGGAAAAATAGACAACAAGTGCTCAGCAAATGTGGGAACTCATTAAAGACTGTTGGAAAAGCATTCCTCGTGAAGCTGGTTGAGAGAATGCCAAGAGTGTGTAAAGCTGTCATCAAGGGTTGTCTCCTTTGAAGAATCTCAAATATATTATGATTTGTTTAAAACCGTTTTGGTTACTTCAACAACAAAAAAAGTGTTATTTCATATTTTTGATGGACTGTCATTTCTCTTTGCTTATTTCAGCTGTTCTTGCCAAAATATGGAATTGGTCTTTTACCAAATAGGGCAATCCTCTGTATACCTACCCTACCTTGTCACAACACAACTGATTGGCTCAAACGCATTAAGGAAAGATATTCCACAAATTAATGTTTAACAAAGCATACCTGTTAATTGAAATGCATTCCAGGTGACTACCTCATGAAGCTGGTTGAGAGAATGCCAAGAGTGTGCAAAGCTGTCATCAAGGCAAAGGGTGGCTACTTTGAAGAATCTCAAATATATTTTGATTTGTTTAACACTTTTTTGGTTTCTACAAGATTCCATATATATTATTTCATAGTTTTGATGTCTTTGCTATTATTCTACAATGTAGAAAATAGTAAAAATAAATTAAAACCCTTGAATGAGTAGGTGTGTCCAAACCTTTGACGGGTACTGTATTAATGTTATTATGGAGAAATTAAGAGAATGGGTGATTCTGCTGGGTCCCAGCACATGCGGTTGTGGAAGGGAATGACATTTTATACCAGTTAGCCAAAAGAGATTTGAAACAAGATATAATTGATATTGGGTAGAAGTTAGGCCAAATGTAAGATCAGAGGCATTTTGATAGATGTGTGGCAGAAGAGATGGGACTGAGCACATTTATGTGCCCTCCAAAGAAAGGTTGGTGGACCAAGATTCAAAGGTCAGATTCGGGAAGAGAGAGGTGGTGTTTGCTCGAATTTGCACATTGAACTTGTCATTACATCTGGTTGCCAAGCAAGTGAATGGTTTGCATCTGGAGTGTATGGTCGATGAAACGATGGAGCATGTGTTGTTATATTGTTGTAAGTATGTTGAAGAGAGGGAAAGATTGAAGTGTAGGGTCATTGAGGAAGGACGGGGTTTGGAAGGGATTTTGGCGATGGGGGAGGGTCTATTAGAACTTAGTAGGGATCTTTTTTATTTTCTCAGAAGTACCGAGTTAGGTAGGAGGATTTAGAAATGTTGTAAACCGTAATCGACCACACACTTCAGCACAGTAGGTGGCGGCATGCACATTTAACGTTGGTTTGCGGACCACCATTACATCAGAAGAAGAAGCGTTGGACGCTAGCTAATTATCCAAGCTCAACTGGCTGACAAGCTGGCTAGCTAACGTTATTTCTCCTCGCAGAAACAAAAACGGAACTAGCTACATACCGAGTGAATTGAAATTAGAAACAAAACCGGGACAATGAAGACGCGGATAGACACCGAATTTGTACTTGTGTTCACGTTAGTTGCCTTCAGTACTTGTTCAGGATTCTACCTTCCGGGTTTAGCCCCAGTGAGTTTTTGTGAAGATGTTAAAGGAGGCGATGATTGTCAGGTAAATTTAACAATTGTCTTTTTTTACGGACTGACATGGTCCCACGTGGTTATTTCGCTCTAAACTAACTAGTTTGTGCACCAAATTGACGTTTCATGTTACATTTGTTTTTAGTGTATTTCCTAACGACTGGCTAGCTAGTCACGGGGTTAGTTTCTAACGTTATTTAGCTAGCTGCATGCTAGTCAAGTGACATACTGCTGCACTAGCTACCAAAGCTATTCACTAACTAAACTATCAAACCTTAACGTAACGTTACCAGTTGTTGCTAGTTTGTTATCTGACTAGTCTTGATTTGAAGCGGTTTACATTACCTAGTCTGCAACTTATGCGTCACGGCTGGCTAGTAAGATAACTACAAAACATTTGCTCTTGAGAACCCAAGGCATTCTGCCTTATCTCAAGCAAGGTTCTGTTATAAACACTGCTTACTGGTATGGCCATGTTAACTACAATCCCGATACTTTAACGTTTAGAAACGCCAATCACCACTTGCGATACCGTTTTCGAAACACATGGAACTTATATTTTCTGAGAATAAAATTAAAAAATAAATAAAAATACACTTACTGTAGCAGGTTTGAACAGATCAATACGGCTCTGTACGTCCAGCCGACGAACTACACTTCCTCCCCAGTTATTCTAAGGGAACAGGTGGACATGCTAGATGGCTAATTAACACAGGCGGTAGCCTCTGTCTTCCTTAAACAAGAACTGTAACATGGAGGTATGACCATGTGGGAACCCTAATCCCTATAAAGGGTGTGTAGTAATTTAACCTTCAGTTTTCATAAAATTATTTCTGGCCGATATGAAAGGTAAGTTCATTTTATTTCCAAAACCGGAGAGCAAAATATGCGTTTTAAAGGCCCAGTGCAGTCAGAAACGTGATTTCCCTGTGTTTATCTCCACACTGAGGTTGGACTAATATTGTGAAAATGATAATGCCCTTTTAGTGTGAGTAAGAGCTGTTCCTAAACCTCTGGCAATAACAGCTAATTATCACTTTTCGCCCCACCACTCAGACCACTCCCAGATAGTCCTAGCAAAATTCTTGCTTGAGAAATTGCTCTAAGAAGCTATTTTTGACCATTTTGTTTAAAAACAATCACACTAATGTACTTAAAGGTGCTACGCATTTTTGCTTTATTTTTTGCATTGCTATTTCTGAAAATGTTATATCTGGCGCTGTTAGTTGTACGTTAGTGTTTCACAGTATTATTTAACCGCCGGTGTTGTGATTGGCCATGATATTCGCCAAAACCACTGTTCGAAGTTGGTGGACCAAAACCAAAAGTAACTTTCGTTTTCGTCCACCGACTTCAAACAGCTGTAAAAAATTATATTTGTTGTTACTGAAAATATAGTTCACAGCAATTTAGATGGTAAAATGATTCCTAACACTATTCAGTGCTGGTTGTTTTATTAAACTGACTTCAAAACACAGGCCTCTGTGGGTTCATGACATGCGTGTGTGCAGTATTCGTAGCATCTGTCATAATAGCAACCCATGTTAGTAGTTGCATATTAGATCTCCCCTCTTTCTACATTCCTAACGGATATTTTATGTCACATCCGCTTGCATGTGCGGAGCCCCTTTGTCAAAGGTGTTTTCCCGCTAATTGCATTATGGACGGAACATTCGCGCGTAACCTGCTGCCTTGTGCGTATTGCTGCGCTTATAATGTGATTAAATAATAGTTTATCAACATGACCGAGGCATGCATACTAACCGTAGTCGTGCAGGTGTTTGCAAAGTTTAGTGCATGTGCCAGGTGATCTAATCTCAATTTCTGCATCAGCGCTCAAAACAGTTGGGTAAATAATGTTTTGTCAAATTTCGGTCATTTTATCATTTTAAGGATCAACCCTATGGACAATCGTTGGAGTAAATTCAAATTATTATTTTATTCAACACTTTTGTTTGTAATTTAATCTTCCAGGTTTGGGCAGTGCTTTGACTGTATACCAATAAGTGGTATAGCACATATTTATTAGGCAACATGCCTGTATGACCATCTCTCTCCTTCCTTAGACTCTCATCCAGCTGTTTGTGAATCGCTTGGACTCAGTGGAATCAGTTCTGCCCTATGAATATGACGTGTAAGTAGTAGCCAAGGTTATTATAGTTTTGTGTTTTTGAATTTGTTTTATTTCTATTAGATCATTGATTTTTATTTGAAATTCTGTTTAGTTTCAGTTTTCAGACTTGATTGGCTAGTTGTTATTTAGTTCAGTTGTATACGAATATTTCATTTTTATACACTGCTCAAAAAAATAAAGGGAACACTTAAACAACACAATGTAACTCCAAGTCAATCACACTTCTGTGAAATCAAACTGTGCACTTAGGAATCAACACTGATTGACAATAAATTTCACATGCTGTTGTGCAAATGGAATAGACAACAGGTGGAAACTATAGGCAATTAGCAAGACACCCCCAATAAAGGAGTGGTTCTGCAGGTGGGGACCACAGACCACTTCTCAGTTCCTATGCTTCCTGGCTGATGATTTGGTCACTTTGAATGCTGGCGGTGCTTTCACTCTAGTGGTAGCATGAGACGGAGTCTACAACCCACACAAGTGGCTCAGGTAGTGCAGCTCATCCAGGATGGCACATCAATGCGAGCTGTGGCAAGAAGGTTTGCTGTGTCTGTCAGCGTAGTGTCCAGAGCATGGAGGCGCTACCAGGAGACAGGCCAGTACATCAGGAGACGTGGAGGAGGCCGTAGGAGGGCAACAACCCAGCAGCAGGACCGCTACCTCCGCCTTTGTGCAAGGAGGAGCAGGAGAAGCACTACCAGAGCCCTGCAAAATGACCTCCAGCAGGCCACAAATGTGCATGTGTCTGTTTCTGACCGTTTGAGCAGACTCAATGAGGGTGGTATGAGGGCCCGACGTCCACAGGTGGGGGTTGTGCTTACAGCCCAACACCGTGCAGGACGTTTGGCCTTTGCCAGAGAACACCAAGATTGGCAAATTCGCCACTGGCGCACTGTGCTCTTCACAGATGAAAGCAGGTTCACACTGAGCACGTGACAGAGTCTGGAGACGCCGTGGAGAACGTTCTGCTGCCTGCAACATCCTCCAGCATGACCGGTTTGGCGGTGGGTCAGTCATGGTGTGGGGTGGCATTTCTTTGGGGGGCCGCACAGCCCTCCATGTGCTCGCCAGAGGTAGCCTGACTGCCATTAGGTACCGAGATGAGATCCTTACACCCCTTGTGAGAACATATGCTGGTGCGGTTGGCCCTGGGTTCCTCCTAATGCAAGACAATGCTAGACCTCGTGTGGCTGGAGTGTGTCAGCAGTTCCTGCAAGAGGAAGGCATTGATGCTATGGACTGGCCCGCCCCGTTCCCCAGACCTGAATCCAATTGAGCACATCTGGGACATCATGTCTCGCTCCATCCACCAATGCCACGTTGCACCACAGACTGTCCAGGAGTTGGCGGATGCTTTAGTCCAGGTCTGTGAGGAGATCCCTCAGGAGACCATCCGCCACCTCATCAGGAGCATGCCCAGGCGTTGTAGGGAGGTCATACAGGCACGTGGAGGCCACACACACTACTGAGCCTCATTTTGACTTGTTTTAAGAACATTACATCAAAGTTGGATCAGCCTGTAGTGTGGTTTTCCACTTTAATTTTGAGTGTGACTCCAAATCCAGACCTCCATTGGTTGATAAATTGGATTTCCATTGATTATTTTTGTGTGATTTTGTTGTCAGCACATTCAACTATGTAAAGAAAAAAGTATTTAATAAGATTATTTCATTCATTCAGATCTAGGATGTGTTCAGTTTATTTTTTTGAGCAGTGTATTATTTAGTTTGTGTTAGTGTTAGGTACCGAAGGCATGCATGGGAGGTCATTTCCAGTTCATAAGAGCATGTCAAATTTGGTGTCAATTGAAAGTGAAGAGTCTACATTTTTTAGGAATTAATGCATACAGTGCATTTGGAAAGTAGTCAGACCCCTTGACGTTTTCTAAATATTGTTACGTTACAGGTGTATTCTAAAATGGATAAAATACAAATTTTCCCTCATCAATCTACACACAATACACCATAATGACAAAAATGAAAACAGGTTTTTAAAAACAGAAATGTGTTATTTACAGAAGTATTCAGACCCTTTGCTTTGAGACTCAAAATTGAGCTCAGGTGCATCCTGTTTCTCATTGATCATCTTTGAGATATATCTACAGCTTGATTGGAGTCCACCTGTGGTAAATTAAATTGGACATTATTTGGAAAGGCACTTGCCTATCTATATAAGGTCCCACAGTTGACAGTGCATGTCAGAGCAAAAACCAAGCCATGAGGTCGAAGGAATTGTCCATAGAGCTCTGAGGCAGGGTTGTGTCGAGGCACAGATCTTGGGAAGAGTACCAAAAAATGAATGCAGCATTGAAGGTCCCCAAAAACACAGTGGCCTCCATCATTCTTAAATGGAAGAAGTTTGGAACCACCAAGACTCTTCCTAGAGCTGGCCGTCCGGCCAAACTGAGCAAGAAGGGCCTTGGACAGAGATGTGGCCTGATGGTCACTCAGACAGAGCTCCAGAGTTCCTCTGTGGAGATGGTTGTCCTTCTTGAAGGTACTCACATCTCTGCAGCACTCCACCAATCAGGCCTTTATGGTAGAGTGGCCAGACGGAAGCCACTCCTCAGTAAAAGGCACATGACAACCCGCTTGGACTTTGCTAAAATGCAGAAAGGAGTCTGACAATGAGAAACAGGATTCTCTGGTCTGATGAAACCAAGATTGAACTCTTTGGCCTGAATGCCAAATGTCACGTCTGGAGGAAACCTGGCATCATCCCTACGGTGAAGCACGGTGGTGGCAGCATCATGCTGTGAGGATATTTTTTGGCGGCAGGGACTGGGAGACTAGTAGGGATCGAGGGAAAGATGAACGGCACAAAGTACAGAAATCCTTGATGAAAACCTGCTCCAGAGTGCTCAGCTCCTCAGACTGGGGCAAAGGTTCACCTTCCAACAGGAGTGGCTTCGGGACAATCCTTGAGTGGTGGACTATCGTTTCTCTTTGCTTATATGAGCTGTTCGTGCCATAATATGGACTTGATCTTTTACCAAATAGGGGTGGTATACAGAAGATAGCCCTATCTTGTCACAACACAACTGATAGGCTCAAACGCATGAAGGAGGAAAGAAATTCCCCAAATTAACTTCTAACAAGGCACACCTGTTAATTGAAATTTATTCCAGCTGACGACCTCATGAAGCTGGTTGATAGAATCCAAAAGTGTGCGAATCTGTCAAGGCAAAGGGTGGCTACTTTGAAGAATCTCAAATATAAAATACATTTTGATTTAACACTAATTTGGTTTCTACATGATTCCATATGTGTTATTTCATAGTTTTGATGTCTTCACTATTATTCTACAATATAGTAAAAATAAAGAAACCCTGGAATGAGTAGGTGTGTCCAAACTTTTGAATTGGTACTGTTTTTATATTGTTTTGTAAAAATAGTGTATGGGGGATTGGAAATGAAGCAGACAATTAGATAGATTGTAGCTTCCAATCTGTAATATTAAAGCTGGTCTACCCCTTAAAGAAATAAAGAATCAAGTTAGCTACCTAGACACATTTTCCCGTTTGCCAGTGATGGTGATTCACAAACTATTTGTTCTATTTGAAACGTCACCATCTCCTGGCAGCATTTACCGGCTAGATTCAGTAGCTTAACCCCTAAATGTGCTGTTCCACGAGAAGAGCGCGTCCCTTTTTGATATTTTAAGTAGAAATTGTTAACCAATATTGATTTTTAAAAGCCTGTTTATATTAAATGAAGTGTCATTTTAATATAGACCACATGGAGAATGTAATACATTTCATTTTTAATATGGATAAAGACTTGCTAAAGTGCCATAATTTAGCATTTTTACTTCACTCTGTGAATTGTTCGGAAAAATGTAACCCATATAAACCGAACATTTCTCCAAGTTTACACCATAATTGTAAAGCCCTAGTTATTTTGTTGCTTTGACAGTCATTTCTAAAGATTATTATTTCATTTGATTACTGATTCATTTACGTTTGTCCCTCATTTTAAGGTCAACCCTGTTACGTGAACTGAACTTTCAATTTAATTTGGTTTAAAAAATGTTTTTAAATAAATTGAACAGATAATAGATAATAGTACAATGTGTGAAAACAGGTGCTACTCTTTTTTTTGCCATTTTGTGTTGGAAAACTAAGCGGGTCGAGCATAAGTTTCCCCTGTTACCCATAGAATGTTTTAACAATTTTTATGAAGCTTAACATTCCACTGCCACTCACTGTTCCACACAATAAGCTTCCAAGGGGATTTATGGCTGATTTTGAAGATGACATTTTCAACCCTGTTACTTTATTTGGTTCTTAATAGTCACTTAGGCTACTAGCCTTTTTTATGACATTTTTATAATGTTTAACCTCTTGATGGGATTTTTTTTTTATGGAGTTGAGCATGTGCTCTTTGACAGAATGTTAAATGTAATTGAAATCAAATGTGTTTTTTAAATTTTTTGAACCAAATTACACTTATTAAAAGGCCCTGAAATGGTGGAACAACCCCCACAGTTTAGAAGGGGGGAAAAACTAAAACTGAACATAATTCATGACTGTATTTATTTTAGTTTGTTTTGGAGTCATAGATAATAGTTTGAGTATATATTTGTTCATTATTTAACTTCATTTTACAAAATTGTCTCTTCATGATTAATTTTAATTTCAGTTTTTATTTACTTTAAATTTGGCAGCAGCTCTGACTGGTACATACCTCTACCATATCTTACTTTTGTTAGATCATTGCACATTCATTGTCAACCAATTTTTTTCACAGCTTTGACTTCTGCAAAGATGACAACGAGAGGAGACCGTCTGAGAACCTGGGCCAGGTGCTATTTGGTGAGAGAATTGAGACGTCCCCATACAAGGTAGTGCACCTCTGTCATCACAGGTTTAATTGATAATCTGGCATGTACCACCAGGCTTTAATTACCCTAAAGGTCCTCTGGGCCCAGCTTTTCAGGTATTGGATTCCATTGTTTTGTGTTGCTCCATCACTCCATGCAAGACCGGCTATTCAAGCTGCCCTGTTCTTCCTGTTATACCCATTTATGTGTTAAACTCTTGACACTGCCATAAAGTGTTTATTCTTCACTTTCCCTCAGTTCTCATTCAAAAAAGATGAGAAATGCAAGAAATTGTGCACCAAAACCTATGTGAAGGGTAAAACCGAGGATAAGAACATGCTGGACTTCCTCAAGAGAGGAATGCAGTTGAACTACCAGCACCATTGGTGAGCTAATCCTTCTCCTTCTCATGAATAGGTTAAGATACTTGTAGGTAATTCTACAGAAAATGGGTCTGCTTACCCCCAAGCATAGTAGGGCCCCTTAGCATGACACTAATCCTATACGACAGGTTAACACTGTTTTCGCACAGCATTTGATTGGACAGAGGTGGATGAACGGGAGACACATTTGTGTCAACCAAATCACTTGCAGGGCTTTTCCAGTTTGAGTGTTTTTAAAAAAAAATTGGGTTTAACAAAATGTGTGTTTGTTTTCAGGATTGTTGACAACATGCCAGTCACCTGGTGCTATGATGTGGAAGACAGTCAGAAATACTGCAATCCTGGATTCCCCATTGGCTGCCTCGTCACCATCGACGGGCGCGCTAAAGATGCCTGTGTCATCAATGTGAGCCATACTTATACACTATCTCACACACAGGATGGTTGCCCAATATCTATCTGATAACACCAGAGATTGTAGCTATGCCAATTTTAGTCCAGGGCAGGCTGTGTTGTGAAATGGTAATATTCACTAGTAACATCATTAGATTGGACCATGAGTGGGGTGAGGTGAGTCGTATTAGGGTGAGTCAGTGAGTCGTAGCAGGGTGAGGAGTCATGCTGCTTTATAATAGCTCTAATGATAACCTGCTTTGAATATGATTGTGTTTAGTATGCACTATGTAATATGGGGTAATTGACTGGAATCTTTTATCTCTTTTCAGTCCGAGTTCAACAAGAAGAACACATTTTACGTCTTCAACCATGTGGACATCAAATTGACCTACCACAATGGGGAGGGGGAGGGGTGGAGAGGAGCTCGCCTGGTGGGTGCCACACTGGAGCCCAAGAGGTAAGAATTTCAGACGGCCAGATGCCGTGTAAATCAGGTGATGTATGAGCAGATCTATTCCATTTTCATTAGCCGCACTTGAACATACTGTCGCTGGTGCTTCCATAGGTGGTCATGAATATGCACTGTTCTATACTCAATGAACAACTGTTTGCCACGTACGGTTGGTTCATTTTATTGTTGATCAGTGTCATTTCCACATTTCACCAGAGGAGGCCCAAACTCCTACTTTTTTTTGCACTGCAGCGCCCATCTGGTAAAGACAAGCAGAGTTTCATATGAAGCACTGGAAAGCCCCCAACTTCATAATACTTTTTGAAATGGTTTTGTGTTGTAGCTAGTGGTCTTATGTGTGTTTGTGATTGACAGTATCAACAATGCTGATGCTGACAAACCGACATGTGAAGGCCCTCCCATGGAGGTTCCTGTAGAGTTTAACAGTGACGTGAAAATCACCTACACCTACAATGTCAGCTTCAAGGTACATTAGAACAGTTAACCACAAAAAAAGTATTTGTTTTACACATATAAGTACACCATGTGTTTGGTCAACAGCATAGTTCATAGAAGCATTCAAGTATTCTCTTTAACAAATAATAATTTCTTAATTCACAGGTCAACAATGACATCAAGTGGGCCTCTAGATGGGACTACATTTTGGTCTCCATGCCTCACACCAACATCCAGTGGTTCAGGTACGTTAGGTCTCAGGTACGTTAGGTCTCGCAACACTCAGCCCTGATAAGGGACTTACAGCACAGAAGTAGAGAATGTCTAACAGGCCTCTGAGAAGGCCCTTCCTTATATCCTAATCAGCAGACAACTGTTCTGTAAACACCAGCCTGAGAGACTTGTATGAAGTCAAAACCAAAAGGCAGTGATGTTGTTTCCAGTCAATCACTATCAACAGATATGAGTTTAATCCACAACATACAGCATCTAGTCTAGTGACCATCAACCTGCACCTTAAATGTCACAAATGGAACACTGGAAATCATGTCTAACAAACTACAAATATGCTAAACATTATGTTGCTCACTCTAAATGTAATAGGAACTTTAGTCATGTTAAATATTCCAGTGCTGTTATACAGTAGATTAGAATATGGTGCTCCTCTGCTGTCATGTTAATGGTGCATGGCTTGTGTTCTTTCCAGCATCATGAACTCTCTGGTCATCGTGCTCTTCCTGTCTGGCATGGTGGCTATGATAATGCTGAGGACCCTGCACAAGGACATCGCCAGGTACAACCAGGTGGACCAGGTAAAGAAACACACACAGCAGCTCTTTGAGACCCTCACCATCTCACTTCTCTGACCGTCAAACTATAGGATCGTATGAAACCAAGTTAACATGCAGCCAAACAGAACTGAATTATTCAGTTGTGTTCCATTGTACGCAAAGAAATCCTTCATGAGGGAATGGGGCAGATGGACGTGGCAGAGGATTCATCTGCCAAAAGTCATGTGTTCTGTATGTTGCCGAACCACAAGCATGAAACTTTTGTTGTAACATTTCATATTCACAGGAAGACTGGATAAAGGCTCCACCACCACAAGGAAAATCCATGTTCTATGTAAGCTTATCAAAACCCATTTGAGCACAAACTGGGGATTGTTGGTATGATTTCTGGGAGCTACCTCTTGAAGTGTCATATAACTTGTAAACCTTTTTAAAATGTGGTGTAGTGCAGGCCATTTACAGCTGAACAGTCCTTTGAATAAAACAAAACATCTTAACCACCTCTGCTTTTGGGCTAAACTGAGAGTTCTTGTCTACACCATATTTTACAGCCATTGGCTAACGTGGTTATGTGGTTTTTGCTACACTAGCAGGTGCTAGACGAGCTGGAAGATGGGCTAATGAGTCACTCTTGGTGATTGGCTGATTCGTAACGAAGTAATTTGAATATGCATAACCTTGACCTTTCCATTGGTTCTGATTGGTTGTGGTGCACTCTAACCCAACAGGAGGATGCCCAGGAGGAGTCTGGATGGAAGCAGGTGCACGGGGATGTGTTTAGGCCTCCCAGGAAGGGCATGCTGCTTTCTGTGTTCCTCGGCCAGGGAACCCAAATCTTCATCATGACCTTCATCACCCTATGTAAGTAGCTCTTCCTCAGATGCTTTAAAACCTCTTAAGGATCTGACCCTTTCTTTTCAATTTTCGCCTAAAATGACACACCCAAATCTAACTGCCTGTAGCTCAGGACCTGAAGCAAGGATATGCATATTCTTGATACCATTTGAAAGGAAACACGTTGAAGTTTGTGAAAATTTAAGAGGGGCCATTATGTATTATTCCAGCCCAGGCTCAATTTAGAATGTGGCCACTAGATGGCAGCAGTGTATGTGGAAAGTTTTAGACTGATCCAATGAACCATTGCATATCTGTTAAAAATGTTGTATCAAGACTGTCCAAATGTGCCTAATTGGTTTATTAATACATTTTCAAGTTCATAATTGTGAACTCTCCTCAAGCAATAGCATGGTATTCTTTCACTGTAATAGCTACTGTAAATTGGACAGTGCAGTTAGATTAACAGGAATTTAAGCTTTCTGCCCATATCAGATATGTCTGTCCTGGTATTTTTTTTTGTTACTTACAGCCTCATGCTAATCACATTAGCCTATGTTGGCTCAACCATCTCGTGGTGGGGACATTATTATTCAACATGAACTCAAGTCTACATGACCTATAGGGAAGAGTTTTTAATGGAGTAATAATCATTATTGTTTCTTATTGTCATTTTACTAGAGTAATAGTGGTAGAATTACTGTAGCGGTAGTATTCTCTGTAGTGATGGTGACATCGGTTTGACTCCTCTAGTCCTGGCCTGCCTGGGGTTCCTGTCTCCAGCTAACCGAGGGGCTCTGATGACCTGTTCTGTGGTGCTGTGGGTTCTGCTGGGCACCCCTGCAGGATACGTGTCCGCCCGCCTCTACAAGAGTAAGCCCCATTTTTACATGCTCATCAACGAACCACACGTGAATTCATTTAATAAGATTGAGTTTGAGAAGAGAATGATATGAATGCAAATCAGATCGTCATTTCAGGGCTACCGTGATCGGGACCGTATGATATTCCCTCCAACCATTGTTAGATATGTATTTCTGCCTGAATAGTCTGTATTCTGTATGCCCTGCTTATAGCTTATGATTTTAACCCTTATTTCCCCATGTGTCCTCAGCTTTCGGTGGTGAGAAATGGAAGACCAATGTCCTGTTGACAGCACTGTTGTGTCCAGGGTAGGTCAGCTGTTCGCTATATATACTGTAACATCCAAAGCTGCATTCATTTGATATTCTCCTTCTTAACAGGGAGATATGTACATAGGCTTCACATCTGTCTCTCCCTTCCCCAGGATTGTGTTTGCAGACTTCTTCCTGATGAACTTGATCCTGTGGGTGGAAGGCTCGTCGGCTGCCATCCCCTTCGGCACGCTGGTGGCCATCTTAGCTCTGTGGTTTGGTATCTCCGTGCCCCTCACCTTCATCGGTGCCTACTTCGGATTCAAGAAACCTGTGAGTCAAATCTGATCCCCTACCCCTTGTCCATGGAATCTTATTCATTATGATTTAAATGGCAAAACTGATCCTAGATCAGCACAACTACTTTGAGATGGATTATGAATACGGCCCTAATATTTTGTCCACGTTAAAAGCCAGCCCTTTCTAATATGGTGTACAACTTTCCATTTCTTGATGAGTTGCCACCCCTCTCTCTTGCTCCATTCTACAGGCCATTGAGCAGCCGGTTAGAACCAACCAGATCCCCAGACAGATCCCAGAACAGTCGTTCTTCACCAAGCCTGTCCCCGGCATCGTCATGGGGGGCATCCTGCCCTTCGGCTGCATCTTCATCCAGCTCTTCTTCATCCTCAATAGCATCTGGTAGGAAGCCATTTCTATTATATAAAACAACTGTAATGCAGTTGTGTGTCCTGTCACCTGTCTGACCGTCTGTCTGTTTGTGATCTTTCTGGTAGAAGCGACTCGCCTGCTGGGAGACTTGTTTGACTGACTTCATTGATTGATGTAATAGTTAGTTAAATGTTTTTATCTTCTGTTCCAGGTCTCACCAGATGTACTACATGTTTGGTTTCCTCTTCCTGGTCTTCATCATCCTCCTCATCACCTGCTCTGAGGCTACCATACTGCTATGCTACTTCCACTTGTGTGCAGAGGTGAGAGGAAACCATACTATTCAGTGCCTTCTTTCAAGATAAAAGTCTACTGAAACGTGTAGGTATACATTAATGTAATGTGGACGATGGTGTACTAGGAAACACCATTAAACATTTACCAGGGTAACTGCTTCAACCATAATAGCAAACGTAATAACCCTTTAAAATCCAGAATGTCTGTAGCCTAACCTTGTGTTTCCTGTAGGACTACCACTGGTGGTGGCGTTCCTTCCTGACCAGTGGCTTCACGGCCGTCTACCTGTTTGTCTACGCCGTCCACTACTTCTTCTCCAAGCTGCAGATCGTAGGAGCCGCCAGCACCATCCTCTACTTCGGTTACACCTCCATCATGGTGCTCATCTTCTTCCTCTTCACAGGTGAGTGGACGGGGAGCACAGCGTGAGCCAGGTTTATGAACGGGATGGTGAAACAGGCCGGTGTGCGTCTCAATGAACCATTAGCTTGTAGTATTTGCAAAGACGTGTCCTATTGTTTGTTCATGGACTATGGTGTAGAGGCGTTAACCCGCCCGTCCTTCAACACATGCAGCTTGCAGTTTTATGAATGGCGGTGACAAATCCTCTTGAGTAGCGATCTGTCCCAGAGGCATTGTGTTGTAAAGACTATGAGGGAGAAGGTGGGGATTGGAATGGAAATTGCTAAGTGTTTGAAGAAGCCGGGTTGATAAACATCAAAGGGACTGCTCAGCCCGGCCCTGTACACATTTGCTAGGATGCAGGAACCCTATCCTGTTCCGGTGACGACATGGAATGCACTAGTATTGCGCAAGTATTGTTTGCTCACCCCCCCCCCGACAGGCGTCACACCTCTGGTTCCTCTAGTCTTTCTGGCAGTACTGCTGTACTTTGCTAAATGCACTTACAGACTTTTACCGCAGACATTTCCTTCTTACGGCAACATTTTAAATAAGTCTCCTTGGAGATGCTGGAGTGCATCCTTTAAACTGAGACCAAATAAAGACTCATTATTTTTTAAATGTACATTATTTTTTTCATTTATTTCTTGATCATAATGGTAAATGAACGGTGTGCAGCTTGTAGTCTTAATGTGGTAATTTATACTGCAGAGGAATACAAACCAGTCTTCTAAATGGGTCGTTTTTAGTGGCTTTCCCTCTTCCTGGTTCCTGTGCCAAGTTTGGCACTGAGCAGCTCATTCTTATGCTGAGAGGAGGGAGAAAGGCCAGACAGACTGTGTTCCACACAGTGAACTCCTCCCACTCTACTTCATGGAAAAGAGCTGGTCATAGGAGCTGTGGCGGAACAGCACTCAGCCAAGCTCTCTGACCACCTCTCCATGTTCCTACTCTTAAATTATAGAAGTTCATCTATAGTGTTTATCAAACCTGGTTTTTAATACATTTTAGCCAAGCTCAAGATCAACAGACCCTCCCCTGGTCTCCTCAGTGGGACATTTGACTGTACTTGAGCTATTATTAGCACTATTAAAACCGAGCATGCGTTTTAAACGAATACCGGACGTTTTTGGGAATTGCTGCTTGTAGTAGTCCTATATGTGTTGGTTTTAGAGAGAGGGTAGCTTTCATCTCCTAGAAAATAAACGTGAGGCAGTGCCCAATTTACCGGTTGCCATGGATTCTAATAGATGCACCAGCATCCCTGACTACGGCTGTTATGGCAACTTCCCTTCGCCGGCACTCAAAATATATAGGCGAGAGGAGAGCAATGTGGGCGATTACTGGGTATCCACACTCACAACAACAATACTGCTATGAACAGATCTAACTTCCGCCCTCTGTCCTTACTGTGATGTGGAACGGGTAGAAATGGACACAGCGTTGACATGGTAATGACACTCTTCGACCCTGTCTGGCCTTTGCTCACACACACACACACGTGACCTAGGACACAATTTAAGGAAAGTCAATACAAAACTACCCCTGAAGCAATGAGTTTCTCTCTCCTGAAATATAATATAGACCTATGATCTTATGGTGACCTATCAGCTGGATCCTAATAAATCAAGTTAAAATCATAGGCATTTACTGTCTTAAGGGCCAGATGTAACCTATATGACTGCGATAAGCGATATTGGGATGGGCTGGAAGAAGATCGATCAATCTAAGAAAAAGGGGCTTCATCGGAATAATCCTAATCTGCCCCATTTCTGATTTTCTTTTCTTTTTAACAAGACATTACCCAATCTTCGCCTTCCCATTTCACCTCGTCTCAACTTTGATCAAAACTTAATCCAGGAGTCTCTTGTATGGCTCTCATTGAGCCGTCAGATACGGATGTTCAAAGTTCTTTTTAAATTAATTTTCTCCCAGGATTTTGCCCAATTAAATTGTTCTCTCCAGAGAGGAGCTCAAACATCAGTGCCACTTCATTTCCACTCTGACAAACTGAATGGTATGTATGTACAGGTAACAGCCAAAATAAATTAAGCACTAATATAAAGTGTCTTGATGGGGCGTTGAGACAGAACAGCTTCAATACACCTTGGCATACACAATATATACAAAAGTATGTGGACACCCCTTAAAATTAGTGTATCGGCTAGCACTCTCCATAGACAAAGATTGGCGGTAGAATGGCCTTACTGAAGAGCTCAGTGTGTTTCAACGTGGCACTGTCATAGGATGCCACCTTTCCAACAAGTCAGTTTGTTAGATTTCTGCCCTGCTAGAGCTGTCCCGGACAACTGTAAGTGCTGTTATTGGGAAGTGGAAACATCTAGGAGCAATATAGGCTCAGCCGCAAAGTGGAAGGCCACACAAGCTCACAGAACGGGACCGGCCGCGTGCTGAAGCGCGTAAAAATCGTCTGTCCTCGTTTGGAACTTGGTAGTGAGTGTTGCAATCTGCCTCTGGAAGCAACGTCAGCACAATAATTGTTCTTTGGGAGCTTCATGAAAGGGTTTTCCATGGCCGAGCAGCCGCACACAAGCCTATGATCACCATGCGCAATGCCAAGTGTCATCTGGATTTGTGTAAAGCTCGCCGCCATTGGACTCTGGAGCGGTGGAAACACGTTCTCTGGGGTGATGAATTACACTTCACCATCTGGCAGTCTGACGGACGAATCTGGGTTTGGTGGATGCCAGGAGAACACTACCTGCCCCAATGCATAGTGCCAACTGTAAAGTTTGATGGAGGAGGACTAATGGTCTGGGGCTGTTTTTCATGGTTCGGGCTAGGCCCCTTAGTTCCAGTCAAGGAAAATCTTAACACTACAGCATACAATGACATTCTAGACGATTCTGTGGTTCCAACTTTGTGGCAACAGTTTGGGGAAAGCCCTTTCCTGTTTCAGCATGACAATGCCCCCATGCACAAAGTGAGGTCCATACAGAAATTGTTTTTCGAGATCAATGTGGAAGAACTTGACTGGCCTGCACAGAGCCCTGACCTCAACCCCCTCAAACACCTTTGGAATGAATTGGAACGCAGACTGCGAACCAGACCTAATCGCTCAACACCAGTGCCTGACCTCACTAATGCTCTTGTGGCTGAATGGATGCAAGTCCCCGCAGCAATGTTCCTTCCCAGAAGAGTGGAGGCTGTTATAGCAGCGAAACGGGGACCAACTCCATATTAATGCCATGATTTTGGAATGAGATGTTCAACCAGCTTCGACGAGCAGGTGTCCACATACCTTTGGTCATGTAGTGTAGATTCTACAAGTGTCTGGAATTCTATTGGTGGGATGTGACACCATTTTTCCTTGGAAAATTGCGTAATTTGGTGTTTTGTTGTTGATGTACATCGCTGTCTCATGCGCCACTCCAGAATCTCCCATAACTGTTCAATTGGGTTGAGATCTGGTGACGGCCTAGGGCATATGGCTTACATCGTTTTCATGCTCATCAAACCATTCAGTGACCACTCGTGCCCTGTGGACGGGTTCATTGTCATTCTATGGAGGGGCATAGCCATGGTAGCCAAAATAATGTCCTGCCCAGCATTTTTAGACATGACCCTAAGCATGATGGGATGCTAATTGCTTAATTAAGGAACCACACCTGTGTGGAAGCACCTGCTTTATATCTGCTGTATCTGTAATTTCTCATGTGGCTGTAAAAGACATGTACAGTTTGTACATTACACCCATGTCATACAGTGTATGTACAGTCCTTCAGAAAGTATTCACACACTTCGACTTTTTCCACATCTTGCTCTTAAAGCCTGAATTGTTTTTGGTTACTGGCCTATGTACCCCATAATGTCAGTTATTTTTTTTTTTTTTTTTTTTTTTAAATTTGCAGTTTTTACAAATAAATAAAAAGCTGAAATGTCTTGAGTAAATAAGTATTCAACCCCTTTGCTATGGCAAGCCTAAATAAAAAGTTAAACATTTGCTTAACTAGTCACCTAATAAGTTGCACTCTGTGTGCAATAATAGTGTTTAATATACTTTTTGAATGACTACCTCATCTCTGTAACCCACACATACAATTATCTGTAAGGGAGGTTTTCCAATGCCTCGCAAAGAAGGCCATCTAGAGTACCACAGTATGAGTCATAATACCCATAAAATCTAGCGGTCAAACAAGGAAATGGTTCCAATTGTTTTTCACCATTTCATTTTTCCCACAGAGTATTTTAGAAACACTTCAAATAAGGGCTGGGTTTCTTGTAGACTTACCCTGGCGTGACGTTTTGATAACTGTGTAAATCTCTCTCTAGGCCAAGGTGACTTGAAAAGGATAATGGAGAAATGTTGCACAATCCTGGTGTGGAAAGCTTTTTAGAGACTTTAATTATTATTATTTTTTTTTAACTAGGCAAGTCTGTTAATAACAAATTCTTATTTACAATGACGGCCTACACCGGCCAAAACCGGACGACGCTGGGCCAATTGTGCACCACCCTAAGGGACTCTCAATCACGGCCGGTTGTGATTCAGCCTGGATTCGAACCAGGGTAGTGTATTTTTATTTTACCTTTATTTAACTAGGCAAGTCGGTTAAGAACAAATTCTTACTTTCAATGATGGCCTAGGAACAGAACAGTGGGTTTAACTGCCTGTTCAGGGGCAGAACGACAGATTTGTACCTTGTCAGCTCGGTTACTAGTCCAACGCTCTTACCACTAGGCTACCCTGCCGCGCCAGTGACGACTCTAGCGCTGAGATGCAGTGCCTTAGGCCGCTGAGCCAACTTACCCAGAAAGACTCACAGCTGTAATCGCTGGCAAAGGTGCTTCTACAAAGTATTGACTCAGGGGTATGAATACTTATGGAAATGAGATTTCTGTATTTAATTTTCAATAAAGGTGTCATTATGGGGCATTGTGTGTAGATGGGTAAGATAAAATAATTATATACAGTCGTGGCCAAAAGTTTTGAGAATGACACATTAATTTCCACAAAGTTTGCTGCTTCAGTGTCTAGATATTTTTGTCAGATGTTACTATGGAATACTGAAGTATAATTACAAACATCTCATAAGTGTCAAAGGCTTTTATTGACAATTACATGAAGTTGATGCAAAGAGTCAATATTTGCAGTGTTGACCCTTCTTTTTCAAGACCTCTGCAATCTGCCCTGGCATTCTGTCAATTAACTTCTGGGCCACATCCTGACTGATGGCAGCCCATTCTTACATAATCAATGCTTGGAGTTTGTCAGAATATGTGGGTTTTTGTTTGTCCACCTGCCTTTTGAGGATTGACCACAAGTTCTCAATGGGATTAAGGTCTGGGGAGTTTCCTGGCCATGGACCCAAAATATCGATGTTTTGTTCACTGAGCCACTTCATCACTTTTGCCTTATGGCAAGTTGCTCCATCATGCTGGAAAAGGCATTGTTCGTCACCAAACTGTTCCTGGATGATTGGGAGAAGTTGCTCTCGGAGGATGTGTTCTTACCATTCTTTATTCATGGCTGTGTTCTTAGGCAAAATTGTGAGTCAGCCCACTCCCTTGGCTGAGAAGCAACCCCATACATGAATGGTCTCAGGATGCTTTACTGTTGGCATGACACAGGATTGATGGTAGCGCTCACCTTGTCTTCTCCGGACAAGCTTTTTTCCGGATGCCCCAAACAATCGGAATGGGGATT
This sequence comes from Salmo salar, assembly GCF_965601325.2. Classification (NCBI taxonomy): domain Eukaryota; kingdom Metazoa; phylum Chordata; class Actinopteri; order Salmoniformes; family Salmonidae; genus Salmo; species Salmo salar. The sequence goes on along the minus strand of NC_138299.1, from coordinate 76,237,196 downwards.
CATCAGAGAAAACAACTTTACACCAGTCCAATCCCTGTACCTTTTGCAGAATATCAGTCTGTCCCTGATGTTTTTCCTGGAGAGAAGGGGCTTCTTTGCTGCCCTTCTTGACACCAGGCCATCCTCCAAAAGTCTTCGCCTCACTGTGCGTGCAGATGCACTCACACCTGCCTGCTGCCATTCCTGAGCAAGCTCTCTACTGGTGGTGCCCCGATCCTGCAGCTAAATCAACTTTAGGAGACAGTCCTGGCACTTGCTGGACTTCCTTGGGCGCCCTGAAGCCTTCTTCACAACAATTGAACTGCTCTCCTTGAAGTTCTTGATGATCCGATAAATGGATGATTTAGGTGCAATGTTACTGGCGGCAATATCCTTGCCTGTGAAGCCCTTTTTGTGCAAAGCAATGATGATGGCACGTGTTTCCTTGCAGGTAACCATGGTAGACAGAGGAAGAACAATGATTCCAAGCACCACCCTCTTTTTGAAGTATGTTATTCGAACTCAATCAGCATGACCGAGTGATCTCCAGCCTTGTCCTCGTCAACACTCACCTGTGTTTAATGAGAGAATCACTGACATGATGTCAGTTGGTTCTTTGTGGCAGGGCTGAAATGCAGTGGAAATGTTTTTGGGGGATTCAGTTGCATGGCAAAGAGGGACTTTGCAATTAATTACAATTCATCTGATCACTCTTCATAACATTCTGGAGTATATGCAAATTGCCATCATACAAACTGAGGCAGCAGACTTTGTGGTGATTTATATTTCAGTCATTCTCAACTTTTGGCCATGACTGTATACAGTACCAGTCAAGTTTAGACACCTAGTCATTCAATATTTATTTTTTTTTTTATTTTTTTTTACTGTTTTCTACATAGTTTTAATGCATTCACCATTATTCTATGAAATACCACATATGGAATCATGTAGTAACCAAAAAAGTATTAAACAAATCAAAATGTATTTTAGATTCTTCAAAGTAGCCACCCTTTGCCTTGGTGACAGCTTTTCACACACTTGGCGTTCTCTCAACCAGCTTCACCTGGAATGCTTTTCCAACAGTCTTGAAGGAGTTCCCACATATGCTGAGCACTTGTTGGCTGCTTTTCCTTCACTCTGCAGTCCAACTCATCCCAAACCATCTCAATTGAGTTAAGGTTGGGTGATTTTGGAGGCCAGGTCATCTGATGCATCACTCTCCTTCTTGGTCAAATAGACCTGGAGGTGTGTTGGGTCATTGTCCTGTTGAAAACCAATTGATAATCCCACTAAGCGCAAACCAGATGGGATGGCGTATCATTGCAGAATGCTGTGGTAGTAATGCTGGTTAAATGTGCCTTGAATTCTAAATAAATAACTGACCGTGTCACCAGCAAAGCACCATCACACCTTCTTCATGTTTCACGGTGGGAACCACACATGCGGAGATCATCCGTTCACCTATTCTGCGTCTCATTTAGACATAGCGGTTGGAACCAAAAATCTCAAATTTGGACTCATCAGACCAAAAGATAGATTTCCACCGCTCTAACATTGCTCATGGTTCTTGGCCCAAGCAAGTCTTCTTCCTATTGTTGTCATTTAGTAGTGGTTTCTTTGCAGTAATTCGACCATGAATGCCTGATTCACGCAGTCTCCTCAACAGTTGATTTTGAGATGTCTGTTACTTGAACTCTGTGAAGCATTTATTTGGGCTGCAATTTCTGAGGCTGGTACCTCTAATGAACTTATCCTCTGCAGCAGAGGTAACTCTGGGTCTTCCTTTCCTGTGGTGGTCTTCATGAGAGCCAGTTTCATCATAGCACTTGATGGTTTTTGCGACTGCACTTGAAGGATGTTTCAAAGCTCTTGAAATTGTCAATATTGACTGACCTTCATGTCTTAAAGTAATGATGGGCTGTCATTTTTCTTTGTTTATTTAAGCTGTTCGTGCCATAATATGGACTTGGTCTTTCACCAAATAGCCCCATCTTCTGTATACCACCCCTACCTTGTCACAACACAACTGGCTCAAGCGCATTAAGAAGGAAAGAAATTCCACAAATTAACTTTTAACAAGGCACACCTGTTAATTGAAATGCATTCCAGGTGACTACCTCATGAAGCTGGTTGAGAGAATGCCAAGAGTGTGCAAAGCTGTTCTCAAGGCAAAGGGAGGCTACTTTGAAGAATCTAAAATCTATTCTGATTTGTTTAACACTTTTGGTTACTACATGATTCCATGTCTTATTTCATAGTATTGGTGTCTTCACTATTATTCTACAATGTTGAAAATAGTAAAAATAAAACCCCTTGATTGAGTATGTGTCCAAACTTTTGACTGTGTTATTTAATCCATGTTGAATTCAGGCTGTAACACAACAAAATGTGAAATACGTCAAATGGTATGAATACTTTCTGAAGGCACTGTATTATACTGAGTGTGTAATGTACAGTGTTTATTTTGTATACAGCAGTACTGTGTCTAATAATCCCCCCCCCCCCCCCATCTTCCTCCTCAGGCACCATTGGATTCTTTTCCTGCTTCTGGTTTGTAAATAAAATCTACAGTGTGGTGAAGGTGGACTAACGGAATGAGGGCCGGACTCCCTGCTCTCCCAGTGCAGCGCTATTACAGTGACCGCTTTGAGGAAAGGAAGCCCTTTTGAATGACTTGAAAACATCACATGTCTCAGAAGATCTAGAGAGGTGAAGCCCTCCAACTTGATATGTTGCAGTCGTAATTATTTTGGCTTTTAACGTCTAAGATTAATTGACATTTTGATTTGACTTGCACCTTGATCTACGAGGTGAGTTCCAAAGATCTAAATTAGCGGGTGACTGGTTAGGGGAGGGTGAAGGATGCTCCAAAATGTTTTTTTCCCCATTTCTAATGTAAAAAAAAAAAGAAGGGGAAAAAAAGTACTTTATTTTGCTTTTATATTCTCAGAAACCTGAACTTATATTTTTGTTTTTCACCAACTCTGCTGTATTCAGAAGATCTGTGTTGATACTTAAATAATGTCACCTATATGGATCTGTCCTTTACAACAAATTTTCTTTTGTTTGTTTTATGTTTTGGTGAGGTGAAGACGGGCTGTAGAATCCTAACCATTTAATGACCTGTACTATCGTTTTACAGTAGTGGATATTGTATAAATATCTACAACTGACTGCCATGAAGAAATCTGTTTTATTTTTATGGCTATATTTTGGTTGATATGAAAATAAGAATGTGTAGTTAGAAACACATCTTTATCGTCAATTAATTTGCTATAACAGTGGAAATGTAAGCCAAAGCTTATGACTCATTGTTTTTTTGTTGTTGTTTGGATTGTAATGTCTCGCTCAGGAGAATACAACTACCACATTTAGATGTTTATTTCTTTTTCGGTAACTTACTGTAACTAGATGCTTAAAATCTCTATTCTCTCAGATGGAAATTTTTCCCACCTTTTTAAAGGGGCAAACCGGGATTGGTACATCAATTTATTTTATTTTTTTTACATTTTGTTGAATGATTTTGTTATCATATACTGTTGATTTATTGAAGAATATAACATGCCCAGCTGTTTACCAAAATAAGTGGCAGTGTGACCGCTTTTGTTTTTCAAATCTTGGATTGCCCCTTTTTTAAAGGCAAAGCTTCAATCTCACTGCAGCTCCATGGAAGGAGTTCTGATCAGCGTTGTTGAAACTCACGCTTTATTCATTTTTATAAATTAACTGTACACAAGCATCCTCAGAACATGTTGAGGGGGGAAAAATATATAGAAATCTTAACAAATTTTGAGTTTTTAAAGAAGTACTGCATATAAAACATTCTGTTACTTACTTTAGTGTCACTATTTTACATGTTCAACAGGAAGCATATCACACAATACTTTACAATGGTGTCGGTGATTGCCTTCCTTTTGATGTTTGATTGTCTACTAGCACTCCAGGTCAATTACCTTTAAACAAAATGGCTGAAAATTGAGATTCTCAGCACTCAAGTCTACTTCACTCATACTTACCACACTTCAGGCTCTCAACAGCATGCATACAGATCACACTTACTGAAGGTCTTCCACTCAGAGCAGAGATGAACCGCTGCTGAAAATAACACTGCTGTAACTACTATATCGGCACCATGTTTCAGTTTGTTAGCCAACAATTCTGTGATGAACTTGCTTTAGATTAAACAATTACACCTTTTTTTAAAAGGTATTGGTTCCTTAAGACCAGGGGCAGAGACTGCTCTTTCTACATGTACAGTCATGTCCATAATTACTTGCACTATTGATAAAGGGGGAGGGGGGGAAGACTATGAAATAAGTAATACAATACTGAGCTATATTGTATGCTAAAACAATTGGGGAAATATTTTATACTAATACAATTATCAAAATGATTGTAACCCCTGTTTTCAATAAGCTAGCACCCTCCCCTTGCGAGGATAACAACATACTTTTCTCTAAAATGTTCTATGAGATGGAAGGACACGTTGGGAGGGATCTTAGACCATTCCTCCATAGAGAATCTTTCCAGATCCTTGATATCCTTAGATCTGCTCTTATGGACTGCCCTCTTCAATTCAAACCACAGGTTTTCAATGGGGTTCGAGTCTGAAGACAGATGGCCATTGCAAAATGTTGATTTTTGTGGTCAGTTAACCATTTATTTGTAGATTTTGATAACTGATTGGGGTTATTGTCTTGCTGGAAGATCCACTTGCAGTCAAGTGTCCTGGTACTTGGTCAAGTTCAAGATGCCGTTAACCTTAAGGGCCCCAGGACCAGTGGAAGCAAAATAGCGCCATAACATCAAAGATCCACCACCATATTTTACCCAAGGTATGAGCTACGTTTCTGCATATACATCTGTTTTTCAATGTCACACTGGTGTGTGTAACCAGAGCTCTATTTTCATGTCCTCTGGCCATAACACCGGTTCCAATCCAAGTGCCAACGCCGTTTATTAAACTCCAGGCAGCCCTTTATCAAGGGTGCCAATAATTATTATTGGGTCTGACTGTACATTCATCCCATGGCTTTGAGGAATACATTACCAAATTGGTATGTGCACATTTGTATTTACAGAGCATTCGGAAAGGATTCAGACCCCTTGACCTTTTCCACATTTTGTTACTTTACAGACTTATTCTAAAATTTATTTAAATGGTTTTTTTTCTCATCAATCTACACACAATACCCTATAATGAGAAAATAAAAACAGGTTTTTAGATTTTTTTTGCAAATGTATACAACATAAACTGATATCACATTTACACAAGTAATCAGACCCTTTACTCAGTACTTTGTTGAAGCAGCTTTGGCAGCGATTACAGCCTTGAGTCTTCTTGGGTATGACGCTACAAGCTTAGCACACCTGTATTTGGGGAGTTTCTCCCATTTTTCTCTGCAGATCCTATCGAGCTCTGTCAGGTTGGATGGGGAACGTCGCTGCACAGACATTTTCAGGTCTTTCCATAGATGTTTGATCGGGTTCAAGTCCGGGCTCTGGCTGGGCCACTCAAGGACATTCATAGACTTGTCCCGAAGCTACTCCTGCGTTTTCTTGGCTGTGTGCTTAGGGTCGTTGTCCTGTTGGAAGGTGAACCTTCGCCTCAGTCTGAGGTCCTGAGCACTCCGGAGCAGGTTTTCATCAAGGATCTCTCTACTTTGCTCTGTTCATCTTCTTTGCTCTGTTCATCTTTCGACGATCCTGGCTAGTCTCCCGGTCCATGCCGCTGAAAAACGGCCAAACAGCATGATGCTGCCACCATGCTTCACCGTAGGGATGGTGGCAGGTTTCCTCCGGATGGGGCTCTTGGCATTCAGGCAAAATAGTTCAATTTTGGTTTCATCAGGCCAGAGAATCATGTTTCTTGGTCTGAGAGTCTTTAGGTGCCTTTTGGCAAACTCCAAGTGGGCTGTCTTGCCTTTTACTGAGGAGTGGTTTCCGTCTGGCCACTCTACCATAAAGACCTGATTGGTGGAGTGCCGCAGAGATAGATGTCCGTCTGGAAGTTTCTCCCATCTCCACAGAGGAACTCTGGAGTTCTTTGAGTGACCATCGGGTTCTTGGTCACCTCCCTGGCGAAGGCCCTTCTCCCCTGATTGCTTAGTTTGTCTGGGCGGCCAGCTCTAGGAAGAGTCTTGGTGGTTCATGGAGGCCACTGTGTTCTTGGGGACCTTCAATGCTGCAGACATTTTTTGGTACCCTTCCCCAGATCTGTGCCTCGACACAATTCTGTCTCGGCGCTCTACGGACAATTCCTTCAACCTCATGGCTCAGTTTTTTTTCTCTGACATGCACTGTCAACTGTGGGACCTTATATAGACAGTTCTATGCCTTTCCAAATCATGTCCAATCAATTGAATTTACCACAGGTGGACTCCAAACAAGTTGTAGAAACATCTCAAGGATGATCAATGGAAACAGGATGCACCTTAGCTCAATTTGGAGTCTCATAGCAAAGGGTCGGAATAGTTATGTAAATAATAACCTGTTTTTGTGTTGTCATTTTGGGGCATTGTGTGTAGATTGATGAGGGAAAAAAATATTTAATCAATTTTAGAATAAGGCTGTAAGGAAACAAAATGTGAAAAAAGTCAAGGGGTCTGAATACTTTCCCAATGCACTGTATGTACATTTACTATATTGAACGTTTGAGACCATCAGTATTTTCAGAGGTCTCAACATGAATCTAGCTATAGTACTGGGTTTACAGTACTCTAACCTGTTTCATATCGACTACTAGTCTGACCTCCATGCCCTAAGCTCTGATAAAGTGCAAAGATAAAGTAACACCAATACTTATATGGTATACTAATACTAACTACGCTTTACAGAAGTGGCTAAGTGAGCGGATATAGTCAGTGGAGCCCTACCAAGATGTATTGCAGTGTACAGGTAATGGGAGTTTGAGAGCTCTCAGCCTCCTTTGAAACTCTGAGATGAGAGGGACAAATTGGCTAAGGCAAACATGAACAGTGTAGCTTTCAGAAGGCTTGGTCGAGCCATCCACTTGGTAGTGGAGGGGAACAGTCAATGAGACACTGCACAGCTCACTGATGAGCTGCTTTGAAAGGGAACCAGACGGTTCAGCCGCTCAATAGGCTTTGAGGACAGGCATGGACAGTCCCCATAACACCCTGAATTAATTGGCTGCACTGGCAGGCTGCTTAGACTGACTGAATCATGGGGCACAGATAAATGGGCGATATTAGCCGGATGAGATGCTGTTTGGGGAAGGCAGCATGATTCTGGTGCTAAAGTAGTGATCTAGACTAATGAATCACTGGTCATGTTGATCTCGCTCTCGGCCATCTCTTCCTTGACATCACGTGTTATCCACTATGGGCAGGGTGAGAGGTAACGGTTAACACATTCTAATCATGCTCCCCACAGAAGATAAACAGAAGCTGTCACCAAGGGGAAATTGTTCTGTAGCGACATTTACAACACTCAAATCAAGTACATTTGTGGCATGTTATTTCAAGTTGATATGATATGTGATCTATTTTGTGGCAATTTGACAGAGATTCCCTCTAGAAACACTCCCCCTTCCCTTTATATTTCTCAATGGCTAATGCCATATAGAAACATACTTTTGAATGCACAAAATGATCAATAAATACACTTTGGTGACCCTGTCTAGTACTCTCGTAGACATAACAGTAGATACGCGTTTTTCAATGCCGCGTCAACCATGACCTAACAATAGGAGAGCCAACAATGGCTTTTCAAGGAAAATACTGCAACTCAGGTTGCAATTATTTTCCTGGAACCATGTCTATGGCAAATAAGCATTACTTGGTCAATCTAGCCATCAAAAATACAACAACCCCGAATCACAACAAACAGTCTGTCAGAATGGATAACCCTGTAGACTAGAAGGCAGATCTGCTCAAGTTTAACCATGATGTCTTCATTGGAGGTGAAGACAGCCACATGAAAGACGAGTCAACCCATCTCCCAGGCTGTTTCGCTGTAGACTGTTCTACTTGGTAGTGGTGTGGACAGTCAGCTCTCTCTCAGAGCTCAGGCTGGCGGTCTCTTTGCGGGTGTCCCTGGACCTCCTATCCATGGTGGGGGAGGAGGAGGTAGCCTCTGTGGTGGTGCCCTCCTCCCAGGTGCGGAGGGGGCAGACACGTGTGGCCAGACTGGGCAGGTTGGGGTGCATGGAGCGTCCGTCGGTCACGGTGAAGCAGCTGTCCTGGGCGGAGTTGTGGCAGGGACGGCCCTGCCTGCAGAGCGGACCACACAGCAGGGCCAGGAACTCCTTCCTCACGCTGCGGTGCATGTAGCCGTAGATGTAGGGGTGGAGGCAGCACTGCAAGAAGAAGAGCACCAGGGCTAGGGAGGCCAGCCATGGAGGCACAGCAGCACTGGAGTGAATGGAGACCGTGTTGAGAACACTGTAAGGTCCCATGCTCAGGATGTACGAGGCCATGATGACGAACACCACCCGGGCTGCCTTGCAGTGGTAGTGGAAGCGTCTGTGCCTGCCCCGGATGGGGTACCCCCCGGCTGAGAAGGAGTCCAGGGGTGGGGGTGCCTGTTGGGGTGGGCGCTGGGCGCTGCCTGGGCAGGGGGCCTGGGGATCCAGAGGCAGGTTGGGCTGGGACTTAGAGTGTGTCTGGATGGGGTGCACCAGGGCATTCTGCCTCCTAGCTGCCCTGAATACCATCCAGTAACAGCCCAGCATGATGAGCACCGGCAGCCAGAAGGAGCAGGTGGCAACTAGGACTGAGTAGGACAGGCTGGAGGACCACACCACAGAACACACGTTATGCCTGCGGTCAAAGTCTATGGCCCCCCAGCCGTAGAGGGGCGGCGTGCTCTGGAGCAGACTCAACACCCAGGTGCAGGCAATGAGGTTGGTGCCCAGATGAGGGGTCATGCGGGTGGGGTAGGACAGCGGGTGGATGATGGCCAGATAACGGTCCACCGACACCACGATGATGGTGTTCACCCCGGCGAAGGCAAACAGGTGCATGAGCACTACCAGGGCCTGGCAGAAGCGGGCATCCAGGGGCCACACACCAGGCACGGTGGCAGCGATGGCGAAGGGCATGACCAGCACGGTCTGGAGCAGGTCTGCCAGGAGGAGGTTGAGCACGAAGCGGTTGGCCACGTGGAGGAGCTGAGGCTTCCTCTGGAACACCAACAACACCACCACGTTACCAAACAGAGACATACACACAATGGCTGAGATCAGCATCATCTTCACCACGCTGTTGGCCACCGACGGCCAGTCTGTGGGGCCAGGAGGACCAGAGGAACCAGGGTCCCAGGGCACGGTGCTGGAGTTACTGCTCACACCAGGCGCCTCAGAGGTGGACATGCTGAAGCTGGCAGGGTGGGGGAGACAGCATGCGTGACTGTAGCTCTGTTTCCACCCGATGTTTTCCTCTGTTTTCCCTTCACCGTTTCCACCCGATGTCTCACAGCTCCTTTTTTCTGTCAGTCGGTTTTCTTCTTGAAGGAGAGGATGAGAGGAGACAAAAGCACAAGCTCGAACTGAGGTTTGTCTGCTTTCAAACAGCATGTACTCTAATTCTAGAGGACTTCATTGTTGAGGCTGATTTAATTTCACTATGAATTCATTCATTTACATTTTTTTTAAATATTATTTTTACTATGACTTATTTTAAACAACATAGTATAATATAATTTCCCAATTTTTTGGTGCATACAATATAGCTAAGTATTTGAATAATTTATTTTATACATTCCTTATTACTCATCTTTATCAAGTGTTTCAATCATTTCAGACCCCACTGTAGCTGCAAAACCATTGCATACATGGTATACCTATGGCAATGTCTCTGTAACAGCTGCGTTAGACCAGTAAAGAGAGTACGAGTGTCTGTGCATTTCATTATCTATCAACAGAAACCTGTGCAAATTTGAACCCCAATCGCCAAACACATTCTCACAAAATGAACGACAGTATTATTCCTTGATACCCCACTGCCATTGCAAATAAACATATATATATATATATATATATATATATATATATAGTATTTTACATAGGAAATTGAGAAGGAAAGGGATTCAAACAACCCCTTCCAAAATGCCATAGTTCATCCTTGCTCACTGATGCTCCCAATCAATGAATTTTGTACAATCTACTCTTCACTGTTGCCAAAACAGAAACAAATGTATCAGTGAGAATAAACGTTTTACCTTGAAATGGCCATCTTTCCTTTGTTTGGGGGCGGGTTCGGTTGAGATGCTGAAGGCTGCGGTGTTTTGATCGGTGATGATGCTCCGTTCTCCTCAGCACCAGAGCGCTGGTTCCCACATTGATACCGTTCGATTGTCATCGCTTCGCCGCGCTCCCATTTTAGGCAAGGCTGTATCGTCAATGGCAGCAGCCCCCCCCCCCCCCCCCCCCCCCCCCCCCCCACACGGCTCAAGCGGCATACGCTTCTTGTCATCACTCAGCGGGGCAGATTATTTGGACAAGAATAAGCTCCACTGCCCTTTACCGTTTTATTTTCATGACAAATCAAGCATTCCTTATGTAACGGACTATGAAATACTGTTTTGTCATAAAACGAACGACACCTGCGCTGTGAGAGCTGCTCATCTGTAATCAGCAACATTTATATGCCAATTTTTCTCTTTGTTCAAAATGCAAAGTCTTTTGGTTACACTGTGGCCTATTTTGGAAGAGCACCAACATTTATAATGCAATCCTGATTTAGATCATCGTATCGAACAGGCTTTTCTCTGGTGTTGTAGTTCAGTGTTTCATTGAGCGTTATACTCGAAATGTAAATTTCCTGTGACCACGATTACGAAAGTAATTTAATTACGAAAGTAATTTAATTAACCGAAAATAATTTTCTGGAATAAAGGGCTACTAAACCTTCACCCCTCTGGAATATCCACAGGTGCATCTTGCATAGATCAGCTTCAATATTGCAGATAGAACGCAAATTCTATCAAACTAATTGTTTGCATGATTTCTAATCTCCCACTTTTTTATTTCTTTTTTTTAAATTTCCCAACCCTATCACCCCTCCCCTGATTGGAGCAACCTAACAGGAAACAACACTTCTTCGGCTGCTAAGTACCCTCAGATGTCCATCTTTCCCGGTACATTACCATTTAACTATTTCCTTTTGTAATACATCCTTCTATTTTACTGTGATGTCTTATGAGGGTCGTGATCCTCTCTATTTGTACCATTTCTACAGAGATTGCCCTTCAAATAAATACTTTACCTAAGAGTATAATCACATTTCCCATTGATTGATGGTGGTTTTTCAGATCTTCTAACAGTACTCTTTGTAGGTCCAACAGAACACAGACATTATAACTTAACAACCACTCCTGGACCTGACTCCATAAACGTGCCACGGAAGGACATCGCCAAAAGAGATCTATCGATTCCGTTTCCTCGTGGCAGAGTCTGCACAGGGCTGACTGTTCAATGCCCCATGTATTCAGCATTCTTTTTGTGGCAAGAATTTTATATAATAGTTTTAATAGAAAAGAACGGATTGATGTGTCAATTGTTTTGTATATCAGTTCATAAACCTTGCATCTATGTTGAATCATTGTCAAATGATTTGATCGTAAAATCCTAAAGCTGTATACAATGCATTCGGTAAAGTATTCAGACCCCTTCCCTTTTTCCACATTTTGTTATGTTACAGCCTTCTTCTAAAATGAACTAAATTAAATGAATTCCTCATCAATCTACACACAATACCTCATAATGACAAAGCGAAAACAGGTTTTTAGAAATATTTTGGAGGTGACGAAGAACCCGATGGTCACTCTGACAGAGTTTCAGAGTTCCTTCTCCACAACCATCTCTGCAGCACTCCACCAATTAGGCCAGACAGAAGCCACTCCTCAGTAAAAAGCACGACAGCCCGCTTGGAGCACCTAAAGGTCTCTCAGACCATGAGAAACAAGATTCCTTGGTCTGATGAAACCAAGATTGAACTCTTTGGCCTGAATGCCAAGCTTAACATCTGGAGGAAACCTGGCACCATCCCTACAGTGAAGCATGGTGATGGCAGCATCATGCTGTGGGGATGTTTTTCACTGGCAGGGGCCGGGAGACTAGTCAGGATCGAAGGAAAAATGAATGGAGCAAAGTACAGAGAGATCCTTAATGAAAACCTGCTCCAGAGTGCTCAGGGCTTCAGACTGGGGTGAAGGTTCACCTTCCAACAGTACAACGACCTTAAGCACACAGCCAAGAAAAAGCAGGAGTGGCTTCGGGAAGAGTCTCTGAATGTCCTTGAGTGTCCCAGCCAGAACCTGGACTTGAACCCGATCGAACATCGGGTTCGATATGCCATCCCATCTGGTATGCGCTTAGTGGGACTATCATTTGTTTTTCAACAGGACAATGACCCAACACACGTATTTTTGGCTGTGTGCTTAGGGCCTTTGTCCTGGAGAGACCTGAAAATAGCTATGCAGTGACGCTCCACATCCAACCTGACAGAGCTTGACAGGATCTGCAGAAAAGAATGGGAGGAACTCCCAAATGCAGGTGTGCCAAGCTTGTAGCCTGATACCCAAGAAGACTCAAGGCTGTAATCGCTGCCAAAGGTGCTTCAACAAAGTATTGAGTACTTATGTATATGTGATATTTCAGTTTTTTATTTTTGATAAATTAGCAGAAATTTCTAAAAATCTGATTTTGCTTTGTCATTATGGGGTATTGTGTATAGATTAATGATGGGGGGGACAATTTAATCCATTTTAGAATAAGGCTGTAGTCAAGTCAAGGGGTCTGAATACTTTCCGAATGCACTATAGCTACACAACAGTATGTGGAGTTGCATGTGTACTATCCCAGTTTGTTGTATTGAATCTCCAATCTCAATGGTCTGAGTGTTTGAATAATCCAATCAGATGGTTTAATTAAGTGGGGATCTTAAGGTCTGGGATGTAAACAACATAGCATGTCAGGAGATGGCATAACAACAGGCTAGGAGGGGGCAGGACACAACCTAGTGACCTCTCTTCATCTATGTTGTATAATGCCAAGAGGTTTTCCTTTTCTTTATTTTTGATTATTTTCTACATTTTAGAATAATAGTGAATACATCAAAACTATGAAATGACACATATGGAATCATGTAGTAACCAAAAAAGTGTTAAAGAAATGAAACTAGATTTTAGATTCTTCAAAGTAGCCACCCTTTGCCTTGATGACAGCTTTGCACACTCTTGGCATTCTCTCAACCAGCTTCACCTGGAATGCTTTTCCAACAGTCTCACACATATGAGTGTGCAAAGCTGTCATCAAGGCAAAGGGTGGCTACTTTTAAGAATCTCAAATATAAAATATATCTTGATTTCTTTAACACTTTTTTGGTTACTACATGATTCCATATGTGTTATTTCATAATTTTGACATCTTCACTATTATTCTACAATGTAGAAAATAGTAAAATAAAGAAAAACCCTTGAATGAGCAGGTGTCCAAACTTTTGACTGGTACTGTATGGAATATATTATGGAATAATTCGTAAATAGACCAATCGACTTGCAGAAACAGAAATAGGTTTGTGTTGACTTGAAACAATCCTAGATTGAATGTGTTAATTACATTATCATCTGAAATTCTTTGCAGTTGAAAGCGTGGAGAAACAAAAGCTGCTAAAATCCTCTGCCCAATCCAATTAAACTGTAGCCTCAGCAACATCATACTCCACATCTGTAACGAACGAGCGCTCTTGTTACCAGTCTTCAGAATCTAAGTTGTCAAAAGGTCCTTTGAAGTGCTGAGTAAGTACTCCCTGTTAGATTTGACTGCATATTAAATGCAGTCAAATCAAATAGGAAGAAGTTTCTCTTCTTCCTCATGGCCCCTGGTTCCAATGCAGCCTGCAGTGGCCTGTGGGATTACACCCTGTGGCTGTCAGGGACACCCTCAGGAGCCAGAGACACACTGGGTAGGAAGGGCCCCCTTCTCCCTGGAGCCCCCCCAGCCAATACTACTGAGTTGTGGGGCCCAAAAGATTATTTCTCTCTCACACACAGGCTGTTAACTACTGCTCATTATAACCTTTGGCAGTGAGTAAGCAGTTAAAAGGAGAAAGTCACAGTGTTGCAAAATAACCTTGAAGAGGGAACCACAGCGAGAAGAGCGAGAGGAGATTAATCATATATTTAGTCCCCAACATGCATACTGTTGATCTGAAGAACTAATGTTCCCATTGATCAGCCATCAAAACAAGATGTCATGTGAACTGGTCTGATGAGGTAGAGCTGTATTGGGGAGAGGGACTGCATTGTGGGTTGGGCACTCATGATACTTCAGACCAGGCTCAGCTGCTACTGCACTTGGTGGTGTAAATAACAAATAGGTGAGTGAATAAAACATGTATCCACCTCTCCTGTACTGTGGAGTGGAACAAGGTCTCTGTTTGGTCACAGAGCCCCCCCCCTGTCAGGTGAAGACTGAGTCATCAAAGGTTCTGTGTAGTAATGACTTGTCAAACATTACAACCATGTGAGTGGGTAGTATGTGAGGAAATCTCTTACTACAGTTGGAAAGAAGGAACAGGTTTTGAAGGCACCATTCATTTAGTGATACTACTGGTTTTGAACTGTCATAAGAGTGGGTTTATAGCGCCATCTAGTGCTGAGATTGATACATTTCATCAGATTTGGGTATTTTTGGTATTTATTAGGATCCCAATTAGCCGCTGCAAAAGCATCAGCTACTCTTCCTGGGGTCCACATGAAACATGACATAACACCTAGGACAGAACATTATTAGTCAAGGACTGAACTACATACATTTAAAACGTCACACAGCCTACATATCAGTACATACATACATATCTTGGTCTAATTAAGCAATAAGGCCCGAGTGGCTATGGTATATGGCCAATATACCACGGCTAAGGACTATTGATATGCACGATGCAACGCGGAGTGCCTGGACACAGCCCTTAGCCGTGGCAATATACCACAAACCCCAGAGGTTACCAACTTAATTAGAGCAGTAAAAATACATGTTTTGTCATACCAGTGGTATACGGCTGTCAGCCAATCAGCATTCAGGGCTCGAACCACCCAGTTTATAATACATAATACACTGCAAATTCCAATACAAGATATGTAAAATGGCTGTGTCTCTTCACAGTCCCCTTTGTGCAGTAAGGTCTTCTTTTATCTGTTTTTTTAAATCTGGTTTTATTGCTAGCTTGAGTTACCATTTAGTCATGGATCTAATTAATACGGTGTATTTTCCAGCCTCTGTTCTGGACCTGGGGACTGTGAAGAGACCTCTGGTTGCATGTCTTGTGTTGTACCGATGAGTGTCCAAACTGTGTGCCAACTGTTTTAACCTTCAACACATCAATACCTCACATTAGGGGGGCTTGGAGGGGCCTCACTGATTCAACGTTATAGTAATTGTTTCACCATACATCACTACATTCATCTTAATTCAGTGGATTAATGCAAATAATTACCAAAATCCAAAGATTTCATGTAACCATGAATATTTACTTAGCACTAAACGATTTAATAATAGTGAAGTGTGTGACAATGTTATACAACACCTCAGCCCACACATCATTCTGTTTCTAAACCATTGATATCCAAATCATCATGATTAGTATTCCCTTCATGTTGCCAATCCACATGTTTAATACATCAAACTACATGACCGTATTCAACAATTGGGTGAAATCTACCGCTGTGCTGCCTCATCATAAATGTATTAGGCATATTAAGAAGGATATCTAGTATACATATAGCTTAGAGAGATCTTTGATGTACATGCATATAACATATATGCAAAGTAAAATCTTACATTGACAATTCATTAGGATTCATTTTAAGGTAGGTAATGTCCCCTCCCATCCATTTTAAGATAGGTAATGTCCCCTCCCACCCATGTTAAGGTAGGTAATGTCCCCTCCCATCCATTTTAAGGTAGGTAATGTCCCCTCCCATCCATTTTAAGATAGGGAAAGTCCCCTCCCACCCATTATAAGATAGGGAAAGTCCCCTCCCATCCATTTTAAGATAGGGAAAGTCCCCTCCCATCCATTTTAAGATAGGGAAAGTCCCCTCCCATCCATTTTAAGATAGGGAAAGTCCCCTCCCATCCATTTTAAGATAGGGAAAGTCCCCTCCCATCCATTTTAAGATAGGTAATGTCCCCTCCCATCCATTTTAAGATAGGTAATGTCCCCTCCCACCCATTTTAAGGTAGGTAATGTCCCCTCCCACCCATTTTAAGGTAGGTAATGTCCCCTCCCATCCATTTTAAGATAGGCAATGTCCCCTCCCATCCATTTTAAGATAGGCAATGTCCCCTCCCATCCATTTTAAGATAGGCAATGTCCCCTCCCATCCATTTTAAGGTAGGTAATGTCCCCTCCCATCCATTTTAAGGTAGGTAATGTCCCCTCCCATCCATTTTAAGGTAGGTAATGTCCCCTCCCACCCATTTTAAGGTAGGTAATGTCCCCTCCCATCCATTTTAAGGTAGGTAATGTCCCCTCCCACCCATGTTAAGGTAGGTAATGTCCCCTCCCATCCATTTTAAGATAGGTAATGTCCCCTCCCATCCATTTTAAGATAGGTAATGTCCCCTCCCATCCATTTTAAGATAGGTAATGTCCCCTCCCACCCATGTTAAGGTAGGTAATGTCCCCTCCCATCCATGTTAAGGTAGGTAATGTCCCCTCCCATCCATTTTAAGGTAGGTAATGTCCCCTCCCACCCATGTTAAGGTAGGTAATGTCCCCTCCCACCCATGTTAAGGTAGGTAATGTCCCCTCCCATCCATTTTAAGGTAGGGAATGTCCCCTCCCATCCATTTTAAGGTAGGTAATGTCCCCTCCCATCCATTTTAAGGTAGGTAATGTCCCCTCCCATCCATTTTAAGGTAGGTAATGTCCCCTCCCATCCATTTTAAGGTAGGTAATGTCCCCTCCCATCCATTTTAAGGTAGGTAATGTCCCCTCCCATACACGTTAAAGTAGGTAAAGTCCCTTCCCATCCACGTTAAGGTAGGTAAAGACCCTTCCCATCCACGTTAAGGTAGGTAAAGACCCTTCCCATCCACGTTAAGGTAGGTAAAGTCCCTTCCCATCCACGTTAAGGTAGGTAAAGACCCTTCCCATCCACGTTAAGGTAGGTAAAGTCCCTTCCCATCCACGTTAAGGTAGGTAAAGACCCTTCCCATCCACGTTAAGGTAGGTAAAGTCCCTTCCCATACACGTTAAGGTAGGTAAAGTCCCTTCCCATCCACGTTAAGGTAGGTAAAGACCCTTCCCATCCACGTTAAGGTAGGTAAAGTCCCTTCCCATCCACGTTAAGGTAGGTAAAGACCCTTCCCATCCACGTTAAGGTAGGTAAAGTCCCTTCCCATCCACGTTAAGGTAGGTAAAGTCCCTTCCCATCCACGTTAAGGTAGGTAAAGTCCCTTCCCATACACGTTAAGGTAGGTAAAGACCCTTCCCATACACGTTAAGGTAGTAAGGTAGGTAAAGTCCCATCCCATACACTTTAAGGTAGGCAAAGTGCAAAGGTGCTTTATTCAAATTGGAAAATTCCATTAACTTCTGTTCGTCGGGACACACACACACACACACACACACACACACACACACACACACACACACACACACACATACATACATACATACATACATACATACATACATACATACATACATACATACATACATACATACATACATACATACATACATACATACATACATACATAATGTAATGGAAATTTCCAGGTGAACAAAAAGGAGAGCAGTCGTTGGTCAAGTCAAACAAACATCCATACAGTTTATTACAAATCTAACTGGTCCTTTCTGAGCACTCCTTTATATCCTAATCAGACAGCACCAACTGTTCTGTAAACACCAGCCTCTTGGAGACAGGTCCTTTATATCCTAATCAGACAGCACCAACTGTTCTGTAATCACCAGCCTCTTGGAGACAGGTCCTTTATATCCTAATCAGACAGCACCAACTGTTCTGTAATCACCAGCCTCTTGGAGACAGGTCCTTTATATCCTAATCAGACAGCACCAACTGTTCTGTAATCACCAGTCTCTTGGAGACAGGTCCTTTATATCCTAATCAGACAGCACCAACTGTTCTGTAATCACCAGTCTCTTGGAGACAGGTCCTTTATATCCTAATCAGACAGCACCAACTGTTCTGTAAACACCAGCCTCTTGGAGACAGGCCCTTTATATCCTAATCAGACAGCACCAACTGTTCTGTAATCACCAGCCTCTTGGAGACAGGTCCTTTATATCCTAATCAGACAGCACCAACTGTTCTGTAATCACCAGCCTCTTGGAGACAGGTCCTTTATATCCTAATCAGACAGCACCAACTGTTCTGTAAACACCAGCCTCTTGGAGACAGGTCCTTTATATCCTAATCAGACAGCACCAAGTGTTCTGTAATCACCAGCCTCTTGGAGACAGGTCCTTTATATCCTAATCAGACAGCACCAACTGTTCTGTAATCACCAGCCTCTTGGAGACAGGTCCTTTATATCCTAATCAGACACCACCAACTGTTCTGTAAACACCAGCCTCTTGGAGACAGGCCCTTTATATCCTAATCAGACAGCACCAACTGTTCTGTAATCACCAGCCTCTTGGAGACAGGTCCTTTATATCCTAATCAGACAGCACCAACTGTTCTGTAATCACCAGCCTCTTGGAGACAGGTCCTTTATATCCTAATCAGACAGCACCAACTGTTCTGTAAACACCAGCCTCTTGGAGACAGGCCCTTTATATCCTAATCAGACAGCACCAACTGTTCTGTAATCACCAGCCTCTTGGAGACAGGTCCTTTATATCCTAATCAGACAGCACCAACTGTTCTGTAATCACCAGCCTCTTGGAGACAGGTCCTTTATATCCTAATCAGACAGCACCAACTGTTCTGTAAACACCAGCCTCTTGGAGACAGGCCCTTTATGTCCTAATCAGACAGCACCAACTGTTCTGTAATCACCAGCCTCTTGGAGACAGGTCCTTTATATCCTAATCAGACAGCACCAACTGTTCTGTAATCACCAGCCTCTTGGAGACAGGTCCTTTATGTCCTAATCAGACAGCACCAACTGTTCTGTAAACACCAGCCTCTTGGAGACAGGCCCTTTATGTCCTAATCAGACAGCACCAACTGTTCTGTAATCACCAGTCTCTTGGAGACAGGCCCTTTATATCCTAATCAGACAGCACCAACTGTTCTGTAATCACCAGCCTCTTGGAGACAGGTCCTTTATATCCTAATCAGACAGCACCAACTGTTCTGTAATCACCAGCCTCTTGGAGACAGGTCCTTTATATCCTAATCAGACAGCACCAACTGTTCTGTAATCACCAGCCTCTTGGAGACAGGTCCTTTATATCCTAATCAGACAGCACCAACTGTTCTGTAATCACCAGCCTCTTGGAGACAGGCCCTTTATATCCTAATCAGACAGCACCAACTGTTCTGTAATCACCAGCCTCTTGGAGACAGGTCCTTTATATCCTAATCAGACAGCACCAACTGTTCTGTAAACACCAGCCTCTTGGAGACAGGTCCTTTATATCCTAATCAGACAGCACCAACTGTTCTGTAATCACCAGCCTCTTGGAGACAGGTCCTTTATATCCTAATCAGACAGCACCAACTGTTCTGTAATCACCAGCCTCTTGGAGACAGGCCCTTTATATCCTAATCAGACAGCACCAACTGTTCTGTAAACACCAGCCTCTTGGAGACAGGCCCTTTATATCCTAATCAGACAGCACCAACTGTTCTGTAATCACCAGCCTCTTGGAGACAGGCCCTTTATATCCTAATCAGACAGCACCAACTGTTCTGTAATCACCAGCCTCTTGGAGACAGGTCCTTTATATCCTAATCAGACAGCACCAACTGTTCTGTAATCACCAGCCTCTTGGAGACAGGTCCTTTATATCCTAATCAGACAGCACCAACTGTTCTATAAACACCAGCCTCTTGGAGACAGGTCCTTTATATCCTAATCAGACAGCACCAACTGTTCTGTAATCACCAGCCTCTTGGAGACAGGTCCTTTATATCCTAATCAGACAGCACCAACTGTTCTGTAATCACCAGCCTCTTGGAGACAGGCCCTTTATATCCTAATCAGACAGCACCAACTGTTCTGTAATCACCAGCCTCTTGGAGACAGGTCCTTTATATCCTAATCAGACAGCACCAACTGTTCTGTAAAATCAAAAGGCAGTGACGTTGTCAGCTGCTACAGAATCACACAGTGCTCACAGGATGTCATCAATTCAATTTTTAGAAATTGTTTTATTTGTACCTTTATTTAACCAGGTAGGCCAGTTGAGAACAAGTTCTAATTTACAACTGCAACCTGGCCAAGATAAAGCAAAGCAGTGCAACAAAAACAACAACACAGAGTTACACATGGGATAAGCAAACGTACAGTCAATAACACAATAGAAAAATCTATGTACAGTTTGTGCAAATGTAGTAAGATTAGGGAGGTAAGGTAATAAATAGGTCATTGTGGCGAAATAATTACAATTTAGCATTAACACTGGAGTGATAGATGTGCAGATGATGATGATGTGCAAGTAGAGATACTGGGGTGCAAAAGAGCAAAAAATAAATAACAATATGGGGATGAGGTAGTTGGGTGTGCTATTTACAGATGGGCTGTGTACAGGTACAGTGATCAGTAAGCTGCTCTGACAGCTGATGCTGAAAGTTAGTGAGGGAGATATAGGTCTCCAGCTTCAGTGATTTTTGCAATTCGTTCCAGTCATTGGCAGCAGAGAACTGGAAGGAAAGGCGGCCAATAGAAAGTGTTGGCTTTGGGGATGACCAGTGAACTATACCTGCTGGAGCGCGTGCTACGGGTGGGTGTTGCTATGGTGACCAGTGAGCTGCGATAAGGCGGGGCTTTACCTAGCAAAGACTTATAGATGACCTGGAGCCAGTGGGTTTGGCGATGAATATGTAGCGATCAATACAATACAACAACAGTGAAGAATCAGTGTGTTCGTGTACATCCAGTCTGGCGTCAATCACTATCAACAGATATTGTGTAGGAACCGTTGTGCTTGCTTATGTGTCATTTAATGTGTTGTGTAGGTTGTCTGTATAGGGATGTTTTAACTTGTTTTGTACACTAGAGGGCACTATATGTTGGGTCAAGGGTCATTGGTCACATGTATATAAGTAGTGCAGGTGACCAGGGTATTTTTTCATTTGGAAAAAGTCCGTCCTCCACCCTCTCTACTCCATCCTGTCTCCTCCGTGACCTGGAAACCATGGTCGGGTAGATAGCCACCTTTCATCCAGGACAGTCATGCGGATCCCACCTGAGTCCTACACGGAAGAGGTTTGAAATACGCCACACACCCTCTGAAATCAGCTTTTTTGTTGTTGTTGAAAGAGAACCATGCACACGCATAAAAACATAATCTATAAAATGTCTTGCACAACAAACTTCATTTGTTTTTATCACTTTACATGTTATTTTGGGATTCATCACTGTAAAAGTAATTTGCCTGATGACGCGCGAGGGGAGGAGAGTCTCATTTTCATCCACGTACCCTCTCCTCGCCGCCTCTCCTCAATTACCTTTGTTTTCAAAAGGAGGCGAGCGAGGACGGAGAAGAGAGGACGCAGGAGTTGAGCATATCTTATTGAGAAAAGGCCCAGGAAGGGTTAGCACGGGAAAATATGGTCTATTATATTGACAAGATGGTCGACTGACCGCTCTAACAATGGAAATACATGTCCGCAAAGGCGAAAGGCAGGAGAGAGGAGGCGAGTTCAGGTGGGAACATTCTAGCTCGCCAATTATCTTTGTATACAATTGTAACAACCTAAGCATTATGAAACTTCTATTAATAATCCTCAACTATCAAAATAGCAGTTCATTTTTATCTTGACCAAATTCAACACTCTCATTGCCCCCATACAAAAACCCTCACTTGGTCTGCTTAACGTAATGAGTGTTAAACGGGCCAAGTCTGCTTAATCTGCGTGGACAGATTTTGGGCGGAGTTGACTGTCTTGCTTCGCCTCATCCTCTCTGGCACAGGTTAAATATTTTTTGTTTATTTTGTGTTCAAAGCGACTGAGATTCTGAGATTGTTTGTAATGAAAAGCGCTATATAAAAGGCATCTATTATTACGTGAGAGGAGAGGGCATACGGTTCTTACTGTCCCACAGGAACATGCTTATAGATTACCCACCGGCACCTTTATATGGTCATATTTTGTATTGGAACTACAGTTGAAGTTGTAAGTTTACATACACCTTAGCCAAATGCATTTAAACTCAGTTTTTCACAATAACTGACATTTAATCCTAGTAAAAGTTCCCTGTCTTAGGTCAGTTAGGATCACCACTTTATTTTAAGAATGTGAAATGTCAGAATAATAGTAGAGAGAACGATTTATTTCAGCTTTTATTTCTTTCATCACATTCCCAGTGGGTCAGAAGTTTACATACACTCAATTAGTATTTGGTAGCATTGCCTTTAAATGGTTTAACTTGGGTCAAATGTTTCGGGTAGCCTTCCACAAGCTTCCCACAATAAGTTGGGTGAATTTTGGCCCATTCCTCCTGACAGAGCTGGTGTAACTCAGTCAGGTTTGTAGTCCTCCTTGCTCGCACACACTTTTTTTCAGTTCTGCACACACATTTTCTATAGGATTGAGGTCAGGGCTTTGTGATGGCCTCTCCAATACCTTGACTTTGTTGTCCTTAAGCCATTTTGCCACAACTTTGGAAGTATGCTTGGGGTCATTGTCCATTTGGAAGACCCATTTGCGACCAAGCTTTAACTTCCTGACTGATATCTTGAGATGTTGCTTCAATATATCCGCATAATATCCTCCCTCATGATGCCATCTATTTTGTGAAGTGCACCAGTCCCTCCTGCAGCAAAGCACCCCCACATGATGCTGCCACCCCCGTGCTTCACGGTTGGGATGGTGTTCTTCGGCTTGCAAGCATCCCCCTTTTTCCTCCAAACATAACGATGGTCATTATGGTCAAACAGTTCTATGTTTGTTTCATCAGACCAGAGGACATTTCTACAAAAAGTATTATCTTTGTCCCCATGTGCAGTTGCAAACCGTAGTCTGGCTTTTTTATGGTGGTTTTGGAGCAGTGGCTTCCTCCTTGCTGAGCGGCCTTTCAGGTTATGTGGATATACGATTCATTTCACTGTGGATTTTGATACTTTTGTACCGGTTTCCTCCAGCATCTTCACAAGGTCATTTGCTGTTGTTCAATGATTGATTTGCACTTTTTGCACCAAAGTACGTTCATCTCTAGGAGACAGAACGCGTCTCCTTCCTGAGCGGTATGACGGCTGCGTGATCCCATGGTGTTTATACTTGCGTACTATTGTTTGCACAGATGAACATGGTACCTTCAGGCGTTTGGAAACTGTTCCCAAGGATGACCCAGACTTGTGGAGGTCTACCATTTTTTTCTGAAGTCTTGGCTGATTTCTTTAGCTTTTCAATTGACTCAAATTATGTAAATTAACTTATCAGAAGCTTCTAAAGCCATGACGTAATTTTCTGGAATTTTCCAAGCTGTTTCAAGGCACAGTCAACTTAGTGTATGTAAACTTCTGACCCACTGGAATTGTGATACAGTGAATTATCAGTGAAATAATCTGTCTGTAAACAATTGTTGGGAAAAATGACTTGTGTCATGCACAAAGGAGATGTCCTAACCGACTTGCCAAAACTATAGTTTGTAAACAAGAAATTTGTGGAGTGGTTGAAAAATTAGTTTTAATGACTCCAACCTAAGTGTATGTAAACTTCCAACTTCAAATGAATGTATCAATTCATATACAATAAATGGGATCATCACCCAAAGACAGATCTACGTTTGGAAAGCTGATTATTGTGGACACGTCATGAACTGCTCTCAACCTGGGCCAGTGGCGTCTCATATGAAAATAATCCATAACATTCAGCTTCAAGTCCAGTGACCATCAACTCACACCTTAGCTGCGTTTACACCAGCAGCCCAATTTTGATCTTTGTTTCACTAATTGGTATATTGACCAATCAGATCAGCGCTGAAAAAGATCAGATGTGATTGGTCAAAAGACCAGTTACTGGGGGAAAAAAAATCTGAATTGGTCTGCCTGTGTAAACAGCCTTTGAGTGTCACAAATAAAACACTGGAAATTATGTTTATTACAGAAACTCCAAATATGCTAAACATTATGTTGATCACTCTAAACTAAATATGAACTTAAGTCATCTTAATTGACCCCATTACACACACACACACACACACACATTACAGTGCTTGTGAGGGGCTGTGGCTAAAGAGAGCTGTATCTATAAGTAAACAGATAAACAGGAGATTCACAGAGCGACCGTCACACCACTGCCCCTGAAAAGGACCCATTCACTTCTTCTGCTCACCACAATGCCGTTTGTCTCCAGAGCCCAAACAGTTTAGAAGTAATTACTTGTGTTTCCCCAGAAGGTGATTACTTCACCACACTTGGCAGCCATTGTCAACGGCCGCGCTTCACATTCACGCAAGTGGGCCCTGCCCACAAAGGACAGAAGTGCCCGATTGATGACGGCCCTCAGTGGCCAAGGGAGAATTTAAAAGTACTTGTATGGGACTCTTTCGGGAGATTAACTTGCTATAAGGGCTACCTGCCATGGACACATTCGCCGTATTCATGGAGGAAGCACAAAGAGTTTTTGACTGGGGCCACAGCTACATGAAAGCAAATGGTGAATGGGATAATGGTCACAAAAGACAACAAACCTCAAGTGTAGAAAAATAAAGTGTCCTCTCAGATGGGCCTCCATTCACGGACAGACGATTCTTCCCATTGACCATTGAGGATCCGTCCGCTCCGCCACCAAAGGCCCCAAGCTAATTAATTTTAGACAAGCAGTGTTGTGGGGAAGGGTTCCAAAGAGAGGACCACTCTGGAGCAAAGTGCTATTTAATTAAATCTTTCTATCTGACAGACTTCCCTGGAAATGGACGTCACAGACCAACACACCAGCACAACAAGCAGTCTCCTGGCCCCTGGCCTCTGGGCCCTGCCCCCCTGGCTTGAGCAAGAAACACACAAGAAACACACATTGAGACTTAGCAAGAACATGGGTATACGCTGAGTGCACCAAACATTAGGAACACCTTTCTAATATTGAGTTGCACGGCATCACCCCCAAACCCCCCCCCCCCTTTTGCCCTCAGAACAGCCTCAATTCGTCAGGGCATGGACTCTACAAGGTGTCAAAAGTCTTCCACACGGATGCTGGCTCATGTTGACTCCAATGCTTCCCACGGTTGTGCTGGATGTCCTTTGGGTGGTGGACTGTTCGTAATACAAATGGGAAACTGTTGAGGGTGAAAAACCCAGCAGCATTGCAGTTCTTGACGCAAACTGGTGTGTCTGGCACCTATTCACCCTCCGAATGTCACACATACACAATCCATGTCTCAATTGTGTCAAGGATTAAAAATCCTTCTTTAACCTGTCTCCTCCCCTTCATCTACACTGATTGAAGTGGATTTAACAAGTGACATCAATAAGGGATCACAGCTTTCACCTGGATTCACCTGGTCAGTCTATGTCATGGAAAGAGCAGGTGTTCTTAATGGTTTTTATGCTCAGTGTAGACTGCTGTCTTTCATAACACCAGCACACACAAGCAGCACACTGACGACACACATTCCACTTTACGCTTCCTGACTTCAGAAGGTCTCTAAGACTACGAGCAGCAACACATTTGTGACAGAGAAAGAGTGAGGATTTCCCGTTCTCTGCATCTATAGACCCATGGTAGAGCTTTAAACTCCCTGAGCCACAAAGACAGATCGGGGACTGTGGCCACACCGAAGCCACGTGTGTCAGATTCAGGCTCCTGCATTTCTTTAGCTTATGTGTACGCGTGAGCGAGAAAGAGGGAGAGACGAGAGAGGGAAAGAGAGAAGCATGAGAGAGAGAAACAGAGAGGGGAGAGAGAGAAAGAGAGAAACAATACATGCCCACATGCATTGCAAAAATGTGAAATTGCTCATGCCATTATTTTAGGGTTGTAGATGAGAAGGGGGGGGGGGGTTGAATTGCTCTTCTTATATAAAACAGAATAGGGGCCGAGGGAGGGCCAGACTTCTTTGCTCGTGCTCACGCAGTGGAAAGGCACTGACAGGTGTGCCTTTGTATGTGTGTGTGTGTGTGTGTGTGTGTGTGTGTGTGTGTGTGTGTGAGAGAGAGATAATGCAGTGTGTGTATGAGAGAGAGAGAGAGAGAGAGAGAGAGAGAGAGAGAGGGGTGTGTGTATGTGTGAGAGGGAGAATGGTGTGTGTGTGTGTGTGTGAGAGGGAGTGGTGTGTATGCGTGTGTGTGAGAGGGAGTGGTGTGTATGCGTGGGCATGGACGGATGTGTGTCCCCAGTTAAGCTTCTCTAAGTTGTGTGTTTAATGCCTCTCCCTCGCTACCTCCTCATACCCCTCACTATGTTTTAGAAACGAGGGGCCATCTTCTCACACTCTGTTGAACTCAAGTCTTAACAGGCCAGGCGGCCAGCACCGGCCTGCAGTTCAGCTCATAGGGGCATAGGGATGCAATGGGTAGAGCAGACAGATAGAAACAGGTCCAATGCTAATAGATGGAAAGAAAGGTACATGCATATCGGGAGCTTTTTCAAATGGTGCCCTGGCAGTTAAACTCAAACCCTGGATAAGACTTCAAATACAGAGCTTCAAACCAAGCT
The DNA here is from genome assembly GCF_965601325.2 of Salmo salar. Taxonomy (NCBI): domain Eukaryota; kingdom Metazoa; phylum Chordata; class Actinopteri; order Salmoniformes; family Salmonidae; genus Salmo; species Salmo salar. The sequence continues at coordinate 76,210,451 of NC_138299.1, read as the reverse complement.
GGTAAGACCTGGTAAGAATACTTTCAAGAACAATCAGTATAAGCTCTGGATTTAAATATAACATTACTTTAATTTAACAAAAATTATTGGGATTTTATTTATTCCATTAATCGATTTAAGCTTTAGCCCCAAAAAAGTGTATAAGTAATATGTATTATTAATGTTATGATAGTGCCAGGCTCACCACATAGCACCATCATGTGTCTGTTGGTCCCAGTCTGACAGTAATAATGTGTCACTGTCTGGGTAAGTGGCGCTTCCAGGTCAAAGGTCACCTGCTCCTCATGTTAACTGTAGCGAGTCTCTTTAACACAGATTAGTCCAGCGGGTGCATCTGTGTCTCTCTTGCTGTTGCATTGTAGTGCATATAGCTGGTAGTTTTTACATTTGGTAGAATTTCTATGTAGTAGGAAAAGGGAGGACTGCATGTAACCATATTACAGAGCTACCTGAATGAGAGCTGGCAGAAACAGGTGTAGTTTAGTATTTGACCATTAGATGTCAGAGTTTGCCTTGTTAACGGGGCTCTGCTCCCTGGTGCTTGCAGAGTTGTGCACGTGGTGTGACAGTTTCCCCAGGAAGCTAGGGTGACATTTGCCTGACTTAATGACACAAGCTAATGAATCATTAGCGATCCCAGAGGTATTCCTGTTAGAGAGGCTTTGGCGTGCCTGGCCCTGGCAGGGGGTCCCCAGCCCCAACATGTTATGTATGCATATGTTTAACCACTGCAGTCCACACTAAAAATGTCTTAGTATTCTCCCGTTGAGTTATTTAGTGTGGATTGCCGTTTGCTGTTTTTCCCTATTCCTTCCTCTCAAATCAAATGCAGAGGTAAAAGCACTTTGAATATCTGTGTAACTGTGTTCCTTAACCTTGTGCATATAGCCTTATGGGGGGCCGTGGAGTAGGCGTCACTGTGTCAGGCTAGGGCCCAGCTCTCTGGGTTTCTAGAGAAGGGCCAGAGAGAGAGAGGGAAGAGAGACGTTATCAATGGTTGATTGGGCGAACAAGGGGAAGGAGGTTTTGGATTTGCTGCATCAATGGTTGTAACCCCATCGCTTTGTCTTTATCAAGCAAAATAAACACATTCGCAGACAGATCAGGCTGAGAGTAGCAGAAGATAGACTAATCCAGTCTACCTTCCATTCATTGCTGTTGTGTTGTGCTGCAGTATTAAACTCCTGAGTATATCCTCTCAACGTTTTGAATGTACACGGCACACCACCTCGTTTCAACGTGGATAATTGGGTAATATTTGGTTGGGATGGTGATCAATGAGATAGCAACCGATATTCACTCACTCAAAAATACAGCCAAAAGTTAGTTGAATTTCCAATGTGTTATTACTATGCTTCCAATGGAAAAACAATGTTGGATTTTTGGTGTCTATCACTGCGCTTTCAACCATTTAAAAGCACAGAAAAGTTGAAACGGTAATACAGATATTTTGTTTATTTAAACAACAGATGAATGTGTTATCACTGTGCTTCATCTAATAGCAGAACCAAATGACCTGGACTGCAGTTGAGATTATATTAAAGTACATGGTGCAACTGATCAATGCCATTCGAGATTCTGCACAGATTATTACAGCAATTGTGAAGATCTCCACAGACCTGCGACAACCTCTGCATGCTATCTTGAACATGCACACTTTATGTGATTACATAAGAAGACATGTATAGTTACAGTAACCTCAAAATGTGGCCATGGATGTGTTACTCATTTTAAGGTTGAATGTTACATTAGTTTGTAAGATGGCCTTAACTTTAGGCTATTTACTGTATTTCAAAAGTAACATTGAATTGTATTTGGTTGACAACACAACCAAATATCAACATTTAAAGGAGATGTAGCTACTGTTAGGATAGTTCCGTCTGAGCCACTGGCTTAATCCCATTAAATGTTATGTTTGGTTGAGTTGGAGACGTGAATCCAATATATGATTTGTTAACTTGTCGACAAGCTAATAGGCAATTTATTGTATTTCAAAAGTGATATTGTATTTTATTTGGTTGTCAACGCAACCAAATAAAATCCAGTTTGTCTATGTTGGATTCACATCCCAATCTCAACCAACAATCTAAGTTAAAGAATAGCATTAAATAAAATCAAACTTTATATGCACTTTAAATTAAGTTTTATTTGATTTAGTCCTATTCTTTAACTTGGATTTTTGGTTGTGAGACAGTGGCACAGATGGAAATATCCAAGAAGTATAAAAATATCCTTGAAATATTAATATTTGGTTGTGTTGACAACCAAACACAATTCAATATAACTAAATATCATCCCATTTGAAATCAACCAGAGCTTGAAACCCTAGGCCTATTGTATTGTCTATTCTCAGTTGAATTATGGGTTCAATTGAAACAATAGCTGTTGATGACTTTACAAATGCTATATAGACCTAAATAGCATAATTGATAATATACTGTATTAGTGATAAAGTAGGGTCACATTTAATTTTCTCTGTTAAACCAACCGTTTTGAATGACTTCGATAGCAACGGTGAATCTATTTAGTTTCTCTCAACATTCTCATGAAAGCACATTGGTAACAGTCAGTGTGTCAAAAGTCTAGGTGATGCAGGTAATGCGGAGTCAGGCGCAGGACACAGAGATGAGTAATAACCGTAACTTTACTCAAAAACAATATTCCACGAAGGAGACAAATAATCCAGTTCACATAAACGAGACAACTTGACACGAACAATCACGCACAAAACCAAGGGGGAAACCAGAGGGTTAAATAAAGAACAATAATTATGGAATGGAAACCAGGCGTCTACAATGAAGTCAAAACAAATGGAAAATGAAACGTTGATCGGTGGCGACTAGAAAACCGGTGACGTCGACCGCCGAACGCTGCCCGAACAAGGAGAGGGACCAACTTCGGCGGAAGTCGTGACACAGTGACAAATATCATAGCTAAGATGGTCTGGGCTTGGTTAAAACCCTGGAGGGGAGACCAAAGGTTAGCTGTAGATAGATCAATTCTCTGCCCTGCATATTGTTTTCCTTTTCTGATAGTGGATATAGATCTGACGTTGTTTTAAAGTTACAAATTCAATATATCTTACATAAGGTTTGTCTATGTTGACATTTGGTTACCATGATGACATAATCCTGTGTTTGAAATTTCACCCTCAAAACAAGTTTTTCAAATCCAATGTAGATTCCACGTCACAATACATTGACAAATCACGTTGAAACAACGTTGATTGAACCAAATTGTGCCCAGTGGGAAGCTTCTGACCCGCTATGGTCAAAAGTTGAGGCAAGCAACACTGAACCTTGCATGAGAGCATCAGCTGTTCCGGATGACTGTGTGATCACGCTCTCCGTAGTCGATATGAGTAAGACCTTCCCTGACCAAGTCTATAATACCTGCATGTTTCAAGCAGATCACCATAGTCCTTGTGAGCCATGACCTGCCTAAATTACTACCCCCCCCCCCCCCCCCCATAACACTCATGTTTGTAGCCATGAAGTGCTTAGAAAGGCTGGCTCACATCAACACCATCATCCCAGAAACCCTCGACCCACTACAATTCGCATACCGCCCCAACAAGTCCACAAATGACACAATCTCCACTGCACACCACACTGCCCTTTCTCCCTTGAACAAAAGTAACACCTATGTGAGAATGCTGTTCGTTGACTACAGCTCAGTGTTTAATAACACAGTGCCCTCAAAGCTCATCACTAAGCTAAGGACCCTGGGACTAAACACTTCCCGCTGCAGGTGGATCCTGGACTTCTTGATGACCCGCCCACGGGTGGTACGAGTAGGTAACAACACGTCCGCCATGCTGATCCTCAACACGGGGGCCCCTCAGGGGCGCGTGCTTAGTCCCCTCCTGCACTCCCTGTTCACCCATGAATGCGTGGCCACGCACTCCAACACCATCACTAAGTTTGCCAACAACACACCGGTGGTAGGCCTGATCACCGACAACAATGAGACAGCCTACAGGGAGGAGGTCAAAGACCTGGCATTGTGGTCCCAGGACAACAACCTCTCCCTGAACGTGAGAAAGACAAAAGAGCTGATCGTGGACTACAGGAAAAGGGAGGCAGAGTGGGTCGAGAGCTTCAAGTTCCTTGGCGTCCACATCACCAACAAACTATCACACCGAGACAATCGTGAAGAGGACACGTCAACACCTATTCCCCTTCAGGAGACTGAAAAGATTTGGCATGGGTCCTCAGATCCTCAAAAAGTTTTACAGCTGTACCATCGAGTGCAACCTGACTGGTTGCATCATCGCTTGGTATGGCAACTGCTCGGCATCCGACCGCAAGGCACTACAGAGGGTAGTGAGTACGGCCCAGTACATCACTGTGGCCAAGCTTCCTGACATCCAGGGCCTCTTTACCAGACAGTGTCAGAAGAAAGTCTTAAAAATGTTCAAAGACTCCAAGCAATACCGCAGTGCCAAGTCTAAGTCCAAAAGGCTCCTTAAAAAGGCTCCATGTGTAACTCTGTGTTGTTGTTTTTGTCGTACTGCTTTGCTTTATCTTGGCCAGGTCGCAGTTGTGAATGAGAACTTGTTCTCAACTGGCCTACCTGGTTAAATAAAGGTGAAATAAAAATAAAACATTTAAATTAACAGCTTCTACCCCCAAGCCATTAGACTGCTAAACAGTTAATCAAATGGCTACCTAAATTATTTGAATTGAACCCCTTTTTTACACTGCTGCTATGCATAGTCACTTTACCCCTATCTACATATACATGTACATATTACCTAAACTCCCTCTTCTAATCTGTACCACCACACATTGACTCGGTACCAGTATCCATGTATATAGCCTCATTATTGTTATTTTATTGGGATACTTTTTTTCTTAAAAAGTAATTTTTTTAGCAAATATTTTCTTACTTAAAAAAAACTGCATTGTTGGTTAAGGGCTTGCAAGTAAGCATTTCACTGTAAGTTCTACACCTGCTGTATTCAGCATTTCACTGTAAGTTCTACACCTGCTGTATTCGGAGCATGTGACAAATACAACTTGATTTGATTTGAGATGGTGGATAACTTTTTTGTCTCAAAACAAACAGGACATTTTTCTTATTTTAGCTTCCTTTGTTGTGGAAAGCGGAGCTGGCCCGAGGAGATAGGACGTACTGTGTTTGAGTGTATATGAACTGTACTAGCAGGGTCATTGGGTTATGGCTAATTGTCTCTCATGGGGTAAACTCCTTTCTCGTTAATCTTTGAATCGCACCAAAATGTGAGAACAGCTTTTTATGAAATACAGAAGAAGTGGAAGCTACCCCCCCCGGATGTGTTTTGCCCCGTCTGCATTATTACTGTCTCCCCCCCTACTGTGTCCCTGGCTGGGTCTGGGAGAGAACCAGCCTGGCTGTTATGTACCAGGGGCTCCAGGTGACCTAGCCTGATGCCCCCGCCACCCCCTGCACCCCGGCTGCCACCAGAGAGGGGCATGGGGTCGCATGGGAGCATCGGGGGCACTTTAGTGATGAGGGGTTGAACAGGGTTGGCTGATAGGGGGGCTGAGTTAGTTTTTGAAGATGAGTGGGGAGTGAGGTGCGTTACCCTTGGGATAGGCTAACCCCTGACCCCTGAGACCTGCTAGCCAACCCTGGTGCTTTGTACTGTGACCTCAGTGAACCAGGGTGTATTTGGTAATATACAGCCCTGCAGCTGGGCAGAAATATTCATTTCGACATGTGCTGTTATTGCTGTAGCAGTGGGGCTATGAGCTACGAACCCACCCACTGAGTTTGACATGGCTCTGACCTACCAATTTCTACTGGACACCATTCCTCTCTAGACAATCAGCAACTTAGATAATGGAAGCTCAAAATGTACTCTGTACATATCGTACTCGATACCTCTAGTGCAATTTCGTCCTCATTTTTAGCCGCCTGTATTAATGGGCGGCAGAAGGCAATTATGAAACACGGCGTGGGCGTCCTTTTCTGTCTCCTTCCACACGGCCGCGGCGGTCCAGCAGACCTCTGTAGTGGCTCGGCATGGCTTCTGCCCCGCCATTTTGTTTCAGCGTGGGTCAGTGCGGCAGGGTTACAGCTCCCCCATTGAAAGTGACGTTAGCGGGGCAATACAGAGGGATGAATTATTCTGTTTCATAGGGCTGCTGTACAGCTCATTGATATGCAAAGGAGAACCAGGCACGGCGTTACCGCCCTGGCTCTGCCAGGTACCATTTAATATCACGTGGATATACACAGGATCCTTCATTTCCACTCTGGGGGAGGATTTCATTCCGCCATACAGAATCCTTGTAATTCCACCGGCCCATAGAGGAGCTGGCCCCCCTACCTCTGAGGAAGCACAGTTCCCGCTCAGCCCAGTCAAAACTGTTCGCTGCTCTGGCACCCCAATGGTGGAACAAGCTCCCTCACGACGCCAGGACAGCGGAGTCAATCACCACCTTCCGGAGACACCTGAAACCCCACCTCTTTAAGGAATACCTAGGATAGGATAAAGTAATCCTTCTAACCCCCCCCCCCCCCCTTAAAAGATTTAGATGCACTATTGTAAAGTGGTTGTTCCACTGGATATCATAAGGTGAATGCACCAATTTGTAAGTCGCTCTGGATAAGAGCGTCTGCTAAATGACTTAAATGTAATGTAAATGTAATGAGGAGGAAGATACAGAGTTCTCTCCCATGGCTGAGTAAGAGTTATAAACCTGAGATGGGATCTGCGGTACTAAGGGTAGCATCCCCTAAGGCTAGGTCCTGGTCCTTTCCACATTATCCACACCTAGTAGGCCACAATCTGCCAAACTCTTCCTTGAGAGGTAACAGCTGCGGTGCACCATCACAATAGAATACGTTTTAAATCTTGAACTTATTGTGTCGTAGCGTTAGAGATAAGGGCAACAACAAAAAAGACAGGATCCTGTCAGAGATTTGACCCTTGACCCTTTGAGCGTGGGTTACCACGGCTCCAACAGGCCTGTGGAGATGAGCTCTGTGGAGAGTCAAAGACGAAGCCGCCAACATATTTGCTTGTACATAAAACGCTCATCATCTCCGTGTTTTCGGAGACAGCAGGGGTGTGTCTGTCCTGTGGGAACCCCATCTGCAGGCCCGTGGTGGCGGTGGAACCTCCCCTTCCTCCACACCCATTAACGTTCACCCCCAATTACACACATATAGATAGACTACCACAAAGGCACAGCTTGCGCAGACCTACCTGCCTGCCCCCATACGCCAATTGTTTACGCCCAGGAACATATTTAAAGATGCACACTTCCACACCCTTAAATCTCCGCAGGAGGCCACAGGAAACAGATGAAGATGCAGGCAGGTTGATTAGGAAATAGTCGGCCTACATTTCCCTGAGTGACGCGCCACACCGTCGCAACCGCCACCATTATCAACAACCAATCAACATCATTTTCCGTAGAAATCCCAATTTGGACTTGAAAGAGGTTGCTACGGAAGCTGATGGCTCCGATAAGAGAGGGCGTATCACTTGTCGCTTGGCGGAGCTTCCACCCCTCCTGAGTCGTGGCGGAGGCAGCCATTCACACCGAGCATCTATCAAGCTCCATGCATGAAATTGCCTTTTCACATCAGCAAGTGGTGGATTTGTAACAGGGCCTTAAGGATAGCTTATTTACTCACTTGTTTATGGTGAATCAAAGTGAGGTAAACTTTTCCTTTTTTTTCCTTCTTCTCGCTCGGCGTGGAAGCCTCTTAGCCGCGGGCCTTTCATGGTGTCAGGGGCGGGGCCAAGGCGTTGCATGTGATTCCCTATCTCCGGGAACCCCGCAATTACATCTGGCACAACTCTGCATGAAGTAAGGCTTTATAGTCCTTTGTGCATCTCAGCTTTGAAGCGCCGGGGTCCTCTATAAGTTGCCTTTTTGTCGTCCCCCCGTCCCCGTCCCCCCCCACTAGAGACAGAAGACAGAAGACAGAATGTGATGTGTCGTCTCCCTCGCCAACACAAAGCCCCAGTGCATTGGACACACCTTGGACGGCACAATGGATGAAAAGCGCTGCGAGGCTTGGACATGCAGGACCACGCTGCCAGATAAAGATGCTTCAAAAGTTGAGCCCTCCTCTCCTCCGCCGCTCCCTCTCCTTCTTCCCCGGAGTGACAGAAAAAAGGGAGAGAAAAAGAAAGAAAATATTCTATTTACATTTTCTTTTTATTGTATTTTCGTTCTATGCCTGTGCATATAAATGGCCATGTGTTGCTGAGGAGAACTAGGCAGACAGAGAGTAAATGTGTACATAAGCTATCGATTAGTGTGTGTACGCATGTTTTTGGGGAATAGTAAAGGATTATCCAAAAACATCCCCCGCTTTAAGGCTGGTGACCTATTAACGAACTCTGGAACCACATCGACAACCCCCCCTCTCATCTCTCTCTCCTCACAGAGAGACTAACCACAGCTCAACAGGATCACTCCAAAACGCCCTCCATTTTGTCTGCCGCCTCAATCAATCACGTTTGGCTGAAATGGCCGGCCAGTGGTTTACAAGAGATAGGGGGAGGATTTCTGTGTGGACATTTTGTGGCCTTAATTTATAGGCATCGTTTTTGGTGGTAGGGATATTGTTCAATAAAATGTTTTATCAGACAATTCATGTAGAGGAACACCATGATCATAAACACTAACAGTACCTCCCTCCATCTCGCCCTGCCTCCCTCCCTCTATCCCGCCCTGCCTCCCTCCCTCCATCCCGCCCTGCCTCCCTCCCTCCATCCCCCTTTCTCTAGCTCTAGTATCTCCCTCTCCCTATTTCTCTGCACCCCACCGAATTTGTCAAAATTGAAGTCAAAAAAGAGCTGACTTTTTCCCTGGTAGTAGCACCCCCCGCGCTTTTCCTCTCTCCCCCGCCGAAACAGATGGCGTTTTATGCTGAGCACAATCAGGACTATTCAGCGTCAGCCGGGCGAGCCCTCCCCACCTGCGCTCAGCTCCCAATCACAACCTAATGAACACATTGGGAGCAGTCTGCTCCAAATTACTCCCAGTAGGGGCCGGGCCCACAGGTACCCCCCCCCCCCCCCCCCCCGCCCCATCACCTAGTCCCCACTCTCTCTCCCCTCACCGGTCCCCCTGAACACCCACACTGTACCTCGGCCCCATGCAGTACCCAGCCCCTACACCCTGGCGCTTAATCAAATCAAGATTTTTATCTCCCTGCCGTCAGCATTCCAACACAACACTGTGAGCTGCGGAGTACGGAGAGTGCAGCGTATATGTTTCATGTGGGCAGATTGACAGGCTCTCGTGTTCATGTGTTCATGCAGAACTGAGGGGACTTTCATGCCAGACAGTTTCTGGTGTTAGGGTGTTTCGCCGTGGTAAATGCTGTTTTATTTGAGTTGCTCTCATCTATGCACACATAGACACACACACACACACACACACACACACACACACACTCCCTGAGTGGGCATCTGATGCCTTCACTAAGGACAAGGATGTGAGATTGAGAGATAGTTACATCAGGGCTATCCATTTCCCATATTTCATATTCAGTGTTGTGATTGTCATGATGCAAGCCACACTGAGTGTACAAAACATTAGGAACACCTGCTCTTTCCATGAAATAGACTGACCAGGTAAATCCAGGTGAAAACTATGATCCCTTATTGATGTCACCTATTAAATCCACTTTAATCAGTGTAGATGAAGGGGAGGAGACAGGTTAAAGAAGGATTTTCAAGCCTTGGATTGTGTAAGCGGGTGAACGGGCAAGACAAAAGAGTTATGTGCCTTTGAACAGGGCATGGTAATAGGTGCCAGTCGCTTCGGTTTGAGTGTGTCAAGAACTGTAATGCTGCTGGGTTTTTCACGCTCAACAGTTTCAAGAATGGTCCATCTCCCAAAAGACATCCAGCCAACTTGACACAACTGTGAGAAGCATTGGAGTCAGCATGGGCCAGCATCCCTGTGGAACACTTTCAACACTTTGAAGAGTCCATGCCCCAACGAATTGAGGTTGTTCTGAGGACAAAAGGGTGTGCAACTCAATATTAGGAAGGTGTTCCTAATGTTTGTACACTCTGTGTGTCTGTTTTCCAAGAACTGCCAGCCTTCTGCAATATTGGTTTTTAGTGTCTGTATGTCACGCCCTGACCACAGAGAGCCCTTGGTTCTCTATGGTGTAGTAGGTCAGGGCGTGACTAGGGGGTGATCTAGTATGTCTATTTCTATGTTGGTGCTAATATGGTTCCCAATTAGAGGCAGCTGTTTATCGTTGCCTCTGATTGGGGATAATATTTAGGTAGCCATTTCCCCACCTGTGTTTTGTGGGATATTGATTGATTGTTAGTGTGTTTCTGGCACTACGTCTTCACGGTCTTTGTAAGTTTTGTTGTTTTGTTAGTTTCACTTAAATATGTGGAACAATACTCACGCTGCGCCTTGGTCCGCTCATTTCCAAGAACGTGACACTGTACTTGTGTTTGTGTGTATACAGTATCTGTGAGCAAAGGCAGGAGGTAGTTGTATAATGTATATCTATGCTCGACAATAGAAATGTGCTGTGGCCCCCAAAATGAACTGACATACCGAAACACCTTCCAACCCCCACCCCCCCACGTCCACTGTGACCCATGCTTCCCTCCCTCATCCTGTCCCATCAATCTCCCCTGATCCTCTTGGACCTCGGGCCAACAACAACCCCCATCCGCCCCCGTGTCTGTCTATCACACAGCCTGACAGGTCCCCCCAGCCAAATCTATACCTCAAACGGCCCAAGGGTGGTGGACCAAGCCTGGTCAAAGCCTGGTCCCTCTGCCGCATGTCAAAAAGAAGCCAGAAGCCACAGAGGAAGTGCAAATATCCTCTCTCCATCCTAATGGCCTTGATCCAGATGGATGCGCCCATGACAATAGGACCCCGTGCCTGTGGTTTTTGTCAGCGGGCAACACAGAGGCCACCACAATGACTCTGCATAATTATGCATGTAGCCAGAGGACTATTGACATGTTAAAGAGCAACCGCCAGTTGCTATGATAATTGATTTGGGCCCATTCCGAAACAGAGGGCCTTTTTGTCTCAACATGTCTTTTAAGGGCCACTTTGAGGGGCATACGGCATGGCCCAGAGACAATGGGGTTGAGTTATAATAGGATTCAGGAGGGTATCTTTTCTCTGCCCATTCACCCTTTAACATAGGGTCATATATACTGTATATCTCTGTAGTAAGAGCTTTGATGGAATTGCTATTGAGGTGTGCTGTGGGTTTTTGGAGCCACCTCTCATGTAGAGATTGACAGGCAGCTTGTCGGTAGCTTTCCGCCAGTGGAGGTGTATGGGTTTGAGGTAAATGAGATTGCAGTAGAATATGCTGGAACATTGCCATGACCTCTCTCCATTTTTATTATCATCCGATACTCTATGAGCCCAGACTTCCCTTTGTAGAAGACAGATAGTCAGAGAGAGGTTGAACTTATCACTCCCAGCAACACTATAAACAGCCAGGCAGCCTCCCTCCACCACTGGGCTGTGTGAGTAATATCACACCTGTCATCAGGGACCACTGTGACCTGTTTCACCAAACATCAGCATCAATGGCATTCCTCCTGATCCTGCTGGCCTTTTGATTGGGCTGTTTGGTTACGTCACGGGACGTCCCTGCTCCTTCTACTCCCTCTCCGCTCTCTCTGCTTCCATAGTGTCTCAATGAGACTGGTCACTTCTTGTGTCCAGCTGCACTGTGTTTGGTCAGTAATGTAAAACCCAGGAAGCCTTTGAAACCTAATGAAAGCCTCTTCGGGAGGAGGTTGGAGGTTGATCATTATTAGGAGACTCAAAGAGTTCCCCCCTGACTCCCCGGGGCAGGTCACAGACTTGCTGGACTCTTTTCTACAGCTGGAGGTTGTATTGATTGTGTCAGAGAGTGTGTGTCAGAGAGTGTGTGTGTAAGTGAGAGTGTGTGTCAGTTATAGTGTGTATGCCGGTTAAGAGAGTGTCTGAGTTTAAAGTGTGTGTCATCAGAGAGTGTATGTATGCCGGTTAAGAGTTTAAAGTGTGTGTCATCAGAGAGTGTATGTATGCCGGGTTAAGAGAGTGTCTGAGTTTAAAATGTGTGTCATCAGAGAGTGTATGTATGCCGGTTAAGAGTTTAAAGTGTGTGTCGGACTCGGTTGCAGTATGTGTAAAGTATTTTGTGTTATTTTTGCAGGACGTAACATATCATTCTAAATGGATGATGTTGTACACAATTGTGCCCAATTTTTGAGCTCATGAGCTCTACTTTCAAAACTACTGGCTGAAATTCTACAAAACCGTCATAACGCATCTTTCAGAGTGTGTTTATCATCAGTAGATCCATCTGAGTCCCACCAGGCACCCCTACATGGCTCATTCAAACCAGCCCCAGCCCAAACACGAGGTGCGTGTGTAGGTGTGTATGTTCTGCCACATTAATGTTTATATTTCCTTTAGAACCGTGCCAAGCAGCAGACAGCAGCAGTGAGGAAGGATTAGAAAGCGTCACACTAGCACTTTTGGGCAAGTCCCCCCATGTTAACAAGACGTTCGTTAACGATATGCTGGTTACGCGGTGGTCGCATGTGTAATTACGGTGCTGTTGTATTTGTCATAAAAATCAGGGGGGCGGTGGGGCAGGAAATGTAGCAGGAGCCATTTTCACTTTGAACAGTGGAAAATGAAATCTTGTCAAAAACCTCACAATGTTGTTTTGACATCATTTCAACGTTTATGGATTTTCCTGTGTGTGGTAAGATGGATGTGTAAAAGCTGTAAGTGGTTCACCTGGTGTTTGTTGGGGGAATAAAGGTTGACTACCTTCAGGGAGGTTTAGCCTCCAGTGCTAATTCATGAGAACCATATTATGTGTGACTACCTATTGTGTGACTACCTACAGTAAACTAAACCTAGCTACTAATGGATCCTTATTCTGATGGGAATGGCCTGGTTAAGAGTCAATATTTAATCCATTCATTACATTTACATTTACATTTACGTCATTTAGCAGACGCTCTTATCCAGAGCGACTTACAAATTGGTGCATTCACCTTATGATATCCAGTGGAACAACCACTTTACAATAGTACATCTATATATTTTTTTTGGGGGGGGGGGGGGGGGTAGAAGGATTACTTTATCCTATCCCAGGTATTCTTTAAAGATGTGGGGTTTCAGGTGTCTCCTGAAGGTGGTGATTGACTCCGCTGTCCTGGCGTCGTGAGGGAGCTTGTTCCACCATTGGGGTGCCAGAGCAGCGAACAGTTTTGACTGGGTTGAGCGGGAACTGTGCTTCCGCAGAGGTAGGGGGGCCAGCAGGCCAGAGGTGGATGAACGCAGTGCCCTTGTTTGGGTGTAGGGACTGATCAGAGCCTGAAGGTACGGAGGTGCAAGCACCATGGTCTTGTAGCAGATGCGAGCTTCAACTGGAAGCCAGTGGAGTGTGCGGAGGAGCGGGGTGACGTGAGAGAACTTGGGAAGGTTGAACACCAGACGGGCTGCGGCGTTCTGGATGAGTTGTAGGGGTTTAATGGCACAGGCAGCGAGCCCCGCCAACAGCGAGTTGCAGTAATCCAGACGGGAGATGACAAGTGCCTGGATTAGGACCTGCGCCGCTTCCTGTGTAAGGCAGGGTCGTACTCTGCGAATGTTGTAGAGCATGAACCTACAGGATCGGGTCACCACCTTGATGTTAGCGGAGAATGACAGGGTGTTGTCCAGGGTCACGCCAAGGCTCTTAGCACTCTGGGAGGAGGACACAATGGAGTTGTCAACCGTGATGGCGAGATCATGGAACGGGCAGTCCTTCCCCGGGAGGAAGAGCAGCTCCGTCTTGCCGAGGTTCAGCTTGAGGTGGTGATCCGTCATCCACACTGATATGTCTGCCAGACATGCAGAGATGCGATTCGCCACCTGGTTATCAGAAGGGGGAAAGGAGAAGATTAATTGTGTGTCGTCTGCATAGCAATGATAGGAGAGACCATGTGAGGATATGACAGAGCCAAGTGACTTGGTGTATAGCGAGAATAGGAGAGGGCCTAGAACTGAGCCCTGGGGGACACCAGTTGTGAGAGCATGTGGTGCGGAGACGGATTCTCGCCACGCCACCTGGTAGGAGCGACCTGTCAGGTTAGGACGCAATCCAAGAGTGAGCCGCGCCGGAGAGGAGGATCTGATGGTTCACAGTATCAAAGGCAGCAGATAGGTCTAGAAGGATGAGAGCAGAGGAGAGAGAGTTAGCTTTAGCAGTGCGGAGAGCCTCCGTGACACAGAGAAGAGCAGTCTCAGTTGAATGACCAGTCTTGAAACCTGACTGATTTGGATCAAGAAGGTCATTCTGAGAGAGATGGCAAGAGAGCTGGCCAAGGACGGCACGCTCAAGAGTTTTGGAGAGAAAAGAAAGAAGGGATACTGGTCTGTAGTTGACATCGGAGGGATCGAGTGTAGGTTTTTTGAGAAGGGGCGCAACGCTCGCTCTCTTGAAGACGGAAGAGACGTAGCCAGCGGTCAAGGATGAGTTGATGAGCGAGGTGAGGTAAGGGAGAAGGTCTCCGGAAATGGTCTGGAGAAGAGAGGAGGGGGTCAAGCGGGCAGATTGTTGGGCAGCCGGCCGTCACAAGTCGCAAGATTTCATCTGGAGAGAGAGGGCAGAAAGAGGTCAAAGCATAGGGTAGGGCAATGTGAGCAGGACCAGCGGTGTCGTTTGACTTAACAAACGAGGATCGGATGTCGTCAACCTTCTTTTCAAAATGGTTGACGAAGTCATCCGCAGAGAGGGAGGAGGAGGGGGGGAGGGGGAGGAGGATTCAGGAGGGAGGAGAAGGTGGCAAAAAGCTTCCTAGGGTTAGAGGCAGATGCTTGGAATTTAGAGTGGTAGAAAGTGGCTTTAGCAGCAGAAACAGAGGAAGAAAATGTAGAGAGGAGGGAGTGAAAAGATGACAGGTCTGCAGGGAGGCTAGTTTTCCTCCATTTCCGCTTGGCTGCCCGGAGCCCTGTTCTGTGAGCTCACAATGAGTCGTCAAGCCACGGAGCAGGAGGGGAGGACCGAGCCGGCCGGGAGGATAGGGGACATAGAGAGTCAAAGGATGCAGAAAGGGAGGAGAGGAGGGTTGAGGAGGCAGAATCTGGAGATTGGTTGGAGAAGGATTGAGCAGAGGGAAGAGATGATAGGATGGAAGAGGAGAGAGTAGCAGGAGAGAGAGAGCGAAGGTTGCGACGGCGCAATACCATCTGAGTAGGGGCAGAGTGAGTAGTGTTGGAGGAGAGCGAGAGTGAAAAGGATACAAGGTAGTGGTCGGAGACTTGGAGGGGAGGTGCAGTGAGATTAGTAGAAGAACAGCATCTAGTAAAGATGAGGTCAAGCATATTGCCTGCCTTGTGAGTAAGGGGGGACGGTGAGAGGGTGAGATCAAAAGAGGAGAGGAGTGGAAAGAAGGAGGCAGAGAGAAATGAGTCAAAGGTAGACGTAGGGAGGTTAAAGTCACCCAGAACTGTGAGGGGTGAGCCATCCTCAGGAAAGGAACTTATCAAGGCGTCAAGCTCATTGATTAACTCTCCAAGGGAACCTGGAGGGCGATAAATGATAAGGATGTTAAGCTTGAATGGGCTAGTGACTGTGACAGCATGGAATTCAAATGAGGAGATAGACAGATGGGTCAGAGGAGAAAGAGAGAATGTCCACTTGGGAGAGATGAGGATTCCAGTGCCACCACCCCGCTGACCAGATGCTCTCGGGGTATGCGAGAACACGTGGTCAGACGAGGAGAGAGCAGTAGGAGTAGCAGTGTTTTCTGTGGTAATCCATGTTTCCGTCAGCGCCAAGAAGTCGAGGGACTGGAGGGTAGCATGTATTCCTAAAACTGTCCATGGAAGACACTATAGCCTTTTGGTCAAATATTCTGTTCTTTGACGATATACTTTTTAGACAATGACAGACTCAGCAGTATATACTAGGATTACTTACTCAGCAGTACTTACTAGGAGTACTTACTAGGAGTACTTACTCAGCAGTACTTACTAGGAGTACTTACTAGGAGTACTTACTCAGCAGTTCTTACTAGGAGTACTTACTAGCAGTACTTACTCAGCAGTACTTACTAGGAGTACTTACTAGGAGTACTTACTCAGCAGTACTTACTAGGAGGACTTACTGGGAGTACTTACTCAGTAGTACTTACTAGGAGTACTTACTAGCAGTACTTACTCAGCAGTACTTACTCAGTAGTACTTACTAGGAGTACTTACTCAGTAGTACTTACTAGGAGTACTTACTCAGCAGTACTTACTAGGAGTACTTACTCAGCAGTACTTACTAGGAGTACTTACTCAGGAGTACTTACTAGGAGTACTTACTCAGGAGTACTTACTAGGAGTACTTACTAGGAGTACTTACTCAGCAGTACTTACTAGGAGTACTTACTAGGAGTACTTACTCAGGAGTACTTACTATCTATCTATCTAATCTATCTATCTATCTATCTATCTATCTATCTATCTATCTATCTATCTATCTATCCATCTATCCCATGTGACATTTTTGACAAAGCCACACTGATAACCTCTTACCCCAGATATCAAAGCAAAAGAGAGCGAGTATGGCCCAAAAAACATTGACCTCTCAGTAGCCTTTCCAAGCCTGTGTGCAAGTAGTCTACGGCATTAGTACTACTCTGTCAACAGTCTCTATGTAGAGAGTGAACTCAGTGACCTTCATTGGTTTCTGATTAACCACAGAGTGTTTTTAGGATGTGCCCCACTTGAGTATTTTCAGGTCAATCAGCATTGTATATGGGATGAACTTGATTTAGAATTCAAGAGACCGCTAAGGCTACTAAATGTTACAAGATGATGCTGCATAGATATTTCTGCTCAGATAAGACAGGTATGTCAGTAATTCCCCTTGTCCTTGTTGGTATCTATGGAGATGAGTGTTTGGATGCCGTGGTGGCCACCCCTCCTGTCACCTCCGTCCCACCGGGTGGCAGCCTGATGCCTATGTATCTATGCTAATGAGGATGCCTGCTCGTCTCAGCTCTCTCCTCTACCTTATTGCTCTCTCCTCTCTGTCCTCTGCCTCAGTGCATACCTGGCATGCCTCATAGGATGCCTTGACTCTACAAGCTTTCTCATCCTCCTCTCTGTCTCTCACCTTTGCTCTCTGCCCCACTTCCCTTATTCCTATTCGCCCATCACACGGGCTCTGTTGATGCCTTACATATTTTCTCTGCATTTCTCTCTATTTCTGGCAACATTCCTATTTTCTGTGTATGTCTACATCTATGGTTGAAACTATACCATAGTTTTATTGTCATGGTCTGTTGGCCTGCAGCCATAGACAGTGCTAAACATGGCCCGATCATTCAAACTCAAATTCAGACAGATCTATTTAGCCTGTATCCTGTAGATAAAGAGATGGCCTTGTTTCTACGGATCACTAGTGGTTAACTCTATCCCCAGAGCGTGACCGTGCGAGTGTGAATTAACTTAAACCCAACAGATGAATTAAAGGGATAAAAAAGTGGTCGTGACCCCAACATTATTTCAGGCCAGAATGGGACCGTCCAAACAGTATAAATCCATGCTGACTTAACTACCCCCAGCCCGCAACCCCCCCCCCCCCCCCCCCCGCTCACCCCTTAGCCTCTTTGTTCTCCATTGAGCCCTACCTCCCAATCGTGACTATTTCTTATCATGTATTTATTTGTTTAATCCACCCCTCCCCCTACAATACTTGTCAGTCTCACTCCCCATACACTGACTGTCTGGTGGTAGGAGCCCCCCTCTCTCCCCTCCTCATCCTTATACCGTCCTCATCCTGTCCCCACTCATCTCTAGCCCCAGTCCCAGCTCTAGCCCTAGCCCCAGCCCTAGCCCCAGTCCCAGCTCTAGCCCCAGCTCTAGCCCCAGCCCTAGCCCCAGTCCCAGCTCTAGCCCCAGTCCCAGCTCTAGCCCCAGCTCCTAGCCCTAGCCCCAGCCCTAGCCCCAGCCCTAGCCCCAGTCCCAGCCCTAGCCCCAGTCCCAGCCCTAGCCCCAGTCCCATCCCTAGCCCCAGTCCCAGCCCTAGCCCCAGCCCCAGCTCTAGCCCCAGCCCTAGCCCCAGTCCCAGCCTTATCCCCAGCCATAGCTCCAGCTCTAGCCCCAGTCCTAGCCCCAGTC
The DNA here is from genome assembly GCF_965601325.2 of Salmo salar. Lineage (NCBI taxonomy): Eukaryota > Metazoa > Chordata > Actinopteri > Salmoniformes > Salmonidae > Salmo > Salmo salar. Next base: position 76,192,332 of record NC_138299.1, on the reverse strand, counting down.
CTAGCCCCAGCCCCAGTGCCAGCCCTAGCCCCACTCCCAGCCATAGCCACAACAACAATAGGGGGATGTTTCACCACAGCCTTGGAACCCCATGCGACCACCACTAGCGAGCCTGTATGCACACCCTAAATAATGGATGCATTAGCATGCATGAATATCTTTTTGAAAGGGGGGATGCCTTAATTCATTATTAATCCCCTCACTGGCAAACAGGGCTGTTGCTACCTGGGCTAGGCTGAGTTGGGCTGGGATGGGTTGGCTAGGCTGGGCCGGGTTAGGCTGGGCTAGGATGGGTTGGCTAGGCTGGGCTGGGCTGGGATGGGCTAGGCCGGGTTAGGCTGGGCTGGGATGGGTTGGCTAGGCTGGGCTGGGCCGGGTTAGGCTGGGCTAGGCTGGGTTAGGCTGGGCTGGGATGGGTTGGCTGGGCCGGGTTAGGCTGGGCTGGGATGGGTTGGCTAGGCGGGGCTAGGCTGGGCTGCTACTAAACTCTACTTTAGGGTCTCTGTCTATGGCTGGTCTGTACACCCCCACCCCACCCAAATCAACCACCCCCCTTCATAAAGCCCCATCAATCGCTCACATAAAACATCTGGAAGGAGGGATAATCTGCTATAATTTTGTAAGGGGGCGAGGGGCTGATCCTGGGGGGGACACAGTGGGGTGACCGCTCTCTGACAGTATCAAGGTTGGAGCTCTGATGTTGCATTTAGTTACCGTTCAGCCGTGGGTCTGGCTAAACGGTATGGTCCATTACTTCCAATATATAATGTCCACTGGTGGAGACAACCAAACAATGTCTGCATTTTCTGGCTGTTGTTTTGTGAAGGTTGAACAGCCACAGAGCTATTGACTTTTAAGTTGCCATTAGCACCATTTAGTGTGGGGGTGGGGGGGTGGGGGGGGGGGGGGGGGGGGTGGGGGGGGGGGGGGGGTGACAAATACGACAGATAATGCTCTAAACTGACAATTTACAATGGTCTCTGTACAGGTTGTTTGCATGTGTGTGGGTTGTGGGAGGGGAACGTGCATGGTTCGGTGCTACTGGTTCGAGACGTGTGTGTGTCAGAGTGTGTGTGTGTGTGTGTGTCTGATGAACTGTCAATGATACACCCCGTCCCTCTCTCCCACCACTAGGTTGCACTGCCTGCCTCATAGCATCCCCTCCCGCTTGCTTCGAGCCTCCTGGCTCACTCCAGCCAATCACCACCCTTCAAAACCCTGCCACACTGGAGCCTCCATAAATCACAAACCACTATAGTACACCCACTTATACACACACTGGATATTTGCCCGCTTTAGTCACATACGTAGATATGAATGTACATAATCCTGTTTGCTTGAAACACCATGTAACATAAATATAACTGACCCAGATAGTAATGTCAAACTTGATCCATGGCCTCATTCCTGCTTGTGTTTCTAACAATCTTATTTTTTTCTCCTAGCAGAAATGTCTGGCATGGGTTCCCAGTAGCAGAGATAAAAGTGAAATATTTGCCAGATGAAAGCGAATCATTTGCCAGCTATTCGCCAGATAAAAGTGAAATATTTTCCATGCAGCTATTCGCCAGATAAAAGTGAAATATTTGCCAGCTATTCACCAGATAAAAGTGAAATATTTTCCATTCAGCTATTCACCAGATAAAAGTGAAATATTTTCCATTCAGCTATTCGCCAGGTAAAAGCAAAATATTTTCCTCTATGTCCATCAATGTATTTGTACAGAAAAATGCACATAGGCACGTTTATGTTTTGCTTATTACTCCAGACTATTATTACAGTACTACTCCAGGCTATTATTATTGTACTTCTCCAGGCTATTATTACTGTACTTCTCCAGGCTAATATTACAGACTTACTCCTGGATATTATTACTATATTACTACAGGCTATTATTACTGTTTTACTCCAGGCTATTATTACTGTATTACTCCAGGCTAATATTACAGAATTACTCCAGGCTATTATTATTATTGTATTACTCCAGGTTATTATTACTGTATTAATCCAGGCTATTATTACTGTATTACTCCAGGCTATATCTCCAACCCAGGTTGCAGTGAGCTGCAGTCGTAGACTGTTCTGTTGTCTGTTAAGCTGAGGGACAGCGGGACCACGGGTGAAGGCGGCTGTTTTGCTGATACACAAACACAAAGAGAGCGAGAGGGTCTGGGTTCTGGAATGTTCCCAGCTGAATGTTTGGGTCTTGGGTCTCCATGCTGCAGAGTGGGGCCAGTGGGTCTGGTGGCAGGCGGTTGCAGGCTCCACACTGTGCAGCTGAACTCCAGTCAACCCCGCCGAATACCTCCGCCTGGGCAGGAAATGTAAATATTGTGCAGTATTGGCATGGCGATGGCCAATCTATCACAGGGCCGGCTTGGGTACGGGCCATAAGGGGAGCCCCTCGGTAGATCAGAGATGGGCTGCTGGGCCAGGGTTCAAAGGTAAACAGGCGAGACCTGGGCTAAAGAAAGAGGATCCGGCTCCAAGCAGGAGGCCACACCCAAACCAACCTCCATCAGCCAAACTCCCCTTTGCCCTGCTAAAAGTCTCTAATCTACACCCTCTTCATCAGTAACCTCAATCAGTCCCCCCTCTGGAGTGGTCTCCTGCCTCTACAAGTCAGCCCTGTCTCTAACATGTCAGCCTCTAACAGTAATTCAAGTGTGCCTCTTAACAATTCTCACATTGTGTAACATTTTGCAACTCTACAAGGGGGAAAATAGGTCAGTGATTTAATTTGGAATGTAATTTGAGACTATGGACAAGACTTGGTCTGTGTGATGTAACAAGTGTCTCTTTTTCTCCATGAACTCCCCGTCAACCGCTGTTTACCATTCCTCAGTTAACTATTCCTTTAAAGTCCCCCAGTTGGTCAATAGAGCCTCTGGATATAAAACGACATATAGGTTAAAACAATAGGTGATGGTGCTGCCTGTCATTACGCCTCAAAGTAAAATGCGCACATCGTACCAGGAAATTAAAAGTCGACTGCGGATCTGCAAGGGATAAGTTGGGAGTGGATCAGATGATTATATACATGTGAAATGCGCCCGTGTCGCCACCGGAAAGATGCTCGAAATGGTATGTCGGGTATCACCTTAATGTTCTTTCAGGACGGCGTATTTCTCCCCGCCGACTGCCGCTTATTTCCTGCTTGCCCGTGTGAACTCGTCCTTGTGATCCGAAAAAATGCCAATTCTCATATTTTATTTCGATATGCCTGGGCTGGTTATGTATTACCCAGACAGGATGTGACATCACCGGGGTCCAAACTAAAAAATGTCGCAGGACAGGCTGTCTAGGATGTCCAGAACCCTGGAGGATGCTGCCTCGCAGTGGGGTCCAGACATGTGATGTTCGCTGGAGGATGCAGGAGATAACCACGCAGGTGAGACAGATGCACAGGAAGCTAAGTAAGTCGCTTGCTGACTGAGCGCTTTTTAAAACTGTAGTACTTTCACAAGTTCAGACGCGATGCCACACGTCCCCCTCTGTCTGACTCAGGTGACGCAGTAAACGACCAGAGGTGTTATGGAGACAAATAACATCCATGGATTCCGCACAGACTCAATAGTCACGGACTGGGCTGCAATGTAAAGGGGGACAATATATGTGCTGTAATTACATCGAAAGGGTACACATGTCAAGTTCAGACCTCGGCTTGAATGGCAGGTGCAAGCGGCAGAAAACAGAGGTGGGGAGACGAGACTCAGACAAGCTGAACAGTTTACTTAACTGTTCTGAGTGTAGGCTACAATAAACGTTATTACACATGTAGGAGCGGTATTATTTATTTGTTAAAAATCGTCTTGAAACCCTAAGCTTGCCTGGTGAATTTATGAACTAGTGTTAGGAAAAGAAACAGCCCGTGTTGAGATGAGTTGGTGCATCTCTCCGCGGGACAGCGAGGATGCTCTGAGCCGGACTCTTTCGTGCGTCTAGACTCCAAGTGCTGCAGTCAGTCACGTGGTGTTTGTTATTGTCCGCACTCTTTTAAGTGAGTTAGGCTACAGTGTATGGGGGCAGCTGTTTATTTCATAGCACTCAAGGGAAACATTGGGATGCACCACTGCACAAATGATGGATACATTATGGATAATTCTAACTGTCAGGGCAAGCATTTGATTGGATAATGAAGTGTTACGCAGATCATATGGAATACATTTTCTCCACATAAATGTTTAATCATTTCAAAGTATTTTGAAAATGGAAACATAATTCACATGAATGTATACTATAGGGAGGGATACCCTCATGATTTGCATGCATGGCATATATTATTTAATTGAGTATCTTGTATTTTATGGAATATCCTGACTAATGATGCTGTGTGAATAAAGTAAAATATCCATTCCCATAACTGTACAAGAACGTGCATCGCCTCCTTCATACCACTGTATATGAATGTAGCTTGTGTGTGCCACGTTCGTGCAGCGACCTATGGGATTAGGAGTGTGTATGACTCAAACTGCTGTTGCCTGCTCGTCTGGAGTGATCGCTCTATTATTCATGGCTTGCGTGTAGACAGGGTGCTTAATCTCCAGGTTTACTGTGGCAGTTCGTGGCTCAGTGTGCCTACGTAGCTAGGAGGCCAACCCAGGTCAGCCCACTGAGCACCAAGCCTGGCCGGGCTGAGGGAGGCTAAGGGCTGGCACAATTACAGTATAACCATGTAGCCGATGGTAATGGATGAAGACCGTCATGAAAATAAAATAACCGCCATAACCGGAATTAAAAAATAAAATAAATAACACGCAAGCCATGAATAATAAAGCTATCACTCATTTCTGCTGTAACATGGACTCTACAACGTGATGAAACTTTTTTGGCTTCTTGCAGAAACATACAAGGTGTTGTAGCAAATGTGTATTTGGTTGCCTAGCAACGGCCCGTCCCTGAAGCAGCGGCACATGCAGTCAGGAGCAGAGGAGATAATGTGCTTTATTTTTTTTATTTTTTTTTGAATTGTTATAATGTGACTGGGGTTATTTGTCTGACCAATAAGCATTATCCAAAATTCCATGACGTTCACAGCCCTAGCTAAGGGTAGCGATGGCTGTAGTAGCTAAGCGCCTGGGCCTAGCGTGGCCTTTGGGGCCAACAGCAATTAGCCAGGCAGGGCCAGTGAGCAGGGACATATATTCAGGGTTGCTGAAAGGGCCCAGGCAGGGGGTCTATTGGCGGCCGACAGGTGCAAGAGGGAGGAAGGCGACAGGAGCCGGGGGAATCGAAACCAGAGATGGGCCGAAGAGGGTTAGTGTCTCCAGCCCCCGGGGTCAGTTGGTAACACCCCCCCCCCCCCCCCTCCCTTGGGGGTCCGAAGTGAAAGCAAGTCATGCCATTCCCTTACTCACCAAAACAAATGCTCCAATCCTAATGATTACAATCATTTGATGTGATTTCATACATACGAGGATCTCACATATTGTTCCAGTTCCATACATGATCAGGTTATTTTGTTCTTTGCTATAATCCCCATTAAGTACATAACTTGAAGTTTGATGGTGCAGTTGAAAGGCTTATTAAGGCTACTCGTCTTGCTGGATTCGGCATTGAACAAAAGTACTGTATTGTTAATGTGCCATTTTTTTCTCCCTGGCTGTTCTGCTTGAACTCCCTAATCCTGGTTAAAGCCGTTACACATCCTGCTGTCATGATGTGAGACTCCAGACAGGAGACTGGCTCTGCAACTTGGTTTCATTTAGCATTCCTTCAGGGTTTACGGGCAGGTGTTTTAAATTACGGGAAGGATATTTATTGGGAACTTTAAAGGGAACATTTTTTTGCTTACCTCTCAATTAGATAAACACACACACTTATGCAACTCGCGCACACATACGTGCATGAGGGCACACACACACACTTTTTTTTACTGTCTCTCAACAACTTAGCAAGCAAATAGATACAATCCTCTGGACTGCTGTCCCTCTCCTCTCTCTCTCTCTCTAGTCCTTCCACGAGGCCAGGTCAGTGTGTGATGTCGGTGGAAGGCAGGAGGGGATCTGTGACCTGTAATTATGGGGGCTTAGCAGGAGCAGTGGCTCTTTGGCGCTTGGTTCAAATCAAGGTGCAGCCTGGAGTCTAGGGAGGCTGGGCAGCCCCTTCCCCTCTACAGCCCTCTGCTCTACAGCCTGGCCTGATTGCTGGCAGCTGGGTGAGCCATGTCAAGTGGCAGGCTGGGAAATGTGAAATCCCCTGATAAACCACAGAGCCCCTAAAAAGCCATGAAGCTCCTGTAATGAGGAAAGTGATGGGGTTTGTGTGTGTTGAGCACGCAGGCATCAGGGACACACCGTGTGTGTGTGTGTGTGTGTGTGTGTGTGTGTGTGTGTGTGTGTGTGTGTGTGGCTGTGTAGAGAGAAAGAGATAGTGGAAGTTTACTGTGTGTATGTGTGTGTATACTTACACTCTCCTTCGCTAACTGTGGAGCATAAGGCCGCTACAAGCCAACACCGTGTGTGTGTACATGTGTGTGTTTGTGTGAGGAGGAGGAGGAGTATAGAGAGAGTGGAAGTCAGAGTTTGTGCACGGTTGACTCCTCTAATCCTGGATTTGGAAGGATCCACACATTTCCAACAATGTAAATCTGGTAGTTAGTTCAGCACAGCCACTGGAGGTAGAGCTCTAATCTTCCCGGTTCACCCTCCAAGCCATGGAGACGTAATCACACTACACTACATACTGGTTATGCCTCTCATGCACTTCCATGCCCCTTTCCTTTCTAAACTATGCTAATACTCATTTATACCCTAATTTCAAGACCCACATAACAGTAAATACCCTATTAACAGTAAACATAGTCAATACTGTAAATACACTAATAACAGTAAATAGTCAATACAGTAAATACACTAATAACAGTAAATACAGTCAATACAGTAAATACACTAATAACAGTAAATACAGTAAATAGTAAATACACTAATAACAGTAAATACACTAATAACAGTAAATACAGTCAAGATAGTAAATAGCCAATACAGTAAATACACTAAATACAGTAAATACAGTCAATACAGTAAATAGTCAATACAGTAAATACACTAAATTTAGTAAATACAATCCTGTCTGGGAATAGTGGCATCATTCTCGATATTAATGGCGGCGTTCCGCTTTAGAATGATTCCCGAGCCGCTGTAGCAGTTAAACGCATTCCTGGTTTTGTGGAGGCCATTATGTGGCTTCTTAATCACCACCTAGGCTTTTATAACCTCCCTGAGCTTCAATGTGTGGATGCAGGGAGGGAACCACATGTGGGCACAGACCAGGAAACACAGGCCCACAAGAATAGGCTCTCCCTCCCCGCCTCCCAAAACGTACAGTCTGGGCTCTGTAAGCTCAGTGGGCTGAACACAATAGGCAAAGGGCACAGTGAGAAGTGTTCTGCTGCATTTGATTGATGCTTATGAGAAGGGAACTGGGTACATTCCTTTCTATGATCCTGCTGGGAGTGTCAAGAGAGATTAGGAAAGTATTAATAGATATATTTCTCTACTACCATGTGTAGAGAGCTGAATTCCATGGAATAGGCTGGTAACCTCCTACTGCAGGCTTCCTACGTCGCCTTACTGAACATTTACCCTGGTCCTATTATTTACATCTTCAAATTAAGCGGTCAAGAGAGTTGGGCCAGCAACTGAAAGGTCGCTGGTTCGAATCCACGAGCCGACTACTTGAAACATCTGTCAATGTGCCCTTGAGCAAGGCACTTAACCCTAATTGCTCCTGTAAATCGTTCAGGATTAGAGTGTCTGCTAAATGACTTAAATGTAAAAATGTAATAATATACACTACTTGTAGAGATGGACAGTATTTCGGTTACATGTATTTGAAACATGTATTAGACTGGGCTGAATTACACTCCAATGTATTTTGTAACAAGATACTTTCAAGAGCTGTAATTTGTATTTTCAAAATACAAAATACTTTTCTATACCATTTTTTTATAGCGGTTCACCATTTTGTGGTCCCCTTTCACCCTGCATTGGTATCAGAAGCCTGAATATTATTCGAATGAGCTCTTCCACGAAACAAGATTTTGTCTAGGAATGATTCAACTTTTGTCAAAAGTGACTTTTCGTAGCAGGTTTAGAGGAATTTACGCAGCAGGTTAGGATAATTAACGAAGCAGGTTAGGAGAATTAACGAAGCAGGTTAGGAGAGTGAGGTTAAGCTGTGTCCCATCTAGACATAACCCCGAAACAAGGCCAATGATAATACCCAGTGTGCTTTGCAGTTCATTTTGGTATATTCATATTCACGTGTAGACAGTATTTACATGTTGGTCATTTAGAAGACACTGCTATCCAGAGTGAGTGACTTAAAGTCAGTGTATTCAATTAACGTAAATAACAACAACATATCAGAGTCATACCAAGTAAAACATTTTTGTAACCTTTACTGAGAATGTTGTTGCTGTTAGGGCCGGCTCCTTGCAAATGTATTTCTGTATTTTAAAATACAAAATACAGTGGCAAGAAACAGTATGTGAACCCTTTGTAATTACCTGGATTTCTGCATAAATTGGTCATCAAATTTGATCTGATCTTCATCTAAGTCACAACAGTAGACAAACATAGTGTGCTTAAACTAACAACACACAAATTATTGCATTTGTCTTGTTTATATTGAATACATCATTTAAACATTCACAGTGTAGGTTGGAAAAGGTATGTGAACCTCTAGGCTAATGACTTCTCCATTAGCTAACTGGAGTCATGAGTCAGCTAACCTGGAGTCCAATCAATGAGACGAGATTGGAGACGCTGGTTAGAGCTGTTCTTATAAGCTGCCTTATAAAAAACACTCACAAAATGTGATTTTGCTATTCAGAAGAAGCAGTGCCTGATGTGAACCATGCCTCGAACAAAAGAGATCTCAGAAGACCTAAGATTAAGAATTGTTGACTTGCATAAAGCTGGAAATGGTTACAAAAGTATCTCTAAAAGCCTTGATGTTCATTAGTCCACGGTAAGACAAACTATCTATACATGGAGAAAGTTCAGCACTGTTGCTACTCTCCCTTGGAGTGGCCGTCCTGCAAAGATGACTGCAAGAGCACCACGCAGAATGCTCAATGAGGTTAAGAAGAATCCTAGAGTGTCAGCTAAAGACTTACAGAAATCTCTGGAACATGCTAACATCTCCGTTGACGAGTCTGCGATACGTAAAACACTAAACAAGAATGATGTTCATGGAGGACACCACAGACGAAGCCACTGCTGTCCAAAAAACCATTGCTGCACGTCTGAAGTTTGCAAAAGTGCACCTGGATGTTCCACAGCGCTACTGGCTAAATATTATGTGGACAGATGTAACTACAGATGAGTTGTTTGGAAGGAACACACAACACTATGTGTGTAGAAAAAAAGGCACAGCACACCAACATCAAAACCTCATCCCAACTGTAAAGATTGGTGGAGGGAGCATCATGGTTTGGGGCTGCCTCAGGGCCTGGACAGCTTGCTATCATAGACGGAAAAATGAATTCACAAGTTTATCAAGACATTTTGCAGGATAATTTTAGGCTATCTGTCTGCCAATTGAATCTCAACAGAAGTTGGGTGATGCAACAGGACAACGACCCAAAACACAGAAGTAAATCAAAAACAGAATGGCTTCAACAGAAGAAAATACACCTTCTGGAGTGGCCCAGTCAGAGTCCTGACCTCAACCTGACTGAGATGCTGTGGCATGACCTCAAGAGAGCAGTTCACACGAGACATCCCAAGAATATTGCTGAACTGAAATAATTTTGTAGAGCGGAATGGTCCAAAATTCCTCCTGACCGTTGTACAGGTCTGATCCGCAACTACAGAAAACATTTGTTTGAGGTTATTGCTGCCAAAGGAGGGTCAACCAGTTATTAAATCCAAGGGTTCACACACTTTTCCCACCCTGCACTGTGAATGTTTACACGGTGTGTTCAATAAAGACATGAAAATATATAATTGTTTGTGTGTTATTAGTTTAAGCAGACTGTTTGTCTATTGTTGTGACCTAGATGAAGATCAGATCAAATTTTATGACCAATTTATGCAGAAATCCAGGTATTTCCAAAGGGTTCACATACTTTTTCTTGCCACTGTACATATATTTTAATGAAATGCATTTGAAAATAAAAGTATTTTGTAGTTTCTTTTGATACATTGACCTTTATGGTATTTTGTAATTCTATTTTGTAGTTGTTGCCCATCCCTGACCACATCACATATAAACCGTTAACATTTGATTGGCCGTTAATATATAAGCCTTTGATTGGCCGTTTATATATATATAAGCCTTTGATTGGCCGTTAATATATAAGACTTTGATTGCCCGTTTATATATATAAGCCTTTGATTGGCCGTTAATATATAAGACTTTGATTGGCTGGTAATATATAAGCCTAGGATGGAGTGATGATGGCCTGAATCTAGTTTGATGGATGAGTCGAATTAAGGAGAGAGCAGCAGCTTCACAGTAACAGTGGCATACTTGTGGTAGGCTAGCTCCATCCATCACTCTCTGTTTACACCGCTCTTTCTCCACCGACCAGGGGGAAAGGAGGACAGATGATTGAGGGGGGTGATTAATAAGCTGAGCGGCTGTTTGTGGGAGCGATGGCAGCCATGGTGATTCCTCCATAACTCCCAGCTAGCTAGATTCTTAAGAGTATATTTACAGTGAGGGGGAAAAGTATTTGATCCCCTGCTGATTTTGTACGTTTGCCCACTGACCTAAAACAGGGATTTTTTACTAGGATTAAATGTCAGGAATTGTGAAAAACTGAGTTTAAATGTATTTGGCTAAGGTATATGTAAACTTCCGACTTCAACTGTATATGTATATGATGGTGTGTATAGACAGTATGAACAGCATATGAATAGAAAAGGTGTGTACAGAAGTGGTTGAAGCTTTTCACCCTCTCTAAAAAAGTATTTGATCCCCTGCTGATTTTGTACGTTTGCCCACTGACAAAGAAATGATCAGTCTATAATTTTAATGGTAGGTTTATTTGAACAGTGAGAGACAGAATAACAACAAAATAATCCAGAAAAAACACATGTCAAAAATGTTATAAATTGATTTGCATTTTAATGAGGGAAATAAGTATTTCACCCCCTCTCAATCAGAAAGATTTCTGTCTCCCAGGTGTCTTTTATACAGGTAACAAGCTGAGATTAGGAGCACACTCTTAAAGGGAGTGCTCCTAATCTCAGTTTGTTACCTGTATAAAAGACACCTGTCCACAGAAGCAATCAATCAATCAGATTCCAAACTCTTCACCATGGCCAAGACCAAAGTGCTCTCCAAGGATGTCAGGGACAAGATTGTAGACCTACACAAGGCTAGAATGGGCTACAAGACCATCGCCAAGCAGCTTGGTGAGAAGGTGACAACAGTTTGTGCGATTATTCGCAAATAGAAGAAACACAAAATAACTGTCAATCTCCCTCGGCCTGGGGCTCCATGCAAGATCTCACCTCGTGGAGTTGCAATGATCATAAGAACGGTGAGGAATCAGCCCAGAACTACACGGGAGAATCTTGTCAATGATCTCAAGGCAGCTGGGACCATAGTCACCAAGAAAACAATTGGTAACACACTACGCCGTGAAGGACTGAAATCCTGCAGCGCCCGCAAGGTCCCCCTGCTCAAGAAAGCACATATACATGCCCGTCTGAAGTTTGCCAATGAACATCTTAATGATTCAGACGACAACTGGGTGAAAGTGTTGTGGTCAGATGAGACCAAAACGGAGCTCTTTGACATCAACTCAACTTGCCGTGTTTGGAGGAGGAGGAATGCTGCCTATGACCCCAAGAACACCATCCCCACCGTCAAACATGGAGATGGAAACATTATGCTTTGGGGGTGTTTTTCTGCTAAGGGGACAGGACAACTTCACCGCATCAAAGGGACGATGGACGGAGCCATGTACCATCAAATCTTGGGTGAGAACCTCCTTCCCTCAGCCAGGGCATTGAAAATGGGTCGTGGATGAGTATTCCAGCATGACAATGACCCAAAACACACGGCCAAGGCAACAAAGGAGTGGCTCAAGAAGAAGCACATTAAGGTCCTGGGGTGGCCTAGCCAGTCTCCAGACCTTAATCCCATAGAAAATCTGTGGAGGGAGCTGAAGGTTCGAGTTGCCAAACGTCAGCCTCGAAACCTTAATGACTTGGAGAAGATCTGCAAAGAGGAGTGGGACAAAATCCCCCCTGAGATGTGTGCAAACCTGGTGGCCAACTACAAGAAACGTCTGACCTCTGTGATTGCCAACAAGGGTTTTGCCACCAAGTACTAAGTCATGTTTTGCAGAGGTGTCAAATACTTATTTCCCTCATTAAAATGCAAATCATTTTATAACATTTTTGACATGTGTTTTTCTGGATTTTTTTGTTGTTATTCTGTCTCTCACTGTTCAAATAAACCTACCATTAAAATTATAGACTGATCATTTCTTTGTCAGTGGGCAAACGTACAAAATCAGCAGGGGATCAAATCCGTTTTTTCCCTGACTGTAAAGGGTGTTAGCCTGGCCCTGGTTGGTTGAATAGGATCTACAGTATAACGTGTGAAGAGGCTGGCCTGCTCTGACGTTGTAGTAGGGCTCATCTAGCCAACAGCTGTGGGCTCTTAGCGACTAAATAAACCTTGCAACCGGTTCGATGGGCGTCACGGGCGACATGCGCTGTCAGGGGCTGACGTGCTTGATGCCATAATTCATGGGGAAACAGCCATACATGACATTGAGGACTGGGGAGGGGGGAGGAGGAGGTAGTGGGGGCCAGTGTTTGTAGGGGAGAGGGGTAGATAGACACCCCTCTGCCTGTTTACTCTGCTCCTGATGACCCCCTGCCTGCTGCCAGGGCAATTATCACCTTGGAGGAATGTTGGACCTGCGTGTTAAATTCCCACTGAAGCCCGTTGGAGGAGGTCAGGGAGTGGGATGTCCCCCCAGGGGGGGGGCAGCGTGTCGGGGGATTGGGGTGGCTGGGTGGCCGGGTGCAGGGAGAGAGGGAGAGGAGGAGTAGGGAGGGTGGTCCAGGTCCAGGGGGGATTCCTAGATCTGTCAGTGCGTCTCTCCATCTAGCTCCACATCAGCCCTCCAACCAACAAGCTAAACAGGATTTGCATCCATGGTGTATTTACAATGCAAATGGATTCCCTCCCTCTTCATTTGATTTGGAGACTTATCCCAGGGCAGGCCTCACACCGTGTAGACAGACAGGGACAGAGTTTAGACTGTACATGAGGCTAGGAGACATCTTGTTTAGCTGCTTCAGTTAGCCAGTTACCAGACTGCTGCGTTGGCTTTGTTTTGCGTGGAAAAATGTTATGGTGTCAATTTTGTCTCGCTATTAGGTTTAGGTCTACCTCAGTAAATTTGACCAAACACTGGCACACTTTGAAGGCCTGAGCCGTCTGCACTTTTAATGTGTCTGTTTGTGTCAAGCTGTTTTTAGTACACAAGTGTAAATCACAACTTTACAAGTGTACTGTAAAGGCTAGCTGTTATTCGGTTTGTGTGCGAGTGTGTGTGTGTGTGTGAGAGAGAGAGGGCTCCAACGTGGCACTAACAGTGTATTGCAGTCCCTGAAGGTGTTAGTCTGAGCGTGTGTGTCTGGTGCCGTCCAGTCCAGAATGCCACCCTTCCTTTCCACCATGTCTAATGTAGAAAACAAGAGTGGTTGTCTGACACAGCATATCATGTGCTGGATGGACATGCATGACACACATGAAAATCGACCCTGCTCTTTACCCTAATATTCAGACCAGGATTAATGCGCCAAGCTTATACATGTTTATGTTCTCTTCAACAGCTACTATATCAAGGGGTCTGCGAAAGGTAAGATTACAAGAAAAACCTCACTTTGCATGTCCTTCATCTAGTGATGGTGATGCGTTGACTGATAGCTAGGCATACTTTAGCATGTAGCTCCGTTTGTGAAGCCGGTGAACCTCAGTTCCCCTCTAGACCAGCCGCTTCACTCCTCTGCGCTGTGTCCTGAGCACTCTGTGTTAAGCTGGGTCGTTCATTAACTCTGCTGTGAGAGCAGCCACCCTTGAACACCAAGCCCAAACACATTGTGACAAACCAGAGTATCCCCACAGTGTCATCGGATCACCTCGCCACTTTCAATTAGTGCCAGTCCAACGTCACCTCTCCTTTAAGACCACAGAGTAGTAGGCCTGGTCTCCGCCCACTGCCCTCTCTGCGTGGAGTAGGGTGAAGTTAACCCTAGACATTGATCTAAGGTCATTTTATGTTTTTTGTTCACTATTATGGACATGGTTAGGGTTGGATGGTAAGCTCATCCTAGATCTGTGGGAGCTGTCCCGGTGGCCCTCTGTTTTTATTCTTTATTTACAGGCAGGCAGCCAACACCCACCCTGTCTTATAAGGACCCCAGTCCATAACAATAGGAGTGACCGTAGAGTATGGGACCAGTTAAGCCCCCCCCCTGCCCCACCTACCCGCCAGGAGTTGAACTTCACTGTTGTCATGGAAACACACTTTCCCCCCCCCTCCCCAATGCCCCTCCCACCATTGTGATTCTCTCTGCACAGTAATGGCCGTGGGCTGAGGGGCTTTTTAGGGGCATGTAATGTCATGTAGTGACTCTACAACCAGGAACACATTAGTACCAAATACCTTCTATATAATGAATGATTTCTGTAAGTGTTTTCTGCCTTTAAAACCAGGTCAGATTGTGGATTTGTTCATGTTATTGCAGAACATAGATTAGTAAATCTGTTTACAGTATATTCCGTTTCGCTTCCTTAGGGATATATTTTTTTTTTTGGGGGGGGGGGTTCAGAATAGCAGAAGTAGCAAAAGTCATCTGGTTGTTTTGCCGTGGTTAAAGATGAATAGAAGCTGACATAATAACTCCACTTGTAAAGTGAACTCCTCATAGTGATCTCCGACTGGTCTGTCTGATAGCCTGACTGTAGAGGCTGGCTTCCCGTACTACTGTCTGCCTACACCAGAGCACTCATCCACACACTCTAGCCGCACGATCTCTAATGCACACAAGCTCACGGATGACTACACGCACACCCACACAAGGCTCGTGCTTACCCGCACCGCTAGTATCACGGACATTGTAAAAACGAGAGAATGAGAGAGCCAGAGAGAGATTGCATGGAAGAGGACTAACAGGGAAATCCCAAACGCCAATTTTAGAGCCTGCACTTAAACAACCTTTTACCCAAGGAAAAGGCATTGCTCCTAGTTGCGTATAGACTGTTACACATGCTAAGGAGAGTTGCATTGGTGTGCTGTATTAATTGATGTTACTACATGAGCTATATATTAAAACTGTATGGAGTGTTTTCCTGTTAGGAGGAAGGGTCCCTGTCATCCTTCCTTCACCTCTCCATCCATCCCTCATCCACCAGGCCTGTGTGGTGTGTCGTCTCTGGTCCGCTGCCCAGGCACAAAGGGAAGACCAGGCCTGGCACATTCATTGTGTTGCTCTTAAAGGAAACCAACAGCCAATGTACTGTAGGCTCAATAGGGCATTGGTGTTTTGTAAGGTCTGATAAAGTGCGGACTAAACCGTCTAGGATCTGGGCTGGTCCGCCCTGGGGTTGTGTCCTCCATTATGAAGGACGCGGTCGTGTGTGTTGTGAATGTAGGTCTGTGTAATGCTTGGTTAGTGCTGAACACTGGGGTGGGACTAGGGAGGGCCTCGGCGTTGGTACCATTGAGGACTGGTTAAAGATGTCACCCCAGTGTTTGGAGCTGCTGTTCACTGCCGTTAATTGTGAAGAGGGATGATTGGGCGGCTCCTTATGACTGGAGGAGAGCGGAGGGACGTTTTTCTTCTGGAGCTTGTTGAGCGACTGGATTGGTATCTTTTGTGTGGACATTTTTTTCAGATGGTGTCAAGAGAAGAGGGATGTCAAGATGATCAGAGTGGTTAGGGTGTGTGTAGACTGTCCTCTTCTTTTGAATTACTTCCACGTGCATAATTTAGCAGTATTAAGAATGCATAACTTTGCATCCGAATTTTCCCGAACATTGAGGGAAGAAAAAAAAGGAATAACACATTTGTTACCAGTCACGCCTTGTTTTTCACGCCTTTCAAGTGACACTTCAAAAGATGCTCCCTGGCCCATCTTAGCATTTCCCCAACACCTCTTGGGATGAGACGGAACAAATGGGAGGATGATCCGGAGATCAAGTTCATTAAGCTAAGCAAAACAAACACATGGGCAGTGAGAAAGAGACAAAGAGGGAGGGTCTTGTGAATGCCGTGGCCCTTGTCTAAAGCCGTTAGGGGCCCCGTGTGGGTGTCTGGGTCTCCAGAGTCTGCTTGGGTAATTATTAGCCCAGTGTGTGGGAGTTTGAAGGAGAGTGTGTAGAAGTCTGTCTGTCTGTCTGGCTAGTGCTGGCTCTCTGTCTGGCTAGTGCTGGCTGGCTGGCTGACTGTCAGCCTAGTGCTAGCTGGGATTTCTGTCTGGCTGGTGCTGGCTGACTGGCTAGCTGTCTGGCTAGTGCTGGCTGGCTGGTGCCGGTTGTCTGTCTGGCTAGTGCTGGCTGGCAGGATGGCTGTCTGGCTAGTGCTGGCTGGCTAGCTATCTGGCTAGTGCTGGATGGCTGGCTGGCTAATGCTGACTGGCTGGCTAGTACTGGCTTGCTGGCTGTCTATGTCTATCTGGCTAGTGCTGGCTGGCTGTCTGACTGGCTAGTGCTGGCTGCCTGAGTGGCTTGTGCTCTCTGTCTGGATGGCTAGTGCTGACTGGCTGGCTCTCTGTCTGTTTGCATTCTCACTGCATCATGCGAATGGATAAATTGACAGCCCAAAGTGAAGTGGGGAGGGCTCTCCTATAAACTCAAACCTATATCCCACTATGTATGAACTTACCCCCTCCCAATACTGCCCTCTCCTTCATACCCCCTCTCTCCCTGCTCAGGGTATCTGAAGAGGAGAGAAGCCATCTTTGACATGTCTACTGGTGCCCGTCAGGACAAAGGCCCATTTCCTGCTCTTCCATGTGGAAAATATCTGGGAGAGAAGGAGGAGGGAGGAGACAATTAGTGGGATCCGCTAATCACCAGGGCAAAACACATTTAATTGACATGTGAAATGTTGTTTAATCTAACAAGTCGATAGGCAGTATGACAATGGGCTGGCAATCAGGATTGGAAAGCCAGGGGACTTTGACAGCTGATTGCTGAGGGGGGAGGTTGTTGTAAGAGCTGGTGTGTGTGTGTGTGTGTGTGTGCGCTGGGGGAGACCCATGGGGATTAAACACCATTATGCCTTTAACCCATTTGGACAAATAACTAGGCTGCCTTTAAACACAGAGCAACACACTCAGCCTTAGTAAGAGAGTTGTTTGAGTGTTTTAGTATATCGTCTAAACCAGTGAAAACCAGTTATTTCTCATTGTATGACCACAATAAAGATGAAGAAAGGGAGTACTCCGGCAACAAAAAAAAACACAAATGAGGGTTGGAGTGTGAAAAAAAAGTAAGCCCCTTTTGCTTTGACAGAAATCAATAAGTATTTAAGGTTCTAAAAAAAAACAGCATCCCATATTGTAAAGCCTCAGTCTGAATTGAAAGCATGGAGTGGTGGTTTAGAGACCAGGCTTAGACAATCCAAAACCCATTACTACACTGTTATTTACCACTCATTTGTTGAAAAGCACATTGAACAGGTTCTATACATACTCAGTGCACTAAAATCTCAACTTCTGGAACCCTGGAATCCAGAGTGCAAATAAACAGGTACTTCATCAATAAAAATGTCTATAAAAAATGACTGAATAGTTTTCATATCAATGTGGCCAATAATATCACATAAAGATTAAACTAAGAAAGATATTAGGAAGACACCCCATAGAACATTGTAATGGGCGTGTAACTATGTGGACTAGTGATGGGCATTCCGGCTCAGCCCCTCCAAAAAGAGCCGGCTCTTTTGGCTCCCAAACGGCTCTTAAAAAAAATATATGTTTTGTATTTCTTCAAGTCAAACAGTTTGTGATAGTTTGACTATGATTGGTGTTAAAACAATTCGAATTCAATTATTAACTGAAATCATACTCTACCTTAACCTCAATTTATTTAAAAATGCATTGTTTATGAAAAAGGATGCTATTAAACATTTGCATTTAAAGTCTAACTTTTTAATGTTTATAAACAAAATGCATATAAATCTAACCATTACAATCTGAACAGCATAAATAGAATATTGCACCATATCAAAGAAAAATAAATCACAATGTGCAAAACTGCAGTATCCCACTTAAAACATTAAACTGGTCCCTCTTCTTTATTGCCATGTTATAACCAGCAGCACACAGCAATGCTGACCATATTTAGCTTTTATGAGAGATTTGCATTCAGAAATGCAAGCTGCCTCACTCGAGGGGCTGATGTGGTTTCTTCTCTCAGTAATTATTTGTCCCGTTTGAGAAGACCCTCTCAGAGGGAACGGATGTGGCCACTATGCAGAGTCTCCCTGTCATGACTTTAGTAAGCCGTGGGTAGACAGAGGCCTTGTTCTTCCACCAGCTCAGAGGATCGGCAGATCTTTGGAGGAGGGGCTCCTCCAAATAGGATCGGACCTCCATTATGGCATCTGCTGAGGGATTCCTTCGTGCAGCATCCCCAGTTGCTCTCTCGTCAAACAGCATCCAAACAGCAGACGTTTGTGGCACTACTGCTGGTGCATCTGCTCCATCTGATCCCTCTTCTTCCTGTTGCCCTGGTGCTTGAGCCAGCTGACTGCTGGGGCTGTCCCTCCCTGCTGCTGAGGTTATTCTTTGAAGAGCCTCATCAATTGCTCTGGCATCACTGAAGGCTAACTTCTTAAACCTGGGGTCAAGTGCAGCGGTTTCTGATAGCACGTGATTATATTCCATTCTGTGGAACTTTCTGTCCATTGATGAATATAGGGTGTCCATCAACTCTGTCACATGTCCTGTGGTTACATTTGAATCTTTCTGGCGGCTGGCTGTGATTCGCTGCAGACCCTTACACAGGAGTATCATTTTTGAGGCTGTGACATAGCTGAAAAGAGAGAACAGTAACTTATTAGTTCAGGCTCATGTTTTGTCTACTGATACTACATTCTCATCTACTGCTCATATACACATATAATACTGGATTACATAATGATGTAGTAATAACTGCTTACTGTACCTCTCTCCACTGATCTCCACAGTGACCTGCTCATAGGGTTCCAGGACTCTGCACACCTCCTCCACCACCTCCCATTCCTCTTGGGTCAGAGCATCAACAGGTGCATTGACAATGGTCAGGGTAGAGATGATGGCATCTTTGACTCAAGAAACCGCTCAACATATAAAATGTTGAATTCCACCTTGTAGTGTAGTCTTGTTTAGGTCTCATCTCAGGCATGCCCATCTGGCGTTGTGTAGACTTTAGTTTTTCAGCACCTACTGTGCTCCTGTGGAAGTACTCCACAGCTGCTTTTACTTTGTCCACAGTGGGCTTCATCACCTTCAGAGCATCTCTTACAATCAGGTTGATTGTGTGGGCAAGACGGATGATGGGTCCATTTTAAGTATTTATGGCTTTGGTTATGTTAACTGCATTGTCGCTAACACAACAGACCACTTTTCCGTCTACTTGCCATTCTCTGGCCACTCTCAACAGTTCCTCTGCCAAGTTCTGAGGTGTGTCTGTCGCTGAACTCAAAGCAGTCCAGAAGACAGCTAGACATCGAAAAATCTTCAATGAAGTGCCACGTAACCGACATGTAAGAAGTGGTTACCCTTGATGTCCAGCAGTCAGTGGTAAGGCAAACTGCAGTAGCTTTTTGGACTCTTTCCCGCACTGAAGCCTGTGTGCTCTCATACAGTTGTGGAATAAGTGATTTTGAAAGGGTTTTCCTGCTTAGAATTGTGTACATTGGATTTAGACTATTGCTGTAATTTCTAAAACCTCTGTCCTCCACGATCGAAAATGGCTGGAAATTGGTGGCAATCATTTTAGCCAATGCAATATCAATTTGGCCTTGTTTTGCTACAGACATAGACTTTGGCATAAACTGGTCCATAGAAGACTGCGTTGCTGTGGGTACAGAGTAGGACTACTTGACTGAGTGGATACATCTCCACGTGTGGAGGTGCTGGCTCCACCAATATCACTAGCAGACCCGCTAGTTTCTCGAAACTCCGCTACAGCTAGCTTCACAGTTGGGTGCACAGTTCGCATATGCCGGTGTAGGTTGTGCATTGAACCGGCTTTATGAGATTTTGTTTTAGCAAATTCTACACTGTGCTCTAACATTGTCTACATTATTAAAATGCATCCAAATGCTACTGTGCTTCCGACTCATTTTCCAGCTGTTGTTTTCACAGCTGTCCTTCCTCTCTCTCCTTGGCTGCTAAGTGTGTGACTGAGTTGGCTCGGCCCTCCCTCACGCATCTTTGGTTCATTGGTTGACACTGCGTGTCTGATTGACAGGAACAACAGGTGAGACTGTTAGTCTGAGCAGACAGTCAATGTGTGTGCGCTTGAGCATTTAGGCCTATATTATTTTATTTCTTATTTCGTTCTTTGAATTAGTTAATTCTATTCATTTAAAGCATTTGATTATTCATATCTTAATTTTTTTATAAATAGAGTCGGCTCTTCTGGTATGCGAGCCGGCTCCCAACGGTCACCTACAAGAGCCGGCTCTTAGAGCCGACTCCTTCGCGAACGACCCATCACTAATGTGGACAAGATCGGTGTGCACTCTCCTAATCAGTCCTCAAACAATTCAAAGTGGTGAGTACAGGTCGTCGATACAATGTGTTATAACTTCGGGGGGGAAAAAAATTGTTCAACGTTGTTCTCACGTGTGATCTTTTACATAACAACTGTGGGACATATTTAGCGATGGAAATATGAAAAAACATTCTTGCAAACAGTTGCAATATCTATTTCACACCAAATAATGGGGACAGCAATGGAGAGGAATGTCCGAAGTGAAACAAAAAATTATCAGGAAATGCACACTTATGGTTAAAGTCGTTTTTCACCGTCTTTTCACATGCAGCCATGATGATGTTTTATCATTTGGGGCGGCAGGTAGCCTAGTGGTTAGAGCGTTGGGCCAGTAACTGATAGGTTGCTGGATCGAATCCCTGAGCTGACAAGGTCAAAATCTGTTGTTCTGCCCCTGAACAAGGCAGTTAACCTGCTGTTCCCCGGTAGGCTGTCATTGTAAATAAGAATTTGTTCTTAACTGACTTGGTTAAACACATGTCCTTTACAAATGGCATTCATGTTGGTTTTACATCCCACGTGTAGATGATTAGATTTCACTTTCACCATAGCTTGTGCATGTCGTGATAGTCTTTGAAGCAGTCCCTCTCTGCCAGGAACCAAAAAGCGAACTGGCATTTCAGACAGAAGATCTGGCATTTCAACCCCCCCCCCCCCCCAATGTGTTTTATGCAATGCTTGCAGTTCTTCCTTTTGTCATGTGTGTTGGATAGTGGCGCTCACCTTGAGTGGGGGTCTTGTGATGGTTGTGGATTGCTTTGGGCCCCCAATTCAGCCATTTCCAACACCAGCTGCTCTCAGAAGGCCAACTGGGAGAGAGGGGTTTGACCTTTTGCTTTGACCATCTGCTTGTGGAGAATGAAAGCATTTACATCCCAGGTGTAGTTAAATAGTTCTGCTTATTTTTAAAGTGAAGGACACGTGTTTAACCAAGTTTGTGTTTGATAAGACATTTTACCATTTTCTTTTATTTATATCTTCCTTTTCTATAGTTTTTTGTAAACAATTAATTTGTATGTGGGGCCAATACATTGGATATGCCTAAGCTAAATGTTCAGGCACTTTGGAGAGGTTGAAAAAAAAAAACACTTGGATATCCCCTGTATGTCCCTTGACACCACCACAATGTTTGAGAGAGGTTGGTGTTGTAGAAATTGTGTTTCTATGCTGAACAAATAGCATTTAGGGAATGCAAATATGTAATGGCACTGGAATAATCTAACATGGTTGTTATATCCACAAAGTGGTAGAAAAAAAGTGTTATACCACTTCCTGGTCTTGTGGAGGACCTGGTAGTAGCCTATCAGAGCATCAGATAAGTCGACACCCCCCATGCTGGCATTGTCATCTTTCACATAAACAGGAATGGGGACATTCTTCCTTTTTCAACCTCCTTGAGACATGGTTGTTATTGAATGCCTTATGCTGTGTGGTGAGCACAAAAAACCTGTTCCCTCTCCGCTGTCTTTGTCATGTTGTTTACCTTGGTCTTGGGGAAACCAGTTCTGTTAGGACGAATGGTGCCACAAGCCCCTATTTTCTTTTTCAAGAGGTCTATGAAAAGTGGATGTAGAACCATCAGACGGGGATATTGGCATCGCAGTGGGGGGTGAAGACCTTGCTGGGGAGGAGTGGCTCCAAAACGTCATCGTCCAAATCCTCTGCATCCTCCACTCTGTGGTGAATACAATAAAGGGATATATTGTTGTAAGACACCCAGAATTACAGTTGACTAAATTTACTAAACGACATAACTGTAAAGAAAAACACCAAGCCTAAACTTTATCTGTGCAGTGACTCACAGAAGATGTGAAGCACACACACAATGCAAACAGTAACACTTGAGAGAAAAGGCAGAGGTGAGAGCCACAAATAAACAATGGCCATGAGAGTTTAGTGGTCTCTCCAATGATGAAACATAGGAACAGCAAACAGTGAACTAATATGAAACAGACAATAACTACTTTGGAATGATATAACATTGAAATGACTTGTTACATAGGCTTATGTAAACTAAATCCAAAGCACAAAAAGCAGACAACTTATAAAACTAAATACATATAGTAAATCAGCTATATAAAGTCCTGAAAATAATTGACTTACAGATCTAAAAGTGGATCCAATCCTTCTAGAAAGCAATCTTTGTTGGCTGAGTCAAAATCCTCATTGTCCAAATCGCTGTAACGTCCGTCGTTAGAGTGAGACCAAGGCGCAGCGTGGGTTCATCATATTTTAATGATTACGGTGAACCAGCAAAGCAATAAACAAGAAGCAACACAACGAACTGTTTCGCAGGCTACAAACAACAATGCAAAATCAACTTCCCACACCAGACAGGTGGAAAAAGGGCTACCTAAGTATGGCTCCCAATCAGCGACAACGATGTACAGCTGTCCCTGATTGAGAGCCATACCAGGCCAAAACACAGATATACAAAACATAGATAGGGAACATAGAATGAACATAGAAATAGAAAATATAGAACACACATCAAAACCCCAAAACACACAAAACAAACACCCCCTGCCACGCCCTGACCAAACTACTATAACAAATAACCCCTTTTACTGGTCAGGACGTGACAATCGCTCCCCTGATCCGACCAGTATTTTATTCTGTGTACTTTTTCATAGGTGCCTTCTTTTTAGCTTCCTGTTCGATATTCTTCATTTTTACCTTTTTCCCCCTCTTGAGTAGCCATCTTTTATGCTAAAGCGATGAAATTAAAGCGATGATTACATTTACAATGTAATGTAGCGTGCTCGGTGCGTCTCGTCTCTGAGCCAAGTAGCAATAGTTCGCATTACGCATAAAAGATTCTAGGCCTTGCTTTGTCCCACCCAGGTCAACTGCATATCCCTGGAAAGCGTATCTCATTGGCTACAAGACTGTCAAGGTGACATAGTAGCCAATCCCCTGAGTAATGGATGCCTATGGCGCATAAGCAGGCAACGTCATATTTCTGATGTGCAAAGATATAGTCACTCGGTGGACATTCAATGTTGCTATTAAGTCATACATCATCAGATAAAAGGCTAGATTTGTTCCTACCAACCTAAGGATTCATTGGATACCCCAAATGTAGCTGGAGCTCAAACACAGACCAAATCGAAGCTTACCTTGTAAGATGTTTGCTGTTTGGTGAAAACGTTGTGTAAAATAAACATTTTGACTCACGGAGCTGGTGATCATTAACGGTAGGACACAGGCAGACAAATAAGATATCCTCATGATCTGTGGAGTCCCGGCTTTCGGTGTGTATCAATGAATTATGTGTTTATTTCGTTTATGCTTCATAACACTAACCGGAATGTAGGTAGCAGACATCTTGAAATTAGGTCATTGGCTCGGCCCGCCCTTATACATTCGTATGCCCATATATGGTAGTAAGTCACAGCAAAGTTTTTAAAGCACAGATCAATAGCCAAGATATTCATCTTTCCGCAGACACCCTGCTTTTGCAGATAGGGGCTACCGTTCTCATACCAGACTGAATTGAATAAAAAAATCTAATAGGGTCCCCAAATATGGGGACTTTACATAATTGCTCCAGTCTCTGAGGGAGAGTTGGAAAATGCAATAAACACATTTCCAATTCACACATGCATATATTAACGTGTGAAATATGACAAATATAAGCGGCCCCAAAATTATTTGTATTTTTCTTTGTTCCTATTTCAGAATGTCTCTTTTCTCTACCCCCTGGTTTGAGTATGACCCCTCCCCTGGCTTGTGACCCTTCACCTGGATAACACTCCTGGCAGTTGTCTCTGGGACAGACTACTCATGTTGAACCATAGGTAAGTCCCCACTGTGTTTCATTACCACTCATACATCAACTTCGTCTTAGAAGTGTGTGTCCGTGTTTGTGTTTAAGTGTGTGTACAGATGTGTGAGTTATATTGGAGCAGAACATCTATCCAACATATAATCACACTGCCATTGTCAAATCCAACCTCCTAGAACTTATAACCTAGAATCTCAGATCAAAGTAGAATGTATCCCAATCTGAGTCTTACAGAGTGTAAGTCTGCCTTTCTAGGCTTTATATCGCTGTGATCTGGGCCAAGAGATGTTTGTGAGCAGAGGATGATTCACAGGCTGGCTGCTCCTCTTCTCCTCTCCAGAGTCACGCTCACTCACTCTCTCTCACACACTGGCATAGTAACCCCCTGTCTCTCTCTGTGTCTCCCTCCCTTTCTCTATCTCCGTCTGTCTCGCGTGCTGCCGAGGCGCTATCTACTACCAGAGTTCAGATGTGTTTCGATTTGTATCTGGGAAAGCCATCCCACCCCCCACCAATCACACAGACACACACCCACATCTCCCTGCCATTCATGCCGCACCCCGGCCAGAACGACAGCTTGGCTCCTGGCCAGTAATCACAGCTGGATTGGATGCTTTAAATGTGTGTGTGGCGATGGGGGGTGGGGGGGGCAGTGTCTGGTGCACCGGATTGGTCCACTTGTACGGGTTGGGCCAGGGAGGGCTGTGATTGAATAGAGGGTAGCGTGCAGGATTCACTGGGCTGTCTAGAATGGCTTTCCAGAGCGCTGCCCGACAGCTACGCATATTGGATGGGTTACAGCTTATGAGCCGGAGCGAGTCTGGCTGTGTGTGTGTCTGCAAGTGTGTGTGTCTGCGCAGCTCATCTGTGCGAGATAACTCTTATCCTCTATGAACAAATCTGCACTGTCTTGATTCCCTGAAGGTATCACGGAATGCATTTGCCTGGCCCAGACAAATCGTTAAATATTAATGTCATATCCGAGTTGGCATCTCCAATCGATTCACTGACTTCATCACATTAGATTTGTGTGACTGTTCAGTGGTATCACGGTTGCAGTACAAACAGTGATTAGGGATATTATTGATGAAAGCTGGATGCTAGAGTAGGCTAAAGAGGAACTTGTGATTATGGTTTGCCACTAAGATGATAGAAGGTATTCACAATGTATTATGATATTGGTTTACATGTGCTTCATTTTCACTAGAGGCAGGATAAAACACCAGTCTCCTGAAGAGGTTTGGTTTAATCTTCCACCAAACCATCCGTTATTATGAAAATAATAACACTGGAGCTTGATGCAGCTGCCCTTATCCCACAGAGCAGCAGGAGAGCTCACCGACGCAGGAGAGGGTGTGTGTGTGTCTCTATGTATATGCACACCTATTTATGTATTTAGTGGCGATTTACCCCCCTCCACCCCCCTCTCACTTCAGCCTTCCTCCTGGCTTCTTTTCCCTGCTGAGGTAGAGTGGGGGGATAGGGTGACCATATTTAAAATTCACAAATGTGGGACGGCAGGATGATTTTGCGGGACAGTGTAGCATACATGAATAAAAACATTTGGCTGCACCCTCCCATCCCCACCCCCTGCCTAGTGGGGTGCGCTGTTGCGTTTTGGCCACATTTGATTTTCTTTTTGACTATTCAGCTGAAGGTCCTAAAATCTCATCAGAAATGAGGTGGTGTATTTGGTGTAACAGTAACGTTATACTATACTATTATACTGTGTTTGGTTCTGTTATGTAGAATACTAATGAATCTTCCAAGACATTGATTCAACTTTGATCTAACTTTACAAAACAAGCACCATTGTGAGAAGTGGCGGAGCGAAGCTCTGTGCGCTCCGGAACACTGCTGTCCGCTGCACCGAAGCGCCCCTACTCCTCCTCAAAATTTGATGATGCAGAAACGAGAAACCACGTGTGGCTTTTTATGAAAATATTTGGCCAAGAAAACATTTCTGGTTGATCTCAGGGAATGTAAAACAGTTAGGAGGGGAAACTGTTAAAACGGCATTGAGTGAAGTAGCAACAAATACTGTATGTTGAATGAGCAACTAATAAACATGGAGAGCCTCACGGAATGACCTCACAGAATGACCTTCAGTCTAATACTGCCATTTACTTACTGTTGTAGATCTTCATTAGAACAACACATTTCACTGCATCTATCTGCTGACAATAAAAACATGTATCTTTTTTAAAACATGCTCTCTGCCCTAACGATGTAGCCCGCGCTACAGAGGGCTGTATCAGTCAGCTAATACAGGACTAGTAAAGGCCCAGTGCACTACTTTTGTGAAGAAAAACAAACGGCACCATTTTTTATATTTCGTTTTTCTTTCGATTTTCTTTCCCAATTTTGGAGATCGCTGCAGCACCCTCAGCACCCCTTCTTCCCGCGGCTATGGTCAGAGGGGTGCTGAAGATGAAATAGGTGGCTTGCTGATCTCCATGACAGAGCCGTTGGTTAATCACACTTACAGCACTGTAATTACAGCTGTCACCGTCATCCGCTGTAATTGATGCAAGTGCAGGGCCGCGCACCGCCAGAGAGGGCTGACCCTACACGCCACAAGCACCACGCCACGGCACACACACACTACCCCAAACACGACACACACTATGACACACACACAGACACAGAGGCAAGCAAATAGGCACGCGGGCACACCACACACACACACACAGCAGCAGTCTCACACACGGCAGCACCAGAGCGGCCCAAGGCGGCTGTCTTCTGGCAGCTAAATCTTTAGCGCTTAGCTTAGCTTAGGACGACCATCTGGCTCAGCAACTCTGTCTCCCTCCCTCCTTACTCTCTCCCTCCCGCTCTCTATCTCTCTTTAACGCCTGTCAGCAGTCAGCAGAGCTGCGGTCTTAGCCATGATGCTAACGTGTCTCCCCGCTTTTCTGCTGCTGCTGGTTGATTGGTGGGTGTTGCTGGTGTGGGTGTGTGTGTGTGTGTGTGTCACAGATGGCATGTGGAGGGAGTGTGTGTGTGGTGAGTGTGGTGATGAAGAGCGCTGTCAGAAGCCCCAGACAGCTCGGGCGTCTCTCAGGCAAGTTGGTCCGTCAGCGGGCATCTGGACTGGCTCAGCCACCCATCGCTGCATCTCCACTGGAGCGCCACTACAGGGTACACTGTAGCAGCTCTCTCTCTATTAAAACAATGACTACTTCCTTAACCCTTAGCTGTGTCTGTTTCAAGTTGATTGTCGACGCTGATAGAGGATTAGTGGCAACACTACATGTGTTTACAAATGACAGGGACATTGACAATGTTGAGCCATGGAGAAAGCACAGCAATTATATGTGTTTAGCACTTTGATCTGAGTTGATGTTTGGGCTTGTAGAGAAAGTTTGAAGATGATTCACTGGGTTTGGAGACCGTTTGGACCGTTTGGCTCTCTTTGTTGGTGGTTAGCTATGATTGAGGGGTCAGCTATGATTGGCTAGAGAACACTCTAGATGCAGTGTGGTATTAAATGCTGCATGGTTGTCATTAGGGTCGGGCGATATTACAATAGTATTGCCATTGAGGATGATGGTCGATGGTGACAACATCGTGATGTGAGAGATGACACCTAACCTATTTCAACTTGACTGGCACAGCGCAGTAAAGAGGAGTCAGGCAGCGCTATTTCAATAAACATGTTATATTTACAGAACGCAAGAGAGCGATGTAGACAGAGCTAAGAGTTCCAGCAAAGCGGCATAAAATGTCTGAAAATATGTTTTCATTTTTTTCTCTCTCGTATGTCGGATGATCTGGACCGATAGCTGAAGTCTATTTGATAGAGGACAGTTCCGCGGCTCTGTTTAATGATCAAACGATGAATGAATATAACAGAGTTCCATCTCAGAAAGTTTGACGTTTTGAATAAGCTAAAAACATGGTAGGCCAAAGATAATAATGAGAGAATTAGAAACAAACAATGGCAAGGTAGAAATTCAAATGAGAAATGAGAACAAACCTTATGGTTGAGCAAAGCATTAAGACAGAAATGAAGCATGCTTGCGAGGCCACGGTTATGGAGGTCAACATAAAGAACTTAGATTTCATTTCGACTCATTTTTCTTTTTTTATTCCTACCCCCATGTCTGTCTCATCTCTCCATTTGACATTTGGCTATGTTTTTGTTCTTGTGCATGTGCTTTCCCACCCCCATTAATATGAGATTGTAGGCAATTATATTGGAATTCATCATGTCTGCTGAAAACCCTCAGAAAGAGTGCTGACGGTCTTTTGTTTCTGTAAGTGAGTGACAGGGAAGGAGGACATGACTTTTGACATTTGCGCTGATGAGAACAGTATAGTTGTGTGAGACTCGTCCTTCATTGTGCCTTTCCTATACCCACACGCATGGTCTGAGACACTCCTTACACGGACACACACAGACTTGGTGTATCCCTGGTACCCCTCCAGTGAGTGCCAGTAATTTGGTCGGTGGGCACATGGGGAAGCAGGAGACCCAGCTGTTTGTGTTTTGTAACAGGCCTGGCACAGCTTTAGGGAGGCAGGGAGTCTAAACTCCACAGAGTCGACAAACACATCTGTTCCAGAGCATCACATGGACCTTGTTGTGGAGGTGTTGGTATAGTCTACTTATATTAGTGGGAGGCTGACACACCAAACCGTTTTGGTTCCTACTGTGCTTCGGGCCTCAATAAACTATTTAGAAAAGGAGGCTGTTGCCATGGTTATCAGCCTTTTTCTCATCAGTGTATTTAGGCCATTCAGCTTTATTTATTCCCATTAAACCCATGCCTTCTGTAGGAACCAACTGTTACAGAGAGCCGACCAATTGTTCTCCAAACAGAATGACCAGTATTTTTTCCCTTTGTTTGTAACCCGTTTGACATAAAGCTTTACAACAAAGGATCTGGGACTCGCTGGTGTTTGCAAAGGAAAAGGCTTTGATGAAAGTCGACCAGATCTCTATTGTAATAACCTAATAACAACCGATTTGTGTTGTTTTGCAGTTGAAAACACGTTAGTCACCCTTTCTTGATCTTCCTTGAAAATGTGATTTCTAAAAACCTTAATAACACCGCTGGGCTAAAATAAGAAAAATGTTAGATACGATAAGAAGCTTTTATGTCAAAATTAGCTTTTGCTCCCAACCTGTGCTTTCTCTCTCACCCCCTTTCCTTCCCTCTCCTACTATGATGCTTTTAGTAAGACCAAACTCCTTCATATCGCTCCTAAAGTGCACTGCAGCTGCAACCGAGGCAAATGACCTACCAGACATAAGGGTCAAGCTCTAGCAGAGGACACACACTTTGACAATGTTGTTGTTGCTGGTGGAATGGGCCATAGTGGGCTGTAGACTGGCTGGTGTTTGTCCTGTAAACTGTTTATTTAGGCCCTTTGCACCTCGCTTAACAGGAAGCCGTCTCCCTCAATTGGATTACAGCTAATCAAATATCTAGACGTGTAGAGTCAACACACACAGGTGTGGTACGGCCCTCTCTCCCCCCAGCACCAAGGCCCACTCCTCCTTCCCCTAGCTCAAACTAGAAGGCTCTTTACTATAGATCTAGGATCAGATTACACTACCTCCGATCATATCAGTAACTATTAGAGCAGGGTTCACCAACTGGCGGCTTGCGTGCCGAATTTGGCCCGCGGGTGGTTTTATTTGAGTTTTCTGAGCAAAAATTATTATGATTTTATTTTATTATTATTTCCATTGTTGGACATAAAAGACTGTAAAAACACCAAGAAATCAGCTCCAAGTGATTTTAAGAAGTCTGTTCCAAAGTATTCCCACGCATAATAGAGAGTGGTGATCGTATACAAATGTAAGCAAGGTTTGAAATGATTATGTTTTAATCCAACATTATATCTGTTTGGGTTTCTTGTGGTCAATTTGCAGTCTACAAATGATTAGTAATTGTGTTCCAGCCCCCCGACCATCCGCTGAAGAAATAAATCGTCCCGTGACTGAATGTAGTTGATGATCCCTGCATTAGAGGATGGTACAACATCTGACATGGGATCAGTGGTTAGGGTGACCTTTTTTCTACTCTCCTCCTCCTTGTCTAGGGGCTGGGGTCAGGGCCTTTCCCAGTCTGATGTCAGCCACCGGGACACAAGGCAACGTGTGACTGTTTGAAGAGCGTAAAGATCATCATTGGGCAATTAATGGGCACCAAAAGGGCACCATTAGTGAAGTGCAAACTGGTGATTGGGCAGTTGGAAAGTTGGACCGCTAAAATAACAAACTTGGAATTGAAATGCAAGGCGTTAGCATACCTGGATTTATATGATAATGCATGTCATTACCCCTGAGGAATGGACTGAGATAGATAGTGTATGTGGCCTCGCAGGAATGTTTATTTTCATAGCAGTATTTACCCGGCAGATGCCTAGTGATGGCAGCTGCAGCAGTTGCTGTGTTCTCATGTAAATTGTAGTGCCAGCTGTTGTGTTCCACTGACTTCCATCTCACTGAGCCTCTGCAAAGTTTTAGAGGTCAAATGAATCCTTAATAGGATCGGGAGTAAGAGAGTTGATTGTTGTTATGATATCCAGTACATTGTCTCGAGGAAACCTATATTCCTTGTGTGTGTGTGTGTGTGTGTGTGTGTGTGTGTGTGTGTGTGTGTGTGTGTGTGTGTGTGTGTGTGTGTGTGTGTGTGTGTGTGTGTGTGTGTGTGTGTGTGTGTGTGTGTGTGTGTGTGTGTGTGTGTGTGTGTGTGTGTATCTACTACTCAACAGACATTTCCTAGCCTGGAGGACAGATATAGACAGTACTGTATTGATTTGTTTGGGACTGCATCCCAAGGCTGAATTGAGTAGTTTTGAGATAGTCTCTAAAAAAAGAGAAATAGAGAGACAGGAAATAGACTAATAGTGAGATAAATCATCTTTCCCTAGCAACAGGCAGCTGCTACTCCTTGATCGTGTGCCTCCCAGGAAGTGACTGATATTGTTGTTGTTGTTCTTGTTTTAGACATATTCTTGATTCAAGAACACATCTAAGTCTAATGGCACAGGGCCCCCGTCTCTCTGGCTGACAGCAGGTTACCATGATCTTCAAGAGGCAGCAATGGGAATACGTTCCTAGAACAACAAAGAGAGAAGGAGTTTATCGAGCCCCCGAAGCCCCCTCCGTCAGAATGAAGCTCACCTAGAACCCATCCCTCATCATGGGATCTGAGACAACACACACTTACTTTCGCTGCTCTTCACTACTCCGAGGACAGTAGTTGTTTTCTTTGCCGTGAGTGTGTGTGTGTGAGTTTGTGTGCATGCAAATGTGTATGTCTATGTGTACATGCACACTTGAGCGTGTGTGTCTAGTTTGTGTCTGTGTGTTTACTATCTCTCTCCAGAATCAAAGGCAGACTGCAGTGCCTCTTC
Organism: Salmo salar; assembly: GCF_965601325.2. Taxonomy (NCBI): domain Eukaryota; kingdom Metazoa; phylum Chordata; class Actinopteri; order Salmoniformes; family Salmonidae; genus Salmo; species Salmo salar. The sequence goes on along the minus strand of NC_138299.1, from coordinate 76,160,419 downwards.
CTACTATTGGCCTATATCTGTTGGCTGGGGTTGGGGACCTATCAAGGAGAACATGCTAATTAAACTCCTGCTATCTCCACTGACTGACTCTCTTTCTTTAAGTTGTACACCATCAGCACTAAAGCATGAACACTGTAGGAAATATTTATTTCCGCATGAATAGCACAGGATCTGTAAAAATGCATTGAAGCACAGTCATTGGGGAGCTAAGAACACAATAATCCACAGAGCGACAGGAGAGACAGACAATCAGTTAGGATGGCAGGATGCACACAGATGGGTAGACAGACGGATAGACAGACAGACAAACGAATAATAGAGAGCCTGGCAGGTAGAGAGGCAGAAAGAAAAAGGCAGGCAGGAACATACCGCCTCCCCTCCACCCCCCCCCCCAACCCCCCATTCCAACACTCTCCCACCCCCACCCCCGCCCACTCCTTCACCCACCCACCCGTCCACACAGACGGCGGGCTGGTTGGTGGCAGTGCAGCCTGACAGTGTTTGGCAGGTACTGTGTCAGGGTTCAGTCCTGGCTGGGCAGGATCATTCTCCTGCACTAATTGAGTGATCCCAGTGAACCTCGGGTCCCTGCAGAGGTCCCTGCATGCATGGGGACATGTCATCAGGAGGAGGTTCACTTGCTCACTGCCCTGGGTGCAAAGTGACACCAGGCCTCTGGGCCATGTCCATGAACGGGATGAGAGGGAAATGCTTGAAGCAGGCCGTCAGGTATTGTACTAGGATGAACAATAACGTGTGACAAGCGAGGGCCTTATTTACAGGGTCTTTATTTCTGATAGAAGTAAATCATTATTTATGTTACGGAATGTTGTTTTCCGTCTTTTAAACGCTGCCTCTAAAATATGACAGGTGTTTCATCAAAGACAATGGTTGCACAGTCAATTCAGTAAGATTGAGCAATAGATACAAAAATGTCACAGAATTTATGCAAATACTTCCTCTTTCAATTGTCTTTTTGATTAGACTCATAATTTATACAAATTAATATATGCCAGACAGTCATAAGTGTTTTTGTGTTAACAAAATGGGAATCTTAATTTTTGTGTCGCTAAAAATAAATCATGGCACGTTGCTAGGCAACATAATGACATGACGCAGCGGGGAGTCAAAAACGAACCTTTGGCTGGAATTAGTCAAGAGGTGACAACTGAGTCACGTTCGTATTGGACAGTATGTGCTTTAACCTCTTTTCCTAGCCGTGTCCTAGTGGTTCATGGAAAGCAGCCCGTGGATATTGTGCAATTTGTCGATTCTTCAGAACAATAACCAAGACTTGAAAGGACAGCACATGCAATCAACATCAGCCATGTTCAGTGATTGGCTTGGCAATCCAGTGCAGTGTGTGTTTTTTTTATGAGTCACAAATTCCCAGGCCTATTTACAGTACGCTACGTGGACTTAGTCTGTCCACTTACACTTGAACAGAACCATTCAACAGAGGACACAGAGACATTTAAAGCTTTTAAAAATCCTAAATGAATGTATTGATTAACTTCCGTCCGCAGTGAAAGATTATGTTGGTTTTGAGATCGCCTCACTTGTCTGTTGGTCATAATGGATCTGCTACATTTCTTAAAGGTAATGTCATGAGGTTTGAAGAGTAGTCCAGCCTTTTCTTAGTGCTTTCTCTGGGTTCCAAAAGCATTTTGTGCCCTATGTTGGTTTGTTTTTATATATATGTCTTAGCTCTCCTTGGTGAACACAGTTTAGATTCTCCCTAGCTTGCTGTGATTGGCAGATTTTTTTTGCTCTTATCAGGGGCTGGGGTGGATGTGTGGGGGGAAGCTGCGGTCGGCGGACGAGCTCCAAAGTAGTTTTGAAGTGTCTGTGAAAAGACTCCCCTTAATCCGTTTTATTTGCTCTGCTACCTCCGAAACCATTTGTCCACAGAGATCCCCCCCCCTCCCCTCCTCTCCTCCCCTCCGCACCCTCCCTCCAGCTCCTCTACCCACCAGCCCAGCCCAGAGCCCAGGGATTTAGTCTGGAGGTGCAAGAGCCCGCAGACAGTTAAAAAGAGCCATCTGGCCGAGGGGTGGGGGCGTGGTGGGGGAGCCGTGCTGGGCAATCAAAATGACGGACAGCAGTGAAAAGTGTTTTGCGGGCTCCCACATACATGTGAAGTAGCCCGACTTGTGAGCTTTCACAGCTCCCCCTGGTCTTCAGGTAAACACTAGGACCGCCATGGTATGCGTCTCGCCGCTTCAATCTGTGTGTGAGTGTGTGTGTATTGTGTTAGAACAACTGCCGACTTTATTTGGTTGTGTGTGTGCGTGTGTTTGCGAGGAGAAGTAACACAGCATTCATATTTCAGAGAACACCTTTGGAAAAACCCTGGCGTTGGACACAGACCGACTTCTAAGCCCCGATGCAAAATGTGGTGTACAATCATCACTCACCCCTCTCTGAGCCAATATTATAATCCCATTCTCTTATGCTTCCATCTCTCCCCTTCAACCCCCCCCCCCCCATCGGCGGCCCCTTTCTCCTCCTTGCTCCAACCCCTGCTAATGTGGGAAGCTAGGCTTCATTTTTCACTATGCCTTTGGGGATCTGTTGTCAGAGAGCAGCCCTTAGGAAGTCTTTATTTCTACTAGGCAGGGCCTCTCACGTTCCTCCACCCGCTCCCTCCGTTCTCATGGCTGTCCCCCCCACCTGCTGAGAGCCTGATCCCAGCCAGGGCAGCGCTTCAGCGGGGGACAATTACCAACGCTCCCAAGCTTTGATCATCTGACCACATGGAAGCACAACAGCTGACCACATGTTTCAACAGACAAGAAGAAGGAGATGGAGGAGCAGGGAGAAAATAGAGGAGGTAGAAGAAGATGGTGTTGTCTTTGAATTCAGTCAAGCCCCATGAGTCCCATTCCAGTCTGGGATCTGCCGGAGAGAGAGAGAGTTAGCTAGCTAGTATAATTGTTTAATTTGTGTTCTTTTATGATCATAATTATGGATTTGGATCCCGGCAACCTTTACTTATTACCGACAATGTCTGGCCTCTGCACCGTCTTATAAAGTTCACTTTCAACTTGCTTTCTTTCTCTTTTGTGAGTGTGGCAGAGAAAGAGAGAGAAGTAATTTGAGGTGGTGCTTGTAAACGTGAGTGCTAATTCTCCTGCCATTGTCAGCCAAATTGTCACTAGGCCAGCTGGGCTGCTACTGCTCAGGCTGTCTCCTCTCCTCCCAGCCCCAGCCCCAGCCTCTGCCTGGTAAGATGGATTCAAAGCCTCTCTCCTCCACAAAATAACCATGGCCCCATGTGGACCCACAGAAGTCACCCCAGTGAACTCCAGTGAACCAGCTCACTGTGTGGAACAGGAAGACTAGGCCTTTTCAAAGAGAGGAGAAAATACTCTTCTAAATTATACAGTGATGTTGTGCCCTGACTGTAGACAGAGAGGTTAGAGTGAAAGGAGGATGGATAAGTTAGATGTTGATTTTAGAACATAGCCAGGAATATACCGTGCATAATAGTGCAGTTGTAATAACAATGGTGTATCAGTGCACACAGAAAGTTGGGTTAGTGGGGAAAGTAAATGTTGACACTGGGAAGATCTGTATGAATTCGGAGGGGTGCCGTTTTGGAGCAGATCGCAATGCATTTAATATCTTCTGTGAACCACACCACACTGCTAACTTTCATAACCATGTAGGTAACATTTCCAGACACTGCCAAGGTGATCATGTGGCTTCGCAGTGCCAGCAGTAATCGTTATTTTGAGTAGAACATCTCTCATAGCAGTTGAAAGTGTTGTGAAGTTGTGAGGAGACAGTGTTTCATTTGGGATCACCTGGTTCTGTCTGCTGGTGGCTGGGCCTCCAGTGGTGCACACTGGGACATGAGGTCTGAATTAGTGGGCTGGGTGGAGGCTGGAGGGGTGGTGGGGGTGGGAGGTGTTTGTTTTCGCCTGTTTGCCGGGGATGGCCTCTTGGAGTGTCCCAATTGTGAAGGAGATCTCTTTACCACATTAAGGGCGCTTGAAAAGAGCCTCTTCACCGCCACTTGGGCCCAGGCTGGAATAACGGGCACTGTTTTGACTGGCTGACACCTTTTATTGTGACCCACCGCTCTGCTCTGACGACCAACAGCCTGGTCCTGCCTCTACTCAGCCCAGTATGACCTTCAGAGAATATATACATGCATATGTACCAACACACATAGGTCTACTCATACACCTGCATGCATGCACGAACACACGCATGTAAATGAACTAAAGTGTAATTATATCTACTGTATTTCCATGTTTATATACCAGTGAACATTGGAAATACAATTCATCTGTTTGTGTCTGTGTAATGATAAAATCATAAAATATCTCTACTTTTTGCCTTTGTAATAATTTAGAAATTACTTTTCTCTGCGCAGCAATACTTCCTAATTACTTTTCATTTTTGTTCTTGATAAATAATGTTATATATCACAATAAAAAGTAAATTTTTACTATTACAATTAGGGTTGCAAAGGGTCGGAAACCTTCCAGTAAATCTCCAGAATTTTTTTCTAATCTTTACAGGAAAATGCCACGGGAACTATCTGATGTGTGGAGACATTTCACTGCAGCTAATGTAGAAGGAAAAGCTGTGTACATTTGCAAATACTGTGCCAAATCATATGTGATGAATGCAACAAAGATGCAGAATCATCTGGCCAAATGCATAAAGTTCCCTCAGCGCTCACAACAATCAACCTCTGACAAAAGTCCCTCTACTTCTATTCGAGGTGAAAATGACGAATCAGACACCTTATCGATAGCACCAGCTCATGGTCCTCCTGGAATCAGAAGTTTTTTTGACTCAATGGAGGAACGTAGTCAGAGAAATGCTGATGAATGTCTTGAACGAGCTGTGTATGCAACTGGTTCACCTCTGATGCACACAGGCAATGTGTATTGGAAGAGATTTCTGAATGTTCTTCGCCCAGCATACACCCCTCCAACCAGACATGCTTTATCTACTCATTTCCTGGATACAGAGTTCAACAGAGTTCAAGTGAAGGTCAAGCAAATCATAGAGAAAGCAGACTGTATTGCAATCATCTCTGATGGGTGGTCGAATGTTTGTGGGCAAGTAATAATTAACTACATAATCTCCACCCCTCAACCAGTATTCTACAAGAGCACAGACACAAGGGACAACAGACACACCGGTCTCTACATTGCAGATGAGCTTAAAGCAGTCATCAATGACCTTGGACCACAGAAGGTATTTGCACTGGTGACAGACAATGCTGCGAACATGAAGGCTGCTTGGTCTAAAGTGGAGGAGTCCTACCCTAACATCACACCCATTGGCTGTGCTGCTCATGCATTGAATCTGCTCCTCAAGGACATCATGGCACTGAAAACAACAGATACACTCTACAAGAGAGCCAAGGAAATGGTTAGGTATGTGAAGGGTCATCAAGTTATAGCAGCAATCTACCTCACCAAGCAAAGTGAGAAGAATAAGAGCACCACATTGAAGCTGCCCAGCAACACCCTTTTGCGTGGTGTTGTCATCATGTTTGACAGTCTCCTGGAGAGGAAGGACTCTCTCCAAGAAATGGCCATATCACAGTCTGCCGAAATAGACAGCCCCATCAAGAGGATCCTCCTGGATGATATATTTTGGGAGAGAGTGGTAAGCAGCCTGAAACTCCTGAAACCTATAGCAGTAGCCATTGCACGAATTGAGGGGGACAATGCCATCCTGTCTGATGTTCAGACTCTGCTTGCGGATATAAGAGAAGAAATCCGTACTTCCCTGCCCACTTCACTGTTGCTCCAAGCAGAGGAAACTGCAGTTCTGAAATACATCAAAAAGCGTGAAGACTTCTGCCTGAAGCCCATACACGCCGCAGCGTTCATGTTGGACCCCAAGTATGCTGGCAAGAGCATTCTGTCTGGTGCAGAGATCAACAAGGCCTATGGTGTCATCACTACCATGTCTCACCACCTTGGCCTGGATGAGGGCAAGGTTCTTGGCAGTCTGGCAAAGTACACTTCCAAGCAAGGGCTTTGGGATGGAGATGCAATATGGCAGTCGTGCCAACATATCTCATCAGCCACCTGGTGGAAGGGACTTTGTGGATCTGAGGCTCTTTCCCCTGTTGCCTCCATCATCCTCCAAATCCCACCAACATCAGCCACCTCAGAGCGCAACTGGTCCTTGTTTGGGAACACACACACCAAAGCACGCAACAGACTGACCAATACAAGGGTTGAAAAATTGGTGGCCATCGGGGCAAATCTGAGGCTTTTTGAGCCCGACAACGAGCCATCCTCAACAAGGTTGGAAAGTGACAGTGAAGATGAGGTCTCAGAGTCTGATGTTCAAGAGGTGGACATTGAGGAGGTCCATGAAGAAGACATGGAAGCCTGAGAGGAACATCACCAAAGCTTTACAGATGTATGTTGAAAATGTTTTTGGGAGATGCGCTGGATCATTGGAGATCATTCAATATTTCCTTTCTTTTGTTGTTCAGTGAAATCATCCGATGTGAAGTGTCAACTCATTTAATTAAAGTTCAATTCGTAACTAAATTGTTTTTTTTATTTCTATTGGAAGGATTTACTAATTTGCAATTATGTCTACTTATGATAAGGTAAAAGGTTTATGTTTCTGTCTCCATGTGATATGGTAAATATAACAATGCAAAAAACATCTACATTTAAATGGTATTAATATTAATTTGCATATATTTCCCTTAATTCCCATATATTCGGGTTAACTCCCATATATTCCCTTAAATTCCCACGGAAAGTTTCCATCTCTGAATATTCCCCAAAATGTGCAACCCTAATTACAATTTAGATTTCCATTACCATTATCTTCATTATTGAATATCTAGTGTTGTTGAATTTTAAGTATCTTATTTGAAAGGATTGTGTTTTACATTATTACCCTCATCTTAAAGGAAGTGATGCCTCATAAATCAATGTTGAACCATAATTCAACTTAATTTGTTTTTCATTTGTTTAATAAAGTAAGATGGAAAACTTCTCCCATACAAAAACAATTACACATACGATTTTGTCTGTTATGCACATGTTTCATTGTTCCTCTAAGACATCATGTTATTTTCCCAAAGAGGAAGTAATTTTATTATGTAACATTTCTGGTACTGGTCATTTGTGTATCCTACCTAGTTCATAATCATTTTATCCGGCTGTTAAAAATAATTAACAAGTCATGCTCTTTTGTCGTCCACCATTTTAAGTCCTCGGTCCAGCAATGAAAGGCTTTTCCATAAGCACGGTCACATAATAGTGTCAGGATCCATTTTAAAGTGCTGTAATTCAGGGGTTTACAAGGCCCCATAAAAACCCCAACATGCCCCGATAATGAGAAGCATGAATGGAAACTTAGAGTTCCTTGTGGCCCCTGAGAGAGAGAGTGAGAGAGCGAGAGAAAGAGAGAGAGAGAGAGAGAGAGAGAGAAAGGGGAGAGAGAGACAGAAACACAGGCACAAAGCGGTGTTGCTAACAAAGGCAGTTAGTCTGGGCTCTCATAGCAGCTAACCACCTATAACTACAGTAACAAGGTGAGAGAGGGAGGGATGGAGGGAGGGAGGGAGGGAGAGAGAGATAGAGAAAGAGAGGAAAAGGCCAGAGATCGAGAGAGGGGAGGGGTGGGAGGAGAGGAAAGGGGCGGGGGAGATTGTATTAGACATTGTACAGCTGAAAGGACTGCTGTGATTGGTACCACTGTCTTATCCAGGTTTACAACAGTGTTATCCAGGTTTAAAGGGTGTTATCCAGGTTTAAGATGGTGTTATCCAGGTTTAAAACAGTGTTATCCAGCTTTACAATGGTGTTATCTAGGTTTAAAACAGTGTTATCCAGGTTTACAACAGTGTTATCTAGGTTTAAAACGGTGTTATACAGGTTTACAACAGTTTTATCAGGGTTTACAGCTGTGTTATCCAGGTTTACAGCGGTGTTATCCAGATTTAAAACGGTGTTATCCAGGTTTACAATGGTTTTATTCAGGTTTAAAAGGGTGCTATCCAGGTCTACAATGGTGTTATCCAGGTTTACAATGCTGTTATCTAGGTTTACAACAGTGTTATCCAGGTTTAAAGGGTGTTATCCAGGTTTAAAGGGATGTTATCCAGCTTTAAAATGGTGTTAACTAAGTTTACAACATTGTTATCTAGATTAACAATGGTGTTATCCAGGTTTACAACGGTGGTATCCAGGTTTACAATGATGTTATCCAGGTTTAAAAGGATGTTATCCAGCTTTACAATGGTGTTATCCAGGTGTACAATGGTGTTATCCAGGTTTAAAACGGTGTTATCCAGGTTTAAAACGGTGTTATCCATGTTTACAATGGTGTTATCCAGGTTTACAACGGTGTTATCCAGGTTTACAGTGGTGTTATCCAGGTTTACAACGGTGTTATCCAGGTTTACAACAGTGTTAACTAGGTTTACAACATTGTTATTCAGGTTTAAAAGGGTGTTATCCAGGTCTACAACGGTGTTATCCAGGTTTACAATGCTGTTATCTAGGTATACAACAGTGTTATCCAGGTTTAAAGGGTGTTATCCAGGTTTACAATGGTGTTATCCAGGTTTAAAATGGTGTTATCCAGCTTTACAATGATGTTATCCAGGTTTACAATGGTGTTATACACGTTGAAAACGGTGTTATCCTTATCCAGGTCTACAACGGTGTTATCCAGGTTTACAATGCTGTTATCTAGGTATACAACAGTGTTATCCAGGTTTAAAGGGTGTTATCCAGGTTTAAAGTTATGTTATCCAGCTTTACAATGGTGTTAACTAGGTTTACAATGGTGGTATCCAGGTTTACAATGGTGTTATCTAGGTTTAAAAGGGTGTTATCCAGCTTTACAACGGTGTTATCCAGGTTTAAAAGGGTGTTATCCAGGTTTAAAGTGATGTTATCCAGCTTTACAATGGTGTTAACTAGGTTTACAACATTGGCATTTAGATTTACAATGGTGTTATCCAGGTTTACAACGGTGGTATCCAGGTTTACAATGGTGTTATCTAGGTTTAAAAGGGTGTTATCCAGCTTTACAACGGTGTTATCCAGGTTTACAATGGTGTTATCCAGGTTTAAAACTGTGTTATCCAGGTTTAAAATGGTGTTATCCAATTTTACAAGGGTGTTATCCAGGTTTACAACGGTGTTATCCAGATTTACAAGAGTGTTATCCAGGTTTACAATGGTGTTATCCATGTTTACAACGGTGTTATCCAGGTTTACAGTGGTGTTATCCAGGTTTAAAACGGTATTATCCAGGTTTACAACGGTGTTAACTAGGTTTACAACATTGTTATCTAGATTTACAATGGTGTTATCCAAGTTTACAACAGTGTTATCCAGGTTTAAAAGGGTGTTATCCAGGTTTAAAGTGGTGTTATCCAGCTTTACAATGGTGTTATCCAGGTTTACAATGGTGTTATCCACGTTGAAAACGGTGTTATCCAGGTTTACAACGGTGTTATCCAGGTTTACAACGGTGCTATCCATGTTTACAACGGTGTTATCCAGGTTTACATTGGAATGGACAGGAATTAACAGTCCCATAGGCTTTTTCCAGTCAGTGATATCACATGGACTAGTGTCACAGGTCACAGACAACTCAAGCGCATAACTCATCTTCCTTTAGTCCTCTCCGACAGGCTCTTTATGGCGCCCTGACCTGTGCCTGTGCGTGTGTGTGTGTGTGTGTGTGTGTGTGTGTGTGTGTGTGTGTGTGTGTGTGTGTGTGTGTGTGTGTGTGTGTGTGTGGCGTGTGCGTGCTTCAGTGCGTGCATCTGTGCATGTACTTGTGTTCTTGCGTATGAGTGTGTGTGTGCTTTTGTGCATGTGTTTAACGTGTATCCAATGTCAGACAGCTCACTAAAAATATCTTAGTCATCCGTACACAGTTCCTTCTGTTTAAGATCAAATAAATAACTCTATGAAGTAATGTGACGGCAGGCCTGAAGTCAGTGGAGCCTCCTCACTGAGCACACAAACTCTATTTCAAAGCACACAGAATGTCAACTGACTAGTGAAAAGGTCAGGATGTTACAACAAAGCCTCTGTGTGTGTGTGTTAGAAGGTTATGGGGTGGGATATTCTCACTGAGTCATGTCAGTAAATCCTGTCACCAGCCTCGGACGTGGCCATGAGGCCACCATAGTAGGTTGCGCTGCATGCCTATAGTGTTTGCGAGAGGTCTAGAGATTTACCTGAGGTGTTGCTAAACTCAGTCCCTCTCCTTCTCAACTTAGGGCAGACCAGAGGCCATACCAGGAGACTTAAATAAACTAAAGGGGGTGGCAGGTAGCCTGGGCCAGTAACCCAAAGGTTTCTGGTTCGAATCCCTGAGCCGACAAGGTGGAAAATCTGTTGATGTGCCCTTTAGCAAGGCACTTAACCCTAATTGCTCCGGGTCGCCGCTGATAATGGCTGACCCTCCGAGGGTGTCTCAGGGGGAGTTGGGATATGCAAAAAAACACATTTCCATTTCACACATGCATATAATACACAGTTGTACATGTAAGCACCCATCAAATGTGTCCTTCTTTTTACTAGCTTTTCAACAACGGTTTGAGAGTTTTATCAAAGTTAGAAAGTCTTCTGAAGTTAAAGGCGTACAGTATGAAAACAGGCAGCTGCTGGGTCCTGTGTCAGCGAGTGTGGTTGTGTGTGATTTACGCCCAGATATAAAGCTGGGCTTGTGTACTCCCAGCCAAGAGCGCCAGGGAGGCTGGAAACAACTATAAATCACCTAGCACTCGGGCAGAAGAAATCATATGAAATCTGGGATTGCACTGCAACATTTAATGTTATTACTGGAGATCATAAATGTTACATAAAGAAGCTTGGCCCAGAGTGGTGGAGCGTAGTGGTCCCTGGGTTATTGTTCTGACCACAATGATCCTGGGTTGAAGGAGGTAGGATTAAGTTGCGCTTAGTGACTGATCCTAGGTCAGTTTCGAGTGTTTCTCCCCTACGATGCATGTTAGAATTTGGAAACGGTAAACTGATCATAGATCTGTACCCAATGGTGTGAGTTGGAGAGGACTGGAAAGTGGAGTGTGACATACGGGTCAGTCTTTCTGTCTTTCTCTCTCTCTCTGTCTTTCTTTCTCTTTCTCTTTTTCTCTCTATCTTGCTCTTTCTCTCTGTCTATCTTGCTCTTACTCGCACTCTCTGTCTTTCTATCTCTCTTTCTTTCTTTTTCTCTCTATCTTGCTCTTTCTCTGTCTCTCTATCTTCCTCTCTGTCATTTCTCTCTCTCTCTGTCTTTCTCTCTCTCTCTTTCTTTCTCTTTCTCTCTGTCTCTGTCTATCTTGCTCTTTCTCTATCTTCCTCTCTCTCTCTCTTGCTCTTTCTCTCCGTCTCTCTGTCTTCCTCTTTCTCGTTTCTCTCTCTCTCTTTCTATCTCTTTCTCTGTCTCTCTATCTTCCTCTTTCTCGCTCTCCCTCTGTCTCTTGCTCTTTCTCTCTGTCTATCTATCTTGCTCTTTCTCGCTCTCTCTCTGTCTTTCTCTCTCTTTCTTTCTCTTTCTCTGTCTCTCTCTCTATCTTGCTCTTTCTCTTTGTCTCTCTCTCTATCTTCCTCTTTCTCGCTCTCTCTATCTTGCTCTCTTTCTCTTTCTTTCTTTCTTTCTTTCTTTCTTTCTTTCTTCCTTTCTCTCTCTCTCTCTCTCTCTCTCTCTCTCTCTCTCTCTCTCTCTCTCTCTCGCTCTGTCCCACCTCAGCACTAATAAACAGTGGCCACAGCTGATGCCAGCCACTGAAAATGAATTATTCATTAACATGTCAAATCAATAATGACACAGGCCTCCCCAGACCACTCTCGGTGGCCTACTTATCGGTTTTAGGGAGAGGACAGATCATTTTGATGAAGGCTTGCTAAATTCAGGAGGGTTTTTAGGGGGCTATGTTCACAGTAGTGGATGTTTCTGGGCTCATGCTGAGGTGAATTGATTGTCGTTTTTAGCATGAGACTTGACTATTAGGATGGCAACAATAACAGAGTGAGAGGTGGAGAGAAACGGGCGCCCATGATTAATATGACACTTTTGTTCAGGGGAAGTGTTAGGAAATAGAAGCAGAGGCCTGGTTGGGTAGGCGCTGTTGCCGTGGCATTAAGGGCATGGGCACATTTGGATGGTTCAGTGGGCATGGCCCACCCCCTGCCCCGACACTTCTGTTCAGATGTCACTCACTGTCGCACCAGCCTGTAATTTTCCATCAACTGTAACAGTGAGGGAACATCACCACCCAGCAACTTTTAAAATAATAAATAATTCATTAAATAGTCAGTATCTCCACAACAATCTATTTCTTCTGTCAATCTAGCAGCACTCAAAAAATCATTATGAAAGATAGAGGCATGGCGAGAGAGTGGGAAAGAGCAAGAGAGGGGAAAACTGATGAAAGCCAAATGAAAAGAATTAAAAGCATGGGATATTAAAATGCTTTTTACTTCTCCGCCTTCGATTACTTTTAATTGGGTCCAATTTTCTGTCAGAATAGCCGGTGTGGGTGGATTTGTGTGTGTGTGTGTGTAGTGTGTGTTTATTTGTGCACATGTGTGTGTCTGTGTGGGATGTGACTGATGTCTGAAGGCTGAATGTATGGTAAATGACCAAGCGGTGGATGTGGAGATATGAAAAGCCTTCATGGTGACAAAGACAGCCATAATGAGAAGCAGAGGGGGGGGGGGGTTGTTATGGTACCGGATCCACCTTGTTCCCCTCTAAACTCATCCATGTCACATGGACCCCCACCCTCCAACTCGTCACCATTCTTGGCACACCTGTATCGGGGGAGTTTCTCACATTCTTCTCTGCAGATCCTCTCAAGCTCTGTCAGGTTGGATGGGGAGCGTCGCTGCACAGCTATTTTGAGGTTTCTCCAGAGATGTTCGATTGGGTTCAAGTCCGGGCTCTGGCTGCTGCCACCACCATGCTTCCCCGTAGGGATGGTGCCAGGTTTTCTCCAGACGTGACGCTTGAAATTCAGACCAAAGAGTTCAATCTTGGTTCCATCAGACCAGAGAATCTTGTTTGTCATGGTCTGAGAGTCTTTAGGTACCTTTTCGCAAACTCCAAGCGGGCTGTCATGTGCCTTTTACTGAAGAGTGGCTTCCGTCTGGTCACTCTACCATAAAGGCCTGATTAGTGGAGTGCTGCAGAGATGGTTGTCCTTCAGGAAGGTTCTCCCATCTCCACAGAGGAACTCTGGAGCTCTGTCAGAGTGACCATCGTAGTCTTGGTCACCTCCCTGACCAAGGTCTTTCTCTCCGGCTTGCTCAGTTTGGCCGGGCGGCCAGCTCTAGGAAGAGTCTTGGTGGCTCCAAACTTATTCCATTTAAGAATGATGGAGGCCACTGTGTTCTTGGTGACCTTCAATGCTGCAGACATTTTTTGGTACCCTTCCCCAGATATGTGCCTCGACACAATCCTTTCTCGGGGGCTCTACGGACAATTACTTCAACCTCATGGCTTAGTTTTTGCTCTGACATGGACTGTCAACTGTGGGACCTCAGATAGACAGATGTGTGCCTTTCCAAATCATGTCCAATCAATTGAATTTACCACAGGTGGACTCCAAGTTGTAGAAACATCTCAAGGATGATCAATGGAAACAGGATGCACCTGAGCTTGATTTGGAGTCTCATAGCAAAGGGTCTGAATACTTATGTAAAAAGGTTTTTCTGTTTTTTATTTGTAATAAATTTGCAATAATTTCTGCAAACCTGTTTTCACTTTGTCATTATGGGGTATTGTGTGTAGATTGATAAGAGATTTTCTTTTAAATCCATTTTAGAATATGGCTGTAAGGTAACAAAATGTTGAAAAAGTCAAGGGAAGTGACAGCGTGGGATCCCCTCAGAGGTTAGCCATAGTTCCCTCGGGGGGGGGGGGGGTACATAGTGTGGTTGGCAGTTAGCTGTGGTAGCCCTTTTTTTTATTTCTTTTTTTAAACCCCTTTTTCGCCCCAATTTCGTAGTATCCATTTGGTAGTTACAGTTTTGTCTCATCGCTGCAACTGCCGTACGGACTCGGGAGAGGCGAAGGTCAAGAGCCATGCGTCCTCCGTAAACACAACCCAACCCAACCAAGCCGCACTGCTTCTTGACACAATACCCACTTAACCCAGAAGCCAGCTGCACCAATGTGTCGGAGGGAACACCGTGCACCTGGTGACTATGTCAGCGTGCACTGCGCCTGGCCCACCACAGGAGTCGCTAGTGCACGATGGGACAAGGACATCCCTGCCAGCCAAACCCTCCCCTAACCCGAATGATGCTGGGTCAATTGTGCGCCGCCCCATTGGTCTCCCGGTCGCGGCCGGCTGCGCCAGAGCCTGTACTCAAACCCAGAATCTCTAGTGGCACAGCTAACACTGCGATGCAGTGCCTTAGACCACTGCGCCACTCAGGAGGCCCGTGGTAGCCCTTTTAAAGGCTGATTGTCGTTTGTAGCTGCCTGGAGTTGGATTGTGGCTGTGTTGGGTTGTTGGATTGCTGGGTTGTTGGGTTGTTGGATTGCTGGGTTGCTGGGTTGTTGGGTTGTTGGGTTGTTGGGTTGGAGGCATGGGGAACTGACTGACTGCTCTGTTCACAGGCAGAGGTGTCTTTATCATTGCCAGATGCATGAAGCTTGTAAAAGACGCTTGTATCAGTCTGCAGCTTCAATCAAATTCTCTTCTACTTTGCCCTTACAGTGTTTTGTCTCGCGCAATCAGTCGAGATATCACTTCCAATCACTTCTAATCTGCTAAATTAAGAGTGCCCATGTGTGCCCGACATTAACGGTTTAAATTGTACTAAAGACTGCAACTCTTTCTGGGATGCAGAAATACTTGTTGCTTCTGTCTCATGCACTTATTAATGGCCCCGGATTGTGTTGGTATTCATTGACTTTAGAAAATGTCTGATTCTGTTACTTCCCCCATCGAGACGTGGCTTGGGCTTCTTTTTTTAATCTCTGGACCACTAGAAACTGATTGGAGCAGAAGAAAATACGCCCAGTCTCCCCCTTCTGCCAGACCTCACAATGAATGGGCTGATTTTTTGGATAGGGGTCCCTCTCTCAGGGGGCCAGCTGGAATTAGAAGTGGATTAATAATTTTAAACAAGGCTAAACCGCTTGGGCTGTCTGTCTACTATCCTCCTATACTTAGCCAAAAGTCTGTCTGCAGCTGCCACCAATGGGAGCCTTCATCAAAACAATATATAACCTGAATGTCTCGTGATTAGCAATGTTGTATTAACTTGGAAATGTCTCCCTATCGAGATTGTTTTATCTGCTTTGTAACTTTCAGAGAAGCCAATAGAAGGCCTCTCATCGGGTTAAAGCACTCTGGAACTTTAGTTTCGGGCATAGTTTGAACACATATCGTATTTATCTTTGTCTTGCGTCATCTTTAGACCAGCAAACATTCTCTATGATTCTGGATAGTTTATGAAAACATTGGATGTGTTTCTGCACCAGAGGTTACATTCTCTCTACTCTATGACCAGGTGTTTTGGATGAATCTAGTCCATGTCACAGTTGGGCTCTTCAACTCCACATCAACTTATTCGTGGCCGATATTCAACTCTTTCCTAAAAAGGTGAATGATTCTGATTGGGCTGTGAAACATGTCAATCAATCACGGTATGATCAACATGTTTCAAGCATCGAACAGACCCCCCCAAAAAAATCCTTCCTCTGAACAATAGAAGGTGTTTGAAATGGACTATAGCGACAATAGAGTCCAAGCTGTTAGGGAGTTGTGTTGGTAGGACGAGCTGGTCCAGTGACTGGGGACTCCAGACCACCAGAACAGTGACCTCAGCTCTGAGAGAGGTTACATTTTGCACCAGAGGGAATGTTAAGAGGAGAGTCGGTGAGATTTGGTGGCTCTTTGGTGTGTAATGATACTTGAATGAGCTGAAAGAAGTGATACCACCCAGAATGAACATGGGAACGGTCAAGGCCAACAAACCAAACGCTTCTGTTGATTTTTCTCTCAGAACGAAAACATGGTTCCTTCAACACCCGTCTGTACCTGTGTGTGTGCTTGTGTGTGCACAAGCCACATGCATGTGTGTAGTGTGTGATTGAGTGTCTGCATGCGTGTGTGTGCAGTGTGTGATTGGGTGTGTCAGCTGGGTGGGGTGAAGCGGAAACAGAGCTGCTCACTGTTATTAATTGTAATTGTTCTGTCTCTTCCTCCTGCGACATTTCAGGCTGCTGGTGGCTAATGGGGGGGGGGGGTAAAGGGGCCGAATGATCAACCCTGATTTTTCAATCACCCCCCCCCCCCCCCCCCCCCCCACTCCTTGTAGTATTTTCCCTTAACATAGAGAACAGAGTCGTCATCTCGTTAGTCAATCTTAATGAAATAACAAAATGGACATATAGAAAGCAGCAACCCTGAGAAAGACAGACATAAAATGGGGGAAAACAATGACTAAACTGACTAGAGCATAAATCTGTGTTTTTTTTCTCCTTCTTTTTAGCCATTAGAAAAATGTTCTGTGAATGTAGCAGGGACATTAGCCCCCTTCGGAGCTTTTATGCCGGCTGTCTGGTGTTGCAATTTCACACTTCACTGACTCTGACAACCAGTCTACTAGTGTCTGCATGCCCCAGATTTCACCTTATTTAGGTAATACACACAAAAAAATCTCTAGACAAGGTAAATTAAACATAGTATTCGGCAGGCACACTATCAGAAATTTGGACAGACTCACATAGACGTATTATACTTGAGGTAATGTTTAGGGAGCTGTTTGCCATGTAGACTACAGTTGTATCTCAAGCATGGTGTACAGTAGGCTTAGGTTGTGTTAGCTGGTGTACACTTGGAGTGTGTCATTCGTTAAGTATTGTACAAACAAAGCATCACATTTGTGTGATATACCATTTGGATGTTGCAGAGATTCGTTTTGATCTTAACCATAACCATGGAACTATGCATCTGAAGCCACATATCCTGGAGAGGTGTGAACATGGCCCTTACTGTTTAGTCCAGTAGAGCCACGGAAGACAAAGTAAGGTCTTACAATATCACTTTTACACCAGCAGCAGTTTGCGTCCCCCTTCATCTCTGTCCCTGTATCATTGCTAATGCATGAACGACGACATATTAGATGTAATAGGCAGACAGGAGAGGCGATACATTATTGATATCAGGCAAGAATGGATACAAACTGTGCATATGGCACTACATTTCTCATTCTAAACTGCAGCACTGTTCTGGGTGTTATACATACTAGGGTCAAATGAATACGATACATTCTGTTCATTTTTAAGACAAATGTATTAACAGCAATCCTTCATTGGATCTGGAATTGCGCAATGACGTTGTCTCATTCCGGTTCTTTGGGCCTGTTGAAACGCTGAATAGCCCACATACCCAACGTTATGACTAGTTAAACAACACGTATGGAAGAGTTTTCTGTGATATTTGTATAATTTGTAGTAACGGGTTTCTCTCATGTAAAACTAAGTGCGCAATTTCTTGAAGTCCATGACTGGACTTTTATTCAATTCGCCCACAGCTGCACATTACCAGGCGGCACATTAATCGTTTTTAACGGGAAATTGGCAGAATTTCACCCATAGTGCACGATTGAGGTTTCCTAGACATTCATTTCGCCTCAGCCTTTCAAGGACATGCCAAGTGAATCGTTAATAACGCAAAGCACTGGCTGCACAGTTTCTTTTTGTGCGTATTGTTCGGCTTGCATTGGGGGGCTATCATCTGAAACATTGACACGTAGTCTATAGTTTGACATGAAACTTACCTGCGCCTTTTCTTGGACATTATTGAGAACATATACGACCAATTCGTTTTTGGAATTGTGTTTTTTTTACCTACTTATTTTGTTCGGGAAGAGCAGTAAAAAGCAATGTATTTGATTTATTATAGGCCTATCCAGCCTTGATTGATTCAGCCGTAATTAATAAGACAATAATAATAACATAAATCATACATGGCCTTCTTTTAATGAGAATATATTTCAAACTCATGGTTATTATGATAACATAACACACCATATGAAAAATTATAAAATCACAAAAGGAAAAACAAAAACTAATTTGAACCGTTTCAGACTGTCAAATGCTCTTTTATTGTTATGAGGTACTTTCAAGGCAAGAAGTGGAACATTTGGAGAGAGAAGTTCCCAAAATAAATATGTCATAGGCAGTTTTACCTAGGTATGGATAGAATTTCTCTAAGACATATATGAAAATATTTGGAAATATTGCTTTTTAACTGAGAGATTATCATGTACATATTTCAAAGGTGTCCCTTATCTCAGAATCAGTGAATAGACAAGTGTATAATATGTATGAAATGTGAAATGTTGCCCGTCACGAAGACATTTTTAAGTAAAAAAATTGCACTTTCAGTCACACCTATTGAGTAAAGTACTATCTGAATAAAATATGAACTTCATAATGTTGTTGGTTATTTTATCACAATTACATTTATGATATTGTCCAGGTTTACATTTAGCCTCACACTTTTTTAGTTGCACAACAACAACAAAAACAATCTCAATGTTTGTGACCAATAATCCAAGTGAGAACCACATTTTGCACTTTCCAATAAATAAGAAATGTTAAAACATGCCATGTAATGGTTGTGCACTTTTGCAAAGCTGAAAACAAAATATGTCCTCTTTTGTCTCTCCCAGGGCTTGTCCAGAGGAGAATTGAAACAGGGAAAAGTAATTACTGGAGAGGCATTGAAAGGCTATCAGCATGAGGGTTCGGATTGACTCGGGGACACCTATGGCCCTTGCATTATCCTGGCATGAGGTCGCTTTAGCAATAGTCTGGCATTTGCCACCAGCACCTGGCCCCCCAACCCCCACTGCCCCCTCTCAACAGGCCCTATTACCTGTCCCCCCTCCAGGCCTAGTACCACACCTTTCTCATTGTGCTGCTGTAGTGGCAACTAAGACCATAACATATAATAACAATAGTGTCCAGTGGACGTTCATGACAATAGCACAAATGTTTTTCCATCATAGCGTGGTGGAGGTTCTCAGGTGAAAATGGATTTTGAATACTCTGTGCTCGGTTGTAGCGAGGGGACGTGAAGTCTGGAAGAACATGGGAACAGTGATAATTCACTAAGATACTAAACCGACAGACAATTAAATAATAGGTGTTATTTATATACAGGGAAAATATAACCCTGGCCTTGTTGTTGGGGCTGAAAGGTGCAGTGGGGGAATCAAATTTGGAGATGTGGAAGGCAGTGTTATATCAGCTGCAGTCCTAGCAGAATATATCACTACCATATACATTTGTTGAATATTCGAGTGCTTTAGCCCTGACATCTGTACTGCAGGTTGGAATTTATTGTCATGAATCTTGCCCTGGAGGCAGCTCTGCAGAGTCGTCACTAGCTGGCACAGCCACAAAGTCACAAAATCAGATTTTAAACCTAACCCTAACCTTAACCACACTGCTAATCCTAATGCTTAACCCCAGCCTTAAATTAAGACTGAAAAGCACATGTTTGTTTTAATTAATTTTTGAAGATATAGACAATTTTGACTTTGCAGCTGGTCCATCTAGTGGAAATCGCTCAGTTCTGCCTGCCACCAGGGCAAGATTCATGACAATAAATGTCAACTTGCATCTGTATTGCAGGCATCAACACTTGTGTAAAGTTATCTGTCCTCCTACTCCGTATATACAGGTGCTGCACCAGAGCTGTGATGATGCTCCCCGAGGCCTCCTCTCTCACCCCATGTTCTGACTCCCTGGGATGTGTGGAGCTGTGAGGTACTGTTTTACTCATTGAGGTCTTTGCCTTCTGATGCTCTCATTTACTGGTGCTAGGGGTACGATGCCCACGGCAAGACTTTAGCCCCAACTGTGATCATATGATGTTGCTACTTTGTCATGCTCTCTCAGGTCCACTGTCACCGCCCGTCACCACCCATGGCCCTGGAAGAGAAGAGGTGACGGAGCAGTTTGTCTGTTGACCTTTCCCCTCTCAGTCAGATCGGTCCTCATCTCTGTTCCATCCCCTTTGGCAACACCTGTCTCTCTGTGGCCTTCATGTATTTGCTCATGGTCGTGCCTCAGTGTGTACATGGTGTGTTACCTATGTTTTCCTGGACATTTAAAGTTCAAGTGGAATCTTTGTTGGCTATCCAATAGCATTCTGTTATTTGGTATTATGGAATTATAAAGAGGGGGGTAATCCATGTGGATCATGGGTCATAAAAGTTCACATTATAGTAATTTCCCCTGATTAGAGTCTTGGTGGTCATACAATTAATTTGATTTTATGGAAATAATTAAATGAAGGATCCAAGTGTGAAGTAGGCTACAGTATTTGGATAACTGATTTGTGTGGGTGAAATGGGGATCACTGTTTTCACTGTGAAATTATATGAGTTAGGGACAAATGTTTTTGTATTTTATCATTTTATACATATTAACATATTAACATACTGCCTTGCAGGGAAACTGAAAACTGCACAGGTGATCATTTTACCAAAGTCAGGCATGATTCTTATGTTTTGGATTTCTAGACTCGATACATAAGCAAAGTCTGCTGAATGATTTGACTTAGGCTACAGTGTGTCAAACAGGTTTAAAGTTCTTAAAATTATTGTTGTCATAGAAGACGCCAGTATTGCATGTTGAAAGAACGATAAAGAATGTCTGATTCAAACCAAAATAAAATAATGTACAGTCTGTTGTGTTATGTGATAGCCTTTCCCCACTGTTCAATTCCTATCTAGCAGAGCAGACATATGCATCTACTGGACTAGCCGGATGGACATGCAACTGTATGGAATGCGCAAAAACTATTGGGCATATTGCACGAAACTATTATCCAACCATAGTTCCAGCTGTCTTGAAACAGTTTTGCTCTGATTGACAGCTCCATGACAAAAATGTAAAGTGTATTAGATCGTTGGTTATTCCTAGATATTCTGTGTCATAGTTTGGATATTATAATTACGCACATTCATATGTTCATTTTTTTTTTTATTGAAATTGAGTTAACTCATTAGTCTGTTCGTGGAGAGCGAATTGTGCCGCCTCATCGTGTTCATAATCTTAAAACCCCGCGGGAAATTGCGTTGAACGTGTGGCGCGCCACATTGCGTAACTGGAACGGTGGTGGGCGCGCGCCAGTAGGCATGTTGACAGCTATGTCATACATTTCCATTGCCCAAATTGTTAACTGTAATCTTCCCATTCAAACATCCTCTAACTCGCGTGAAAGTTGCGTTGGGCCGTTGGCTGTATTTCCAGGTCTTAATGGAGACTTTGGAACCCCCACTTCCAATTCACCGTTTCAAATGAAAGACATTAACAAGCATTGTCCTAGATATTCATTTTTAAAAGCTGAGGTAGGCGGGAGTGCAGAGATCTGCTGTTACCCATTCCCCTAGGCGGGACACTGCCACAGTGGGGTATCCTTGCTGCCCAATAACAAAAGACGGGCGGCTTTCAGGTGCAAACTTTGTTGAAACACAACTTTGTCCCATGCGGGTTTAGACAACAGCTGACAACTATCTTTTTTTGTTGTTGCAAAGATCAGACCTGCTTTACAACCTGAGCTAAACTCAATCAAAAACACGAGATTCATTTAAGACAACTGGCAAGATCCGACACATGCGTAAAAATGTGGGAGAGTGATGAAGAGGCGGGTATGGCATTTTCAACAGGGCTTAATGATTAGGCCTGTAGGCTATCTTTAGCTTGTTGTTAGGCTTATTGATTGTATAGGCTGAAGGAGAAAAAAACGTGTGGTGTGCATAACAATATTCAATAATTAAATGTAATTACCAGGCTATTCGAAATCATATGAGAGATCAGGCAGAATATTGGCCTCTCTCCCACCAGAGACGTATTCAGATGATGAGTTACGGGGCACTGGGGTAATTCGGTTTGGAGTGGTTTTCGGCGATGGCATGGCACGTATAAAAATTGTCAATTGCTCACTTAGCACCTCTCAAAAGTGTTGAAAATATATCTGTCAAAAGACAAACGCACTTCACCATATACATAGCTGAACATCTGCTTTGTCGAGTAGAGCGCTTCAACTTCCACTCCGGGGACCTATTAGCGGTGACTCCCAGGCCTGCGCGGAAGAGGAAGTCATCAAGACTCTGACACCCTCCCAGATGTTCGGGAATTAAGACTGTCTACAGTTGGACAACCTAATTGGTAATCATACGTTTTGCGCCTATTTAGCAATGGAAATATTATTTTGGGGTTTAATTGAAATATTGAATTAATGACAATATGACGACACCATGAGCTGGAATCTTGAGAACAGTCTACTATGCTATTGAGTTGAAATCTTTGTGTGCCATTGCATAATGACCTGTTTTGTCCAGTAGGTCTAACATGAGACGCAATAAGAGGGTCAACAGAAAGTTAAATGAGGTTTTCCTTTATTTTGTTTATCTGTTTTATTTGGAGCTGGTCAAGCTAAAATCTTATCTGCATAAACTTCAAGCATTGATGTAGGCCTATGGTAAATGTGGTTGTATGGGGGGGGGGGGGGGGGGGGGGCGCGGCAGTGCCTCTGTGACAACTATTTTGGACCCCCTTGTGGCCCCCCTAAATGTGGAGTATGAACTAATTTTGCTATCGTTCTTTTTTTACATCCCTTATTAGACAGTGGCAACAATGATGATTATGAACATGGTATTTTGCCTGCTAATGCCTGCAATGCAGTGAAGAAAACGATATGACAACAATAATGTCTAATGTAACTGGCCCCTCTAACAGTACAACTGCCCCCCCCCCCCCCCCCCCCAGTTGAAATGGTCTAGGACCGCCACTGGTTGTATGTGCGTGTGAAAGTACAGACCTACTGTTGGCGTCTATGCTGTTCTGAATCGTTTCAAATGACAGTTTGCTTTCAAGAATACCTGCATAGATGTAATGAATGTTCTGTAACACGCAAATAGTTTCCCATTACTAAAAGCACTGACTTAACATTGCAATTGAAATGTTTTCCCATAACTTCAATAAAATGGAAATTTAAATATTTCTAAATAGCCAACGAATCATTGAAGTCAATAACAATGCCATTGTGCCACCTCGTTACCATCACAATAGCCATGTAACACCTCCGAAAAGATATTTAACGGCACACATCCTGGATTACCGTGCTCAGTGAATACCTATGCATATTCAACAGGCTTCGATCTTCAGGGAAAATAATCATCAGTAATTGATAAACAGGTTATAATGATGGTCGTGCATAGTTAGGTAATTCCCTGATGATTGTTAGTCTGTATGCAAATGATAAGGATATTATTAAGTGTTACTTTGATTGTTGCAATGTGTAGCGTTTAAAACTACTACTAAACCCGACTGAGGTTCTAACGAGCTAATTACGCATGTGCGTAATAGTGTCCCAAGATATAATTAATGTTTCCACTGACTTGAGAAGTTTAAGAAAGTTTATGAGAGCAGTTTTTGTTTTGTAAAATTATAAACGGAAGACTTTTCAAAGTTTTAACACTACATTTTGTTGTATTGTTGTAAAGGGGCCTCCCTTACTGGTTTGTATTCATGTTCAACAGCATCACCCAATAAGAGCCTAGTTAGCCTAATAAATAATTTACAATTTAGTGGCCAATTACATGATTATTTTTGTTAAATTTAATTTTGTCAGAAGAAAACATAGGCCTATGTTGGATCTTGAGTGCCTTGCGTAATTTTAGATTTTAATTGAGTTTAGAAAAATACCAGTTTAAGATTTGGCCCAGCTAGCCTACATAGCAGGTCTATTGTTTTGACCACTTGGACCGTGTTATAGCATCACTCAGAGACCCCAACACCATTATGATTAAAAAAATCCTAATTCATATTGTTACACAGCCGTACACAGCGGTGCTGGGTTTCAAATATTTAGAAAGGAGAACGTGAATCTCAAGAATTTAGGGAATTGCATGCATGCGTGCCAGACCCAATAATTCTGATACACTCTCACTTTGCAGCACGCCTTACGCGAGATAATTTATCCAGCAACTTTATTAGGATCACAAACTCGGTTGCGTGACAAAAAGCGTTCGGAACCTGCTTGTTTCAGTCTGTCCTCTTATGGACTCAAGTGCCGGGAGGAGGAAGGTAAGGGGGGGGGGGGGTTAGTTTTGTCAAACTACGGTTACATGCACACAATAATGCCATTATGGATAGTCAGATTAATATAATAGTTCAATGAAAACGTTTACATGCTTTGCAAGAAGAAGAATTTCCCTAATAATCCTGTTTACATGGACACATCTGAAATCAGGCTACCCGATGGCACTCTGATAAATGCAGAAAATCGCCAATCAAAATAAACGTTCTACCACAGCCACCATATTCTTTTTTGAGAAGCATATTTGATGCAGAGTTTGCACATATAAAGTTTGTATGTGAAAACGACTTCTAAAACGCATGCATTCAGTTGTTTCGAACTCACTTCACTCACGCTGAAGAGGGAGGCTCGCTCCGCTGGTGCTAGCACATGCGTAGAACAGTTACTCCACTGGAACGCCGATTAAGGTCTTTACATGTTCTAATAATTCGAAAGATTGCTCAGAAAACCAGGTGTTTTAATCCTCGTATGCTTACTTCGATTTTTGACTTCACGCCGATTAAGATAAGCAAAGTAATATGTTTACACGACTATTGCCATACTCGGCCTTGTGCCATAATCAATTTAATATCGAATTAGTAGTGTGCATGTAAACGTACTAAACCCGTAACAATTGATGCGGACTTTGCCAGTTGGGAAGAGGTTTGATTATAGATGATGATATAGGTTTGAATACAGATGACTATAGGCTACTCCAGATATGATGAGAGCACATATGTGACTGTGAGCACTAGAGTCGTGGATAGATTAATGTGTGCATTGTCAAAGCTGTTCTATGGTTCCAAATATATCCCCGTCCATATGTCAAGATGAATGAACACTTCATGTTAATGCTATTCACATACATAGAGCCTACTACTGTATTCACAATCAGCACTGTCAGACAACCGCTACCCATCTCATACCATGTGACTACCAGCGCTTTCTAATCCCATTGAGAGTCCCCAAAAAGGAGCCTTTCATGTTTTTCTTGTGGATATAGGCCCACACCCAGTTTTCTCATCATCTCAAAACACGATTATGCTAGGAGTTATCAGCTTGTATTAGGTTGTATTCGTCTGAATAAGCTATTATTTAGGCTTTTCTTCCGATATGCCATCATCAATGCGTGGCTTTGCTTTCGTGAGCGTTGTTTCACAGAGCCACTCGTAGGGAAAGCCTATCCCATTTTTTGTTTTGACGTCATGGGGTCCGCTAGAAAGAACTTGAACTGCATGGGTAAGAAGAAAAAATGTCCTGGTGAAATACAAGAGCGCGCTTGTGCAAGAGGATGGAAAACGGAATTTGAATACATTCTTAAATCTGTTTATATTTGAAGATGGGGGTAGGGCAGGGTTGGAAGCGGAGGTATAGAGTCTTTGGGGGTAGGTCTAAAAGTACTGTGTAGTAAATATGAAGTCTTATAGCTATACAACATAAATTTACAATCATAGCCTACAATCATCAGTGAGTAAAGTTAAATCATAATTCCAACTTGATAGGCTTCTACGTCTCCCCCATGATTGCTGAGGATTAGCAGAACAATTGGCAAACAGATATTTTTTCAAGGGTTTTTGCTAGGCTAATGCATGTCAATTGTTTAACATTATGACTTATTTTAATTCACTTTGTGTTTGATAGTTTGATATTATTTAATATTTGTAGAGTAGCCTACATACAATTAATATTTCATGAGACTACTCGATGATAGGCTACTACAACGTTTCTCAAAACTATTTCCCGCTGTAGTGGCCCATACATTGGCAGCAGCACTCAGCACGCATGCGTAAAACGACTTGCCGTGGTGCTCAGTGGTTACTTTTGGCAGCCTGAGTAGCCTAATAGGCTGTATGACGGTACTTTGCTGCTAACTCATGTCCTCATTTGCCTCACTCTCTTGGCTTACTTTTTAGTAGTTGTTAGTTTGATAGTTCTCACGTTGTGATCCCATTTATGTGGCACTTTCATTCACACATGGCGTATGTTTCGCCCAATCGCACCTCCTTCTAGAAAGCACCAAGTAGCTTACAGTCGATAACTTTTCCAGTCTATCTTCCCAGAAACAAGATGCTAAAATGGCGCCTTCCTCAGTGTCAAGTTCAAGTGAAGTGCCTACTCGCACAGACAAATGTAATTTCTATATGATCTTAGCAGAGAGTGCAAGCTAATTCAACAATGACAAAGAATGATAAACGTCACAGTTCGTTAGTTTTAATGATTTTTTTATTTCATTCAAAATGTATGTTCACATTTCTTCATAAATAGTTGGTAAAACAAACAAACCAACAAACGATAGCCTACTTTAAATTGTACAATGAAGCTTTGTCTCTTCCCGCTAAATAAGGAATAGGCTCGCTGTTGTGTCATCGTTTGCCTCGATTGTGGCACAGTGACACAGTTCATCAGTAAAACATTTGCTTTTCAGGAATAACTTGGAGTGTGACCCATTTCTCCCAGAAAGTGTTACAACATCACATTCTAGCTGCGTTTCTAAGTCAGAAATGTGCTCCGACTTCAGGGCATGGGGCATAAGGGTTGTGGGAATAAGAAAAAAGTATTTATTTTAAATTAATGTATAGAAAATAGTATATAAAACATATATTCCTTAAATTATTTAAATAAACGTATTTTATATATCACTGTCACTTACGAGGTACTGTTTTTACATTTTGTTTTAAAAGTAGTGCTGGTGGTCTGAAATCGTTCTCATAAGCACAATATATTTTGTGGTATGCATAAGATTAAATTCTTGAAAATAGGTTACAATGCAATGCTGTAACTCTTTGTGCCACTGAACATATTTTCCCCAACCCACATAGCCTATAACTATTAGTGTTCCTTAGACTTAATTCACACAAAAAGGTTTTCTCGACAGGTTATTCACACAAAACAAGCAAATGTATAATCAAACTGCTCTATATGCAACACCACAGTACTTATAACAAATAACACGCTTAGTTTCACAGAATAATTACATTTAAAACAATGCAAGCTGACAGACAAAAAAACTTTTATTTTGAAGATACTGTGTTGTGACAGTTCCATTGTTGCCGATGCACACATTTAAACATACTTGCACAAAGACATTGTTGGAACTATAAAGGAATGCCATACTGGCTCATATGTTTGGGTATTTGACCCGAATTTGAAATACTCCAAATATTGTCACCTTGGTGTGGAATTCGTGAATGAACTAGGTATAACATCTGTCAATGGCTGATGGATATTTCGAATCAGAAATCATGCTACAAATGAACTCTACTCTCTGATTCTATAAAAGTCAAATACACAAAAAAGATAATTTGACCAAAAAGTTACGACAGAACCGTTTTATATAGTTTGCCAACTCAATTGATTACAATTCAGATTTACAGAATTGGTGATTTACATGTCAATGGTCTCACAAGCTAAACAATAAGTGATGGAAAAATCAGCATCATATAGACAAATCCATAATATTTATATAGACGATATCTTAGATCCAAATAAGACACATGTATTGGTTAAAAAAAGATACAATCGCAATATTGGAGCTTTATAGTTGATCATAGTTGTTTAATGCTAGCTGGTTATGACCCAAAACTGTACAGTCTTGTTAGAAAAATTTTCATAAATATCATTTCAGTTTTAGAACTTATATCCATAATTAAATTACAAATTGATAAATATGGCATCATGAATATGTATTTACAACGTTATTAACAAAAGGCAACGTTATATTTAACGGTAACAATCGTAACCTAATACCACATTTCTCCACCTGAAAACAGACATTGACAACAGATTCGACCCCATCAAACAAGGAAATACATTCACGAGTATATATTTATTTATGATTTATTTTTTGTTCAAGTTCAAGACAAAGACTTTGGCACGTTTCTTAAGACTGTCTGAATTTTTAACAATCAATTGAAAGGCGACAGTAGTGTGTCACCATTATATAAAACACCGTGAAATATTCTTCCTTCTCCATTATTTTTTTAAATAAAAATTTGAGAAAATACATAAAATGAAAAATAAAATAATTATCTGAAATCTGTAAACTAAAAAAGGGGGAAAAACAAGTTGTTTTTTTTATTCTTAGAAAGTATTATTTCATTATTTATGATTTATTTGTTCTCTTTGAACTCGGAATAAAATCCTGAGAAAGGACGAGGCCTGCTGCTGCTGCTGGCTTGCTCTCATCTCCTCGTGTTGTTCCTATCCCATTTTGTGTACACCTTGGTGTGAGTACTTATTAAGGTTTCCTTAAAACCTCTTTGTCCACATTGAGAGCTTGCTTCTGACTTCAAACGTACCATTCATTAAAGTTGGGTGGCAGTCCTGCATCGCTGTGCCCAGATGTGTTTTGCACGGCTGACGGTGGTGTTTTTGTTGGGTCTTCAGTGTTCGCTGACACCAGAACTGGCGGTGTGGACGACTCATATCCAGAACTTGCTGCTGGAGAGGACTCAGAACATTGAGACTCGTGTACCTGTAATAATAATAATTTTAAAAGAATACATGAGGAGTTGCTATTATATATTGATATATCTATAGGCCTATAGCTTGAAGAAGAACGTTGAACATGTTATACACACTGATACACACTCAACATAAGTCCATTTACAACCCTTTGATCTATCAAATTGCTATTTCATTGAAGGCTTGCAGCGTAATTTGCTTCTCAAACTTAGCCTCCAAGTAAGTAGTAATATTTGGGAAATGAACATTATGCTACACTCCAACCTAGTGAAATAGCAGTGAAAACTTTCAGCTGAGTGTGATTCTGTTTCGGGGCCGATGCTTTGATTAGCCAGTCTGGGTCAATGGATGAACGTGATTAGGTGTAATTGACACGGTAATTACCTTCATGTGTTTCCTGAGAGAGCTGGGGTGCGTGTAGGACTTGTCGCACACTTTGCAGATGTATGGCTTGTCAGAAGTATGCACGTGCATGTGCTTTTTCCTGTCACTGCTGTTGGCGAAGCGTCTGTCGCAGCCGTCAAATTCGCACTTGAACGGCTTCTCACCTGCAAGATGGAATAAACATAATTCGTTAACCCCCATACAAAGTAGATTGATTAGCCTCCCACCACGACATATGCAAACTCGACATGCTCTCGAGCAGAGATGTTCTGCTGACTTGTTCACCGTTGATGACGTATGCCCTGTGAATAGCAATAGCATGTGTTCAATACAGGCCTACATGTTTAGGATACACACAAACGTGCACAAATATGGACCAGCGAATGCTATTGTAGGGGTTTGATGTAGTATGTACTTTGATATTAGGCAACGGTTGTATGCTTTGTCGTAGTGTGTTTACCTAGACTACAATGCTAATACCCAACTGCTGCACTGATTTGTAGGATGGAGTAGTAGCTTATAGCCCAGCCTAGTAAAACAAGAGAGAGAGTAACCGGGCCAGTTGTTCAGACTCACACAAAACCATGCACCGAGAGAGTCCATCGTAATGTAGTTTAGGCTACTTCACTCACACTCGTTTTGAGAAAGTATGTGTCCGCCTCTCCCTTAATACACACACAACTCGATCAACACCTCGAGAGCGTGCAGAATAGCTTCTCTAATCGAGAAATATGTCCACACATGCCAACGTCAAAATATGGACGTTTAATATATATTCAGATAGGCTTAAATTAGACTATCCGATCCTTCAACAAATACAATCTTCAGTGCATAAAATAATATTATGGGTATTTTCGTTCCAACATATTTATTATCTATCCCAGTATAAACTAGAAACCAAATTGCGGCCTGCTCTCGAGCATTAAGTTATAAAATGCAACAATCTCTCCACAATATGCCTATTCTCTTTCCCATGCAATATGCCTACTGCAAAAATAAAATAGCGGCATATGGATAGGCAACGTAAACGTGTGGTTTTTGTTAGCAAACATGAGAAAAGTGAATTAATTACCTGTGTGTGTTCTTTTGTGAATTTTCAAATTTTCCGACCTGGCGAATATTTTTCCACAACCAGGGAATGGACAGGGGAAGGGTTTCTCTCCAGTGTGCACTCGAATGTGGTTCACGAGTTTGTACTTGGCCTTAAATGATTTCCCCTCTCTCGGACAATCCTCCCAAAAGCAAATGTGGTTACTTTGCTCGGGGCCGCCAACGTGTTCCATGGAGACGTGCGTCACCATCTCGTGCATTGTGCTGAAAGTCCTTTCACAAGTCTTTTTGGGTCGGTTCATCTGGTTCTCATCTATCCATTTACACGACATTTCTTGCTTTATGGGTTGCCTCATGTATCTAAAGAAGGCCCCAGGACCGTGGTGTGTTGGCACATTCATCCCCATATTCATTCCCATTGGGTGGTTGTAGTTGTGGAGCTGAGCGCCGTAGGGGTCTGTCCGAGGGCTGGCGACTGGACGGTATGGGTCGGGTCTTCCAAAAATGTCCCCGCGTAAACCAAGATGCATTTGACTGTTGACTACATGTCCGCTTGGTGAAGTATGGCTCACGCCCTGGTCATGGAGCCCTGAAAACAACAGATGTCCTGGGTTATCGGAGATTCCAGGGGGTCCATGCAGGCTCCCCGCAGAAGCGGCAAAGATCCCATGCTGGGCACTCGATGCAGCGGACTCCCCAACGCCACGGTTTCTGAATAGAAAGTCCCGGGTTGAATTGAACGGTCCACCGCCGTACGAACCCACCTGTCCGCCATGATGGTGTCCCAGGGCAGCTGCGTATCCACTGGCTTGCGGGGTAAAAGCTGAAGTCTGGCTGGAGGCTATATCGTGGGCCACCGGGCTGAGTTTGAAAGCTGCGGAGTGGGATGAATCAGCGAAGGGATTGAGTCCCAAACCTGGGTCTCTGTTCCCTATCTCATGGTGCCGCGGTGTTCCGAACCCCCCCACTCCTAGCGATGGGAACTGCGGACCGCTGTCAAGGAGCATAGTCATTGGGCTCAAGCGAACTTATAACGAAATAAAAGAGAATTCAATTGAAACTCCAGGTTAATGGAGCTCACTCTAACCTCGAATAACGGGAACCCGATTTCAGTGCGTTGAAACGGCAAATAAGACTTTAAAAGTAGAAAAGCAAAACAACGAAAAAACAATCCTTCGCTTACACAGCAGAGAGAAACTCCCGTAACTGGGATCCGTGAGAAAAATGATCAAACTTCCCCCCCTTTCCAGACGAATGATGTCCTTGGACTGATAAAGTCAATCACTCACTCCCTGCACATAAATGAACTCGGGAGGCAGTGCTATGACGCCCAATGAGAGCTCAGCTCCCCCTTTGGCACGTGACGCCAAAGAAGGAAGTTAATTGGCTAGATGTCTGTTGATTGGCACGGTTCGGTATTGAAAATGGCAGTTCGTCTCAATGGTTTAATTTGATTGGTTAGTGCAGGCAGTATTTTGCAGGTAAGGTAACGGAGCGAGCGTTCTTTCGCTTCAATACCATGACCCGTGTTTATCTCCCGTTGCAAAAGTTGAATAATCTCTATTATAAAGCTGTAAATAACCAGAGGACAATAGTCATAGCAAATGTTTGTTTCAGGATGTCCTAACAAAGTTACTGAAAATGTGTTTATCTGATAGAAATCTAGGAAAAATATTCATTATCTAAACTTCAGCCTATGGCTTGCTTACATGTCAAATAATTCAGTCATACACGAACGAGCATGTTGTTTAACCAACAATCACAATTAATCGTCTATGCATTGGACAAAAAGATAACATTTTACTTGGTGTCTTTTGGTGGGGGCATAAGTTTGTAACGTTTGGTTATACATCGTGTCTTTCAAAATGCACGTGTAATAACAGTAAATCATTCCCGTTTACATCTATCTATCTATCTATCTATCTATCTATCTATCTATCTATCTATCTATCTATCTATCTATCTATCTATCTATCTATATATCTATCTATCTATCTATCTATCTATCTATCTATCTATCTATCTATCTATCTATCTATCTATCTATCTATCTATCTATCTATCTATCTATCTATCTATCTATCTATCTATCTATCTATCTATCTATCTATCTATCTATCTATCTATCTATCTATCTATCTATCTATCTATCTATCTATCTATCTATCTATCTATCTATCTATCTATCTATCTATCTATCTATCTATCTATTTTATTTTAGCATTTTGACTCTTATTAGCTGAGAACATGAATGCAGTTGGCAGAGATCCGAAATGAGGCTTTCTTGAAGCCGCATGAGAAGGGAGGGGGCCTTTTTTTGCAAAGCTCTATAGGGTGTAAGACGCAGGAATAAAAGACAGAAAGAAAGATGGCAGTAATTGTAATATCCTGAGATTTTTTGCTTAGCCAAAAATTCCTGCCATTGAGCGAGTTTCACAGGGTAGCCGCTGACTCGCTGCAGGACACATAAAATCTGATCAAGTTCAGAGACGCGTTGAGTGCTTCAAGCGGCGCTTTATAACACCAAGTCTTTCACATCCCTTACCCCTCAATCTGTCCCAGGAAGGAGTTCACATTCTTTATTTTAAACATCTGAAAAAAGAAAAAGAGAAAAATCTTCAAATCAGTCCTTCATTCTGCTTGCGGCCTTATCCACTCCGCAATCATTCCCACAACATATTCCTCTACGAGAAAAAAAAGTGTTTTAAATTGCAAGGTGAGTTTTCATATTTATGCAATATTAAAATTTTCAAGGTTACTTTTCTTTTGAAGGAAAGCAACCGTGGAGTAATTGTAAGTAGGGTTCTGTGGAGGTGTGTAAATCTGTGGAGGTGTGTAAATCTGTGGAGGTGTGTAAATCTGTGGAGGTGTGTAAATCTGTGCTTAAAGGCTTTCTTTAAAAGTCAGCTCGGGACACTTGTTTATGATATTCCTAACTTTAGTTGTTTCTTGTGGTACCTTGTTTAACTCCTAGCAGTCATATTTTTTCTCATAAAATTAAACTTTTGTGCTTCTTTTAGAGCAGATAGATCTCAGCTGCGTTTCTAAACTCAACAACGTATTTTTTTTTTTTTTTATGGAAAACTATGATTCCCGCTCCCTCATTTTTCTCCCTACCACGCGGGCTCTCTCTCTCTCTCGCTCCCTCCCCCTCTCTCTCTCTCGCTCCCTCCCCTCCCCTCTCTCTCTCTCTCGTCTCTCTCTCTCTCTCTCTCTCTCTCTCTCTCTCTCTCTCTCTCTCTCTCTCTCTCTCTCTTACACACACTCACACAAACCCTCTTTTACTCTCTCTTCACTCTTTCGTCCCCCTCCCTCTCTGTCTCCCGCTCCTCGCTCTCTCTTTCGCTCTCTCTTTCTTTCTTTCTCTCTCTCTCTCTCTCTCCCCCCTCTCTCTCTCCCTCTTTCTCTCTCTCTCACACACACACACACACACACACACAGTGAGAGAGAGGGGGAACATGAGTTAACTGTGAATAGCCTTGCAGTCTTAGAGCTTGAGATTTATGGCGACCTTTGTGAACTTTCACAAGTGACAGGCAGTTAAGTTTTCTTAACTTTTCCTCTTCGATATTTTATTGGCTTGTTGAAACGAAAGGACTCGGTGAGGTTATTATATATGGTATGTTCACAGTGATGGTGTTACTATAAAATGATTAACGATGAGAAGCACGTGCACTGTTGTCTCTACAACGGAACGCTCAATTAGATTAGCCACCAAGTTCTCCGCAGTATTAGGAGAGTCTTGGAGTGTCGACTATGGCGAGAGTGGTTCACCGACCTTTGGCATCAGAAAATGCCTGGTGTGTTGTTACAGGTTACTGTCTTCACCAAATAATCGAAAGCAACTGTTGCTCGCGGAGAGCCAAACAATGTGATGCAGAAAACGACCTATCGGCCTAATATTATTGAATTTCAGACAAATACATTGATCCAGATGCGAGCATTATCTACAACTTTGCAGAGAACCACATAAAATGTTAGTTCTTTAAATGTATTTAGTCTTTTATTGGAAAATACTATAGCCTATTGAGTTTCCAACAACACATTTCGTGACCCAACTGGTTGTACTATAAACAAGAAGAAACAAAGTTAAGTTATCCCATGTTGCCATGTTGATGTAGCAAACTGAAGATCACACACATAGGAATGACTGGATTTAGTACCAGGATATAAAAAATTATCATAATCTACTTCCGCCACGCAAAGTGAAGGCCTCGCAGATGCGTCAACAAGATTACACCATTGTTGTTGTTGTTGTTGCTATCTACTCAAACATTTCGAGGATTGTAGCCTGGTACATTTGCCTCTGTACAAATTAAATTAGGAGTATTTTTTTTAAATAACAAAACTTGTTTCTGTTGAAATTTGAACAGATTAGGTCCTGATATTGAAATGTTAGGCCTGTCTTTTGCCCTCAATATATTTTGTTTCTCAACACTGTGGTTCTGTATTCCTAGTATCTTTTTTTCTTTACCGGAGTTTGATTTGAATGAAACAGGATAGCATCTTATTATAAGGCTTACACCTTAGACACTTAAAGAGAAAAAAGAAAAATAAATATATATAAAAATATATAAAGTAATAATTGATGTCACAATACACAGTATTTATTCTCATCTCCTCGTTTGCATTGGTGAAGCTAAACATTTCTATGTTAAATGTTAAAATTGTCACGCATGGACATATTTTGCTTGCGTTTGATTGCTTGCAGACAAATTGATATGCTAAGATCTCTCCATGATTGCAGCCTACATCATACTTTTTCACTAATCAACCGCCGACAGTGTTATGTCCCAATTTGAATGAGTAATTAACTTATTTATTCATTTTCTGCCTTATTTAAGAGTTATATTTACCAAGGTGATTCTTTTTTAGCTCAAGTAGCTTCAGCGAGGAAATCCTTTTCGGTAGACGGTTGCCTGCCCATAATATTTGGCCCTGAGCATGCGCATGAGCTTCAGCAGAAACACTATTCTGGTAGTCTAATATCTTGTAAGACTATTTCTTATACAAATCGCTCTCTGAGTTGAGAAAATTGGGTAAATATACTGCACCATCATTGCCTTGATAATGTTTAATTCATAATTGTCTTGCGATGCAAAGATCCTCCAGACAATAGAACACATATAATCAAATGTACCAATGCAATTTATATCAATGTTGTCTTAAGGGCACAAACTGTAAGATAGCTTATTGGCCTAATGCACTTTTCTTATCGACAGTGTCAATGAAAACTATACTGGACATGGAAAACAAATGAATTGTATTTGATAGCTCACATTTGAAATATTTGAGAAATCTATTCGAATTCCAGGTTAGATGTCTTTGTGCGATGGTTGTCCATTATTAGCATGGCTCTCTCTGACGTAGCGGTGCCTGAGCTGAAGCCGCGCGTGCAGTAGCCCTCGACAAGTTTATTGAATAAACTTTCCTCTTCAACAGTTAACCCAATGGTTACCAAACAATTGTCTATCATTCACCATCAATGTAAACAAATTAAAACTAAATCATAATCAAATATATATATTCAATTATGTTTCCGTTTGAATTTGTTATATACACACATTTAAATGTGTAAACTATAACGAATTGTTATTGCTGAATTGAATCGCGGGAAAATATGATTTATTGCATGGTCAACAGTAATTGAGTTAGTCTGTCGTTATTTACATTAAGAAGTTCAAGTGAAATGCGTAATTGGTGTTAGAAACACACTGGTCAATTAATAATGGACACTGATACATGGCGCTGATGTGTTGTTTTTCTGTAACGATTGCAATATTTCTAAAATTATTTTAGGTTCACTCATGTTTTGACCAATCTTGTTTTAGGCATGCATTTTGGTGTGAATCTGAAAATGGTAATATGTGGTTTTGACATCATTGGTTTTGGCATTATTGGAAAATATTGTATAAAATACACTTTCTCAGCTTCTGGGAAAGGCCTATCTTTTCACCTCTAAATCGGCAGAGCGAAAAACCAAGAGAGAGCTTCTCTTAGAGTAGAGTAGAGTGGACAATACACAATGCCGGCAGGTATCCTAGTGGTTAGAGCGTTGGGCCAATTACCGAAAAGTAGCTGGATCGAATCCCTGAGCGGACAAGGCAGTTAACCCCCTGTTCCCCGGTAGGCCGTCATTGTAAATAATAATTTGTTCGTAACGGACTTGCCTAGTTAAATGAAGGTTAAAAAATATCCAATGGGACTGTAATAAAGGTGCTTACATGTTCATGCACTCATATTTATAACAACTTACATTAAGGTAAACGCAGAGTCCGTTTTTGTATTCTGTCTGTAGTTTCTTATAGTTAGAGAGGCAAAGTTCTTAGAAACTTGTGGGCAAGTTCGTTATTTATCATCCCAACTGGGACAGATAATATCATTTGACCACTATTTATCCATGTTATAGACACAAATACCCCTTCTGCTGCTCAGAGGCAGCCAAGGTCATAAAGGTCATGTATGGAGGAGGAATACAGTACAATTCTGCCAGATCTCTCCCTGTATTAGCCATCATGTGGGATGCAGTGCTTTGGCTGTTTTCTGCCATTTTCTTGGACTAATTTTTCAGATTGCGGAGTTTGGAAGAAAACTATCTTGAAGATACAGAGATATACCTTTCCCTCAAATATATACATTTGTGTATCAATCAGTCATTGCCTTTCAGGGTTCATGACCTGGCTTTCAAGGTTCATAACCTGTCCACTGCTAATTACATGTTCTACTCAGATGTTAAAGGTCCAATCCAACCATTTTCATCTCAATATCAAATCATTTCTGGGTGACAATTAAGTACCTTACTGTGATTTTTTTTACAATAGCTTCTTAGCAAAGAGTAATTACTCAAGCAAGAATTTTGCTACGACTGTCTGGGAGAGGGGAGGGGAAAACTGAAAACTAGCTGTTATTAGCAGAGAGGTTTGCAACTCTCTTTCTTATTGGTCTATTAACTAATTTACCACCTGGTGATGTCACCAGGCATGCCAAAACTCTATCCCACCAAAATAGGTAGAAATTTCAAGCACTTATTTTTAAACAGCTCTTACACTAAAGGGGCAATTTCACAGTATTATTCCAACCTCATAGTGTGGAAAAATATATAAAACACAGAAAAATCACACTTTTAACTGCACTGGGCCTTTAATGTAGGAAAGACACATTTCCAACATGATAGTCCATGACAGCGTACACTTTGGTGTTTGTGGTCAGTTCGGTGGGTTGGACCAAGTGAATCTACTACAAGTTCAAGACTTGCACCATTGACCCTTTTTAATCACGTTTGTGATATAGCTTATCAACATGGCTAATTAACTCCTCGCTGCGATTTATTGGAACATCTGTCTGCAAATGGCCTCACCCCAAACCTCTTAATTCATCTACATTTAATATAGTCATGACAAAAGTGCAGTGCCAGTGAATAGTCTTAGACACACATGGACACACAAACACACGGATACACACGGATATACACACACACACACACACACACACACACACAGATACACCCACACATATAAACACACGGTTACACACACACACACACACACACACACACACACACACACACACACACACACACACACACACACACACACACACACACACACACACACACACACACACACACAAACAGCCGGTGACACACACACACACAGTTACACACACGGTTACACACACGGATTCACACACGGATACACATACACGGATACACTATCATTTTATACAGAGAGTCAAAATAGTCTAAATCACAAAAATTATGATCTATGAACAGATATCCCTAATTGTCTTTTCCATTTGTTTATTTTCCACCTTGGCTGGTTTTATGGGTGCATCTATGAAGTACATGAAGCTGCCCATGACTCCTGTGCATTTTTCTCTATTACAGTGTAATAAAAGGCCTGAGCAGAGTAGTTTTTCACTTATTTGGGTATGATTCCTGTTGATTATCGTATAGGACTAGGTAATAACAGGTCATGAACAATGTGCACAGCCATGCAATTTGTAGAGGGCCCTTTGTAACATGGCGATGGGTGCCATTTTAAACAGCATTCGATCATCGCGGACACATTGAGAAAGCTAAATAGAGGTAAGTCTAGGTAAAATCCATGCCCGTGGAATAGGTTATTGCCCTGACATTCAACTACTGTCATAATATTGACCTCATAATATATCATTCTATGTGAAAAAACATTTACAGCATTTTTGTGTTCTTTGAAGCCGAGTGCATCTTGATTCTGCTGTGGCTATAGGCTACAACTCAGGCCTCATAAGCGACTGTTGATATCAGTTTCTGCTATTCTATGGCTGTGTATTTTGAATGTGAAGTGTGAAATTTGATTGTGATCGTCTTACACATATCATGTAATGAATGCAATCAATACTCTCAGTGATAGCCCTGACCCTTGTCTAGTGTGTTGGTAGTCACAATTTAGCTGTAAACTGTAGGCCTAAGTCTTGAGTTAGCAATCAAAACTAACTTTAGTTATATCAACTTTAAATGTAGAGTTATCCTAACTAACACCAAATTGACTTTGACTAATACAATTAAGTAATGTCAACTTTACAGTTTGTCAGTATAACCTACCATTTATAGTTTAATTCATTTAGGTTTTATTAGCGATAACTAGCCTACATCTAACTTGCTATCCAGTTAAGTAGACTACATATACATTGACTAAACAACACTAACCCTAGCAATCATATAATAGAGATTTCAGTAGGGAACATTATGCTCCCATCTGGCTCTTGCTCATGTGTGAGCTTTTTCGCCAGTTTCAAAACTGGCAGTGCACTCAGTAATATCAACCAACCAACAGAACACTTTAACTACAATGACATTCTCAGTAACAGTTACAGAAACGTTGTACTTGTTACTTTTTACATGTGGTTGTTTATCTACCTTCACTGAATGCACTAACTGAAGTTGCTCTGGGTAAAAGTGTCTGGTAAATGACCAAAATGTTTATGTAAAAATGTATGGTTGCAAAGCATGGTGGGTACCTTTCTAATGAGCTCTGCCCCTCCAAAATTTGTTGAAGTCATCTTACAGTTTTTTACAATCCCTTTGGCACTAATTTCAGAACTTGTAACACAGGCTGTCCAATGTTCAAAATATTGCATTGTGCCTTCATATCTTTAAAGAAACCTTGCACTTGCAGAATCATTGGTTCAAATAACTAATTTATCATGAAATACCATAGAAACATTCATTTAGATCACCCACACACAAGATACCGATAGTTTCACTGTGTAGTTGTTCGTACAATCATTAAATATTGTAGTACAAAATATGTGATACATGTTTCATTATGGTACTACACGTAAATTCATCACTGTAAAAGGACTAGTAGAGAGAATACTACAGACACAGTGGAATCATTGAACAAAATCTGAAATTTATTGATGAAATACAATAAAATCACATAAGTTTCTTTGAATCAAAGCAAAAATAATTAGCTACAAAAAAAACAAAAAAACTACAGTAAAACATCAACTGCAGTGTTCCTCACCTGGCTTACTGTAAAAAGCAAAACAAAGGCTTGATTACTGTACTTCTATATTTCCCTCAACCCTGTCTTGTCGATTTGGCCACAGGTTCTCATCCACATCACAATGGATGTTTTCATTAGCCAAACATCTTGGGAAGAATCTTCGGGCATGGCGAATCCAGGCCTGACACTGGTCTGCCGTGATGTCATGGCATGAGTCATCCATGGCCTGGAGAATGGTGGCTTGTTCGTGAGGGCGCCTATCATATACCTTCCACCTCCATGTGGAGAAAAATTCCTCAATCGGGTTTTAGGAAAGGAGAGTATGGGGGTAAGTACAGGGTGGTAAATTGTGGATGGGCCTGAAACCATGCTTGCACCATTTGAGCATGGTGGAACCTGACATTATCCCACACAATGACATAGGTCACGCCATCAGCTCTACAGACCTGATTTAGCTCATCAAGGAAGGTTACATTCAAACAGCGAATCAGGTGGCGGCTGCCTGCAACTGAATATATGGAATATATAGAGTAGAGAGCTTTAGTTGTTGTTCGACCTAACATTAGAACAGGCAAGATGAGTAATCTAAGCAACTTTGACCGTGGTATGATTGTTGATGCCACACATGGTGATTCCAGCATCTCAGAAACAGCTGCCTTCCTGGGATTTTTACGCACTACAGTCTCTAGAGTTTACAGAGAATGGTGCGATAAACAAAACACATTCAGTGAGCGGCAGTTCTGTGGGCAAAAACACCTTGTTAATGAGAGAGGTCAGAGGAGAATGTCCAGACTCATTCAAGCTAACAGAAAGGCCACAAATGCTCAAATAACAGCTGTTTAAAACAGTGGTGTGCAGAAGGGCATCTCTTAACGTACAACACCGTGAATAATTCAGGCTGTGTACCCAGTACTAGATAGGTGTACCTAATAAAGTGGCCGATGAGTGTACAGTAATGTCAAATCTGAAAACATGGTCTGGAAAAGTGGTACATGGGACCATAGAAACAGTGTCTGATAAAGAATGATGATGAAATATTACATCCATAGATAATGTAGTCCAATTGGTTAATGTTCCACGGTAACTGGTGTCAATGGATCTCGTTATCCTGAACCTTTCATGATCTAAACATGGAATATTGTTTGTCAGTTTACATAAAACTATGCATTAAGAGTAATGCAACAGTTACTTATCATTTTGAGCAGTTGTATCAATTTATAGTTAGATCATTGTAATGAAATGAATAGACAGTCATTTCAGATGTAATGTGTGAATTGTAATACTTTGATGTTAAGTTATGTCATTTTGAACAGCTGATTTTAGTTCAATGAACAAATGATCTTAGCTTTATGTGTATTGTATCCAAGCAATTGGAAAAAGTGTTAAGAGTTTTGAATAATGTGCATTTTGATCATTGGTTGTGAGTTTTGTGTCTAGAGTTTTGAAAAATGACATCAAGGTTCCGAAATTAGTGCCAAAGTGATTGTAAAAAACTGTAACTTGACATTTTTTGTCAACTCAACTGTTATGTTGCTTCAGTTGTTTTGACTTCATGGTTGTGAATTTCTAAATTGAGTAAGCACGTAGTTTTTTGCTAACTTAACTTGATTTAGTAAGTTTTGAAAAAAAAGTTAACAAATTTCGCTAATGTAGTTGACTTGGCTAGATAAAATGAATAATTATGACTGAAAGTCAATAATAGTTTTTACAATGTAGGCCTCCACATCTATTTCACTGAAATGTTAGAGGACACAACCTAAGGATGTCGGGTTGTTTCTGGGTATGTTGCATGTAGCTGTTATTAGGACTATAAGGAATTCATGCCATATGCAATGTCATTGGTCAACAAATCAATAAAAGGGGTGGCAGGTAGCCTAGGGGGTTAAGAGCTTTGGGCCAGTAACCCGAAAGTTCGCTGATTCCAATTCCTGAGCCGCATCTGTGAAAAATCTGTCAATGTGCCTTTAAGCAGTGCACCTAACCATAATTGCTCCTGTAAGTCGCTTTGGATAAGAGTTTATGATAAATGTCTCAAATGTAAATGTAAATAGACAACAGCTCTGAAAGATAGTGGGCCTCAATGAAAGGTGCATGCGGAGACAAATGGCAATGTGCATAATTGATCACAAAAGTGAGTTTTCACCAACTTTATTGATCTACTTTTTGTTTTACAATTTATTTCGAAAGGAGGATGGATATCCCCTAAAACCTTGAAACCCCGTTGTAGGCTATTTTATAGGCTATACTATGCTAGTGACTGAAACGTGATGTTTTCAGTATAGGCCAATGCATATGGCCGATGGAAATGCGCCAGGTTAATTAAAGACCGACCAACATGAGCAACCATTACAATAATTACAAAGTTTGGCCAATGCTGTTTGTCGACATTAAGGCACTTTATGTCAAGTGGGCCTCGCTCGTTTTGTCTGGGCCTAGTGACTTGTGACATCAGAACAATAAAGTTGAACCTGGACTGAAAGTTAGAGGACAACACAGTCTTGATAAATAATAGTTGACTAATTAAATCTACATTCGATGTGCACCTCTGCATCCAAATTAATCACAAGTGGCTTAAATTAAAATATAGGCCTTCTATAACCAAACGAAGACGCATGGACTATTCATTTGGGAACATAGTTTTTTGGGGGGGCCTTCATCATTTACAACTAAAACCCGCTAAATACAACTCTAATAATTTGGCAGAATAAGTTACTGTTTGAAATGTGTTTGCCAGACAGACGAGTTGTTGCATGGCCCGAGTTCCACTTTTCACTGCAGCCCTTGGAGATACAGTTTACTTTTCACAATAGTCATATTTTCGCTGTTCATTGTCTACAAGTGAAAGATTCTGCTGGTTGAACACCTATACAAATAATACATCACAGTTTCTCCCCATGATCATAGCCTACATGCATAAAACAGGACAGAGTGGATCCCATTAAAGGCGCTACGGTGGCCTATATGAATGACTGCAGTTACAGTGTGTCAGGGTATGAAGGTTGACTTTGCAAAACATGCTCGTTAAATCAGGTGATGTTGCATGACGTGAGAGAAAATCCAATCGGTTTAGAGTTGTCAGTGAAATTAAAAGTAGGCTGGCAAGAATATGGAAAAAATGAGCGGTTTATGGAACACGTTTATGGAAAGCCATTGGAAAATCAACGTAGCCTGTTCGAATATCAATAAATAAATGCTACGTTTTTTCCTTCCAAATGAGTTAGTAGAAATCCCATATGCAAATTGTCTACTTGTTTTGATTGGGTTATTGCCCTTTTGCCTTGAAGCCAGAACCTTGTACTCCACCATTTATCAAGATCATGCAACGGAGTGCATACAGATAGATGGCTTTATATTTTATAGTCTGGCTATCCGGACATATTATGGTCTATTGACTTGCAACAAAACTTTATCTTCTGTCATATCAACTTATTTTTTTATCAGCAATTCTGTAACTTGTTTTAAAATTACTTACTTTTTTTTGGTTTAGCAAAATATAGTTGTTTTTAGTACGCCAAATGTATTGATATTGTGATTGTTTGAGGTCTTTTTAGGGTATAGGGCTACTCTCCTTTGTTTTCGTTTGCCCCCCGTCAGAAAAAAACCCCACAATCTTAACCTAGAATGTCATTTTGGAACCTATTCCTTCAAGTAAAATAAACATTGAAATGAAATGAAAAGCTGTGACGTTTGATACTTTAACATTGCATTTCAATATCTTAATTTTGTAGACTTCCACACAAAAATGTACAGTAAATAGACATTTACGAATAGGCGCTTATATTGTGTCGCTTACAGTCAAAGAGCCACCAATATTTGGCAGTGTATACCGCGGCACATTTCAAAGCATTTTCTCTG
Organism: Salmo salar; assembly: GCF_965601325.2. NCBI lineage: Eukaryota > Metazoa > Chordata > Actinopteri > Salmoniformes > Salmonidae > Salmo > Salmo salar. The sequence goes on along the minus strand of NC_138299.1, from coordinate 76,117,078 downwards.
AGATATTTGAAAACGGAGTCGTGCAGTGAACGCCTGCGTGTCCCTTTTAAAACAAACCCAGGGCCTGTCAATCATGCCACATTCCAACCAATCCCAAAGGCCCTTTTTTAAAAGCAGGTTTTCCTGCTGTGCTTTTATATTGCACCATGGCCTGTTTCGAAGCATTTTTACTACCACTGTTATTGCCACAAATCAAGAGGGCAAAGTGAACGGCATGGGACTCACACTAACTTTAACGAACTTGAGTCTGGTTCCTACTACTGGGAAGTTCACGGCCAAACATTTCACATGCAGATGATAAACAGCAAAGGAAATGGAAACAAGATTTCTGGAAACAAGATTTATATGTAAATCTTGAGCACAGAATTGGTTGATTTTGCAAACTCACAGACAAACTCACAGCAAAACATGACAAGCCTGTCGAGGTTTAGTGGCTGTCCTCTTTCTTGCGTCAACCCCGGGGAGAGCAATACTGAACCCAGCGTGGTGCTGCCACCTTTGGCAGGGGAGCACATGGGGCACCCCACTGGCAGTTCCTTAAAACTCTGCCCCTCGCACAATTTGCGAGACTACCCTGAGACGAGGTCCAGTGCATATGTTGACCATTCGGTTCCCCATTTTGGAGACTCTGGATACTCCAGCCACCGTTTAGAGCACAGCCCTAGGGGTAGTATCATTGGAGCCAATCTTTCTGGAACCGGAATGCCACCCGTCACTGATCAACTGGCATCAAGAAGTAACCAACATGGCGGGATTGGAAGGTATCGTGACCTGCCTAGCTATAGAGATAGCAGAAGCCATGCTTTTTTCACCCCATATCACGAGCAGGCCCATGGCTCCTCCGACGCGACCCGAGATCTCTCCGGTCAAGTGATGTTGGGTCTACCTGGGGACCTCCTCACCCGGACGCACCCTTACGGTCAGAGCATCAGCGGCCCCAGGGGAAACAGCCAACAACTCGTTTCTCAGTTCCTGGGTCTCTACAAACCGCTGAACATGGCAATTCAGCGTGGAGGAGGTGACGCTTTCCTCAGGTGCTCCAGACAGAACCTGAAGCACGAACTGGTGTGTAAGTGGACTGACAGCCAAGAGGGGTCTGGGAAGCAGTACTGCGCCAGAACTTTCGGGACTATGTATGAACTTGTCACCCATGTGACAGTGGAACATGTCGGAGGACCAGAGCACTCTGAATACGTGTGTTACTGGGAGAATTGTCCGAGGGACAGAAAGCCTTTCAAAGCCAAATACAAGCTGGTGAACCATGTCAGAGTCCACACAGGGGAAAAGCCATTTCCCTGCCCTTTCCACGGTTGTGAAAAAGTTTTTGCAAGATCAGAGAACCTCAAGATTCACAAGAGAACACACACAGGTATGTAACTATTAGTGTAAATAATAGCAATGATAATAATAATAATAATAATGGAAATGATTTAGCAGAAAAGTTGGCAGAAAAAAATCTAATCAACGATCAAATTTGCCAAAATCTTGTTAATTTTTGGGGGCTAAATTTACTCTATGAGAAATGGTTGATAACCTCATTTAAACCTCATTTTAAATGTTTGATGTTTATATTTTACTAAATGATATCCTTATATACACAAGTTAGATTGTGTAACAAAACTCAATCTTATCTCTGTATGTATAATGACATTTATTTAACATTTTATAGTGCACAAAAATATTAGCAAAAACAATTGTTTGAACAAAACTTTTGATTGTTTTGAATTATAGTCACTGTCTGCCATGCCAGATTTTTGATAATTAAAATGTGCATATTCTGCTATTATTAGGATTTGTATTATATTATTATTGTTATTATTATTATTTTCAATAATCAGATTATTTGTTATTAATATCGTCATATTGCCGTCATTATTTATGATGTTCGTGGTGCTGTTGTTGTCTGTGTAGTTTCTATAATATGCTTATGACTTTATAGCCTGTCGTTATTGTTGTGGTGGTAGTTGTACAGGAGAGAAGCATGAGCGACTGCAAATAGTAGGACAGAAGACCTGTAGTATTACTGCTACAGACAAGTCGTTTTCAGGCCCATTTGTTTGAGTGCTTTGCCCATTCATTCACTTAAATAAATAAATAAAAGCCGGGACACCGGAGAGTTGTGACGTAGCTTTTACTCTTCGCTCAGTTGCAGCCCCAGTAGGGAGGCCTCCTCTCTGCGCAGGCGCAGGAACAACGCCGGACGTGTAGTAGTAGAACACAGCAGCCAAGTAGGTTATGAGGTATAGACAACACAATGCCTTTGTAGTCTGATCTCTGCTAAATTTTACAGAGATCAACAGGATTTAAATGTTAAAGTGCAGTGGAAATTTAGCTCGTAGATAATTGAACACAGTTTATGTTGTCCTTTAAAAAATATATAAATGAGTCGAATGCTTCCTTAAAGAGAAATGTAGTGTGGACAAACATTTATTAATAATGATATCGTTGGTAGCCAGAGTTGTCTAAATCAACACAAAGAGAAAAACCTTCAGTGACAAACTTTTATGGTAAGAACCCTTAATTATTATACATGCCAATGCCACATTAAAGTAAACTTTGCATTGATGTTAAAATGTAGGCCTACGTGACAACATTTATATTGGATTGAGTGAATAGTATCGTTTTAATCGAATTAAACAGTAAATACAGATGCATGTACTGAAATATTAATGTTCGTCTGGAAAAAATATTATTTTAGAAATAAATGATGGTTTGTTGGGACTAATTGAGACGAGAAAACACCGTTTCAACATATTTTGCAATTTAGGCCTAATCCCAATTTCAAGAGTAGGCCTAACCACACTCATTTATCTGTAGGAATATGAGGTTTTGATCTTCTGCCTTGTTTACTGGATACAGGACAGAATTGTTCAAACATAGCTTTAGCATGCTAATAACAAGGGTCGGACTTGGGGAGGTCGACGGTTTGACAGTTCCCTTGATAGATTATGGTGCCTGTTTTACTGCGACTTTGGGGTAAATCATTGACGGTATGAATGGGGTTTCATGGGTATGGTAAACTTCTATGGGAATGATCTGTTCCACTTCTTGCCATGTTGATTATGTTCATGATCATCTTCGTCATATCTTCCATACAATTTTTGACGGAAGTGTCAGTTTAGAGTAGTTTTTGGGACATTTTCCGTGTAGGCCTATATTAAACTACAGTATTCATGGAATGTTCATTACGCTTTGTGCAATTCTACCCTTTATTCCGGGTTTAGGCCTAGAATCGAAGTTATGGTTTAGGGGTTATGTTAAAGTTAATATTAAGCCTAAGGTTAGTGTAAAGACAACACAACTGTCTTAACACGTGATCAAGTTTAATGTAGGCATTCACATTAATTGTTATTGCACATTACAGAGGAAAAATGTACCCAAAACTCAAATCGACATGACTATCTAATATTTTAAGAAAGTTTTGGAATTAGGACTATAGGCCTACACACCACTTGGTCATAAACTCCCAGTTATCATCATTTCGATCATCACTTGTTTATGTGCAAATGTATAACAATATAAATAAATGTAAGTCTAGATGAGTTTACAAGCCAAACCTAGAGGTTTAGAACAAATCAGGCACCATATCGTAACACGCGGTCATTTCTCTCTTTGCACGTTTAGGTGAAAAACCTTTTAAATGTGAGTTCGAGGGCTGCAATCGGAGGTTTGCTAACAGCAGCGACAGAAAGAAGCATTCTCACGTGCACTCCAGTGATAAACCCTACATGTGCAAGGTCAGGGGGTGTGAGAAGTGTTACACCCACCCAAGTTCCCTCCGGAAGCACATGAAGCTCCACTGCAAGGTCTACAGCGCGAAAGGCAGCGATGGGCGCGATGGGGACGGGGAACACCTTGCAGAGGCCAGGTCACCCGAAGTAACAGATCAATCCGAAACCGCCTCGTCCACCACGGTGACACAACCTCAGCCCCCCACTTCCCAAGAGTCCTTATCCCCTGAGCTTCAAAACGAGTCCACTCTGAGGTCACGTTTCCATCACACATTCGACAACAGTTTGGACTACTCCTCACATAGGTCGCAGGGCCTCTTGGATCCATTGTTGATCCAGAGGAGCAGTTACAGACCTGAGCCCACCCAATACCCATGCAGCCAGGCAGGCCACAGTTTCGCCCAGAGCGCCAGGACATTTTCCACCGCCTCACCCTTTCAGAAAAGTATTGTCAACGGGTGGTATACGTGTCACAGTGGCGTGGACGCTTTCTCACCAAAGCAGTGTAATAACGACATATCATCCATTTGACTCAGTCATGTCACCTGAGTGACGTTGACCTACACAACTTGGGTCTATTTCTGTTATGACATCTGTTTTTCTTGGATTATATAGGCCTATTATTGCGTGTTTTTGTCGATGTTGTGAACTATACAAATGTGCCACGTCGAAGTTATTATGTGTCGTAGTTTTGAAAACGTGCTCAACTATATATACAGCGTTGCGAAATGCGTAATGGTAAGCTTTAACTGTTCTGTGACGCACAAACTATATAGTCCTATGTGTGGTGGGCATTGAGCTATGCCAGTTGTAAGAAACGGGCCTGTTGTAACACACGTGTAGGCTACAGGGAACACTCACCCCCCTTCTGTTGGACTATTAGAATAATAAATCATTAATACAAATGCTGCCTACAGTATATCTGCCTACAGGACAAGGAAACGAAATGGATTCAACGGGGATGTCTATGCGTCGATATATATAGGTCTATATGCATATATGAATGTAGCAAACGTGATATAAAAGGAACTATACTTGTGTTGTTGCTTGGAAGGCTATACCAGTATATATAAAGGACTGGGTCTTCGTGGAATGTAACTGTATTGTATTGTGGGAAAGCATAGAAACGTGCATTACTTATGTCGTGTTTAATGTAAGGCAGAACTTGGAAATAAAATATTATTGAAAACCTATTATTTCTCGTCAAGTTTAATTTTGAGGCCAAATAACAAGTGAACCAATTATGACATCCTATGATTTGTATCATAATTTAATATCATATCATTATAGTCATTATAACACTAATTTACTAAATATCATGATTAACATCAGATGAAAGGAAGGTGCATTAGGCCTAAAAAGCTTTCAGCTGCTTTGCTCTGTTCCAAGAAGAGTGGAGTGTAGAATATAGTGTATGAAGCATGATCCGCCTGTCCGCCTACACCCTCCCTCCTCAGCATACACTACAATTCGTTCTTTGTATATTGATATTTTATGAATTTTTGTGTAATTTTTTTCTTCTTCCCGGCATCAGTTGAGAACACAATCGACGGTATTCTCGATAAGAATTTACATGTTTAATTACAATTCTACTGTACATACTGTAACATGAATTATGCATTAAATATTTCATTTAAGTATATTCTCTTTGATCAGGCTCTGTGATTAAGCCCAATGCATTGTCAAAGAAAATGTGCTATAGTACAACAGTGACTCCTCACAGACTCAACGCGCTTTGTTCATTTCAGTGTTACTATATCCGTGCATTGGTTCATTTTACTTGAAATGTAATTAGCATTTCATACATAGGTTTCTTGGAATTGAATGAGCATTTCATGCAATACATTGAATTCTGTATAAGCCTGCACTGAATTCTGAACATCTTGGTTCACCTAAAATAGCCGACCGCGAGGTGGCCGACGTGTTATCCACGTGCCCATATACTCTCAATTTCATTTGTAAAATGTTATTAGGAGTGCACACTTATTAAGGCATGAATCAAGATTCAAACCAAATCTTTGCGCTCTTGACAGTTGACGGGTTTCATTTGATATGGAGCAGCTTACCGAAATCAAGCGGAAATCGAGGTCAAATGTTTTAACAAATGTCGGTTTCTGTGCTATTTAGGGCAAACAAACAGTGGTATTGATGACAAGTTGGCTGCTGTCTTGGCCCATGATGACGCACAGTGATGGCGCAGGGGAAAGCCATTATTGATTGCAGTGTAGGCAGTTGATCTCCTAGAAATCATAGCGGCACCTGGTCTACATTAGGGCGTGCGTATTTGCCACAGTCATAGATGTGCGATTGTCTGGCCCATTTCTCAATTCCATTTATTCAATTCCATGCATGCAAGAGCACACTATCCAAAGTACCCATTTTCAAGGTTGTGGGCCTCGGTGAAGGTTGCTTTCTTGGTGATTAACTACATTTTACTAATACTTCCTTATATTTCCTAACTGACCTATCATGCTGTCAGGTTGAGTCTAGCAAATATCTTCCTTACATTTTATTATTTAATGCTATTGGCTATCTGTGTCAAACTTTGAAATGTGAGATTATTAGACCAGTTTGCTGATGTTTTGAAATGTTATATTTTTTGTGATTTGTACAGCAAAAGTAATGGCCCTGCTCGAAAGCCCTGTTTATTTACAGGACCTTTGGAACTAAAGTGAAATTTAATCAAATGTGTGCTGCAGGAGAATAGCACAGGGAAAATACATGTTCATAACATTACCTTCTACTATTTGCAATTGACTTATAAAACAACGTTTATTGTACTATATGCTTCTGCCCCATGGTTTTCATCACTGTAAGCAGTTGATATCCAATTGTAAGCGGACTGCACAGACCTAAACCGTTGTTTCATTGTGGGTGTTTGCTATGTATTTTTGTCTGAATTCCAGTCTTGGAGAAAGCCATTCAGATGTTTGATCCAACTCATATCACAGTGTACTTGCGTCTGTGATAAATCCGTTTGTGAACAATGATTTCTTTGATATTATTAAAGTAAAACATAGGTCATAGCACAGATATTACAGTAACATAGACAGATCCTTGTACAGATATATTACAGTAACCCAGACAGATCCTAGTACAGATATGACAGTGACAGATATATTACAGTAACATAGACAGATCCTAGTACAGATATGACAGTGACAGATATATTACAGTAACCCAGACAGATCCTAGTACAGATATGACAGTGACAGATATATTACAGTAACATAGACAGATCCTAGTACAGATATGACAGTGACAGATATATTACAGTAACCCAGACAGATCCTAGTACAGATATGACAGTGACCGATATATTACAGTAACCCAGACAGATCCTAGTACAGATATGACAGTGACAGATATATTACAGTAACCCAGACAGATCCTAGTACAGATATGACAGTGACAGATATATTACAGTAACCCAGACAGATCCTAGTACAGATATGACAGTGACAGATATTTTACAGTAACCCAGACAGATCCTAGTACAGATATGACAGTGACAGATATATTACAGTAACCCAGACAGATCCTAGTACAGCAGCCTACTGCCATCTATTCCATACATCATGCCAGTCTGTCTTTTTATTTAACTAGGCAAGTCAGTTAAGAACAAATTGTTATTTACAATGACGGCCTAGGAACAGTGGGTTAACTGCCTTGTTCAGGGGCAGAACAACAGATTTTTACCTTGTCAGCTCAGGGATTCGATCCAGCAACCTTTCGATTACTGGCCCAATGCTCTAACCACTAGACTACCTGCTGCCCTCTCTGCTGTGTCTGAACACAGTGGCTCTAATGATTCATAGTCTATTACTGTTAAAACGGCCGATGTCATCCCTGGATAGTTATTACTATAATATAACTCATTCATAGTTTACACATCCAATTCCCACTGTCAAAGATGGAGCCTCAGGCACAAATCATTACAGTCTAGTTAAAAGGGAGAGGTGCTGGAAAAGCAGAGGCCACAGAATTCAGCACAGCTAACTAGGCGCATATTTGTGACAGGCTGAAAATTATGCCTGCAATAAGTGTCCGTGTCCACTTGTCTGACTGGGGAAAGGGGGTCAGTGTACAGTAGCCATGCCACCCGATGAGAGTCACTCCACATTGATGACCTCATTGGTGCTTTAACATGATCATATCATACCCTGTGAAAAAAAGGTGCTATGAAAGGGTTCTTCGGCTGTCCACATAGGAGAACCCTTTGAAGAACCTTTTTCAGTTCCATTTAGATCCTACATGGAACCCGAAAGGGTTCTACCTGGAACCAAAAAGGTTTTTCCTATGAGGACGGCCAAAGAAACCTTTTTTCTAAGAGCGTATGGATGTTTTTTACTGCAGTAAAATAAACTTGTGCAGACAGTTTATGGTTGAGGAGACCATTTTGGTGTATCACACTATGAGTATGCCATTCCATACTTTTACTTCACACTGTTCAATTTCTAGGAATCCACTCTGTGGTATTAATGGGACAGCAGTGATTTAGTGTAGTCGGCAACATAGATATGTTGGAGTGTGGTAAGTCGGGACAGTGTCTGACAGGGCCTAATACGATTTTGGAAAAATAGAACGAGGCTAAAATAATGTTTTTCAAACCATTTTGTGTTCCCCGTACATACTATACTCTACCGCTGATGTGCAAAGCTGGGCTAGAATATACTTGTGTCATTCTGAAAGTTTGATAGGTCAGAAGGGTTGTCATTATTGTCACAACAAATATCTTTACAGATTTATTCTAAAGTAATGTTCTGCTGATGAAAGAGAACCAATGTCGTGGAACATGTTTTTTTCCCAAGTTAAATTGAAACAAGTTCATTGTTGATTTTCTTCCCCCCAGAATGTTCTTGTAATGATGATGTCATGGCCTACAGCGATGTCATGGTTACTGCTCAGACTGACTGACTGACTGTCTGCTTTGTGTTCTTGTTCTTAGTTATTCGCAGGCTCCTGAGTGGCACAGCGGACTAAGGCACTGCATCTGCATCTCAGTACTAGAGGTGTCACTACAGACCCTGGTTTGATTCCAGGCTGTATCACAACCGGCCATGATTGGGAGTCCCATAAGGGGGCGCACATTTGTCCCAGTGTCGTCCGGGGTAGGCCGTCATTGTAAATAATACTTTTTTTCTTAACTGACTTGTCTAGTTAAATAAAGGTAAAAAGATATTGAGGCCCATCACCTGCAGCCTCTTGATATCAATAGACACGGCTGCACAAGCTGTGTGTCCTATCATGTATTTGAGTTCTCCACCTCCTAAACTGTTTTTTCCCTGCCTGCTTTGACTGCAGCACCCATCGCCAACAATGGCAGCTCAGCACACATAGTCAATTTCCTCACGAGGTAGCACTTTTCCGGATTCTGCAAAAGGTGATAAGCGTGTTAGGGCTTTCATGTAAACTGAAGTGTGTCGTATTAGTGTATGTCGTACACAATATTCATGAGGACGCGTCTTTAGAGAAGGCAGGATGTTTTGATGGTGTATTTTGCAAATCCCACTGAGTTAGACCACGGTTGGGTGCTTGCCCTCTATGTCGGCCCAGGGAAATAAATAACGAGCGGGTCGGAGACCCAAGCCATCTGTCTGAGAAGTCATCCGCCAGTAACACCACAAAGATCCCCTTACTAATTTGCTTTTCGAAAGAGTAGACATTTGATTGTGGATCCTATAATTTGCAAGAACTTGTTGATGTTTTGTGTTGCCATCTTTCAGAAACCTCTCATAAAAGAACTGTAATATTAAATGAGAGATGATACAATTGTCTGAACCTCAGATTGGAGAGGAGTAGAAGGCACTCAACCAATGTGAGATGAGGTGCAATCAAAAAACAAGATGAGGATTAGAAAGAAGGGAGAGACACACCTATTCCTTCCAGAACCTCATCACCTATTCCTTCCAGAACCTCATATGATCGTTAGGTCTGGTTCCCTTAATTTAGATTAACTTTATCAACAGCTAGTGTGTGTGCTTGCTTCATGAGTCAGCAGCCACCGTGCAAAGACGTCAGATCAACGTCCAGTTTGATTATTGTTTGATTGAGTTGTCAATGTGAATTTAATTTGATGTCAAACAAACCTTGAAACCATATTGTTTAAAGGCCCAGTGCAGTGAAAATGTGATTTCCTGTGTAAATAAGTAAGATGGCGCCAGAGAAGATGGCAGACGTTTTACGTGCCCCCAGCCGATTGTGTTTTTAAAAAAAAAATGTATTTGTTGTTTGTAACTTTTTTAAAACTTATTTTGTACATAATGTTGCCACTACCGTCTCTTATGACCGAAAATAACTTCTAGACATCAGGACTGAGATTACTCACCACGGACTAGTAGAATTATATTTTTCCTTTCACGACTCTGACGAGCCCGATGTGAAGGATAAACTGCCTCCTCGAGAACAGGCCCCGATCCCCGTGATCTGTGTGAAGAGGAGCTGCAGAAAGAGGGGGGGCGAAGGTCGGGCTGCCTTCTGAGAATTCGTAGGCGATCGAATAAACCCCCACTTCCCTCCATTTTGCTAGCAAACGTGCAATCTTTGGACAATACAATCGACAAGTTACGTGGGAGATTAAACTACCGACAGAACATTAAAAACTGTAGCATCTTATGCTTCACGGAGTCGTGGCTGAACAACGACAACATCAACACACAGCTGGCTGGTTATACGATGTACCGGCAGGATAGAACAGCGGCGTCTGGTAAGACAAGGGGAAGCGGTGTATGTATTTTTATAAACAACAGCTGGTGCACGATTTCTAAGGAAGTCTCGAGCTATTGCTCGCCTGAGGTAGAGTATCTCATGATAAGCTGTAGACCACATTACCTACCGAGAGTTTTCATCTGTATTCTTTGTATCTGTTTACATACCACCACAGTCAGAGGCTGGCACTAAGATAGCATTGAATGAGCTGTATTCCACCATAAGCAAACAAGAAAACGCTCACCCAGAGGTGGCGCTCCTAGTAGCTGGGGACTTTAATGCAGGGAAACTGAAATTTGTTTTACCAAATTTCTATCAGCATGTTAAATGTGCAAACAGAGGAAAAAGAACTCTGGACCACCTATACTCCACACACAGAGACGCATACAATCAGAAGGCCAGCATCCCGGAGTCGCCTCTTCACTGTTGACGTTGAGACTGGTGTTTTGCTGGTACTATTTAATGAAGCTGCCAGTTGAGGACTTGTGAGGCGTCTGTTTCTCAAACTAGACACTGTAATGTACTTGTCCTCGTGCTCAGTTGTGCACCGGGGCCTCCTACCCCTCATTCTATTCTGGTTAGAGCCAGTTTGTGCTGTTCTGTGAAGGGAGTAGTACACAGTGTTGTACCAGATCTTCAGTTTCTTGGCAATTTCTCGCATGGAATAGCCTTCATTTCTCAGAACAAGAATAGACTGACGAGTTTCAGAAGAAAGTTCTTTGTTTCTAGCCATTTTGAGCCTGTAATCGAACGCACAAATGCTGATGCTCCAGATACTCAACTAGTCTAAAGAAGGCCAGTTTTATCGCTTCTTTATCAGCACAACAGTTTTCAGCTGTGCTAACATAATTGCAAAAGGGTTTTCTAATGATCAATTAGCCTTTTAAAATGATAAACTTGGATTAGCTAACACAACGTGCCATTGGAACACAGGAGTGAAGGTTGCTGATAATGGGCCTCTGTACACCTATGTAGATGATACATTAAAAAAACAGTTTCCAGCTACAATAGTCATTTACAACATTAACAATGTCTACACTGTATTTCTGATCAATTTGATGTTATGTTAATGGACAGAAAATGTGCTTTTCTTTCAAAAACAAGGACATTTCTAAGTGACCCCAAACTTTTGAACAGTAGTGTATGGTTCCACACTGTCACGTCCTGACCCTTGTAAGAGGTCATTTGCCATAGTAGAGCGGTCAGGGCGTGACAGGTGGTTGTTTTGGGTTTTCTGTTTATAGGTGGGTTTTTTCTAGTATTCTATTTCTATGTTTTGTTTTCCAGGTTTTGTCCGGGTATGGTTTCTTAGGCAGGTATGGAAGCCATACTTAGGCAGCCTGTTTTCCTTTGGGGTTTGTGGGTAGTTGTTTTCCGTTTTGTCTACGTACCTGACGGAACTGTTGGCTGTCGTTTTTTTGTTATTATGTTGAAGTGTTATCATTAATAAAAGTAATATGAGCACTTTACACTCTGCGCCTTGGTCCCCTTTCAATGACTCCCGTGACAGAGCTACCCACCACCAACGGACCAAGCAGCGTGCATTCTCGAGGAGGAAGAGCAGGACCAAGCAGTATGGTTCAGAGGACTGGACCTGGAAGGAGATCTTAGATGAGGCAGGACCCTGGACAAGCCCTGGGGAGTATCGCCGTCCGCAGTGGGAGATAGAAGCAGCGAAGGCGGAACGACGATACTGGGAGGAACGGCTAGGCAGGCAAGAAGAGGCCGAGAGGCAGCTGCAAAAATTTTTTTTTGGGGGGGGCACACGGGTAGATTGGCGAAGGCGAGGTTAAGACCTAAGCCAACTCCCCGTGCTTACCGTGGGGAGCGAGTGACGGTAGAAGCACCGTGTTATGCGGTGGTGCGCACGGTGTCGCCCGTGCGCACTCACAGCCCGGGGCACTCGGTGCAAGCTCCTCACAGTTGCCGTGCTAGAGTTGGCCATCAGCCAGGAAGAAGTGCGCCGGCTCAGCGTGTCTGGTCTCCAGTGCGTCTCTATGGCCCAGGTTATCCTGCGCCTACTCTACGCACGGTACCCCCCGTTCACCAGCGCAGCACAGATCATCCTGTGCCAGCATCCCGCCCTTGCTGGGCTACAGTGACCATCCAGCCAGGACGGGGTGTGCCAGCCCTGAGCTCCAGACCTCCGGTGCGCCTCCACGGCCCAGTGTGCCCTGTGCCTGCTCTGCGCACCCAGTCCCCTGTGAGTCTCCCCAGTCTGGTGAGACCGGTTCCAGCTCCCCGTAGGAAGCCTCCAGTGATGATCAATGGTCCGAAGCCTCCAACGATAATCCATGGCACGAAGCCTCCAGTGATGATCCATGGCCCGGAGCCTGTAGTGTTAATCCAAGGCACGAAGCCTCCAATGATGATCCATGGCCCGGAGCCTGTAGGGATGATCCATGGCACGAAGCCTCCAGTGATGATCCATGGCCCGGAGTCTGTAGGGATGATCCATGGCACGAAGCCTCCAGGGATAACCCATGGCCCGGAGCCTCCAGCGACGCTCCTCAGGCCGGAGCCTCCAGCGACGCTCCTCAGCCCGGAGCCTCCACCGACGCTCCTCAGCTCGCAGCCTCCAGCGACGGTCTGCAGCCCGGAGTCTTCAGCGACTGTCAGCAGCCCGGAGTCTTCAGAGACGGTCCGCAGCCCGGAGTCTTCAGCGACGGTCCGCAGCCCGGAGTCTTCAGCGACGGTCCGCAGCCCGGAGTCTTCAGCGACGGTCTGCAGCCCGGAGTCTTCAGCGACGGTCCGCAGCCCAGAGTCTCCAGAGACGGTCCGCAGCCCGGAGTCTCCAGCGACGGTCCGCAGCCCAGAGTCTCCAGCGACGGTCTGCAGCCCAGAGTCTTCAGCGGCGGTCGGCAGTTCAGAGCCTCCGGCCCTGATCCACGGTCTGGTTCCTCCGGCGACACAGAAGCGGGGGGATCAGCGGGCGGTGTGGGGGCTATGCCCCGAACCAGAGCCGGCGCCAAGTATAGATGCCCACCCGGACCCTACCCTATAGGTTCAGGTTTGCGGCCGGGAGTCCGCAACTTTGGGGGTGTACTGTCACGCCCTGACCTGAGAGAGAGGGTTTATTTCTCTATGTGGTTAGGTCAGGGTGTGGGGTGGGCATTCTATGTTTTTGTATTTCTTTGTTTTGGGCCGAGTATGGTTCCTAATCAGAGGCAGCTGCCTATCGTTGTCTCTGATTAGGAATCATACTTAGGCAGCCTGTTCCCCACCTGTGTTTGTGGGTTATTGTTATTTCTGTGTGTGTACGGCACAGTGCGTTATGTTTCTTGCTGCGTTCCTGTTTATTGTTTTGGTTTCGGTTTCCTTCAATAAAGATGTGGAATTACCGGCACGCTGCGCCTTGGCTCCTTTATGACAGGGAATTTGAAGACAGCACTCGTGACACACACTATGAGGTTGGCCTAATTCTGTGAAATTGTGAAAATTATGATAATGCCCTTTTAGTGTAAGAGCTGTTTGAAAATACCGCCTCAAATTTCAGTCTGTTTTGGTGGGATGGAGTTTTGGCCTGCCTGGTGACATCACCAGATGGTAAATTAGTTAATAGACCATTATACAACCAGTGGGTCTAATCCTGGATGCTGATTGTGTAAAACCACATTCCAGCAACTGTCTATTCCACAAGTAACCACCGGTTAAATCTATGACATTGAAATGCCTATTTACTCTGTTCCATCTCACTGCGCAATCCACTGTCTCATCAGCCCAGCCAGGCAATTTATAAACTTGATCTCCACTGTAAAAAGCATCTAGACATTAGTTCCCATTTCTTTTAGACTAACATTTAGTTTTGAACAGCGGAGGTTTGTATAAACCTTGCAGTCTGTCTCTCCGACATTGTTTCAATATTGAAATTCGATCTCCAACTGTCCCATAGTAATGAACGTGTCGCGAGTCGGGACGACACAGACAGGCAGCCAGTCGAAATCATGAATCAGCTGGCATCATTTTAATGGATATATAGAAAGAAATGTCAATAGAAAACAGGTAATATGAAATGAAATGCATCTAGTTTGCTGTCTTTCCAGCTTCCATTCGAAGTGATTGTGTTAGCTGTGTTGTTGGCGAGCTCCTCTGAACAACATTGTCCTGACAAGAGAGCACATTTTCTATGCCAGGTGAAATCGCGCATCATTAGCTCATTGTTAGGGATGTATCCAAATAAATGTCACTAGAAAACAGCTTAAACAAACGTAAATTAAGCTACTTGGCCAACTAGCAAGCAAGGGATAAGACCGTTGGCAGCCAGTATGGAAATTAACATTTATAACGAACGACTGGGTTGCGTCCATAACGACTGGGTCGCGTCTCTGGATCCGATAGAACGAACGACCAGCCGGCTTGGATAGTAACCTTAAATTTGTGTCAGGACTATATCTCGTGGAAGGATGAAATAGTATGAATAAATTCTTCAAAATAACATTTTTAATGAAAATATGTCAATCATTATTTGAATATGTTGGTAACCCGTTGTATAGAAGTGATAATGCGCTCAAAGCCGATGTTTGGAGGATATATTGGCACGGTTGCAACAACACCGTGCCAATATATCCTCCAAACACCGGCGTCTCAGGCATTATCACTTAAATAAGAAAGAGAGTTCCAAACCTCTTTGCCAATAACAGCTAGTTTTCAGTTTTCCCCTCCCCTGTCAGCCCACTCGTTTACAGTCCTAGCAACATTTTAGCTTGAGAAATTGCCCTTTGCTGAGAAGCAATTTTTGTTCCTTTTTTTTTACAATTTTAATTGAAAACAATCACAGTAAGGTACTTAATTGTTTCCAGAAATGATTTGATACTGAGATAAAAATGGCGGCATTGGATCTTTAAGACCTGGGTGAAAATGAACTGTGTATGTCGATGACTTTATTCAATTAGTTTAATCAAACAGCAACATTGATGCAACATATTAACATTGATATGGTGAAATAACAATAAAACAATATTACTGGGCATTAGTCATGAATAAACACACTATTTTAGTATGTATTCATGTGATTGTGGTTGTCTGATTGAAGAGACGTGTTTATTCATGACTAATGCCCAGGCAATTTTTTTAATAAACTCAATATTTTTTCTGCATTATTTCAACATGCGTATCAACATGATGGAATTTGCAGAAAGTCATCCATATGCATAGTAATTTACAATTTATCCAAGATTTCAACAACAGAATTTTGAGTTCAATTTACTTTTGTTGCCCATGCAATCAAATATCACAAAAAAATTGAATGTTTGTCTTAGGACTTTGTCTGGTTGGATACTGCCAATATTAGTTCTGGGATTAGGGTCTGTCTGAGACGGGTTGCAGGTTAGTGAGGTTATTTCATATTTCCTTCCTCCATAAAAATGATCCTATCCAAACCTCAGCTATGATAATTTTATCAGGTTATCTAACATCCATTATGTCATGACTACGATTTTGTTTTTATCTTCCTCCCAAGTCACTAAATCTGCTCTCAGAAAACATTTTGGGGAAAACAGTCATTCCATTGTGCACATAACTGCCCTAGAAAATGTCTCTGTTTGCATGGGGAAATCTATTTATCCATTTGATCTGTTATGCAAGCGCAGTGATGATGTGTACATAGGAAGGCCAGAGCTGAACACCCTGAAATTAGATGTCTTTTCCCTAATACCAACAATTCATCTGTGCAGAAAGCTATCACAGATCCAGCTCTATATTCTTTTCCCTGACAAAGCAATGGCAATATTCCATAACCACTCAGCCCTGCCACACCCCTGCCCCTGCCACTCCCCCTGTTAATCACTGGTACTGCATGATAGGACCCTATCTTCCCAGTCTGCCGTTCAGTGTCCTCCATCTTTATTTTGCTTCTCTGCCTAGCAACAAGAATCAGCCGCCCTTTTTTCGGCTGCTGATGTAACATTCAAATTCCTGTGAATATGTCGGTTTCACCTTGGAATCCGTTGAATCACAGTCACACTCACCTTATCCGCTGTGCCAATCTCTGTTTTCATATACAGGGCAGATTCCCAGTGCGCCAGAGGGTGGGCCGCATTGTCACACCGGATCTTTGGCCGAGATGTGTCATCGCCAACCGCCATTTAAGACATTTTATGTAACCTGCATGGGACGTGTGGCCCCCACATGTGCCCACTCCCCTCCCCACTGCTATGGTATAGAAACCATGCTAGGCCGACCAGTGTGGCACTGCGTCAGCATGGCGAGGGGGTGGTGATAAGGCCGACCAAGTGTGATTTTAATTGGATCCATCTTCTCCAGGTCAAGCCAGTAGTGTTGTTGCTCCCTAATTCGGTTTCTTTTCATCCATCCCTGCCCTCCCCCTCCTTTTTCGCCGTCTCCTCTCATTTCTCTCTCATCTGTCTCTCTCCCTCTGCTCTTGGCTACCCTCCATGACTTCTTCACACTGGCCCCCTAATCTCTTCATACTCGCCAGTGTGGTCCTGTGGTAGCTATAGTGTCCTCCACCATATTCCCCCACCATATATGAAGTTTCAGTTATCTATGTCCCCATTTGAGGTTTTCTCTGGTCCTTACCTCTCGCCACGGGAAACTGCAACCCTTTACATGATAAACTGGATGCAGCTGCGCCTCCGTCTCCTTTATTTCAATGTTGTGTTCATCTCTCTCCAAATGGAGCACGTGGGGCTCAGAGGGGCTTGGCACAGACGCAACTCTGATGCTAACAGTGTGTGATGAGAGTGATGGTGAAGACGAACCCAACATTGATTCTAAAGGTCAGGTGGTGCAGTAAGCAATAAGAGGGATGAAACACGGGTGTCAGAGGAAGATGTTACTCGTGGAGAGTACCATTGAGTTGTGGGACATGTTTTCAAAGAACATTCACAAGGTAATCTGTTTCATGTCCTCTATGTTCCGTTGACAACTTGACAATTAACAAGCGTTCAAAGGAACCACACCAGCAGTGGCAGGACTCTTATGTAAGACAATGCAATGATGACAACCGAGTGTGTAAAAGCGTAATATTTCTCGCAGCAAAATGCAGAATCAGAAATCAGAAATCCCCATGAGCGCTGATCTTCTGATGTGGCCAGACTGATCCCTTGGATTTCTCTCTCATCTTCATCTGCAGTGCAGTTTTCTGGTGCCAGCCCCCCTGTGTAGCTCAGCCGGTACCAGGCTTATTAAAACAGCCCTCTATTCACACTTCGCAATTGGGGCTCCACTGTCAACTAACGCCCAAGCCCCCCAACATACAGCGCTCACAGACTTTTTTGTAGCAGACTTTTACCCCAAAAAGGCTATCGTTGGAAAAAAATGGGAGAGATGCGTCTGGGAGGAGCTAAAGACCACGCCCATCTCGGTATCTGATGCGTTTTTGTCTTTTGATGCATTTCAATGAACCCCTGTGGATGGTTCTAAAAAAAGCCGTTTTTTTCTTTCATTCATTATCCATGCCTTACATAAGAGATATTTCGGACAGTTTTCTGATAAGCCCATCTCTGGGCAGCAATGAAGGCTTTAAAGGTCTCTTTCGAGCCAATCAGCTCAGGAGTTTGCCCATACGGCTGACAATGGTTATCTCATGACAGGATGCATGTGTGTTCCGAAGGGAAGCATACTGAATCCTTTGTGTTCATCTTTCAAAATCCACATCTCTAAGGTGTTCTTTAGTGCTTTTTGAAGATGGGGCAACATCTAGCAAGCCCAAGACCCACGAGGAGAAATGCCATCCTTTCAGGGGGATGACCACAGCTTTCGCCCCCTTGCCTATGATCTCTCATCCAGATCCTTGTCATCAGAGATCAACTAGGACGCTTGCCTTAATGTCCTCCACTTCTTGGCAAGGGCAACTGGCAGCTTTCATGTATGTGAAGAGACAGATGAATATGCTTAAAACAGCACATTGGAGCAGAAATCTTTGCCTATTTCTGTGCATGTGCGCTTCATCGTGGCTGGTTACTATCTATGAGAAATTAGATGTTATTTTTTAATGTCATTGCTTAATGATTTACGTTACACTGAATGCATGTTGAGCACTTGTGAAAGAATGTGAAAGAGGCTTTGATCAAAATGCCCAAAGAGAAGAATCCCTTAGATTTGACAAACACAGCACCAGAAGACCTTAAGCGGCTGTTGTCTTTGCTGTCTCTTAACACCATCACATTTCATTAGTAACAATTTGTGGCTGCTGTGCGATATAGTGTTTGAATACTTTGTGTATGAATCCTCAAATCTCCATCTTTTGAGGATGAGCTTAAATAAGGGATGACATTGATCGTGGTCCAGGGTATTTCAAAGCCGTTTGTAATCGCGGGTGTTTAATTTTATCTGTAGCAGGATGCGTCGCGAGGGGGCTGTGTAATCAAGCCTGTGAACTCGACATCTGAAGGAAGGATGGCGTTTCTGATCACATCCCCATTGAAGTACATCCATTTGCTGAGCACATCTCTGTTGATGATCTCGAGCTAACACTCCTTGGCACCTGGCAGCTAAATGAATATGTACTTGACATGATGCTGTATGCCGGGTTTCTGCTGGCGTCATATGTACACATGCAAAGGAACTGAGGGGCCACTGTTCAGGAGGCAGTAAGTACGCATGTGCGCGGCGACCTCGCTGTTAACCCCTCCGCGTTACGAGAGCACCAGGGCTACAGTGATAGATGGAGGGTGGGGAATTGGGGGATAGGGCATGAAGGGGCAACCAGAACCAAGGAATTCCCATTGGGCCATTTCAATTACAGTTAGAGCAAGCTTCTGGAACTGTGATGATGTGTTGGTTTAAGGCTGTTGCATTAATGGAGATGACGAATGGGATTTGGTCTGGTGCTGACCCTACAGTGTAGGCCCGAGACGGAGAGGTTCAAAGGGGAAGCCAAGGATGCACAGTTGAGACGTTTTAGAACAACCTCAGATGCCCTTTGGTTGTTTTATCTGTCCACTCCTCACCAAAAATAATATGCTAAATAATGATGCGTGCATAGAGCAAATCGCTGAGGGCCTGAACTAGCAATGTCGTCTCGTGCCATTTTGGCACTTCTGAAGTTTGGGAGATAGCCTTAGCATATCTGTAGCCACAGGGCAGGGAGTATGAGGGGGCATGGGAGAGGGTAAGCAGTCAAAAGTCTCCCTTTGAGGAAGCCAGGTAGCTAGTGGATTTAGAAGGGAGAGAGGTAAAGTAGTGGACTGTCCCTTCATCTTTTTGGCGATCAATAAGGTAGTGTAACCTTTTATCGGACATGTGCTATGATATGGTAATGAGATCTCCAGTGTCTGCGGGTTCTCTCTAGCACATTCCAGTTCTAAAAACCGAGTCATTTTCCCATGAGGTGACAAACGTGTCCTTATGGGTAACGTGTCCCTATTTCTGGGTCGATCACAATTCCATGCAGTCAGACAGTATGATACAGATCTCTCCTCCCTATTCTACTTTCCATGAACATGAACATTGACAACTTTTAAAGCTGCAAAGTTTTCCCATATCCTTCATTCCAATGACTTTGAAAAAGACCAAGGCAGATATTATGATTTTCTATCTCGACTCCTAGGGAATACTGTGTTTTAGATGATATTGATTGGGTGGAGGATCAAAAATCCATTCCCCCATGGAAGAACAGAGTGTATTTCATAGAGCTCCTCTAGCCCGTTATTAGAGGGGGATATAGCTGGGGTAATTAGCACTCATCCCCAGCTCCACACCCATATCTGTGACATTACCATCAACCTGCATTACTGACGTTGTGAATGACAGATGTTATTCTCCCAGTTATGTAAGTGACAGAATTACGCAATGGCCCTGCGTAACTGGGAGGGGTTTCAAAATCTTAATTTGTCCCCCCCAAAAAGAGAACGTATTTACGGTGACGAAGTACAAAATCCCCATTGGTTTGACAGATACAGTATCAACTCACTGCCGCATCCCATTGTGATTAGCTGACAAGTTACACGAAGGGAGGTTTAGTGGGGGGTAATCTTGACAATAACCTTGAGGTTGGGATTGTTTGGTATATATTGTATTTTCGTGAAAATTGTTCAAGTTGTGAGAGATCGTAATCTAATGTAAATGTAAATTGTGACGTGTTCATTGGAAATAAATCTGTGGCACAATGAATAATGCAAATGAGGAGGACAAAAATAGAATTGTTTCTATAAAAACCTCCTCCCTCTTTGTTGATTAAGACAGAACAGAATCTATCCTACCATTCTCCTCCATAGCTGTGGGAACTAGGGGTGCTGAAGGTGTTGCAGCACCCCCTGAATAATCTGAATTAAAAAATATATATAAATAATAAAACATTTAAAAATCACAAAAGTAGTGCACTGGGCCTTTACTAGCCCTGTATTAACAGACCCATATAACCTTCTGTGGCTCAGCCCCCCAAACATCAGCTTCCTATTTCGCAACAAAGCATCCTTCACTCATGCTGCCAAACATACCCTCGTAAAACTGACCATCCTACCGATCCTCGACGTCGGCGATATCATTTACAGAAAAGCCTCCAACACTCTACTCAACAAATTGGATGCAGTCTATCACAGTCCCATCTGTTTTGTCACCAAAGCCCCATATACTACATACCACTGCGACCTGTACGCTCTCGTTTGCTGGCCCTTGCTTCATACTCGTCGCCAAACCCACTGGCTCCAGGTCATCTACAAGTCTTTGCTAGGTAAAGCCCCGCCTTATCTCAGCTCAATGGTCACCATAGCAGCACCCACCTGTAGCACATGCTCCAGCAGGTATATCTCACTGGTCACCCCCAAAGCCAATTCCTCCTTTGGCCGCTTTTCCTTCCAGTTCTCTGCTGCCAATGACTGGAACGAACTGCAAAAATCACTGAAGCTGGAGACTCATATCTCCCTTACTAGCTTTAAGCACCAGCTGTCAGAGCAGCTCACAGATCACTGCACCTGTACATAGCCCATCTGTAAATAGCCCATCCAACTACCTCATCCCCATACTGTATTTATTTATTTATCTTTCTCCTTTGCACCCCAGTATCTCTACTTGCACATTCATCTTCTGCACATCTATCACTCCAGTGTTTAATTGGTATATTGTAATTACTTTGCCACCATGGCCAATTTATTGCCTTACCTCCCTTATCTTACCTCATTTGCACATGCTGTATATAGACTTTTTCTACTGTATTATTGACTGTATGTTTGTTTATTCCATGTGTAACTCTGTGTTGTTGTATGTGTCGAACTGCTTTTCTTTATCTTGGCCAGGTCACAGTTGTAAATGAGAACTTGTTCTTAACTAGCCTACCTGGTTTAATAAAGGTGAAATAAATACATTTAAAAAATCTTCCCGCGGCTATCTCCTCTCTGTATCTTCTGTACTTATGGTTAGTTTCAAGACACATCGCAAGATGATCTGCACATCTTCTCTGAAGAGAAGTTATATCAATCAGTGACTTGGCAAACACAGTAATACATAGGTGTAACAGCGTGGGACATTGTTAATACACACATACGAGCATGATGCCAGAGGCAAAGTGAAGCCACTGACATCAAATCAAACTTTATTTATATAGCACATTTCAGACGTGGATGCAACGCAATGCACTTCACAGGAAAAAACATAAATAAAAAAACTATAAAAATAAAAACCAGAAATATTTACTACACAACAAACATCAGAGGATAAAACCCAAGAAGAATAAAAACTGAAAGACTAAAAAGCACCCTAATGAAAAGCACAGCTAAAAAGGTATATTTTTCAAGATCCCTGTTAAACATGTCCACCGTTTTGTCAGGTTCTCTAGCAGGCTATTCTAGGGGCTGGAGGCATAGTAACTAAAGGCTGTCTCTCCATGTCTCTTGGTCCTAGGCTTTGGAATAGTTAAAAGGCCAGCGCCAGAGGACCTGAGGGACCTACTGGGTACATAACTAAAATATGTGTCGAACATGTATTGGGGTGCACAATTGTGGATTGATTTAAAAACTGGTGTAATGTGTGCTCTCAGTCTGGTCTTGGTCAGTACCTGTGCTGCAGCATTCTTTATGTTTTGCAGTTGACCAATGGCTTTGTTGGGTAGACCAGACAGGAGAGCATTACAGTAGCCAGGCCAGATTGAAATAAAAGCATGAGTCTCTCTGTATAAACTGTGTATTATTGAAACAGGTGATCGTGTTTTGATTGCTTTACATTCTCCATCATGTGTCACGCCTGTGTGAACACTGAAGATTTAGAACCCATTGAGTTATGAAACAGCGTTTTTGATCATTCCACTCCCTTTTTTAGGATTTCTTTTGAACAATTCAAGTCACTGGCACTTTTGTTTACGAAGCCTATTTAGACAAGTAAGGGTTGGAAATAATTAGGCTGGCATGCTTGAGAGAGGACATACTCCTTTCAGTCAGTTTAAAAACAAACTCAGTTAATTAATCTTCTGTGCCGTTACTCTTCCCAAATCATTTCCTTAATAGCTGCTGCATTCCTTAGATCTGTAGTCAGCATATTTAGCGCTTTGTTCTACTTCTCCATATGGTTTTTGTTCTCCTTTTTTTCCCCACAGAGTTCCCATTGACTCATATATTTCATCTTACATTTGAAGTACATAATATGTCATTCCAAGTCAAGATGGAACAATAGATGCGCTATTATTAGTTGCATTTGAGGTATACCCTCCTTCTAGAACTGGTGAGGTATACCCTACTTCTAGAACCAGTGAGGTATACCCTTCTTCTAGAACCAGTGAGGTATACCCTCCTTCTAGAACCAGTGAGGTATACCCTTCTTCTAGAACCAGTGAGGTATACCCTTCTTCTAGAACCAGTGAGGTATACCCTTCTTCTAGAACCAGTGAGGTATACCCTTCTTCTAGAACCAGTGAGGTATACCCTTCTTCTACAACCAGTGAGGTATACCCTTCTTCTAGAACCATTGAGGTATATCCTCCTTATAGAACTGTTGAGGTATACCCTCCTTCTAGAACCGGTGAGGTATACACTCCTAGAACCAGTGAGGTATACCCTTCTAGAACTGGTGAGGTATACCCTTATAGAACCAGTGAGGTATACCCTTCTAGAACCAGTGAGGTATACTCTTCTAGAACCAGTGAGGTATACCCCTCTTTAACCAGTGAAGTATATCCTTCTAGAACCAGTGAGGTATACCATCCTTCCAGAACCGTTAAGGTATACCCTCCTTCTAGAACCAGTGAATTATAACCTCCTCCTAGAACCGTTAAGGTATACCCCCCTCATAGAACCAGTGAGGTGTACCCTCCTTCTAGAAGCAGTGAGGTATACCCTCCTTCTAGAACCGGTGAGGTATACCCTCCTTCTAGAACCGGTGAGGTATACCCTCCTACTAGAACCGGTGAGGTAAACCCTTCTTATAGAACAGTTGAGGTATACCTTCCTTCTAGAACCGGTGAGGTATAACCTTCTAGAACAGTTGAGGTATACCCTCCTTCTAGAACCAGTGAGGTATACCATCCTTCTAGATCCGGTGATGTATACCCTTCTAGAATCGGTGAGGTATATGCTTCTAGAACCGGTGAGGTATATGCTCCTAGAACCGGTGAGGTATATGCTTCTAGAACCGGTGAGGTATACACTCCTAGAACCGGTGAGGTATACCTTTCTAGAACTGGTGAGCCATACCCTTCTAGAACCGGTGAGGTATACCCTCCTTATAGAACCAGTGAGGTATACCCTCCTTCTAGAACCAGTGAGGTACACCCTCCTTCTAGAACCAGTGAGGTATACCATTCTAGAACCGGTGAGGTATAACCTTCTAGAACCAGTGATGTATACCATCCTAGAACCGGTGAGGTATACCCTTCTAGAACCGGTGAGGTATAACCTTCTAGAACTGCTGAGGTATACCCTTCTAGAACCGGTGATGTATACACTCCTAGAACCAGTGAGGTATACCCTTCTAGAACCAGTGAGGTATACTCTTCTAGAACCAGTGAGGTATACCCCTCTAGAACCAGTGAAGTATATCCTTCTAGAACCAGTGAGGTATACCATCCTTCCAGAACCGTTAAGGTATACCCTCCTTCTAGAACCAGTGAATTATAACCTCCTCCTAGAACCGTTAAGGTATACCCCCCTCATAGAACCAGTGAGGTGTACCCTCCTTCTAGAAGCAGTGAGGTATACCCTCCTTCTAGAACCGGTGAGGTATACCCTCCTTCTAGAACCGGTGAGGTATACCCTCCTACTAGAACCAGTGAGGTAAACCCTTCTTATAGAACAGTTGAGGTATACCTTCCTTCTAGAACCGGTGAGGTATAACCTTCTAGAACAGTTGAGGTATACCCTCCTTCTAGAACCAGTGAGGTATACCATCCTTCTAGATCCGGTGATGTATACCCTTCTAGAATCGGTGAGGTATATGCTTCTAGAACCGGTGAGGTATATGCTCCTAGAACCGGTGAGGTATATGCTTCTAGAACCGGTGAGGTATACACTCCTAGAACCGGTGAGGTATACCTTTCTAGAACTGGTGAGCCATACCCTTCTAGAACCGGTGAGGTATACCCTCCTTATAGAACCAGTGAGGTATACCCTCCTTCTAGAACCAGTGAGGTATACCCTCCTTCTAGAACCAGTGAGGTATACCATTCTAGAACCGGTGAGGTATAACCTTCTAGAACCAGTGATGTATACCATCCTAGAACCGGTGAGGTATACCCTTCTAGAACCGGTGAGGTATAACCTTCTAGAACTGCTGAGGTATACCCTTCTAGAACCGGTGATGTATACACTCCTAGAACCAGTGAGGTATACCCTTCTAGAACCAGTGAGCTATACCCTCCTTCTAGAACTGGTGAGGTATACTCTTGTTGAACCAGTGAGGTATATCCTTCTAGAACCAGTGAGGTATACCCTTCTAGAACCAGTGAGGTATACCCTCCTTCTAGAACTGGTGAGGTATACTCTTGTTGAACCGGTGAGGTATATCCTTCTAGAACCAGTGAGGTATACCTGCCTTCTAGAACCGTTAAGGTATACCCTCCTTATAGAACCAGTGAGGGGTACCCTCCTTCTAGAACCGGGGAGGTACGCTCCTTCTAGAACCAGTGAGGTATACCCTCCTTATAGAACCGGTGAGGTATACCGTTCTTCTCAAACCGTTGAGGTAAACCCTTCTTATAGAACAGTTGAGGTATACCCTCCTTCTAGAACCAGTGAGGTATACCCTCCTTATAAAACCGGTGACGTATACCTTCCTTCTAGAACCGGTGAGGTATACCCTTCTAGAACTGGTGAGGTATACCCTTCTAGAACCAGTAAGGTATACCCTTCTAGAACCAGTAAGGTATACCCTTCTAGAACAGTTGAGGTATACCCTCCTTCTAGAACCAGTGAGGTATACCCTTCTAGAACCGGATGAGGTATACCATCCTTCTAGAACCGGTGAGGTATACCCTCCTTCTAGGACTAGTGAGGTATACCCTCCTTCTAGGACCAGTGAGGTATACCCTCCTTCTAGGACCAGTGAGGTATACCCTCCTTCTAGAACCAGTGAGGTATACCCACCTTCTAGGACCGGTGATGTATACCCTCCTTCTAGAACCAGTGAGGTATACCCTCCTTCTAGAACTGATGATGTATACACTCCTAGAATCAGTGAGTTATACCTGTCTAGAACTGGTGAGGTATACCTTCCTTCTAGAACCTGTGAGGTATACCCTCCTTCTAGAAGCGGTGAGTTATACCCTTCTAGAACCGGTTAGGTATACCCTTCTAGAACCAGTGAGGTACCCCCTCCTTCTAGAACCTGGGAGGTATACCCTCCTTCTAGAACCGGTGAGGTATATCCTCCTTCTAGAACCATTGAGCTGTTCCCTCCTTCTAGAACCGGTGAGGTATACCCTTCTAGAACTGTAAAGGTATACCCTTCTAGAACCGGTAAGGTATACCCTCCTTCTATAACCGGTGAGAGTGTGGCTTGCTGTGTATCCCTGTATTCTCGGAATTAAAACATTAGCATCTCATTTGGGCCTGGGTGAGAGCTGTGGTTACCTCATGGAACTGGGTTATTTCATCACTAGGAGACCTGGGGAATTGAGCTGACTGTGCTGGCTGACTGTATCCACACACACAGCTGTTCGAGGTAGAGCAGAGGGATTTCAGAGAGGCATTTTGCAAACATCACACATGACAACGTGCGATGGCACCTATCCTGTGGTTTTCTGGGAAAGATCCCTGCTCTAACGTCAACATCCCATTGATCCTCAACACCATTTTAACAACCTCATCACACCCACGCACACCTAAATGGAGCTAAATGGAAAGAGTTATCAGTTAGCGATTAGCTTTGTCACAACGTCCTCTGACGCCTCATATATAGCTGTCATTTAGTCCTCGGAGCAGCCCAAGAGGAATCCTACACTGTACAGTGAGAGGAAGATCTAAATCATCAGGTACATAGCATAAAGCATCCCTCAGTGAAATAATTTATATGCAATGCTCACATTTTTGTGCTGATTAAAAGGCTATGGCAGTTGATGAGTTAGAAATAAACTACTTGGATTATAAGTCTGCCTTTAATTGGATAGATGAAAGAAGCAATTAGTTGCACTTGAGTCAAGAATGTGTCCTTTTTTCAAGAAGACTTCCTTCTTTAGTGGGAATGGGGGAATTGTATGTTATAGCTATGCGTTGATTTCTTTGTGCATTAGGTTAAAACATGATTGTATTTATTTCTGAGTGTGTCACTGTGTTTTGATCTTGGATTTTTCTATCTGAGTCCCTGGTATCTAGATAGTATATGTCTCTCTGTCTATAGCTCCACAGAGAGGGTATGCTGGGCTCGTAGAAGACTGGTGCTGAAGAGAGGATCAGCTGTGTAGCCAGACTACAACTAAATGTAAAGAATCATAATAGGTCCTCCCTCTCTGAAACTGAAGAGGACTCGTATTACACTGTAATACCCATTTCAAACAGAAGATGTGGTATGTTACCTGTAAAAAATATAAGGCAATGTTTATATGACCCCCTTTAAAACAGCCCCTTATTCACCACTTACACCTTTTATACATATCAGTGGGTAACTGGCAAATTGGGAGGGGTGGGGAGTGGGTGGTGTTGATTAACCATGGGGGCTGTTTGCAGTTCAAATTAGGGTTAAACAATGGAAGTGTTAATGATTTTACCTGCAAAAAGCAGAGAACCATTCACAGACCCGATACCTGTATTTATGGTACAGGTCTGTGAAAATGCAGGAATCTTGACTTTTATTTTTCCATGTTTTTTTTACCCCCTACCCCTTTCAGATATACAAAAAAGCTGGTATAAAAATGCAGGCATGGTACATTTCTGGGATTTTGGTCTGTGTATGAAAGGGATATCATACTGCAGAAACCTATAGCCAATACGTTTTCGTACGTTCAGAACGCAATAATATTTCATCTTGATGTCAAAAGGAACTATTTTACCGTCAGCTTTCAAAGGGAAATCAATGTATTTATCCTATGACTTAGGCCTTTTCAATGCCCCATCAGTTGAGTGTAAGAAGAGTCAGCCATTTTGTATTACCTCCCCCATCTTTTTACTGAGAGGCTGTTCATTTGCACATCAGACGTTATTTCACTTTGTCATTCCTGTGATTGTCCCACTTAAAACAAAACCTACCTTTTTGCCCATATGGCAAAGCACCTGATAAAAGGACCTTTTATCTCACCCTTTATAATGACTTTGCCTACCTGTTTGAGGCATCTATGTAGAGCTTATGCACACTTTATGAATGATCTATGATGCCTTTATAAGTAGTCATAAATAATGTTTGCAAAAAATAAATAATAGAAAACAGGAAAATCACATTTACATAAGTATTCAGACCCTTTACTGAGTACTTTGTTGAAGTACCTTTGGCAGTGATTACAGCCTTGAGTATTCTTGGGTATGACGCTACAAGCTTGGCACACCTGTATTTGGGGAGCTTCTCACATTCTTCTCTGCAGATCCTCTCAAGCCCAGTCAGGTTGGATGGGGAGCATCACTGCACAGCTATTTTCAGCTCTCTCCAGAGATGTCCGATCGAGTTCAAGTCCGGGCTTTGGCTGGGCCACTCAAGGACATTCAGAGACTTGTCCCGAAGCCACTCCTGCGATGTCTTGGCTGTGTGCTTAGGGTCGTTGTCCTTTTGGAAGGCTGAGGTCCTGAGCGCTCTGGAACAGGTTTTCATCAAGGATCTCTCTGTACTTTGCTCCGTTCATCTTTCCCTCGATCCTGACTAGTCTCCCAGTCCCTGTCGCTGGAAAAACATCCCTACAGGATGATGCTGCCACCACCATTCTTCACCGTAGGGATGGTGCCAGGTTTTCTCGAGACGTGACGCTTGGCATTCAGGCCAAAGAGTTCAATCTTGGTTTCATCAGACCAGAGAATCTTGTTTCTCATGGTCTGAGAGTCCTTTAGGTGCCTTTTGGCAAACTCGAAGCAAGCTGTCATTTGCCTTTTACTGAGGAGGGGCTTCACCCTGGCCACTCTACCATAAAGGCCTGATTGGTGGAGTGCTGCAGAGATGGTTGTCCTTCTGGAAGGTTCTTCCATCTCTGCAGAGGAATTCTGGAGCTCTGTCAGAGTGACCATCGGGTTCATGGGCACTTCCCTGACCAAGGCCCTTCTCCCCCGATTGCTCAGTTTGGCCGGGCTACCAGCTCTAGGAAGAGTCTTGGTGGTTCCAAACTTCTTCCATTTAAGAATGATGGAGGCCACTGTGTTCTTGGGGACCTTCAATTCTGCAGAAATGTTTGGGTACCCTTCCCCAGATCTGTACCTCGACACAATCCTGTCTCTGAGCTCTACGGACAATTCCTTCAACTTCATGGCTTGGTTTTTGCTCTGACATGCACTGTCAACTGTGGAACCTTATATAGACAGATGTGTGCCTTTCCAAATCATGTCCAATCAATTTAATTTACCACAGGTGGGCTCCAATCAAGTTGTAAAAACATCTCAAGGATGATCAATGGAAACAGGATGTACCTGGGCTGAATTTCAAATCTCATAGAAAAGGGTCTGAACATTGATGTAAATAAGGTATTTTAGTTTTTTATTTGAATACATTTGCTAAAATTGATAAAAACAAGTTTTCGCTTTGTCATTATGTGGCATTGTGTGTAGACTGATGAGCAAAACAAACAATTGAATCAATTTTAGAATAAGGCTGTAATGTAACGAAATGTGGAAAAAGTCAAGGGTCTGAATACTTTTCGAATGCACTGTATAGTGTATAATGCCCTGTTTTACACCACCTACCTGTTTAAGAGAACAGGGCGTATTCTTCGAGTGTTGTTGAGGAGAGGGGAGACGCAAACCGCTGTGCTCCCACATCCCCTGCTGGTGGTAACAGGCATAAACAATTCCCTTTGGAAATCCTTGGTGGACTCTGTCCGAAATAATAGTGGATTACAACCTATACAGTCATTGATTACAACAACAATCTCTAAACCATGTTTTATAAGTACAATGTGATTCTTTAACCTTATGGGCAGACACAACTATAGTGGACGAAAAATAAACATTCATACTTAGATAGGTTTCTGTGCATTTTTCAAAACTTGTATATCACAAATTATAAAACTACAATAGTCTACGCTATCTCATTTTTAATTCCAAAATTAGATGGCAAGTATAATCTACAGTAGATACAAGAAACAACAAAGTAGTCATAATGTTGCTTAACACTAAATGCAATTAGAAAATAATGAATCCCTATGTGTGAGATGTATATATTGTTTTGAAATATATGCCATCTAAAAAAAAAATAGTGAAGACATCAAAAATATGTAATAACACATATGGAATCATGTAGTAACCAAAAAGTGTATATTATATTTTATATTTGAGATTCTTCAAAGTAGCCACCCTTTGCCTTGATGACAGCTTTGCACACTCTTGGCATTCTGTCAACCAGCGTCATGAGGTAGTCACATGGAATGCATTTCAATTAACAGGTGTGCCTTATTAAAAGTTAATTTGTGGTATTTATTTCCTTTTTAATTTGTTTGAGACAATCAGTTGTGTTGTGACAAGGTAGGGTTGGTATACAGAAGATAGCCCTATTTGGTAAAAGACCAAGTCCATATTATGGCAAGAAAAGCTCAAATAAGCAAAGAGAAATGACAGTCCATCAATACTTTAAGACATGAAGGTCAGTCAATCTGGAAAACGTAAAGAATTTTAAAAAGTTTCTTCAAGTGCAGTCGCAAAAACCATCAAGCGCTATGATAAAACTGGCTCTCATGAAGACTGCCACAGGAAAGGAAGACCCAGAGTTACCTCTGCTGCAGAGGATAAGTTCATTAGAGTTACCAGCCTCAGAAATTGCAGCCCAAATAAATGCTTCACAGAGTTCAAGTAACAGACACATCTCATCATCAACTGTTCAGAGGAGACTGCATGAATCAGGCCTTCATGGTCGAATTGCTGCAAAGAAACCACTACTTAAGGACACCAATAATAAGAAGAGACTTGCTTGGGCCATCGAAACACGAGCAATGGACATTAGACCGGTGGAAATCTGTCCTTTGGTCTGATGAGTCCAAATTTGAGATTTTTGGTTCCAGCCTCCTATGTAAAACGCAGAGTAGGTGAACGGATGATCTATGCATTTATGGTTCCCACGTGAAGCATGGAGGAGGAGATGTGATGGTGTGGAGGTGCTTTGCTGGTGACACTGTCTCTGATTTATTTAGAATTCCAGGCACACTTAACCAGCATGTCTACCACAGCATTCAGCAGCGAAACACCATCCATCTGGTTTGCGCTTATTGGGACTATCAGTTGTTTTTCAACAGGACAATGACCCAACACACCTCCAGGCTGTGCAAGGGCTATTTAACCAAGAAGGAGAGTGATGGAGTGCTGCATCAGATGACCTGGCCTCCACAATCACCCGACCTCCACCCAATTGACATGGTTTGGGATGTGTTGGACCGCAGAGTGAAGGAAAAGCAGCCAACAAGTGCTCAGCATATGTGGCAACTCCTTCAAGATTGTTGGAAAATCATTGAAGCTGGTTGAGAGAATGCCAAGAGTTTGCAAAGTTGTCATTAAGGCAAAGGGTGGAGACTTTGAAGAATCTAAAATCTAAAATATATTTTGATTAGTTTAACACTTTTTGGTTACTACATGATTCCATATGTGTTATTTCATAGTTTTTATATTTTCAATTTTATTCAAAAATTTTGAAAATAGTAAAAAATGAAGAAAAACCCTTGAATGAGTCGGAATGTCCAAACTTTTGACTGGTACTGTATGTCACGTTCTTTGATATATAATATTACTTTTCCGTATGGGAGGACTTTCTTGGAGTGGTCTGAGTGGGGATGGGAAAACTGAAAACTAGTTGTTATAGCCAGAGAGTTTTGTAACTCTCTTTCTTATTGGTCTATAAACTAATTTACCTCCTGGTAAATTACCTCCTCCAGGCCAAAACTCCAGCCCACCAAAACAGGCTGAAATTTCAGGCATTCTTTTCAAACAGCTCTTACAATAAAAGGGAATTATCATAATTTTCACAGTTTCACAGTATTATTCCAATCTCATAGTGTGGAAATATATATACAACACAGATAAATCACGTTTTTGACTGCACTGGGCCTTTAACAAAGAGGGACTAACTTTTTCATCCCATATGTTGACTGTGGTCAGTTCAAATTGTATTGTTGCCCTCCACTGTTCCATGAAACTGACATTTTTGTTGAATCAATTTGTTTTTGTTTATAAAGACATTTTACCATTGTATTTCACCATGTAAAGCATTGAACAAGTTTGAAATTCTGATTTAACAAATGGCATTCAGAGTGAATCTACGAGAAAAGAATCCAGAATTCTGTTTTGAATCCCCCAAAAATGGGGTTTATGCTTGTCATACTGACGCTTCAAGACCTCACCAGCAACTAGCGCTGTTTTTTCAACTAGCGCTTCTCTTTCCAAAGCTATCATCAAATCAGTGCTAAACCTACGGGATGAAAGGGGTTGAAACAAACGTTCTACTATATTTTCCACTTTTCCACATTTTGTGTTTTGCATGTCGGTGGAGTTGTGGATTATATCTTTACAACTTTTAAAATCGCCCCCAAATGGTTTTGGGTGGGGTTATACAGCCATCCTACACCTTTTGTATTATTTAGGTCATGTTTCTTTATTCTTTGGCGCAGACTATGATGATGTCTGAGCAAGCCACCTTTTTTGGACATGTTTATAGACTTCTAGGGCATTGTGATAAGTCTTCTATTTATTTAATACAATTGTAGTGCGAACAGAGGAAAAAATAAACAGACTGACTAAACATACGATTCTTCTTTTGGCTTGTGAAAATCCTATGTAAGGACACAAAAGGGGGGCGTTTTCACTGCGGAAAGTAAATTCTTTTGAAGTGGAACTAATCATCTGAGGGATGGTACTCGTTGTCCTAACAACGCAGCTGAATTGGAATGAGCCTCCCCTTTTGTTGAATATATGTTTTCTTTCTTTCATTCAAAACTGATGATGATAGTAGTTTCACGCCCTGTCCACCCACATTGTCTGTCCAAACTTTTTGCAGATAAGTCTTCACTTGGAGACGCCGAACACACGGCGGGTGACTGTGACGTCACCCTCGCCCTTCTGTCTCCACAAGTCTTGACGCTTTATAATACCGTTTACATTTTTTATTTTATCATGGAGTCATACTGAGACCAAGGTCTATTTTACAGATGAGCCCTGCATTACATAAATTACAGAAAATACACACATCAAAATCAAAGTCATCATGAAAAGGGAATCTCAAACCAAATCCTCCTTAATAACACTTTTTTTTCCGAAGTATGTGAAATGATCAACTCTCTTAGGCTACATTTTAAATATATAATTTCTCTCCTTGATGATTATGCACCGGTCACTTTCACAGTTTTTATATAGATTTATAGGTCTCTGTCCCATAATTTTAGGCCTATTTTGTTTAGGCCAATTTCTGTTGATTGTAATTCAACTCTTTTTTTGTTCACCAGTTCGCCAGAACAGTTTGACTAAGCCTTCACCAATTTCACTTCGGGTTATTCTCATCGATGAGAATTTCGAGAGATTCTATCGATTCTCGAGAGACATTACTGTAATGAAAACTTAAAGCTGCAATATGTAACTTTTTCTGTTACCCATCAAATTCACATAGAAATGTGTTATAAATCTGTAATTCTCATTGAAAACAAGTCTAAGAAGCTGTTCTATGTGCGCTATTTCTATACTTCCCGTTCTCAGGTTTCGTTTTTGCATCTTTTACTTTCGGTTTTGTACACCACCTTCAAACTGCTGAAAGTACAATATTTTGGGTTCTGGAAAATATATTTCACAGCAGTTTAGATCGTAAAATGATTATCTACACTATACTTGCTTGTTTTGTCACATAAATTGAACTATTCGAATTTTAGCAACCAGGTTCGGCAGGCGCCTAGGCTAGGCTAACCGAACGAGTCTGCTCACATACTCCCTTAATTAAAATACCTTTGCTTTAGCCAGTATTAGCTAGCTTCCTCAAAATAGTCCGAATAAATCTAAGATAACTCAGAGGAGATCTTTGTAGTGCAATTTTACATCTAACAGATGTTTGGTGCAGAAAAAATGGTAATCTATTGTTGAATGACAACAAACACTTCATTGAAGAATCAAGACTGTTGACCAATCACTGATGAAGGGGCGCGGACTTCGGCTACTGACTTCAGTCTTGCCTCAAGAAAAATAAAATTATGCAGAACAGCTGAAAAAAACATTGCCCAAGACCAAGTCGAACAAAAACATCACAAAATGTCATCATTATATATGCACAATCTGTTCCAAACGGTTTCGGGTGGGAAGCATGTGGATGCCTTAAGCAGGGCAGTGTAAACAGAATTGTCTGGTTGAGCCCAACATTCATACACTAAAAATACAGGCTGCTACAATCAGAAATGTTACTAGCTAGCTAGCTATGTTATTGTTATTGTCTTGCAAGCTATATTTAATGCCTGTAAGATCTAGAAAAAGATCGAGAAAGTAACCCCCTTAATCGTCAGCAAATGCTTGTGAATTGCTGCATTATTCAGCAATGTAATGTGGTTTGTTTGCATTATTCAAGAGCGTAGCTAGCTAATATGTTTTAGAGGAAAAGTTTCTAGCATTGTTGAATAGTTTGCAAGCTTCTTGGCTAGTCAGTGGCTACTGTGATACTGATTTTTATGGTAAATTTGGAGCTACAGAGAAAGAATGTCACGTTGCCAGCCACAATAAAAAGGTAAGGCAAAGATGTCATGTAAATTGAAGTTTAATAATAAGTTAATGTAGGCCTACAGAAATGTATTATGTAAACTGAAATAAGAATGATGAAAAGATGTAAGCCTATAGGGTATGGATAGTCAAACAGCCATATTATTAAACCCTGTTTGTTTAGCCTAAAGTTGGTGATCCCAATGAGCTATTGTATAAAAGCAAATAATTGTCAAGTGGAATTGGTGATTGATAGGCCTATTAATTGACGACAAAGACACATCTTTGGTATGATAATGGTATGTAGGCCCAACTGTTATAGTTCTATGTCGATGGTCTCTACATACACCCCCAGGGGCTTGTAAAAGGTTACTTTGACCCTCTGACCTCACATTAAGAATTCCATTTTCTCACAGTTACTAAATCTTTTTCCTTACACAGGCTATACCTTTGCTTCACAACGCCTAACCAAGGCATTTTATTGTCACCACGGGGAACTAGGGTTCAGGCAACAGTCATCCAACAAGAGGTCAACTATTAGCCCCAAGGTCGAGAGGAAGGATAACTTTTACTGACTTGTTGAAACTTTCAACAGTTTAGGCCTACTCTTCCTGTTTAGCCTAATATTGTGACAAGCGAAATAGACAGTCTATTGCGGTGGGTTTTCAGAATAATTGTCTCATGATCATTATTTAGTCTATTGAAAACAGTTACAGAATAATTTGTTTATCCCTTCACTTCGGATCCCAATTTTAACATTTGTAATTTACTGTCAATGTCCCCTGGTTTTTGTTGTTGGTCTTTAATAATATAGACAAATAGTGCAAGTCTTCCAGAGTGTGGTATTTCATATTTACAAAGAGTCACTGAAAGTCCTCCCACCTGTGCACCTTTAGGCCTTTTTAAATGTCTCATATATAGTCTTGCACAATTAATAAACAAACAATAGCATGTTAAATTACCTATATTTCATCTTACTTAGCTATACCCATGTTGGATCGTCATTTTCGCATGATCATGCTTTTTCTCGTTTTAGTCTGGTGCTGTGACAACAGATTTTGTTCATTCATGCAGTAGGCTATTTATTCCCTTATTGTAACTGAGCAAATGTGTATTTAAAACACAATATTACTAATCTTAGACTGGGACATTTTTTTGACAAACACAACAATGTTTTGTTAAATTTTATTCATATCCTGGTTTCAGACGTCATAATTTTTTACACCCAGCACACAAATATAACAACTGAAATTGCGCTGTCGTCAAGAAATTGAAATGCACTCAATTGTCTGAGAGTGCACAATCCAAATCTCTTACGCAATGTACGGTACTATTTCGTTTTATCCTGCTGTTGTTCATGTATTTATGGCAGGACATTCCTAGTCCAAAGGCTAATACCTATTTTAAGGCAGGGGCTTTGCAGAAACAGGCTGTCGTGTGATTAGACTGCTGATGTACGATTCGAAAACAGCTCTGGTACAGTAGCCTGAGCTCTCTGAGTGATGTCACACATGGGTGGGTCCACAGAAGTAGAACGATAATAGAAATAGCATTATTTAATTTCTATGGGTGGGTCCCTCGGTGCGGCAGCTGGAGAGCCCAGTAACATCTCTCTCTCCATTGAGGGCTGGGACTAAAGTAAATGCTTTGAAGTTGGTAGTCGGCATGCAAAGTAAACAACGTGGGGGTAGAATCTGATTTGCTGCGCTCTGTACTGTCGTCTGGTGAAACTTTACCAACTGCGCTATTATTGGATCACCAAACCGAGCGACAGTGTCTATAAAGCGGCCTTTAGTCATTAAGGACGCACCGGATGGTAATAAACCTCTAAATACACCCCCACCCACATTAAATAGACTACATTTACTTACACAGCAAATACTTGGTAAAGTTTAGCCTTCCTGGGTATAGTCACGATGCTGCAGGTGTCTTAAAAATGCGAATGGACATATGGGTCAGGGATGACCCTTCACCCTACAGAAGGTATTTTTCACGCTAATAGCTAGCCTACTTAACGACTTTCACGACTGGTCGCGTGATGTTTGTCAGGAATTTCCAGTTATCCTTTGGCGTGCAACTATTTCTGTCATCTATGCACGCCATGCGGTATCTCGTTGTCAGTCACCACCGCAGACTGGGAGCCGGGAGAGGACGCCAGTGCTGTGCCAGTTGGCTCAAATTTGTGAAAACAACAGGCGGACGCAGCACGATTCTAATCTTAATCGTTCCAGACATGAAGGTCACTCTCGTGGCGATCGCAGATTTACTTGTTCCATTAAGTATAATGTAGATTCCACAGGTTTTATATCAATTTAGCTCATTTCGTCTTTAACCACAATTTAATTACACACTTACCAGATCGAAAAGTTTTCGTTCTTGTACCCTAGGCCACCGTAATTACATTGACCTTTTATTGTTTATTATGTTGGGTGAGTAGATACGCACGGTTCCTAATAGGCCTACTAAATTAAGACCTTTGAGAAGTGTTAGAACGCCAAGAGGGGTCAAATCAGTTTAAATGGGACATGCCACTGCAACACTAGTCTTACGTTATTTGATTGCGCATTACGCACAAGATACCATTAGGCACAAGGTATACCTTTCCTAATTGGAAGAATTGAAAGGAAGGAGACTACTTGATCCTTCAGACATGGCTACAGGCAAAGTAAGATCATGCATTTTGGTTAAGTGGCTCCAAACGATGTTATGTAATTGAAGATGAGGAGAGGATTTAAGAGGCGTGGCTTACTTGGACTATTTATTCATCATTAATCTGGTCAACATACAGACTGAACACACTGTTACTCTCTCATTAAACAAACAGGCATATTACTTACCTACCCAAAAAATAAATAACCATAACTGGAAAGTCAACAGGAACATAGAAAATATGAGTACTCTCCTATACTTTCAAACCACTGTGAAGGCCATCACATCTATTGGTATGATTCAGGTCCCTACACTCTTAGGAAAAAGGGTTCCAAAAGTGTTCTTCGGCTCTCGCCATAGGAGAACCCTTTTTGGTTCCAGGTAGTTTCTATATGGAACCAAAAAGGGTCCTGGAACCAAAAAGGGTTCTTCAAATGATTATCCAATGGGGACAGCCGAATAACCCTTTTAAGGTTCTAGATAGCATCTTTTCTTCTAAGCATGTATGAAAGTATTGTAAATATCAAGGGGCCCCTTAATATTTCTGGCTCAGCAGGTTTGGACATTAGTTGAGTGTCGGCCTAATAATAGCTAATGAGCACCCAGTGACATGTGTAGGTACCCAGACTATCATGGGACCCATTAAACAATAACAATGTTAGAATTAGCATTGTGGCTAAGGTTAACTTCAGCCCTATAAATATCAAACAGGATGTGGGCCTGATTGGTACACTGTTTGTGGGCGAGGAGATCATCTATGTGTGTGTGTGTGTGTGTGTGTGTGTGTGTGTGTGTGTGTGTGTGTGTGTGTGTGTGTGTGTGTGTGTGTGTGTGTGTGTGTGTGTGTGTGTGTGTGTGTGTGTGTGTGTGTGTGTGTGTGTGTGTGTGTGAGAGAGAGAGAGAGCAAGTATTGGACTAACCAAACCAATATACAAAATGGTTGTGTATTTTTTAATCCATTATGTTACTGCTCCATAACATTATCAAAAAATTTAACATACTGTCATACTGTTTGTACTACAGGAAAGAGCAGTGGTGTACCCTTCCACGTGTTAGAAACATGCAACCCGGTCACTATTAAACTACCTTGCTTTGCCAACAACAAAAATCTAGCAAATCCTCAATTTAGTCCATGACCAACACACCGACATCTTTATTTGTTGGTCTTTTTTTTACTGTCCTCTGTAGGTTGCAAGCCTAGGCCTGGAATACACGGCAGTCTACAACATTTATATTGGAAATGTTTTTGATCTTGTGCCCCACTGCAAACACATTCAGCTGTCTGCAGGTCTCATAGCAACAGCAAACAAAGGCAGGGCCCATTTCAAGTTTCCCGCGGAGAGGCCAGTCCAGCGGAGCCTTTGATTTTAACTGGGAAAATAGCTGAGTGGGCACTACTGGCATTTGTCTTTCATTTACTCCAACCCCCCCACCACCCACCCCCTCCCCTCCAAAAAAAAGCTTTCTGGAACAGCCAAATCTTCGTCTGTCTGTCCCCTGCATCCAACCAACACCCCCCCCCCCCCCCCCCCCCCCCCCATAATCGACCATGGCGAAGCAGCTCTTTGAAACATTACAGTGTTTTGTTGAGGTTCTTTTCTTTTTGTTTTGGTGCATAGTTACTGTTTCAGTAGCTAGAAAAGAGATAGAATTTAGAAGACTAGTCATTTGTGGTTTCTCTGTATTCGCTCCATTGTTTTCACCTCCTCTTTAAAGTCGACCCAATAGAGAATTTAGAGGCCGTATCTCAGGATTGTGACATGAAATTGTTTTTGAATCACATAATGTGTGTGTTTTCCGCCCCTACACAAGCACGTAAAGCTTTTTGTGTTTCAATGGAGCTGTTGGTACTTTCTCTGCTATGAAATTTAGAATGCCTGCAGCTCTCTAGATGATCAGTGGTGCTGCCGAGGGTTCTTCAGGGTCGTGGGACAGCCCTCAGAGGCCGCCTATTTGGAATTCAGCTACATCCATAAAGTGGGCCGGACATTGAAAAAAATGTTTGAATTTGGGGGGGGGGGGGGGGGGAGAGATGGATGGGGGTAATAACTTTGGGCTATGTAATGTTATCTTACTCCAATGTTGCTTGCTTTCATCCAAAAGGGCTCAGGAGATTAAACAAATGAAAGTGTTCCTCATTGTTTTGGTGTAATTTACTGTAATTGATGTTTCCATCTAGTTGCAGAGGCCTGCTAGAGCAATTGGTTGTGTTTGTTGGAGGACACGCAGCCCAGTGGGGTGTATTGACTCAGGCTGTTGACTAATACTGCGTTATTGCCAATTTTTAGGCTAACACTGCCCCCATTGTTTGTGGGTGACCAAACAGTACCCAGGCTTTACACTGAGACTATTCACAGCTCACCATATACTGTATTTACATAGTATTTGGCAACTCAACAGAATATTAAATACTGCATCTAGAGTAATTTCAGTGAGGGAGTGCGCCCATGTGGTACGTTTATGTGTAGGCTAAAGCGTTTTCATGAAGTGTGCATGTCGTAAACATTATATAACACATACATTACTAAACATTAGCATTTAAATAGAGGGCTCTGTAGTAGCATTCTAAAGGCGTGTAGTGCCAGACCTCCATATTCACTGTAACTCATCATATGTTTAGATGGAAGCAGAGACACACGTTAGACCATTCCTCCAAGCATGGAATGTACAGTTACGGTACACTTGGAATGAGTCCATGTAAATTTGTGCCATATAGAATATATCACAGTATATGACTGTATGACATTTTTGGAGTGAGCAAAAACACAGTGCATAAGGAGTGTGGGTGTGGTTCCATTTGTCACTGCTCTCTTTAGGGGTTCAGAATTAGGTTTGAAAATGTCTGTCTTGATGTCACACATTTTATTTTCGTATTGCAGAAATCTGTTCAGGGACCCCAACATTTTTCCAACCGTCAAGGGTGTCATTTTGTCTAAAAAAAACCAAAGTGCAACTGAATTGCCACCCCCAGTCCGTCTGTACGTTAAATGGCTTGCTGATTCCAAGAGACAAGGTTGGAGTCTGTTGTATGTTGTGGTGCACCAGCCTCTCTGTCCCGTCTCAAAACATGACCAGTCGCCCTAAACACACCCCATGGCTGGCCCATCCCATCCCGTCACACAAACACACACACACGCACGCACACACACACACACACATTTTGTTCTTCTGTCCTCATGGGGACCTAAAAATCCTATATTCCCTAACCCTAAACTTAACCACTAACCCCTTACTCTAATTGTAACCCTAACTCTAATTGTAACCCTAACTCTAATTGTAACCCTAACCCTAAATCTAATCTCTAAGCTAAAATAGCCTTTGTCCTCATGGGGACATGGGAAATGTGGAGGGAGAATTTTCCTTGTTTTACTATCCTTGTGGGGACTTTTGAGGATTTTAGGTCCCCACGAGGATCGAAGAACCCCACACACACACACACACCACACAATCTGTCTCCTCCTCCAAAGTGTCCTTCCCTCACTACCTCTTTGACATTGCAACGTGACAGACAACCTCGTCCCACTGCCATTTGTCTTCAGGGTGACGTCTGAAAAGCTAAAGCTAACAGACTCTGGCAGTATTGTCCCAAGTGATTGAGATGTTAACTTTTAGTGCTGTCTCCCTACAGTGCTTGTATCTCCTCCCCCTCCTGCTCCCCGGTCCCTCTGTCTCTCTTCCTCAGCAGCATTCTCTCTCTCCTCCATCTGACTGCGCCGTGAGAGAGCCAAGCCATTAGACACTCCCAAAGCTGATAATGAAGGCACAGAGGTGGTCCATAGCAGTGTGATGCGTTGGAGAGGAGAGCAGGAGCAGAGGAGGAAGGTAGATTAGGATAATTGCCTGGCGTCGGGGGCAAAGAGAGAGAGAGAGAGAGAGAGAGAGAGAGAGAGAAAGATGTCTTAATACCATCCGTCTTCATTTGCTAAAGGAGTATTAGTGCAATATTGGCAAATGCAGGATTCATGGTTTATGAGGCGGAAAAAGAGAAATTGTAACATCAAATGAGACATTTTTCTTTCCGGTGAATGTGCTCGGTAATCTGATAATAGGTGCAAAATGAATAAAATCTTTTCCACATCTTGTTGTTGTTGTTGTTTATACTGAGTATTAATCATGTGGTATGTATGTACAGTTGAAGTCGGAAGTTTACATACACCTTAGCCAAATACCTTTAAACTCAGTTTTTCACAATTCCTGACATTTAATCCAAGTACAAATTCCCTGTTTTAGGTCACTTTATTTTAAGAATGTGAAATGTCAGAATAATAGTAGAGAGAATGATTTATTTCAGCTTTTATTTCTTTCATCACATTCCCAGTGGGTCAGAAGTTTAAATACACTCAATTAGTATTTGGTAGCATTGCCTTTAAATTGTAACTTGGGTCAAACATTTCGGTTAGCCTTCCACAAGCTTTCCACAATAAGTTGAGTGATTTTTGGCCCATTCCTCCTGACAGAGTGGATGTAACTGAGCCAGCTTTGTAGGCCGCTTTTTCAGTTCTGCCCACAAATTTTCTATAGGATTGAGGTCAGGTCTTTGTGATGGCCACTCCAATACCTTGACTTTGTTGTCCTTAAGCCATTTGCCACAACTTTGGAAGTATGCTTGGGGTCATTGTCCATTTGGAAGACCCATTTGCGACCAAGCTTTAATTTCCTGACTGATGTCTTGAGATGTTCCTTCAATATATCCACATCATTTTCCTTTCTCATGATGCCATCTATTTTCTGAAGTGCACCAGTCACTCCTGCAGCAAACCCCGTGCCTCACGGTTGGGATGGTGTTCTTCAGCTTGCAAGCATCCCCCTTTTCCTCCAAACATAACTATGGTCATTATGGCCAAACAGTTATATTTTTGTTTCATCAGACCAGAGGACATTTCTCCAAAAAGTACGATCTTTGTCCCCATGTGCAGTTGCAAACCGTAGTCTGGCTTTTTTATGTCGGTTTTGGAGCAGTGGCTTCCTCCTTGCTGAGCGGCCTTTCCGGTTATGTCGATATAGGACTCGTTTTACTGTGGATATAGATACTTTTGTACCCGTTTCCTCCAGCATCTTCACAAGCTCCTTTGCTGTTGTTCTGGAATTGATTTGCACTTTTCGCACCAAAGTACGTTCATCTCTAGGAGACAGAACGCGTCTCCTTCCTGAGCGGTATGACGGCTGCGTGGTCCCATGGTGTTTATACTTGCATACTATTGTTTGTACAGATGAACGTGGTACCTTCAGGCATTTGGAAATTGCTCACAAGGATGAACCAGACTTGTGGAGGTCTACAATTTTTTTCTGAGGTCTTGGCTGATTTCTTTAGATTTTCCCATGATGTCAAGCAAAGAGGCACAGAGTTTGAAGGTAGGCCTTGAAATACATCCACAGGTACACATCCAATTGACTCAAATTATGTAAATTAGCTTATCAGAAGCTTCTAAAGCCATGACATCATTTTCTGGAATTTTCCAAGCTGTTTCAAGGCACTTAGTGTATGTAAACTTCAGACCCACTGGAATTGTGATATTGTGAATTATAAGTGAAATAATCTGTCTGTAAACAATTGTTGGAAAAATGACTTGTGTCATGCACAAAGTAGATGTCCTAACCGACTTGCCAAAACTATAGTTTGTTAACAAGAAATTTGTGGAGTGGTTGAAAAACAAGTTTTAATGACTCCAACCTAAGTGTATGTAAACTTCCGACTTCAACTGTAGGTCTATGCATCACCAGCTACACCAGCATATCTGTTGTTTATACAGCCTTGGCCCGGGTCTCTCCTGCACCAGCATGCACTAAATATCTGGGTCTCTCCTGCACCAGTAAGCACTAAATATCTGCGTCTCTCCTGCACCAGTAAGTGCTAAATATCCAGGTCTCTTCTGCACTAGTAAACGCAAAATATCCTTGTCTCTCTTACACCAGTAAGCACTAAATATCTGTGTCTCTCCTACACCAGTAAGCACTAAATTTACAGGTCTCTCCTTCACCAGTAAGCTCTAAATATCCAAGTCTCTCCTACACCAGTAAGCACTAAATTTACAGGTCTCTCCTTCACCAGTAAGCTCTAAATATCCAGGTCTCTCCTACACCAGTAAGTGCTAAATGTCTGGGTCTTTCCTACACCAGTAAGCACTAAATATCCGGGTTCTCTTACACCATTAACCGCTAAATATCCAGGTCTCTCCAACACCAGTAAGCCCTAAATGTCCTGGTCTCTCTTACACCAGTGAGCGCTAAATATCCGGGTCTCTCCTAAACCAGTAAGCTCTAAATATCCGGGTCTCTCCTACACCAGTAAGCGCTAAATATCTGGGTCTTTCATACACCAGTAAGCACTAAATATCTGGGTCTCTCTTGCATGGGGAAGTACTAAATATCTGGGTCTCTCCTACACCAGTAAGCAGTAAATATCCGGGTCTCTCCTACACCAGTAAGCGCTAAATATCTGGGTCTCTCCTGCACCAGTAAGCGCTAAATATCCGGGTCTCTCCTACACCAGTAAGCACTAAATATCTGGGTCTCTCCTACACCAGTAAGTGCTAAATATCTGGGTCTCTCCTACACCAGTAAGTGCTAAGTATCCGGGTCTCTCCTACATCAGTAAGCACTAAATATCCGGGTCTCTCCTACACCAGTCAGCACTAAATATCCCGGTCTCTCCTACACCAGTAAGCACTAAATATCATGTGTCTCTCCTACACAAGTAAGTGCTAAATATCTGGGTCTCTCTTACACCAGTACACACTAAATACCCTCAATCACAAATGCTTTGAAGAGCCTATGAGGTTGGTTTTAAATGATGGTCTGCACCTACTCCACCCTTTCTCTCTCCACTCGCACAAATCCACTGGCTGTGCCCACAATGCATTTCAAATCAAAGCAGCGTCACCATAACATGCCTTAGGAAACATTAAGCTATAGTACGTTACTTTAATGTATGATAGCATGGCCCCTGTGCACTTTGATGTGCTCACTGTTTTAATACTTTATTAATAATAACACACTGCTTCTACTGCTGCTGTTCTGTTCCTCCTTCCTTCCATCCACCCCTCCCTGGGTCTGGTCTCTGGGTTGGACTGTCGGTGTGCTTCTGATTAAAGACAATGATACGGACCCGGAGATGAAGAGTGCCAGGAGAACCTATCAGAGAGCACTGGGTGTAAGGTACTACTCTCCTATTGGCTGCTGTTGGAATCAGACACGTCTTCATTCTTCTTCCATCCAG
Source organism: Salmo salar (assembly GCF_965601325.2). Taxonomy (NCBI): domain Eukaryota; kingdom Metazoa; phylum Chordata; class Actinopteri; order Salmoniformes; family Salmonidae; genus Salmo; species Salmo salar. Next base: position 76,072,616 of record NC_138299.1, on the reverse strand, counting down.
CCTGCTTTCACATCCAAGCCCCAGGGAAGTGTCAGAATTGTAATCCATGTCTTTTGTGTGTGTGTGTGGGTGCACGTGTGTGTGTGCACGTGTGAGTGTGTGTGTTTGAGTGGAGTGTGCAGGTGTGTGTGCAGGTGTGTATGTGTGCGGTAAACATCTTATAGACAGTGCTTAGACACTGAGAACACTAACCCTCCTCCAAGCCTGGCCCAGACACAGTGTTGGGAATGCTGGCAGATTTCAAGGTAATGTCTTCTTCCAGCTACTTCAGCAGGACATCATCTCATTATGAATGAGCGAGACTGGCTACACCACAGTAAGCTTTAAGCATGGATTTGTTATGGTGCTCACATTTGTAACAATGATTTCTCACTGGCTTGCTCTAACTCCTATTTATTCCAGTCATGCATTTTATACAACACTCGAGTAAAATTCAGATTCAACACCACACCAAAAAAATACACTCAATGATCACACTTTAAAAGACGTGTATGTTTTTTCCTCATTCATTTAGCGGCTGATGTTGTTATTTACACCCCTGACAATGGTGAGGAATTCTGCTCAGTCTGTGTCTCCTGTTTTAATCTGGTTGGGTACCTAACACAGCTGTCAGTCACCACCACTCAACATTCATTTTTCACAGTGTGTTACCTTGCATTACTTTCTGTTATATTCAGCAATCACCCCATTTCAATTAAAAACGTTTCCAGTCAAAGAATCCATGCATCGACACTAGTTAAAAATAAATATTTTAGGGCCTCCCGAGTGGCGCTGTGGTCTAAGGCACTGCATCGCAGTGCTAGCTGTGCCACTAGAGATTCTGGGTTCGAGTTCAGGCTTTGTTGCAGCCGGCCGCGACCGGGAGACCCATGGGGCGGCGCACAATTGGCCCAGCGTCGTCCAGGTTAGGGGGAGGGTTTGGCCGGCAGGGATGTCATTGTCCCATTGCCCACTAGCGACTCCTGTGGCGGGCAGGGCACAGTGCGTGCTGACACAGTCGCCAGGTGTACGGTGTTTCCTCCGACACATTGGTGTGGGTGGGTTCTGGGTTAAGTGGGCATTGTGTCAAGAAGCAGTGCGGCTTGGTTGGGCTGTGTTTTGGAGGACGCAAGGCTCTTGACCTTCGCCTCTCCCAAGTCCGTACGGGAGTTGCAGCGATGAGACAAAACTGTAACTACCATTTGGATACCATGAAAAGTTGGGGAGAAAAGGGGTAAAAGAAAAAAAAACAATAATATATATATATATATATATATATTATATATATTTTTTCTTTTACCCCATTGCTGCAAATGTAAGGGCTCGATTCAATCCGTTTCGCCGAAGTTCAGCGTTATATCGCACTTACAATGTGAAGGTAATTTCCGATTGAGCTGACATATGCAAAGTTTACTGTGAATGCAGTCTCCACAAGCGCGGGAACATTGCATTTAAACTTAAATCACGCTATAGCGCTGAACTTCGGCGATACGGCTTGAATCGAGCCCTTAGTCCATCACCCGGTCAACAATGTTATAGCTTGTCAACAATGTTATAGCTTGTCAACAATGTTATAGCCAGTCAACACTGGGGCTCGGGCTAGTGGCGTGACTGGGACCAGTGTGGCCCAGATTCCTCTCCTCCATGCCCAGACTGTGGCAGCTCATTCCAAGCCCCACCAGGGGCACCTGGCTCCCCTCCCTCCCTTGGCTGGATCAATGACTAGGGCCATCCCAGCCCAGAGACCAGGGGTCAGCATCAAAAGCCCCCTGCCCACATCCCTGCCACCTGGTGCTCTCTTTCAGAGGAGGGGGAACACTTCCACCCCTCCACCCTCTCTGAACAGGCCAGTCTGTGTGGACATGGAGCCAGAACAGGGCCGTCGTGTGATCTCCCGTGCCCCCCCTCCCCAGACGCCCCCCACAGGGAGAGGGTGAGGGGTCAACCCCATCAGACCACCACACGACTCACAGAGCCATTTGATGAGGGGATCTGTTTATGATTTCATTATGCCAGTTGAATCCTGATCCTGAGCCCTCCTCAATGTGGCAGTGATTAAGTGGTTGTTTGGAATGTGTTTGTGTCATCTGTGGTCAAAACCTTCATATTGGAAAATGTTTGCTTTCAGGGATTGGTGGATGTGAAGTGCACCTGGTCATTGAAGGTTGGTAGATGGCTATTTTCCTCACTTCATTACTGGTTCAAATGAACACATCAACAACATACTGTTATTTATGATGCCGTTTACTGGGTCGTCAATAAACGGAAGGGCAGATATGACACCATATGAACAGTTATGATAATGAAACTGACATGTTTCTGCCATAACACAATGCATGAGTTGGAATCACAACAGGCTTTCGTTCCACTAACTCATGCAGGATAATGTACCACTACCACACAGTCCTACCCAGGTACACTACAAGAAAATATTCAGCCATTCTTCAAGGACAATGGAAGTTAAATACGTATGGGTTATTGTTATTAAAATAAACACATGTTTGACATTGATGCCTTCATTACAGTGTTAGACTTTACTGACTGACTTTACTGACTCTTGGAAGTGTTTTATGGTCATTAAACTTTGATACAACATGAAGACTCAGATTCTCTGTCACAGATACTGTATATCGTACAGGCTGTCAGTACATCAACTCCATGAATACGTTATTCATTTGTTTATTGAGCTCTTCTCCCATTTCTTCCTTCCATTCTCTCCTCCAGTGCGTTAGCAGATCCCAGTATGTCCCCTAGTCTTGTGAACAAGGGATGAAAAGGAGAGAAAAAAAGGTCTGATGAGTTTGGCAAAGGGAGGATGGAGGGGGAGACAGATGGCATGAAGTCTGTGTGGCTCTGGCCTGGCGCTAAAATCCTCCTCTCTCACATTCCAACAAATCCTAGCAGGAGGCTGGGGAGTCTGCCACACCACTCAGTGGATCCACGGGGTTCTCTCTGCGTCTCTCTCCTCGCTCCCCTGCACCCCTCGTAAGTCCCTGACCAAGGGTGTCAGCCCCCCAATACCATATAACCACACCTATAAATATATTAAAGGGATACTTCAGGATTAAAGAGGCCCTTTATCTACTTGCCCAGTCAGAGGAACTAGTGGATACTATTTTTATGTCTCTGTGTCCAGTATGAAGGACGTTCAAGGTAGTTTCGCGAGCCAATGTTAACTAGCGTTAGCGCAATGACTGGAAGTCTATGGGTATCTGTTAGCATAAAGTATCCCTTTAAGATGTGTACAGTATATAGTATGATGGGATTTGTGAGTTTATTGGCCTGCTAGATAAGAGACACAGGAGGGTGAGAGATGGAGACTGAGGTGCTGATTGTTAGCATGGAATTGGGCAGAATCGGGCCGGGTGTGTGGGATAGAATAGGGAGTGGACCTATCCCTCCACTCTAGTGTCAGATCTCATTGAGTAAACATAGGACCAAAGCATGAAGGCAAAGACTGTAATCCATTTATATGCGAGAAAGAAACATAAGGAGCTTTTCAATTAGTCTTGTCATCCCCAGCTCCCGATAAGGAGGAAACGCTAGCTAGTTGAGCCTGTCATAGGCCAGACATGCCCCACTCAGATTGCCTCGTATCCTCCTTAGTCGGTCCGTCAGCGGGCTTAAGTGTAACTGCATAGTAATCACACACAGACAGTATGCCCTACCACTGGGGTGACCGCATGACATCTTTATGCATTTCCAAAAAGTACAGCAGCAATATGATAATCATGTTTATAATGTCATTTTTGGACTGTACACACTCTCTCTCTCTCTCTCTCTCTCTCTCTCTCTCTCTCTCTCTCTCTCTCTCTCTCTCTCTCTCTCTCTGCACTTTTCCTTCTGCTTGTCCTAATGAGTGGCTCTTCTGAGAATAGAGCGCTCTTTGAAAAGGTCACAGGAGGTTTGAGTATCACATTACTGTTAATGATAATGATAATAAAAAGAGCAATCCGTGCCAAATCTGTCTCTGAGCTTTTGTCCCTCTCCATATGGAATGTGATTTATCTGCAGTTGATCATATGAATTGCTTTGCATCATTGTAAGGAAGCGTGTATCTCATTACGATACAAAGGCTGTTGTTCTATGCTAATGTGGTATGTGCCTCAGAGGCTACTATGATGAAAGGTACAGTAGTGAACCATCTGGCTCGTACAGAGAACCGTAAAGTTTTTTTTATTCAGAACACTTTTTGGTTCCAGATAGGACAGCTTTGGTTCCAGATAGAACCCTTTGGGGTTCCATGTACAATACCAGTCAAAAGTTTGGACACACCTACTCATTCAAGGGTTTTTCTTTATTTTATGCTTTTCCAACAGTCTTGAAGGAGTTCTCACATATGCTGAGCACTTGTTGGCTGCTATTCCTTCACTCTGAGGTCCAACTCATCCCAAACCACAGAGGGTTCTACATGGAACCCAAAAGGGTTATACCTGGAACCAAAAAGGGTTATTCTATGGGGACAACTAAAGAACCCTTCTAGAACCCTTTTTTCTAAGAGTTTCAATGCAAAATTTCAATGCAAAATTGGCCATAAACTTGTCATAAACACTTGGTTTTTCGTAGGATTCTTAATTGCAGTATAGCCTACTGATAAAGCTGATTCGCATTCAACCACAAAGCCATAATAGCCATTATTATAGATAGATCTGACATTCACAAGTGGATCTGCACTGACTTTCCCTCCCTACAGCACAGAGCCAGAGACAGAAGGGTTGGCCGTCCTTCCTCAGTGGCAGGGCAGAGTGGCATCATGACATTACCATCCCCAGGCCCGCTGGCTCAGATATCACCCACAGGATGAGAGAGTGGCAGGGTCGATGGCCCCATGTTGGCTCCTGGCTCCGTCCAATTCTGTCCCCTTTGTCCCCCTTGCCCCCTCCATTCCCTCTCTCAGAAAAAAAGGCAAGATGGCTTCCGCCAGTCTCTCAGTGCAATGATCAGAGGCCAGACCTCCATTAGCTAAAGGTCAGTTAAGGCCAGCGGATAGGGTCCTGGATGTTTCCTGTGTGCGTGTCCTTTGGGGGGACCCAGACCCACTCTCAGGCCCAGCCAGGGAACATGTCCTTGTCACCGGGTTCACAGTGCTCTGTGCCATCCCCGCAGCTCCCCATGGCCATGGTAGTGGGAGGATGTCCCCCCTCCCCTCCCTGTGCTTGGTCGATGCATCCAGCAGGCTGCCCCTTTCTATATCTACCTCTATTCTGTTTGATCTCAGCCACATTATACTACACCATTGTCCCTCTCCAAAAATCAAAGACTCATTCGTTCTAATTTTCTCCCTCCAATAGAATGCCACAGTAAATGAGGTTCCTGGCTCCTACAACAGATGATCACAGCGGCACAATTACATCAAATTGCCAGTCCAGACCTGTGGTTTCACATCGCCGAATGGCAGTTTACCTTATAAGCCTGTGAATGAATGGGGGATAATTGTGGTGATAAACAGTGTGGAGGCTGAGTCTGCCGTCGGGTGGGATCCATTTCCTGTGTTGTCAGGGGCACCAGTGATGGAGAGGGCTGAGCTGCACACACAGAGAAAGGCAGATAAGATTATTTGCATACACACACACACACACACACACACACACACACACACACACACACACACACCACACACACACACACACACACACACACACACACACACACACACACACACACACACACACACACACACATTGATGATGATTGTCTATTGCTTCTGTCAGGTTGTGTTTTTTTTCCTCCAGCCATGGAGACCTCATCCTGGGAAATCGAGCAATTTCTGATTGAAAACAGTGCCGGTAATTAGAGCACTCACTATTTGTAACCACTTGGCATTACATTAGTATGCAAAGCTGGCAGTCAGCTAATCTGGGGGAAAACGTTTGTTTCCTTAATTGCCCTCTTAGGACAAAAGGAAAGGGAGGGGGGAGAGAATATAGTAGAATGTTAACTTCCTCCTGCTAGAAGGGAACCTGGCGTGTTCAAGGGACGTGGCTCCCTCAACACAGGGGTCACACACACATAAACACTTGGACACACATGCTTATAGATTGATAGCCAGTGGTTTGGAATATGAACTATGACAATGGGGTCATCTTCCTACCTTACTCTTTGTATGAAGGCATATGAATCCACCTGGTCTGTGTCAGGCCAGTCGTTCCTGTCCATCCTACCTGCCTCCTCACCGTGGCTTCACTTACATTCGGACGACACTACCTCACACTGCCGAAAGGTTACCCTGTCTTCTCACGCTCATCATCTTCATCGGTCTTTCTCATTCTACCGATTCATTGTTAGCTCTTTGTAACAAGCTAAGAATATTACCCCTCTCTACTCTACTAATATTACCCCTCTCTACTCTACTAATATTACCCCTCTCTACTCTACTAATATTACCCCTCTCTACTCTACTAATATTACCCCTCTCAATGTCTTTAATAGGTTATTATAGTCCCACCCTAATGACTTCATCCCTGCAGGCACCTTTGACTTTAAATTGGTCCTGTGTTAATAGAACTAAATATGTATATAATTACTGTGTAAAAAGTTTGTAAGTTCAAGTAGTTATGAACTACTTGACACTTTAAATATACTGCTCAAAAAAATAAAGGGAACACACAAAACAACACAATGTAACTCCAAGTCAATCACACTTCTGTGAAATCAAACTGTCCACTTAGGAAGCAACACTGATTGACAATAAATTTCACATGCTGTTGTGCAAATGGAATAGACAACAGGTGGAAATTATAGGCAATTAGCAAGACACCCCCAATATAGGAGTGGTTCTGCAGGTGGTAACCACAGACCACTTCTCAGTTCCTATGCTTCCTGGCTGATGTTTTGGTCACTTTTGAATGCTGGCGGTGCTTTCACTCTAGTGGTAGCATGAGACGGAGTCTACAACCCACACAAGTGGCTCAGGTAGTGCAGCTCATCCAGGATGGCACATCAATGCGAGCTGTGGCAAGAAGGTTTGCTGTGTCTGTCAGCGTAGTGTCCAGAGCATGGAGGCGCTACCAGGAGACAGGCCAGTACATCAGGAGACGTGGAGGAGGCCGTAGGAGGGCAACAACCCAGCAGCAGGACCGCTACCTCCGCCTTTGTGCAAGGAGGAGCAGGAGGAGCACTGCCAGAGCCCTGCAAAATTACCTCTAGCAGGCCACAAATGTGCATGTGTCTGCTCAAATGGTCAGAAACAGACTCCATGAGGGTGGTATGAGGGCCCAACGTCCACAGGTGGGGGTTGTGCTTACAGCCCAACACCGTGCAGGACGTTTGGCATTTGCCAGAGAACAACAAGATTGGCAAATTCGCCACTGGCGCCCTGTGCGCTTCACAGATGAAAGCAGGTTCACACTGAGCACATGTGACAGACGTGACAGTCTGGAGACGCCGTGGAGAACGTTCTGCTGCCTGCAACATCCTCCAGCATGACCGGTTTGGCAGTGGGTCAGTCATGGTGTGGGGTGGCATTTCTTTGGGGGGCCGCACAGCCCTCCATGTGCTCGCCAGAGGTAGCCTGATTGCCATTAGGTACCGAGATGAGATCCTCAGACCCCTTGTGAGACCATATGCTGGTGCGGTTGGCCCTGGGTTCCTCCTAATGCAAGACAATGCTAGACCTCATGTGGCTGGAGTGTGTCAGCAGTTCCTGCAAGAGGAAGGCATTGATGCTATGGACTGGACCGCCCGTTCCCCAGACCTGAATCCAATTGAGCACATCTGGGACATCATGTCTCGCTCCATCCACCAATGCCACGTTGCACCACAGACTGTCCAGGAGTTGGCGGATGCTTTAGTCCAGGTCTGGGAGGAGATCCTTCAGGAGACCATCCGCCACCTCATCAGGAGCATGCCCAGGCATTGTAGGGAGGTCATACAGGCACGTGGAGGCCACACACACTACTGAGCCTCATTTTGACTTGTTTTAAGGACATTACATCAAAGTTGGATCAGCCTGTAGTGTGGTTTTCCACTTTAATTTTGAGTGTGACTCCAAATCCAGACCTCCATGGGTTAATAAATTGGATTTCCATTGATTATTTTTGTGTGATTTTGTTGTCAGCACATTCAACTATGTAAAGAAAAAAGTATTTAATAAGATTATTTCATTCATTCAGATCTAGGATGTGTTATTTTAGTGTTCCCTTTATTTTTTTGAGCAGTGTATAATGTTTTTGCAAGTAGTGATTTTGCAATGGTAAGTACTATGCTGAAGCCTACAATCACCTGTCTGATACAATGTTATTTTATTCTATTCCTCCCCTGTAGGATAACGCCACTGTTTCGTAAAGTGTTGCTGTCAGAGGAGTCCTGCTCTACAATCCCTATTTTATATAAGATGAGTCTCTACTCTCATCTCAATCATAACGCTATTGTCTGCCTGCTTTCCCTTCTGCTCCAACCTTTCCCTACTGCAATCAGGGTCCTCCTTCTGCCCAGATTACCTTTAGAGTCTCTCTCTCTTACCTTTATAAGGTACCTGTACACTGTATTATTGTTACATTCCCCAGCCTATAAAACCAAAAATGTCACTCAAACAGAAGGAGGAACTATCAAAGAGTCACTGACAACAACCAAAACAAAACAGGTGGGGTTTTAGGAGGGGTTCTGAAAGACACTCATGAGGGTGTCCACTGAAAGTTGACTGGCAACAAGAACTGGGACCTAAAAGACACCCACCATGAGCACCCACTAGAGGCAAACAAAACAGAAACCCACACCAAACTTAAAGACAGGAAGCAAACCAAAAAGTGGAGCAAAACAAAAACAGGGAAGATCAGATAAAGGATTGTCTTTCTAGAAATCAAACAGGGAGAGCCAACTAAAGGTGTTGACCCTCCACATCTCTCAAGACAACTGGAGGATTGGGCCAGTCGCTCTGTGCCAGCACAGATGGAAACCCCATTCCAACTAACGAGATGGACCAACCAGCACAGGTGGAACACATACTGACTAACGAGGTGCCACCAATTGGTGAACCCTATGTGCTAAAATACTATACGAGCTACAGTCCAACTTCAAAACATCAATGTAGGGAAAAAAACTGTAACAATTATCAACAGGGAAGTACACTGTATGCTCTACCATCTCCTCTGTAACAATCTCTCTCACCCATTGGTTGACCTGACATTGGTATTGGTATTCTAAACGATATCATAGCCGCCATCGATAAAAGACAATACCAATTCGTCGACCTGGCCAAGGCTTTCGACTTTGTCAATAACCACATTCTTATCGACAGACTCAACAGCCTTGGATTCTCAAATTACTGCCTCGCCTGGTTCGCCAACTACTTCTCAGATAGAGTTCAGTGTGTAAAATCGGAAGGCCCGTTGTCCGGACCTCTAACAGTCTCTATGGGGGTGCCACAGGGTTCAATTCTCGGGCCGACTCTTTTCTCTGAATACATCAATGACACATCAGTGATTCTCTGATCTACGCAGACGACACCATTCTGTATACTTCTGGCCCTTCTTTGGACACTGTGTTAACAAACATCCAGACGAGATTCAATGCCATACAACTCTCCTTCCGTGGCCTCCAACTGCTCTTAAATGCAAGCAAAACTAAATGCATGCTCTTCAACCGATCGCTGCCCATACCCGCCCGCCCGTCTTGCATCACTACTCTGGACGGTTCTGACTTAGAATATGTGGACCACTACAAATACCAAGGTGTCTGGTTAGACTGTAAACTCTCCTTCCAGACTCACATTAAGCATCTCCAATCCAAAATTAAATCTAGAATCAGCTTCCTATTTCGCAACAAAGCATCCTTCCCTCATGCTGCCAAACATACCCTCATAAAACTGACCATCCTACAGATCCTTGACTTCGGCGATGTCATTTACAAAATAGCCTCCAACACTCTACTCAGCAAATTGGATGTAGTCTATCACAGTGCCATCCGTTTTGTCACCAAAGCCCCATATACTACCCACCACTGTGACCTGTATGCTCTCGTTGGCTGGCCCTCGCTTCATATTCGTCGTCAAACCCACTGGCTCCAGGTCATCTATAAGTCTTTGCTAGGTAAAGCCCCGCCTTATCTCAGCTCACTGGTCACCATAGCAGCACCCACCCGTAGCACGCGTTCCAACAGGTATATTTCACTGGTCATCCCCAAAGCCATTCCCCCTTTGGCCGACTTCCCTTCCAGGTCTCTGCTGCCAATGACTGGAACAAATTGCAAAAATCACTGAAGCTGGAGACTCATATCTCCCTCACTAACTTTAAGCATCAGCTGTCAGAGCAGCTTACCGATCATTGCACCTGCACATAGCCCATCTGTAATATAGCCCAGCCAACTACCTCATCCCCATATTTTTAAATTTTTTTTGCTCCTTTGCACCCCAGTATCTCTACTTGCACATTCATCTTCTGCACATCTAACACTCCAGTGTTTAATTGCTAAATTGTAATTATTTCGCCACTATGGCCTATTTATTGCCTTATCTCCCTAATCTTACTATGTTTGCACACACTGTATATATACTTTTCTATTGTGTTATTGACTGTACGTTTGTTTATCCCATGTGTAACTCTGTGTTGTTTGTGTTGCACTGCTTTGCTTTATCTTGGCCAGGTCTCAGTTGTAAATAAGAACTTGTTCTCAACTGGCCTACCTGGTTAAATAAAGGTGAAATAAAAAAAAATACAAATAAAAGTTGATTAACATTCTCTCCTATTTTATTATGCACTTTTCTTTTGCCCAGTACAACCATGACATATGATGTGTTTTTGACAAGAAAAATGTTGGCAATCTTCATATACCTTTAATGTGGATGGAGAATGATTTTCTGCGATTGCAGGGCTGGAGAATCCACAGCCTGGCAAACTTCATGGTCAGATGTTCCGTTGGCTCGTCCTGCACACAAAGTAAAATACAGCCCAATTAACACCGTCTGCAGCCTGGAGTAGACAAAACAATGACAGGACCATACAAGTACATCAGGTCACACTTTCAAATGGTAGAAAATATGGATAGATGTGGATAGATGTGGCTCTTGGTGCATCTTTTCTGGGGTTTGTGGTGTATTTACCTTTTCTGTCAAGAATGGTAAATTGATCTTGGCAGTGAGTTGTATGAGTGAAGCCCTAATAATGAACATGAGTCCATCCAGGATCCATTTGAGATGATTCATTACGATTCACTGCACAATACATCACGGCAAAATATGCGTCTTGTTATTCATATAGCAGCTAAAATCTACCATTGTCCTTCATTTGAGCAGTTTTGATGGTTTTATGATTGCAGCTGATTTAAAAACATTGTTTAAAGTTGAAGCTATGACTGCTTTGGGCCTACTGACTGGAAGTCTAACAGCCACAGAGACAAAATAAATGAATTACTCATAATAGGCTACTTAGTAAAATATGACGATATGCATCAACATAATTTAATGAATTGAAAATGTTTCATAAATATCAACACTGTGTTATGTTGGTCACCATATCAATGCACTCTGGTTTATGGTTATATTATATATCAATTTATAGATCAATATATCTTTACAAATCAGACTCTAACAAAACACACATTCAATCATAGAGGAGGGGTACCACATTATTTCAGTTGGATTGACAATTGACAGGTAAGAGACAGGTTTACAAAGAAGTAATTTTTCTAGTAACAGGCCTACATTTTAACATTATATGTCCTTCAAATAATGACAGTCCTGATCGGATTCGTTTTGAGCATTGGATTCCTGCATCGAACAGCATGGCTGATAAATTACTTGGAAAAAGAGCACATACGTCCCTAGAAATGATTATTTTTGTAAAATCAATTCAAATTCGTTAAATATAAAGAACCATGGGCTGTCTTCTTTCCGCAGATCAATTTTGCACACCTGAAGTCAAGTCTTCATACATCACAGGTGCGCAGGAGAGGAAAAAACTGATTTGAAGTGTAATTCGTTCCCATAGTCCGCAAAACAAACACCACATGCAGTGTTTCTGCCAACTTTCGTCATGGCAAGACTTTCTTCTGTAAAACTATTCCATTATCTTACAGCAAATTGTTTTCTTTATTTTCTATATTTTAACTGACCTATTCACGCTTCGATAACAATTTCAACCCACTATCCAAATTCAGACGATTTCACAATGAGACCTTTAGGATGTTGCCTTTCGACTTTCAAATAGCCTTATTTCGATAAAAGTAACATTTTTCACAGGGTCGTTTGTATTTTGACTTGACAAAAGGGGTGAACAACGAGTTTGACAAAAGATTGAATGAGAGACAATCGTTTACCTTTTTACTTGTTTACTTTTTACATCAATGGAGGGGTGAAAGTTGGGTGCGACAGGTGAAGAAAACGAGCTGTTGAGTTTATCCCTGTTTAAATCACCTGGTCTGCTATTTATTTACATTGGTAATAACTATACAATGCCGAACAACCTATTTAGAATAGAATATTCAACACATTAGAATAAATATGTCATTCAAGTAAACATTCTAGCTTATTTTGCCATCATATCATCTTGCTAGCCTATCCACACAAAATCGTGTCACGGTATTCTAAGTTGGTTTCAAATCATCCACATAAAATGATAATAAATGAAGTAATGAGTCATTTATTAGACATACCTTCACTAATATTGATGTCCTATCACAAATTAATTTCTCAGAGCCTTGCTGCGTTTCTATCATTTTCTGCCACAATCTTTTCAGACCTCTATTATAGAAGCAACTAGGCAACTGAAACACAGATGTTTCGGGAAAGTATAAAACATTTTGATGTTAAGAATGTGAAGTTAAATTAGGCTACAGAAACATACGGATTTGAGGATAGAAAGCGGTTAATTTCCCTCCAGATTTGGTCATTTAATACAAGCGCGTGGCAACCTGTGTACATTCATAGCAAACAAAAATGAGGTTTTAGGTAAGGTAATGCAAACTTTACTCTGTACAAGATCCCAATTTGAGAACACATTTCTGACACACTTACATCATTTATCCAGTCCCTAGTTTAATATTTGACTTATTTTATTTATGAGTGGTAATTTCATGTCGTCTTTTCAAAAAGAATAAATATTACGCTTTTAACTCAATTTATGCGCACATATTTTAGAAATGGTCTGTAACGAAATGGAATAATCGGGACTCTGAAATGTGTATCGTTCATTTTAGTGAGCCATCAATCAAACAAATACATGTTCGTCTTTAGGTTTAGGCTATTGCATAAACAAAATAAATACGTTATTAGGCGTTACAATCTTTTAAAACGTTTCTATCTGACTGCAGACTATTATTCAATAAAATGTCAACTAAAATAGGAAAACCCACATTTACAGTTTAGTCATTCCAGAGTGATTTACAGGAGCAATTAGGGTTAAGTGTCTTGCTCAAGGGCACATCGACAGATTTTTCACCTAGTCAGCACACACACACACACACACACACACACACACACACACACACACACACACACACACACACACACACACACACACACACACACACACACACACACACACACACACACACACACACACACACACTTAATCAGGGTCACCTGAGAAAACATTCACACTCATAACCCTCGAACCAATTTCGGGAAACAATTTGCCATCTTTAACTTATGCATTAGATCCTACTAGCCTATTTATTATTCGACCCCCCTTCCATTCAGTATTTTATATTGTTATCGCATTGTACACTAATAATAGTTGTTCAACGGTTGTTTCACTGCTCAATATAATTATACACACTGTTTCTATTCTGTAATAACCTAAATAATGTTATTGTGAACAATTCAACTAATTGAAATTGAAATGATAGAAAATAAGGTAAAGTCCTTTCCGGGGGTAAACCAGGAAATTACCTTGACATAAGGTCATTTCAATTTATCGGTACAAAACAAAATGTATGCAGTGTTTCATACCGTTCTACTTTGACGAAGTTTCAAATGTGAAATCATCACAATCATATTTTTCCAAACACCGAAAACAACTGATATTCAACAATGACAGGTAGGTCTACTTTTTGACGACCTATTTCCGGTTGAAATGTTAGTTATTTAAGTAGTGAATGGATGTAACACTTCCTTAACTTTGTCACTGAGAGTTAAGGCCAAATGGCTTTGGAGGAGGATTGAATCAGTCAGTCCCTGTGTGTACACTGAGGTCCAGTGTTCTGGTAACAAAGGGGGGCTAATCCACGTAATTTACACAATTCATAGGGCCGTGTTTACATGGGATAGAGGAGGGCCTCATCTTTTTTTTCACCGGACATAAATGCTGAAGAGTTGCATCGCCTTCTTTTGAAAAGGGACCTTTTCTGGGCGATATATGGAGAACATTTCAGGAGCTTTGAATCAATCCCATGGTAACTTTATTTTTGTATATTCTAAAGTCTCCTAAACAGTTTCACCCCCGAGAGACGAGCCATGTCCACCAAAACACACCTGTGAATGCAGTCAGCAAGCTAGGCTAGGCTATGGCCTATTTTACGGCGTCTATTAATAATTTAAGAGAAAAACACCATTTTCCAACTTCGAGATAAATAGACACAATATTTCGTAATGTGCTACTATGAAGAAGAGATGTTTTGCATATTTTAATTGTGAATAAAATGGGCTTTAAATTGTGTGCAGTGAAATCATAAAAATATCCATCTCTGATTTCTGAAGTGTGTGACATCTGTTGGCTACTGTAAATTAGCAGCATATTCCAATTTGTCACAGAAAACTTTTGTGGGATAAATTGTCGTATCTAATTAAAATCACACAAACGTAACAATCGGAAATATTTTAGGTTTCGTTTAGTCTACAAGTTGCTTTCAGCAGGGGTTTAGCCTAGGCCAAGGCCTACATTATTTCCACAGCCCTTACTGGCCTTTGTAGTGGGTCAGCAATTATTTCAATCTGGATTTTGGTATGATAAACCATAACCGCGATGCTTTTTTTGTTTTGTTTTCATAGTTCAACTTTTCCTTTTCTTGAGTTAAGAAAAGTCTGCCCGTCTTAGAAATTACACTATATGAAATTAGCCATCGGCTATTAAACATTATGGGTCTGCAAAATTGCCAATATAGGAAATCCAATTACAAAGGAAAATGATAAATAGGAGTTAGTCCTTAAATAGCCAATTATAACAAATGTTGAATTGCATGGAAAACAATGGGTCATATGAGGAACATTTGTCATGTTCTAACAAGACAATATTTGGCTATCTCAAAATCTGGTATTATTTTATTAGACCTATAATGTCTCAAAAGGTTGAAAAGGCACAATGTCTGCTCCAATCAAATGCACAACTTTATGACACCTGCAAGAAGTCACTGTATGATAGCATTGATTATCTAACTGTAAACATAATTCACGTCAACTGTCTTTCTTACACTGATGGCAGACATTATAGTACACTCTTAAAAAGGTTCTGGATAGAACCAAAAAGCTTCTATTGGTTGCTTCATGTGGCACCCCTATAGATTCTATATAGAACCGTTTTGTAGGGTTATTTCATCAGAACCCCGGGGGTTCTTCTTCAATGAACCAACAATGGCTGAGGTTCTATATGGGATCCCTTGGGGTTCTATATGGGAAAAAATGATGTTCTATTTAGAACCTTAAGGGGTGCCACAGATGAAGCAAGCATAGAACCCCTTTTGCTTCTATCCAGAATCTTTTTTTCTAAGAGTATATAACGTGGCCAATCGAAACCGTGACCTTTCACTGAATTTGTTCCTTGAACAGTGTAAATATTGATAGTTGCATATAACCACCATGTGACGGTAGACCCCAATTGAAGCACTTCTGGTGCATGGCTCTGTCTTTCTCTTAAGTTTAGCCTATAACGTATATAGGCTACACATGTGATATCATATCCGTTCTTGTATGACTCACAATTTGGGTTACAAAGGTAAAACGGCTTGCTGTTACATGATATTAAAGCATGTCGTTTCTACAAACGGATTAATTGCTTAATTAATTTAACATAAATATCCCCCTCCCCCTAAAAGGCAACAACAATTTAACTGTAATTTAGCCTAAATGAAAACGTGACATTGTTACATAGCCTGAACTGGCGAAGGACTGACATTGGAAGGAATGTGAAATATATTGCAAACTATTTAACCAAACCAAAAACCCGGCCCTTTCCAGCTTGAAATAATAGCACACCAAACAGATTTTCACCTTCAATCACGTATGGACAAAAACTGTCCGCAATTCTTTATTTAGCCTACAATCAATCATTCGTTGAATTTTTTTATTTTATTAATAAGAGAAATTCCCTAGTTTGACTCACAGCCATTTTTAAATACACTTCACCCCATTTCAGATGTCTGTCTTTGGGGTTCCCTTAATTACGTATTTCACGAAGGGTGGATAATTATTTTGGCACTGTCAGGTAAATTCATACAGTACATTTGCATATTGTTCTTTAATCGCCGCTAATCCCAGGTGTCACGTGTCGCTCAGGTTGCATCTCAGGTGAGCCCCGCGTTGCAGAGCGCCACGAGGGATGTGTTTCTGCCTTTACAGGCATAAAACACGATTACCAGATCATTATTAATTAAGCCTTTTCTTCATGAAATTGTACATTCAGTTAAGATGCACGTTATCTAATGAGTGGAGGAGTAAATGACAAATTGTGACGTTCGTGTAAATGAAACAGTTCAACTACTAGCCCATATTTCTTCAATTTGAAGGAATAAATCAACAGTATTCTGGATTTGTTTTCTTCTCTTCATGGATGGTCTAATGACATCCTTGTGACATGGGAACAGATGAGCTTGTATCACTAGAGTTTGGAATAGCATGGCCTCTGTTATTTTGAGTTTGACATCTTTGCTTTTATTAGAATATGTCACTTTTGGTGCATAACAGTTAGTGATTACAACATGAACTATTCACTTATGACAGATTTGAGATTTGCTTGGAAAAATAATTCCGTTACTGTTAATGTTGCTCTCTGAGTTTGGAAGTGGTGGATGTTGCCACAGAGCATTGATTAAACAGAATGTTAAGCTTAGACGGTAGCCTAATGATAAACAACCGTTTCTTCAGTAGTTGCAACAGAATATTGCAATGTGCTTGGCACCCCCTGAATTTACTTTCTAAGCATCCTTCATTTGTAGTTGGTAGGAAATGAAAGAGTCAATCTCTGCTCTGGCAGTTCCTGTGTCACTCTCTGCATGAGAGGCCGGGAGAGAACTGTTGAAGCAGATAGCATGCTCAAACCGGATCTCTGGAGACCCTGACATCAAAGAGGACTAAACCTCACATGGAGAGCACTTTAAGCCAGGCCCGACTGTGACAACAGAACAACCCAATATGTGAATGTCACTTTTGTCAAAACCGAACACTGACACAAAGACTATAACTATTTCATGGCAGAAGGTTGAGGAACAGAAACACAGAGATCTATACTCGCAGTCCTACTTCCGTGGGACCTCGGAGATTGATTAAGTTGCTAGGGGAGATGGGTAACTGACAAGTATTTGTCAAAGTCACGTTGATGAGAGTGGCTAGTGTCGAGTTTGTTTCCACTCCAGTAGCATCCAAATTGACAAGGCATAGACATAGTCTGAAAGTGTGACGTCTTCTACAGACCCATCAACTGACAAGGACACAGCTTGATCTTGAAACTGATAAATTCTCAAGCCAACGGCAAGATTTTGCTCTGATAGCAACACTTTATTTTGTAAAAACTCTAAATTGTCAAGTTGTTCTTTGCATAGCAACTCCCCTTTCCCATCTGAATCCTGATGGATTGAGTGAGGCAACTAAACCTACGATAAAACATAGTGTTCTATCTAATCCTGGGATTAAACTCTGAAGTTAGTCTTGACCTTTCCAAATCTTCAGTTAGGAGCAGTCAAGGAAGTGGCTCTAAACTCATACCTGGTTTCTCTAGTCCTAATATGCCGTTTCAACAGGTCTAATACTTGAGCTTGTATTCTGACACTATTTCCAAGATGAAATCTGATACCCAAAGCCCTTTCCTCTTCAAAGTAGCCTCCTGTTGTGCTTTGTGACCCCAATAGTATCAGTCTCGTACGTTCAAAGCCCCATCCCTGTGCTAGCTTTCAGTTGCTGTCTATACATCTCTCTTGAAAATATATTTGAGACTTTGAAGGCTGGCCTGAGAACACTAGCGAAAATGATAAGAAAAGTAAAAACTTTCAATGAATATCACAGTTGATTAACATTCCAGCTGTGTAGGCTACACATCAAAACCAATGTTAAGATTCAAATTTAGAGTAAAACAGTAAAAAAAAAAAAACTCATGTCAATTGATTTGGGGGTGATCTTTGCAAGTTTCCTCAGTATAGTAGTATTGATTAAATACTTTTGAACTATTAATAATTTAAAGCTATTAACCAAAGCGCTTTAAGGCCACAGTAACCAGCATGCACTATAATCTCTGCGTCAGAGGAATTATCCATTGAAATGCAGATGTTTTATTGAGCAAAGTGATGGATATACCATCAGATGTTAGGCTTTTACATTTGTTTTTATTTACATCAATATAATCACGTGATTCATCTTGTTACATAACGACACAGCGGATTAATATGAAGTATAAGGCTATTTGGTGTCTGGATAAGTGAAAAGCCCACCAAATTCCTAGCAGATAGATCTGACCTAGACAAAAGCAAGTGGAAAAGCTGCAGATCAACGAATACCGAGTGATTGGGAACGTTCGACTGACAATGATCAGATGAAAAGAGCGGCGATCTCAATAAACTTGTCATTCAGCCTTTCAAGGTTCAATCATATCTGAGGTGTTTTGCATAACTATGAGGTCCACATTTCTAATCCTCAAAGGGTCTCGGTGCTACTTGGCTTTGCACTGTAGTCATTCAAGGTCACAACCCGGCAGGAAATATGGGCTGCCATAGCAACACAAAGATGGCTTCTGAAGGCTTAGCATAATTCTTCCCTAATAGAAAAATAACAGCGCCAAATCCCGTCCTTAGTGAACTGGCTTATTTGATCGAGGCAGACTCCCACCTGTGAAGCACATAGTCACCACACTAATGTGCTAGACCACTAGGAGATGAAAAAAGGTCCATCTTTGAAAAAGGGGGTGGGGATGGGGGGCCTCGGACCAAGCCAAATTCTTTCTCTTCTCTTCTGCTGAAAACAACCCACAGTATGTCTCAGACTAGCTTGAGCTCTTTGAGAGCAGAAAATATGAGCTGCCAAATGAATTGTAGTCTCTAAATAATACTCATCTTTGAAGAGCTTATGCGTCTCTCTCTCTGTGAAAACCAGTGGAGAAAAAAACTCAGCTCACATTGGCAGCAAACCTCAAGAGATGCTTTATTTTCATTTGTAGAGTGATTGAACACAGCCCACATCACATGAAACTACATTAAAAGATGAGCAATACTTGAAAACTTTTCTCACAAATATATTTATGATATTCTGAGAGTTTTAGTTGTATTCTCTAGAAGGAGGATGTACGTGGACTACCGTGGGTCCCTATAGATTCTTATGTCTTCACTCAGAATCCCGGCGAGCTCATTAAACCCACTGAAACAAACAGAATAGACTTTAACCTTAAGAAAGCAGGAGACCAACCAACCAGAGCAAGGAATGCGCCTTTGCACTCTAGTTGCGGTGAAAGAGAGCTGCGGTGTGCTTAAGGGATGTTTTTGTATGTATGCTTGTGCACCTGTGTCACAGTGTGTGTGTGCGTGTGTGTGTGGTAGTGTAGTGTGGAATAGACCGTCAGGTCATGTAGCCGTATGATCTCGATCTGTCTTGTAACCCCCCCAACACCCATCTTTGTTGCCCAATACCCAGGAGATGGATTCTTGTCAGTGTGTGAATCACATCAAGATGATGGGAGCTTGGGAGAGGATAAATGACCGCCACACTTTAGAGTGCGAGGCTTGGAACAGCCACTACAGCAGTGAAGACTGCTTTTAGAATCACCCAGGAGTAACAGAACTCCAGCAATGTTGCAGCCATAGTGATCGAGCTAAAAATCGAAGGCTTTATAAAATCATTACTGTCAAGAATGGGGTATGATAATCAAATCCCTGCAGCTGAACATGGTTTCCTATAAAGGTCCTATAGTATGGGGCTGTTTTCTGTCAGTGTAGTACAGATGCTTACAGATAGGGGATGTAGTAGTTGGATATGTGACTCATTCTGCTAGTGCTTGGCTACCTGAGTCAGCCATTTTTAGCCTCAAAGGATTTCTGTTTGTTCACTGTAATCTCCAGTTGGAGCCCTTCTTTTCACTGCCTCTGGCGTAGTCACTCTACTATCTCACGGTCTGTCTGTCTGTGGCATATGCCGGCTGCTTGTCTTATTACGGGGTGTTTTTGAGGATATTTCAGCCTGCCAGGACAAAGAAAACCGCCACGTCATTCCCCGGCTATGGATAATCTTCTTTCATTGTGAGGGATGCTTTTCTATTTGACGGTGCTCAATAGTATCTCAGGTCGACATAGTGACACCACAGAATCAGAGAGAGATAATCATTATATTGTAATGTGCTTTCAGCCTCCTCGCGAGAAATAGCCGGAATGCTTCTGGGCTTGCTGTTGCCTAATGCTTCTATCAATAACAGAATCGCTGAATGCTCAAATTGTGATATCTTCATTGCAGCCGAAGAGAGTTATCAAATGTTTCTACCCTTTTCTTAATCTAACATCAGCGTTTCTGGTTGCAATGAGCTTATGGGGGGCTTATTAGTAGTCTTTGTTAAGCAAAGGAGCGCGCAGCCTTCATTGCTTTTTTATTGATACATCTTTCAGCTGTTGGGCACATATGCAAAATGTACACGTTCATAATCATTTTTTTTGAATCTATCTTTTATAATTTGTGTTATGGATTCTTTGTGCATCATAGGCATACAGTGCATTATCATTAAAAACAATGTAGATGCTCTTTTCTCTGCTACCAGGGTTTCCACCATTGTTTCCCATAGATCCCTCTTTATGAACCCCTGTCTGCATTCTTGACGCTCACCCTTTATTGTGGGTTGATTTGGCTTGGTGTCTTCACGTTGAATGGGCGATGACAATCACAACGGTCATATACGGTGTCCCCCCTGGTCTGTACAGTAGGCGTTCAATGACCATCTGACAGCAGTGTAATTAAATCAGCACTGTATTCACGATTGACCAACGAGAGGCCAGACTCCCCCGCTGTTCCCTGAAGGGAATCCCACCGAATCTCTCCCAAAACCTCCTTTTTCAGAGTATTACACCGGGCACCTTTCCACTTCAAAGCAATGCACCTCTTTATGGACTCCCGTCACCAGGAAAGAATGGCTTTGGCTGAGATACAGACACCGCTGGTCTAATTTGCCTTGCCTGCATATCCCTCCCCCCTGGGACCGGGTCATATCCGAGACTGAAGCGGCTATCTGATGAGATCACACGGAGAGGGTGCAGGAACGTAAAGGCGAGGAGTTACTGCATATCCTACCAGGAGCCTCCAAAGGGTTCTATTAAAACGCGTTCAATATGCAGGTCAGGGCTTTCAAAGTACTGGGCACCCTCTAACCCCGGCAAACTGAAAGGGTATTGGTGCATGCTCAATGATGGGAATCTGGACCCCATTAATATAATGAGTCCAGGGTATTAGTATTCCAGAGCCAACTGTGAAGTCTCTCTCTTTTTTCATCTCTGGTAGAGTTTTTAAGGAGAGATCTGCCAACTTGGGAGTGACAAAGGAGAGCAGGGAGAGAGAGAGGTTCTTGCTTCTAATCTGAGATCAATTTCCAGCTGTCAGTCCTCAGAGGGCAATTTCCAACAGTTAGGAACTCTTTGTCAGAGCGTAAAACACAGACAAGCAACGCAGAGTGGAACATTTACTGTCATCAGAAGAAAGCTCTCCCTGCTTTTTACCTTTTCTTCAGACCTGTTAATGTTTCTAAAGAGTGATAAAAAAAGAGCAACTAGAAGAACGTAGTGGGTGATGGGAGACATATTTGCATAATTTTACCCTGGCTCTGGTTACTGAGCTAGAGTTGTGAGCGTCCACTATTTTGTTTCTCGCTAAACAAAACAAAGCGGGACTATGTCAGGGAGCAACTCCTCTCAGCAACATCGTGTAGCTAAGCAGTCCGCCCCTTGACAGAGTAAAATCTAAGTGAGAGCGGGTTAGACGGCTAAGTCCAGCATGGCTGGTAGGCTGACGTGCATCTGACAGTCACCTGTAAGACATTAGGGAGACAGTGGAGTGGTGGAGTGTGCCGGGGTCCTTCAACCAGGAAGCAGCAGCTGCTGGAGCTAATTAAAGGCATAGTAAAATAGCTCTGCTCAGACCCACTTCAAACACTCCTCTGCATGCAAGCCTGGAGTCCCGTCTCTGGGGTGTCGGGGCCTGTCAGGGGCCCTCTGTGACCTGCTGCAGCTGCATGCTGGGCCCCGGTTCTGACCTGAGGACCAGGGGGTGAGCCCGTGAGGGACAGGGGCACTGTGGGGTGCACCTGGGCCAGACTTACCTGTGCCTGGGTGTCTGCACGGCGGAGCGTGGCATGTGGATGTGTGGGCGTCGGTAAGGGGACTCCAACTGCACAACAAAGAGAGAGAGGGGGCATAGGTGAAAGGTCAGGAGGAGAGGGGAGGCTTAGGAAGAACAGACATCAGGCACATTAACTAAACATGATCAGACGGACACGCGCTGGAACAGAGGCAGAAACAGATGCCCTTTAGAAGTTCTGAAGAAACGTAAACCTAAACATGTCGTCTTTGTAAGGATTTCGCTTAATGTAAACCTTGCCTTAATTAATAAGATGGACTTCAATCTACAATGACAACGTTCAGCCTTTATCGGCTGACGCGAGATCATTTTATAAGGATGCCGTTTGCCCAAATCAAAGATGACAGTACAGTATTCCTATCCTTCCAGTCAGAACTACTGACGAATGTTGCCTTGAAAAGTAAGTTGTGATTGAACACAGAAATATGAAGCGCTGACAGAACTCGAAGACCCATTGAGGTAAAGTAACCTATAATATTTTTGGAGGCACGCACTCATTCTGAATCTGTCTATCAATCACCTAATACTCTAGGTTATTGTCGAGGGAAACGTATGGAATCAAAGCCGTTATGCAATCATCCATCACTCACACGTTATGTTGCAGTGAAGATACGGACCAAAGGCAGAACAATTGTGACACCTCACGCAACCTCTTGACTTCAACTCCTGGAGATGTCAAATCAAGTTGTTCTTTTAATCCCCAATTCAGTCTTTCCTTGCAGCAGGTATCCTTTTTATTTTGTTTTCTCTTGCTACGTATGTGCATAATGAGCTTTAAGAATCAGACTGTTACACCTATTACACTCCTATTACACTAGAACCATATTTTGGAATAACAGTGTCTCGATTGTGTTTGCATCAGATGTTATTTAACATTTTCCAGATGTGAACCGTTACAACAAACCGATACTTTAGTCAAAACAAAATCTTTCTGAGAAGTGATAACAATGAATACACTTTCTCTGTCAATGCTTTATTATAAGTGAACATTTCCATGTCGCCTAAACTTTGCGGTGTAAAATGTGACTGCCGGATAGAGGTGAAGGTTGACATTAGTTTGTAATAGAAAACGAGGCTAGGCGTAGCGTGGCAGAATGGCGCGGGCGGCATCTCTCAGCGTTCTCTCTAGCCTCTGTGAAGTGGACGCCTCTGGGTCCTGTACAAGACCAGAGCTGCCCCCCTGCTGTGTCCTACGGGCAGGTGTCTGCATCATGGAGACACGATGTCTCTCCCTGGGGTTTCCCACACGCCACTGCACAGCCACACGTGGGCCACCGGAAACAGGCCTCCGCCTTCACCAGCCGCACGGCAACCAAATCAAACCCCCACACGCAGAGACACGCAGGCAGGACTGTCCATCTATCCACATGTCATTCAGATGCAAGACTGACATTCACCAAGATGCCTCCATCTTGGGAGGGGATCACACAACATGGCTCCTACTGTCGGTACACACACAGACCGTTCCTTTTCACCAGAGTAGGAAAGAAAATGACAACGAGGATAATTCAATCCAACCTATGTGGTGTGGTGGATGTTCTTGTGTGCCTGCCGAGTGCTAGAAGGCCTAAACCAAAATGGTAGAAAACCCTTGAATGGGTTTCAGGCCCTAATACTATTCTGCCACCCTGGGCAGCCAGGTTTCTCTTGAGTAATATAGAGTGAAGGAAACTTTCCGCTTCACGTCTTTATGGCTTCATGCTCCGAGCGCCTGGCTGTGTGGGATCGTGTGCTGTCCTCTTTCAGCTGGCCGTCGTGTTGTCTCAATCTCTTTACACGATTCACTGCCAGCCTCCTCTCCTTTCTACCAGGCCTCCCCACACCGTGTAATCAGCAGATGTCTTTATAGAGGAGCCCACTGCCGTGTGCTGCACACCTGCTTTGCCAATTTCATTTAGGTGACCCCCCCCCCCCCTTTCTCACACATTTCAGGCCCAGCAGCCATGTTGATTTGGTTCTTAATGTGCCCTGAAGTCACAAAATACTTCTTCCCTCAGCACAGTCGAGCCACAGTGCCAAAGGATATAGCTAATCCTGAGTGAGCCTAGGTGACCACGATGCTATCATCCACTACTGCTTCAATGAACAAGTAATACCTCATTCAAGAGTGTCCTTTGACCTTGAAAAGACAAACCAATAAGAATGGAGTTATTTTTTTCATTGCTCATGCTTGTGGTGCTGTGATCTATCTCAGATCATAATCGATGCCGTAACACAGCTAAATGAAAAGAGAGGTTATCTGATGTTATCAGGACAACACAGATAATTTTTGCTTAGGTAATTGAGACACTTTTACCAAAACAAGGACACTGTGTTATATAAAACACATCAAACGCAGTTCTGATATTTTAAGGTAAAAAAATCTACCCCGGTATTTTTCGAAATGGTACATTAATAAACACAGACCAATTAAAAATATATATAATTATGTCCGATGGGTCTTCAATATCCTCTGCCAAAATAATTTGATGACACCAATTTGAAATGAACTAATTTAGTTTCCTCGTCAAACAAGGCGAAGTTACAACCGGAGACTGCAGAAACACGTACGTTGACAGTCTATTGCACAGTAAACTCACGTTGTTATTTTCCTTTTACATGATACGTACACACTACGTGAATCATATACTCTGCTCATGTAATGAAGGATGGTTCTGAAGGATGGTTCTAAAGGATGGTTCTAAAGGATGTTCTGAAGGATGGTTCTGAAGGATGGTTCTGAAGGATGGTTCTAAAGGATGGTTCTGAAGGATGGTTCTGCTCTTGTTTTGCTTGTCTCTGGTTTTGACCACCTGGGCACCACCTGGGCACCATCAGGGCATCAACATGGCATGTGTTCTGTCTGCCACCGTCATCTGTATAACTGGGTGAAAGTGGGAAAGTGACAGGCCTGCTGGTGTTGGGTAGTATGAAATGAGCTGTCAAATGATCAATATTCCCCGTCTGTTTGGTAAACTGGGCCATAAAATTGAAGGAAAAGGGATGCCTCGAAGGATACAGTAATCGGGAAAATATTGTAAGTAAAGTTATCATTATGAATTGGAATACTGTTATTCACATGGTTATTCAGTGTCTAATTATACTGAACAAAAATATAAACACAACATGTAAAGTGTTGGTCTCATGTTTCATGAGCTGAAATAAAAGATCCCCAAAATCTTCCATACGTACAAAAAGCTTATGTCTCTCAAATTTTGTGAACAGATGTATTTACATCCCTGTTAGTGAGTATTTCTCCTTTGCCAATATAATCCATCCACCTGACAGGTGTGGCATATCGAGAAGCTTAT
The DNA here is from genome assembly GCF_965601325.2 of Salmo salar. Classification (NCBI taxonomy): domain Eukaryota; kingdom Metazoa; phylum Chordata; class Actinopteri; order Salmoniformes; family Salmonidae; genus Salmo; species Salmo salar. Next base: position 76,046,894 of record NC_138299.1, on the reverse strand, counting down.
TAAACAGCATGATCATTACACAGGTGCACCTTATGCGGGGGACAATAAAAGACCACTCTAAAATGTGCAGTTTTGTCACACAAAACAATGCCACAGATGTCTCAAGTTTTGAGGCATCGTGCAATTGGCATGCTGACTGCAGGAATGTCCGCCATAGCTGTTGCCAGAGAATTTAATTTTAATTTCTCTATCATAAGCCGCCTCCAACGCTGTTTTAGAGAATATGTCCAACCGGCCTCACAACCGCAGACCATGTATAACCATGCCAGCTCAGGATCTCCACACCCGGCTTCTTCACCTGCGGGATCATCTGAGACCAGGCACTCGGACAGCTGACAAAACTGAGGAGTGTTTCTGTCTGTAATAAAGCCCTTTTGTCAGGAAAAACTCATTCTGATTGGCTGGGCCTGACTTCCAAGTGGGTGTGATTACTTTACATTTACTGAGACAGTCTTATCCAGAGCGCATACATTTTCATATTTGTTTGTACCGGTCCCCCGTGTGAATCTAACCCACAACCCTGGCGTTGCAAGTGCCATGCTCTACCAACTGAGCCACATGGGACCTGTAACTCAGTAAAATCCTTGAAATTTATATTTTTTGTTGGTATAATTATGTTTGACACCAATTATAATATTTCTGCAGCACCTAACCTTTTTGACAATCTTGTTAACTTGAAAATATATATTTTTTTCAATTCATTTTGTGATTTGAAGTAATGATCAAAAGCGAGGTGAGTGTGTCTGTGGTTGTGTGAACATGTTCAGGAAGTAAACGTATCTGGCCCTGTCGACAGATTGAGTTTTAATAACGTTATGTGTGTTCACAGTTGTGACTCACGCTCTCGCTCCACATGCGGATTAAGGAAAAACCGGTCACTCCATTTTGCCTCAAGTTATTATATCCCCCTAAGCCTAACCTCGGCTTCACTTTAACCAAACAAGCTTCAAAACATTGTGTGTTTCTACCGTCAAACCCTCGGGCGCTGAATACCCAGAGTTCTTAGTACAGATATAGAGGGGGAAAAAAACGTTAGAATTTAAATGACCTGAAACAGCATACCAGATTCTGCTCAGGAGACTCTCTGCACAGATAGTTCCTCGTGGAAATATCAAAACAAACATAAAATACATAAACGCAATCCAAGGATTACAATGACGTTAGGGAAGCAGGCTAAACATTTGCATTGCAAACTGGATATGTGGTTGGTTGCAACATTCTAAATTAATTCTATTGAAAAGAGATGTAACTAGTCATGCCTGGTGGGTTTTAACTAGCACAACAACACCTCGGTTATCACATGTTGCTTCGTCTTGTGTTGCACAACCTGAATAGATGAGTGCTTCCTGTCTAGGCTACGTAGCTTCCAAACACACGCCCAGACTTTCATACAGCATTCTGCCTATGACTTTGGGATGGTGGGTGAAGGTCAAAGCGGTTGTTGCGCCTGCCTGTGGGTAAGAGGGGTGCATGGCGTATCTCTTTAATATAGCTGCTCCAGGCTCCCAAAAGCTCATCCAATGGCTGCATTAACTTGCACAACCCTACTTAACCATCCCCCCACACCCCCACACCTATCAGCCATGTTTGTTTTTGCTCATGTTGCGTTATCAAAAGGCTAACTGCTTTACAGCGCCTCCTGCTGCTCCTCGGGAGGAGACTTTCCCGCCTGGAAATAGGAATCCAGCCATCAGATTAAAAGGTAATCACAATAGTCTGTTTAATTATTTTGGGTTTTCTTACTTAGTAAAAATAGGCTGTGGTATGGTCTTCCCATTATGTCGCCAAGGCCGTCTTTTGAAAGTACAGTTGAGATAGTTGGTCAGTGTCATCCAAAATAGTTTTTTTAATTTCCTACCCCTTTTCAAGATTCAGCAGTGAAATGAGTGCATGGTACGAGTTAGAATGCACACACTACCATTACCCGAGACTGATGAAGGCTGACGTTTTAGTAAGTGAGCATGATTTTACATGATTTCAGGGCAGAATAGAGCACTCTGCAATCATTAATTAGTTATGAGAGGAGTATAGTTGTGATAGTGGGCCGACTGAATGCCTGACCAGAATAGAGTCCTTCAGAGCGTTGAGTTTGTGTTCCTCGTTCTCCGGGTCAGGCTGTGTCTGCCCCGAGCTGTCTGTCAACGTGAACCCCAGAGCTGGGTCTGAGAAGGGGCACAGGGGAGGGGGTAGGGGGACTACTGGGGCAACCGCTGCCGGGCGGTGCCCATGCCAGCCGTGCGTAAAGACTAATAAAGACGGCACACTGGCAGGACCCCGTCACCCCGGCAACGAGATGTCACCATAAACAAGCTGCAGGCCGTTGGCAGGCCACTTCCTGGTTATATAATGGAAACCTGTTTTTTTTTTTCGAAAGGAAGATTTCAGGCCCCTGCTCGGGGACATGGGCAAATTAAAATGGCAGTCGAAAATCGTAACGTTATATAACCCTTCTTTTGTCATCCTATAACGAAGATTGGCAATACCACGCACTCCCTGTGTCTTCTCTCTACGCTCGGTCTGACGTCACCTGCCGTCATCGCTACTCCCCGCTTCACACAATCGATGGCGCTATTAACCCTGTAGCACAGGTGTTAAGACGGTTTACATTGATCCAAACAGTTCCGTGTTGGTTGAAACACAGCCCTTACAGTACTCCAAGGTTATTGAATAGCCTGGCTTTGTCAGCTGTACCTGCCCCTTCCCATTCTCCGCTGAGGTGTGGAAGTGGAACCATGTAAACAAACAGGTCACCAGTCACGTGTGGCCCTGACAAATATACAGAATGACATGAAACAGATACTAAAACAAATCCTGAAGTATAGTGACGGCTACTATCGGGCCATATGCTAACGGTGTTAAAATGGCTAAACAGGGAACACACAGGCGCCGTTTTCAACTATACGCTTACTGTGGTAGAAAACCACACAAACAACAGAATGGGAAGACGCCAGTGCGTGCCGTGCGTTATCAAAATTATAGCTACTAATACATCATGCCACTCACACAATGCCTATGCTCAGTTAATTAGAAGAATGTAAAATATTTGGGTTTGAATCAGGCCATATTAACTGTATTGTACAGGACAGTCCGACAGAGGTGTCCTTCTGTTCCCGCCACCATTTTAGCTCCATGTTTGTCCTTCTGTGTTACATTGAGGCGTACTATGACACAGAGAAAATTACCTCAGTAAGTATACACCTAATACAGTTATTAATATGTCGATTGGCTAAAACAGGCAAAAGACTGTCGATCATCTTTTCGCTGGGTATATCAAATGTTAAACCCATTTTGCACTGGTGCACATTTAAAACCTAATTGAATATGTAGTAACTGCAAAATACCTTATTGAAACATTTTTTATTTCATTTTATTGCCGCTCCTGCTAATTCATCAGAGATGTTGGGTTTTGAAGCATACCTTTAATTATTTTTACGGGAAATTGCATTGTATAGCATTAGAAATATTCTGAAAATGATTGCTTTAAGTTTGATTTGTGAAACATCCCATATTTGATTGCCTCCTGCGACCACATTGTTGCGTTTTATGTTTATACATGACTTGGATTTTACAGAGCAACAAAAATAAATATTTGTAAATATGTTGTTTTTGGTTTGTATCACATTACATGATTTCCATTGATTGTTGTATTGATGTTTTATCATGGATATACTAATTGTCTAAATAGGTATATTTTATTTTTGCTGATTAAATGCATTTAGTCTCTATTTAATTCACCCCATTGTGAAATGTTATCAGATCACTGTACAATCAAGAGGTATTATTTTCACAAATTGAATCCCACACAAATAACAAACATTCTCACACAAATAATTACGAAGGGGCTTTAAATATATATGCACTGAACTTAATTTATCTTACTAAGAAAAATCTCGCTAAGAAAATAATTTCCTTGTCTCAACTCAAATTATTATAAAATAAAAAATCATATCGTCTTCAAGTGGGTCGAAGTCTCTGCTGAAAATGTTTAACTGTATACACAGTACATACATATGATACGACCTCTTCACAGTTAGTACAGTAAGAATACACTCAGGAAAATGCATAACTAATTGGTATCATTAGTCAATAATTATCAAGTTCACCAAAATGCATCAAAGTAATATTGAAGCCGCATAACAAAATTAAATGGATCACTGCGTCCCCCACAAATATGTTTTACATTCATTTATAGTTCATTGTACTTTATACTTTTTTTTCTATTAACATTAATTTAATGACTTACATGAACACTAATACAATGGGTATATATGATACACATGCATATGACAGTATGCATACACCAGTTTGGAGTAAATGTATATATATATTTATTTATCTGAAATCAATTTGATAATACTATCCTTGAAATGAACAATGTTACGTAAGTTTAGAGAACTGAAGAATGTGTAAACATGTTATACACCTGGACACTTCCCCAGCAGACACAATAGCTTCAATCGTCACTATCGTGGCTGCTGCTTAGGGTTGAAAAGAGAGAAACAGGCAGCCGTTGCTCGCCACTCTAACAATCTGTAAAAGATCCCCAGTATGAATTGAATTAGTGCGAGCAATGAGCCTGCGTTTAAACTAATTATTGCACAAAATGCTAGAAGCTGAAGAAACAGAACAGAAAGATCCCTAACCAGCACACAGATAAACTCCTGTTACCTTGCTGTCAAAGAGAGCCCTAATGACTTTTCATGAGACAACCAACACACAGACAGACACACTTTGCAACTTCTTTGCTTCTCGGGCAACTCATTAGCCTTTGGTTAAGGTACACGCAAATATTTTTTTTAAAGGATTGAATGAAACAAAATGGTCCCTAATGAACATGTTTTGTGATAGTAAAGCTGGTTCCACTGTAGAATAGGATCTTTAATACCTATGCATATACATGGAAGTTAGGCAGGTGCAGTGAAACACTTGCCTATTGTACATTGTTGAAAAGTAAGCCTACAGTAAAGAGATCCTATTACTATGAGCATTGGCTGCTATTAGAAAGTGTTTGTTATTCGTAACGTGCATAGATTCTGGTTGTTGAGAGCTTTTTCCACGTCGCACAATACATGCAGATGCAAAGACCAACGCCACCTGGCATTGTTTGAAAGTTTTATAGAACACGTCAGACAATTTGTTTCTGAAAGACTGAAACGACAATAGAAGCAATTATTACAGACTTTGCGTTTGTTTGTCAGCGTTTTATATTGACATCTGTGAGTTTTCTTTGAATTCTTTCCATTGTTTTCAGTTTGTAAATGTTTAAGCGTGGTATCAAAAGAATGAGAAATTCATTAGCTGTTTCAAGTTGGGATCTAATTGGGAGAAGTTTCTTTTATTTCCAGTGAGGCGTGTTATTTCTCCAAGGGAATGGTTATGAATGGATGACTCTCGAGTCATCATCTAATAATATTTAATGATATGTGAGAATCAACTAAGACAGAGACTTGATCAAAATTGTCAGCCATGTCAGATGTTTCTCTCTGTGAGATTTGAAATGTGAAACATCCCAGAGTTTTGTGAAATGAAAGCACACCATCTGTCTTTCATATGTTCATCTGTAGAGGGGACATAAAACTCTGTCATCAGGGTCCCCCCCCATCACAACCCCTTCAAATAACAATGACACATCTTCATTTCTTTTTCAATCTTTTGTCATTCTCTGTTTCAATTTTTAATAGTGCTCAACCTTAAGTTCAACCAGACACTTAACGTACTAAACAATACAAAGGGTTTTATATAGGCCTGTGCTGTTCCAATGATACCGGAACAATATTGTATATTGTATATTGTATATTGTAATATAATATTGTCATGAAAATGAGGTGTTGTATGTGTTTAGTTTTATACTCGAACATGGCGATACACACAACATTAATATCCTATGTCTTAAGGTAAAACCTAGCACTTAGCATCCAGTTTTTGGCGGCTAGGATGATGAATGTTGTCTTCTCTTTCAGCATTATATTTTATGCCATTCACATGTTTTCTTAATACTCTTCATAGCCTACTGTACCGTGTGCACACCATAGAGGAAACCACAAATCCTCACCATTGTGAGTTTCCCTCTCCTTAGTAGCTATAGCCTCTCTGAATCTAAAAGGAGTTGGTTTGAAGCTGGTGGGAGAGAAAGTTTGCTAACTTATTCTTTTCATTCTCAATTGCAAAGAAAAACGTCTCTCACATGATTTCCCAAAGTTAACCCATCTCGTGGGGAGAAAAAAGGGTAAAGCATTTGGAAAGCTTTTCTTGTTTCATACTATGAAAGCTTTCAAGTGCAAAGGCTCAAATAGACTTTCATATGAAGCTGTCATATTTTACAAATAAATAGGATTTAATAAAAGGAGAGACTTTTTGGCAGCGTGGCATAGTACCTCCATATTCCTGTTGCCCAAGTAAAGATGCTATGCTACATATTCTTGCTAGCATACATTGGCAACTGACTTAGAGATATCAGTATTCATATTAGCATTTGCTGAAGATGTATTCCAGTCAACCTCTGGCAGGCTTTTTCACCTTCCACATTTATCGTGAAATGTTGAAATTATGATTCATTTTAAGACGTAAGTGTGAATATAAAAATATTGTTTGATACCGCAATCAACTGAAATGGGATGCCGGAAATGTTCAGTCTGCCCTTAACAACATAAGTATCACTGTCGCAAAGAGATACTCTAATGGAGATTGTTGCTTGTGAAGAAGGTTGTTACGTCAGCAAATCGTTTTAGTGAGGACTAACTGAGCAAGTTACCTAAACTGTGGGTGGGGAATATGTGAAAAAACAAACATACTTTACGGGCTCAGCTTTTGGTAAAACAATTGTGGAAAACATAGGATCCAAGTATCTACAATTTAATACCTTCTCAGACTTGCAATCCATAACAGTCTACTATTACACAGAGAATGGGAAAACAACATTCAACGTATTTCCGCTCCATCTTCTTCCTGCTCTTTTAGCTGCTTACCACCATGGCAGCCATTTTGTAAAAAATTCAACTGTATACGTTCGGCTGTATATGGTCCTCCCTCTCTCCCTTTAAATAATGATCATGTATGTATTTGCTATTACAAATATAGTTGAAGTATTTATAGTATAGCATGTTTTTTAGGCTTTCCCCCCAATGTACGGTATGAGGAGTAGGTAGTGTATGTAACGTATTGCACAATGGCGTATGTGCCTCCCTGCAACGTTTCCATTTCCTGCTTAGAATGTTCCAGACGGTATTGAGTAATAGTCTGCCACATGTCACACACACACACACACACATACGGGATGATCTCGTCCGGAGTCTGACTCTACCACCCACTGCCCCCACCGCCCCACCCCGACAACATACACACCAAACCACGGGATGTATAGACCAAGCTGTCCAGAGGTGACCTTGGGTTTGTTTACTTCAATGGAGATCAACTGAGCTGTGAAAGACTGGACCGAAGCCCTTCCCTAGTAGCTCACTTTCCAGTAGTGACTACGGTAGCTCCTCTGTCAGGTTTTCTAGATAAGTAGGACAGTTGGTGGTGAAGTACCCAAATAGTTTTTCCTCAGTCAGCTACTCCAAACAGAGATAGTGTAGCTATGGACACGTGTTTGAATTAACATAATTTTTTTGTAAATTAAAGGCTCCCAGCCCTTTGAAAATGCGTAATTTACATATACATTATCAATTAGTTATAGGTCTTCCAATTAGCTCCTCTTTTTCAACATCCCCAGAATATTTAGTTGGAAATCAATACATTTTTAATACACTTTTTTTTCCATGGTAACAGTTGGACCGAGGTATCATAAGATAATATCTGTTATTTTGTAAAGTCATCTCTGAAATAGAATTCTGCCTCTGGATAAAGTAGATAAATAAACAGAATACATTCATGATTAAATATGTCTGCCATGATAATGAACATGCTAGCTGTCAATGTATTGCGCAATCAGGACACGCCACCAATGCTACAAGCAGGACAGCCAACCGGCAGCTGACATCTTCACACCCATCTAGCCATCTGAACCATCCAATGAAGCCAGGTTGTCATTAAGTAATATGGATGTTGCGGCCCTACCTCTGTCCATAGCAGCCTAGCCCAGTCCAGTCCTATGGCCCTAGTCAGAATACAACAAGTCCTCATAGGGACACTATCCACTGTCCCCAGACCTGCATAAACACACACCCAGAAATAGTCCCTCACCTTGGTGTTGCTGCCATCCACACTGCGGCTATCGGAGCCAGACCGGGCCGTTGTCGGTAATGTCCAGAGTGTCCGAGGTGTATGAGACCAGGATAAGGTGGGTGTGCCAGACTAGAGGCCCAGTACTGGGTATTAGGTGCTTAGAGAGAGTCCACCATTACTCCCCTGACCACCTCCCTAACCACTAAGAAAGCCCAAATCCCTTTCAGGTCGAGAGTTTGACACCCGACTGCCCCATAAATCTGAGCAGGCACCGGCAGAGAACGCCATGGGAGTGACGGCCGGGGCGGCTCTCTGGTGAGGTTTTTTGGGAAGGATTATGGATTGAGACGTACAGCTGGGAGGCTGAGGTTACACTTTTCATTCCCACTTCGAGGGGGTCTCGGCTGCCTGGAATCCAGTCAGATTTGTGGAGACCTCTTTTTTCTCCCCGAAAAATGCTCTAAATTCCACATTGGACAAGTCTGAGTTTATCTGATGATAATTGTTTTTGATATAGAACATTTTGGAATATAATTTGGCCAAATGTGATTGGAAATACCAGCAACTTTTTCCCCCCGTTTTTTTTTTTTACTGAAGTATGAGAAGAAAGAATGGGTACTGTGAAAGTCCTTATTCACCAAAAGACCAGAGTCAAGAGAGAGCAGTATGCCCCCTTCTGGCTCTTTTCTTCTCTCTTTTCTTCTCTCTTTTCTTCTCTTTTCCCCGGCGTCTGGAGATGTGAGGAAATGTCTTTTGATCTGCTCTGACAGAGCCTGGGCCGCGTGAAGAGAGGCTAGCAGGACTATGCCAACCCATGCAAGGGAAAAAATGTCCCTAATAAGAGAGTAATAAGCTAACGAGTGCTGGGTATTCGTCTGATAAACACTCTGGGCTACTGTTTGTGCCAGCACACTTTATGCCCTTTGACATGTTTCCCCACTCTGACAGACTTTGGATTCTCTGCCAGGACAGCGGGTTTCACCTGGCCCCGTCCAATATGTTCTGCTGCTCGCTGTAATGCTGCAATAGGACGTAATCCAAGGACTTCAGTGACACTGCGCAAATCCTCACTTGATAGAGGACGAGTTAGACATGTCTTTTGTCCGACTTTTCTCATACTACACATGGATGAGCAGAGGAAGTGGAAGGGTTTTTTGTTCAATGTGATTGTGTCCCACCTATAGCCCACACAGACTGACCATTCCCACTACGACTGACTGGTCCCATTGTGAGAGTAGTCTTTAGGCTGGTCAGATATTTCAAAGGACTCCACATGGTGGCTTTAACTGCAGCTCTATAGGTACATGGATGTACCTCTGAGAGCTCCTCAGTGTTGCATCCCATTTCATCCCAAATATACACATCAGCCCAGGATGGGGGGCGGGAGGACAGCAGCAGAGCAGCAGCAACGCTTTGGCTGGCTGGTGTCACCCTCTCTCTTACTCCACGGCTTTGCCCAGGAGCTCTCCCCAAACTCAGCCAAGCCCACAGGCCTGAACAGGTGCTCTCCTGTAGGAAGGCGGCTGGGGCTCGGGCCAGGGCTGCGGGGCCTAGGCTGGGGGTGGCAGTGCTGGTGAGGCCTGGGCTACCGGGCAAGGCAGGCTTGGGCTATGGTGCGGTGCGATGATGAGTCCCAGGCTCATGATTGTAATTACGGCGGGTAGAAGCCGATTAGGTAGCGCTGAGCGGCCCAGCAAGGGGGATGGGCCCACGCCCAGCAGGGAGGGGAGTCCTGCCACGGGAGGGACCAATCAAGTGTGAAGCAGAGTGCAGACCCTGGGCCCCGATTCAGTGGGAAAAGGCTTGGCCACTGGTTCAGAGCGCCGCAACTTTCACGGATTAGTAGAGACACTATTCTGGAGTCTGAAAGGGGAACACAGCACGGAGTAGGCATCAATGCACACACACGCACACGCACACGCACACACGGCCGGGAGGAGGGCTGCAGCCGTCGCCATTTCACTATGGCAACGGCATATCTCACATTCGGGTCCAAATGAAGATACTTTGGGCTGGAATTGGGATATTTATGCCGCCAGTTTAATAGAACTGTTTTAGTAGCTCCTCTCCCTCTCTGGGAGGAAGTGTTTCCCCTTCACTGAGTAAATTAGTTCCATTTGGAGACGCGGGGAGGATCCGACAAGCATCATGGGTGAATTACTGGATACCTACGCTCTGAATTACTCATTTAATTGCACAGCGCTGGTTATTTCATCAGAATTGAACATTTTGGAAAAGCTTCCGTACTTCCTTTGGCGTGTTGTAATGTTCAATTGAGCCGAATGACTCACATCATTTTCATGAGGAAAAATGTTAGGTAGGAAAAGAATTTTAGGTGTAGTTGACTAAATTAGGCACTGTTCCTAACTGTTCAATGATGCCGACAGTTAGGATCTGTAGACATGCTGTGTCACAATGAGACAGATACTCTGTTCCTTACTGTTCAATAATTATATTTAGGAGGGCATTTTCCTTTCTCTGTGTGTAACAATCTAGCCGATTGATGATAGTGAGAGGGAGCGTTCAGACAAATAGCTTTTCACCGAAATACTATAGTCATGGAACCGCATCTATCGTTCTCAATCTGAATCGTTTTTATCTCTTTTTGTTTGACAGAAAATTCCACGTTTTATTGTTTAATGTAAAGAGTTAAAAAAAAGTTAAATGGATATTGGTTTGAAATAGTCCACTTTTAGGGCCTGACATTTTTGTGCTCCATGAAATAGACAAAAATAATATGAAGCTACACAAATCATGGGTTACCAAGTAAACTGTAAATACTGCTTCATAGAGCATGCCACCATGCCCTAAATGCGCATTTATCCTAACCTAGTTTCCCGTAGCGTGTTACTGCGAACATATTTAAATACGATATCATTATGATCACGTGCAGATACTTCATAACCAGACTGTTTTTGTTGCTGCGTTTCCTTGTTCAGAGACTCATTTTGGAAAGAAAATAAAGAAGTAAACGATGACGTTAGTGTCTTTTCAGGGGGGGGCTCAGGTTCTATTCAGTTTAATGGCGTCTCCTTCTTTGACAACCTGGGTGTGTGATTTAGCGTTCTTTGAGATGAGTATGCCTGCATCCAGGGGCCTCCCTTCTCTCTGGGTCTTATCATCCAGTGGGGAATCTCTCTCTCTCTCTCTCTCTCTCTCTCTCTCTCTCTCTCTCTCTCTCTCTCTGGTTCTTTGATGCACTTACTTACTGTGAATAGTTCTCTCTCACTCTCCACTCTCTGGCAGCGTAGGAACAGTGTCTCTCTTGCCTTTGAAACGACGTCCATAAATTACAAGTTGTCTAGTGTCATTTCCCTTGTTTATTGCCATTTTGGGTTCCTTCTCCCCTATGTTCCTCTCTTGTGTTTCACGTTTAATTGCACCAATAATGTTGGCGGGCCTCGCCAGCACGGCACATGCAGTTGCTGGTAAGGGGGTACGGAAACTGTTAACATATTTTCCAGGCTTTGCGAGTTTTATGTGTGTAATTTGTGTGGATATATCCCACTGTGTTACCACCACCAACTATAAGAACAGAATGAGATTGTGCTGTGGCCTGTGACATAGCAGTGATAGAGAGACAGAAAGTGAGAGAGAGAGTGGAGGAGTGAGAGAATTGGAGAGTGAGAGCATGAGGGAGAGTGAAGTCTGTACAGGAGATCAGCCCTAAGTGATCCTAAAGAGCCTGTGTTTTCCCCCTCCTACACAAACAACAACATTTATTGCATGTCTGCTGAAGTCAACAGCCTTTTATAAACCCACAATCATTTCCTACATGCTTCATATATGACCACAGAGGGAGAGAGGAGGGGAGAGACGGGAAAACGGATCTTCTAGGCTGGTAAAGGGAATGTGCACTAGACCCTTAACACATAAGCATACTAAGTGAGCACATTTTAATACTATCTTTATATCGAACTGCCTCTTTTTCCACTTGAATAGATGTATGCATTGGTACAGATGTAGGATCTTCATTTGAACCAGTTTGCTGCAGCAGGGAAATAATACTGCAGCAACAAGATGTGTGAATTATTATGTGGGTTATAATTAATGGATATATTTTGTAGGGGAAAATCAAGTCTGACATTTTTTAAAGGAAATTACAAACTTCAGAAGCCTTTTTAAACATCAAATGCGTTACAAGTTTTACATTTCCTACATTGCACGAATGTTCTCCTGCAACAGGGTGATCCAATTAAGATCCTACACCTGTAAGAAAACTAGGTAAGCAAATTGTAATATCTTTATTTCCAAGTACACCCCCTGGACAGGACACTAGTCTATCACAGGGCCTTACCCCCAATCTATCTCCTTAATGCTGAGTGCCAAGCAGAGATGCACCAGGTCCCATTTTTAAAGTCTCAACCTTCCAATCTTAGGGCGGACACCCTAACCACAAGGCTGAGTGTTTTAAGTTTTTACTCTCATTAGGATCGGCTCTGTTAGAAGTCCTTGATAGTACATAGAAAACTTCTCTCACCCTGCGCTCCCTGTAAAGGCTTGGCACGACCTCCAACTCCCTCCACCTCTCCTGCAGGACCCGTTTGTTCTCATCAGAAGCAATGTGCTGTGATGAGCCCGGCCGTGCGCGCTGAGGAGAGTCGTGGGAGGTAAGAAATGAGAGGGATTTGAGTCTGAGACTGTCCTCTGCTGAGTCTACTCCCTCTGGGCCACAGAGGTCCAGCTAGAGGGGGAACAGAGAGGGTGTTGACCTCTACCTGTGACCTCATAGCTACCTATTAGGGGTTGTGGGTGTGTATGTATGCCCACCTGTGTTTATGTGTGACATCTTCGGTGGGTCTGATTCGTCGGGCCTTGAGCTTCAGTAGCACCAGGAGGATGTAAAATAGGGAGCCCCCCCGCAGCATTGATTCTGATGTGGAGTGTGTGTGTGTGTGTGGGGGTGGGGGTAGGAGGGGCGCATGGGAAGTGAGGGTCCCAGAGAGCCGATCGATCCCACAGCTGCAGGTGGCCAGGCTGGAGAACAGCCCCTCGGCACTTCTGAACCTGGCCTGACTACCAAACACACAGTAGCATCCACACAGAGATGCACACAAATAAGCAAATACACACACACACATACACACACACACACACACGGCTCGTCCCACTGCACACACCACACCACATAGGGAGGGACAACACAGTCCAGCAGTAATCAGATGAGACAGATCTAGTGTGTTGAGCAAATAGTTTGGGATGAGAGGAGTAATTTGACTCAATAGTTCATCATATTTACTACATTTGATTCCAATCGATGGATCTGTCACACAAAATACCCATTCACAAAACAAATGATAGTCTTCCTTCCCAGGGCTCTATATGAATCGACTTTATTCTGTCACCAGTTAGGAGCCCATCCCAAATTATCTTTAAAATAAATGTTATCTGTGGCATACCATGACCATAGGAAGATGAGGGATTTTGTTGAGAACCGCCTATCGTGTCATTTGGTTGCATCAGGAAACCGAGTTCCTGCAACTCTTTATTACCTCTCCGGAGACGTTTCCTCGCAGATCATCTAGTCAGTCCTAGCAACATACAGTACAGTACCGAACATGCATGCCAAACGGCAGTTTGATCAGATGTGTCACATAAATAATACACAGAACGACATCATTACCACAGCTTCCACCCGCCCCCATGTATTTATCACGGATGAGCTGATGACTTAATGAGTCATCAAGTTGTGCACAGAGAGAGCCACTCAGTCCCTGAAACTCCTTATTCGTAAAGAAATAGGTTAAACCTTGGTGTTTAAAATCAGAGTAAATCTCCTAAAATCCTTTCATGCTTGTTAGACAAAAGGATCTTTCTCCGGAACATGTTTTTTAGTTTGTTGTGGCAGAAACAAAATGTTAATGTTTTGGGCTACAATTGTTTTTCTTCTCGTTTTCCAAATGTTTGATTTCTGCTGTGCCGGCCGAGGTTTGGCAGGTACACAGACCTATCAGGTTACCGGAAAATGATAGAATGATTGTTTAGAAGGTCTCGTGGGATTAGAACTGTCTGGACATGCTGCTGTTCAGTCAATAGGAGATCAATACTACTTCCATATCAGCTACACCCAGCCTAGCTCCCCCCACTACCTCCAGCACCAAACAACAGGACATTTTTAGGACAAATGATTGAAGTGTGCCTTGGGCTTAGAAGAGTATCTGGTACTGGTAGCATGGGGGAAATTAAATAGGTCACCAGTTGCTTAACGACTTATGATCATGTACTGTACATGCGGTATAATATAGTTCAAAAAATGTTTTGCTGGAACTGTGGGGAAAGAAGTGTTTATGGCTGGTGATACTGGTCTTAATTCAGACGTATTGCCATACGGTCTCTTTGCTATATACAGTATTACTGACTTATTTCAGGGGCTCTATTTCTGGGCCTATGGACTTAAGACCAGGAGTGGAGCCGAGGTCTGGACAGCAGCAGGGGGAAATTTTACTGCTGCTCCAAAATGAAACAAGCAGGCTTTATTTGCCCTTTCCTACTGAGACGCTGGGAAATTATTATCCACAAAGTGCAGAAATGAAGAATTGATTTTCCAGCCGTGATGAATCCAGCATGTTACAGCTGAGGCCACCACTCCGACTAGGGACCTGAGCTGGGAGAGGAGAGGAAGGGGAAATTGGATTCTGCCAGAAACCCTGACCACTCACTGGATACTTGATGAAAGCCATATCTTCCAAAATTGATATTAAGGGCTCCCGAAGTGGGTAGGATGATTGCTGAGCGATATGATAAACTAGCTTGAAATGACTTGCTGCTGCGACTGCATCTGGTCCGATAAGCAGCTTCATGCTACCTTTCCCCTGCTTTAGATGCATTTAAAGCAGCAAACCGAGGAACAACCCAGAGAGTGGGATATCAGGATGTTGATAACAGAGACTCTGTTAAATCTCAAAGACTTGCTGTGTCTTCCAGCTCTGTAAACACGTCCGCTCCGCAAAGCTTTGTCTCAATGAGCTCATGTCAAGAGGCTGTCGCGCTTACCCCACTGCCACGCTATCCAAACAAGTTCCTGTCTAATTACCATGTTGTTTCAAAAGGACCTCAGTCAGGACACAACTAGAAAAAGCAGGAGGCAGTGTCTTGGACACACATGCCCCCTTAGACCAAGTTCTTTCACTCTCAAGCTAAACGTTTAGCCACCCCGGCTAATTAACAGCAGTTAAAGAGGGCACATCAAAGGGAGGCTGAGTTTGGACACTCTCTCTCTGCCCCTTCAGGTCCTAGAGGTCACCCCTCTAGCAGGGAGAAGTTATGAGGTCCCGGCCCCAGACCTCTGGGCCCTAACCTCTACCAGAGCAGTTCAAAGCCCACCAGCAGAGGGATGCGCTGCCGCCCCCCCAAAAAACAGGAAGACATCAAAGAGACAGTTGGAAAAAGACAGAAGGAGAAGTAAAAAATAAAGGCCTCTCAATTCAAAAGCAATGCATATTCTAGAAGACAAATAAAATGAATCTGTGTGAGTTGTCATGTGTCTAAAGGGCCTTTGATGTGCCGTAGTCTCCTCCGGGCACTTGAGGAGAATTATGTGATTAAACAGACCTGAGCATTCTAGACACAAGCAGGCAAGCGGAGTGGGGAGAAGAAAGCCTCCTAATGAAGTGACTGGTGGGTCCTTCAGCCCTGGCTGGGGCCGCCACGCAGCCTGTTCACAATCTGTCTAATGACGAAGCCCTAGGAGCGGGGGCTGGGTCTTCCGGGGCCTGCTATGGGCTGCCGAGCTCAGCGCACCAGCGCTTCCCAATGAAACCACAAAGGGAGATCACAGGAGCTTAGCACTCATCAAGCCCAATAAACCTGTCTGGAGTCAGGATGGGACACTCCGCTAAGGGGCCCCCGCACACTACCTCACTATGGCATCAGGCTGACATGCCCTTATCACCCACTCAACAACGTCTCCTCACCTCTTTCTGTGGTTCTAGCAACATTGTAGGCTAATATCGGAGGCTTTTCCCTTCTCTTGGTGGCTGGTGTTGTGTATTGTGTAGAATAGACAGTATATGTGTTGATGTGCATACACTGGGTTGTTTACATGCCTCCATTTTAAACAGGGGCTACACCCCCAGTCCTGTGCTGCCGCCCGGAGTCCTCTGCCAAACTTATGCAAATTAGGCCGGCCACAATTGTGCCCACAGCTGCACACAGCCGGCCAAAGACGGAGGGGCGCGGCGACTGCCCCTTTTATCTGTAACCCCTGATCCCCTCTCAGCGACACGTCATGTTCGCCCCCAACACTGGCCCTGAAAGAGAAATGCCCCCCCCCCCCCCAACTGCTCTGCTCTATACACACACAGGCAGATGAGACTGTGGCCTTGGCTGTAGCTTTGGACAGAAGGGGCATAATCTGCTGCTGCTCTGCTTTCTCCAAACAGACTCACTCACGTACCTCCACCCACTCCACGGCCCTTCTGTAGAGGCAAAGAGGAAGAGGAAAGGTGCAGAAAGTAAACCATTTCTTCACCCTCTTCACCACTTTTTCCTCCCTTGTGATTCTTTAGGGTAATATGAGGGAGAGAGGGAGAGAGAAAGAGAGGAAGGGAGGGAAGGAGAGAGAGTGAGAGAGAGAAAGAGAGAGAGAGAAAGACAGAGAGAGACAGAGAGACAGAGAAAGAGAGAGAGGGACAGAGAGAGACAGAGAAAGACAGAGAGAGACAGAGAGACAGAGAAAGAGAGAGAGGGACAGAGAGAGACAGAGAAAGAGAGAGAGGGACAGAGAGAGACAGAGAGAGACAGAGAGAGACAGAGAGACAGAGAAAGAGAGAGAGGGACAGAGAGAGACAGAGAGAGACAGAGAGAGACAGAGAGAGAGCTAAAGAACCTGATTGCTTTAATCTCAGCTCTGGCGGCGGCTCGCCCTCTTTCATAAAGCGGCTCTCCGGCCGTGTGATTCAGACTCGCGACCCGGCTCTCCTCGCCCTCCGCATTGTTCTCACATGAAAATCAATTCCCTTGAAGACCCTCCTTAATCCCGTCTTTCGCATCAACAATGGCCACTTGTGCATGGCCCTGATGGACTAAGAGCCGGGATGATGCGGCTGTCTGCTCTCATTCCAGCCCTATTCAGGTAATGGTGGCCCAGATCACTTTGTAGTGCCAAGTGCAGGAGTCGACAGGAAGACATTTGCGATCATAATTTTCTGTGCAGCGTTGGCCGGCCAGTCACCCCACCCCAGAATTAGGCCCGATAACCACAGAGGTTACAGATCAACCTGTAACAATACACTGTCCCTTTGAACGGGTCTCATCCTCTGTCCTCATTGATCCCAGATAGACCGAATATACAGGACCATGATCACACTAATAACTATCACCTCACCAACCAACAGTCTCATGGACCCCTGGACCAGGGCTTTCTCTACTGTTATGTCTCATATGTCCCTGCAGGGATACAGGGCTTTCTCTACTGTTATGTCTCATATGTCCCTGCAGGGATACAGGGCTTTCTCTACTGTTATGTCTCATACGTGCCTGCAGGGACTTAGGGCTTTCTCTACTGTTATGTCTCATATGTCCCTGCAGGGATACAGGGCTTTCTCTACTGTTATGTCTCATACGTGCCTGCAGGGACTTAGGGCTTTCTCTACTGTTATGTCTCATATGTCCCTGCAGGGATACAGGGCTTTCTCTACTGTTATGTCTCATACGTGCCTGCAGGGACTTAGGGCTTTCTCTACTGTTATGTCTCATATGTCCCTGCAGGGATACAGGGCTTTCTCTACTGTTATGTCTCATACGTGCCTGCAGGGATACAGGGCTTTCTCTACTGTTACAGTGGGGGGAAAAAAGTATTTGATCCCCTGCTGATTTTGTACGTTTGCCCACTTACAAAGAAATGATCAGTCTATAATGTTAATGGTAGGTTTACTTGAACAGTGAGAGACAGAACAACGTCAAAAATATCCAGAAAAACGCATGTCAAAAATGTTATAAAATTATTTGCATTTTAATGAGGGAAATAAGTATTTGACCCCTCTGCAAAACATGACTTAGTACTTGGTGGCAAAACCCTTGTTGGCAATCACAGAGGTCAGACGTTTCTTGTAGTTGGCCACCAGGTTTGCACACATCTCAGGAGGGATTTTGTCCCACTCCTCTTTGCAGATCTTCTCCAAGTCATTAAGGTTTCGAGGCTGACGTTTGGCAACTTGAACCTTCAGCTCCCTCCACAGATTTTCTATGGGATTAAGGTCTGGAGACTGGCTAGGCCACTCCAGGACCTTAATGTGCTTCTTCTTGAGCCACTCCTTTGTTGCCTTGGCCGTGTGTTTTGGGTGATTGTCATGCTGGAATGCCAATCCACGACCCATTTTTAATGCCCTGGCTGAGGGAAGGAGGTTCTCACCCAAGAATTGACGGTACATGGCCCCGTCCATCGTCCCTTTGGTGCAGTGAAGTTGTCCTGTACCCATAGCAGATAAACACCCCCAAAGCATAATGTTTCCACCTCCATGTTTGACGGTGGAGATGGTGTTCTTGGGGTCATAGGCAGCATTCCTCCTCCTCCAAACACGGCGAGTTGAGTTGATGCCAAAGAGCTCCATTTTGGTCTCATCTGACTACAACACTTTCACCAGTTGTCCTCTGAGTCATTCAGATGTTCATTGGCAAACTTCAGACGGGCATGTATATGTATTCTTGAGCAGGAGGACCTTGCGGGCACTGCAGGATTTCAGTCCTTCACGGCGTAGTGTGTTACCAATTGTTTTCTTGGTGACTATGGTCCCAGCTGCCTTGAGATCATTGACAAGATCCTCCCGTGTAGTTCTGGGCTGATTCCTCACCGTTCTCATGATCATTGCAACTCCACGAGGTGAGATCTTGCATGGAGCCCCAGGCAGAGGGATATTGACAGTTCTTTTGTGTTTCTTCCATCTGCGAATAATCGCACCAAATGTTGTCACCTTCTCACCAAGCTGCTTGGCGATGGTCTTGTAGCCCATTCCAGCCTTGTGTAGGTCTACAATCTTGTCCCTGACATCCTTGGAGAGCTCTTTGGTCTTGGCCATGGTGGAGAGTTTGGAATCTGATTGATTGATTGTTTCTGTGGACAGGTGTCTTTTTTACAGGTAACAAGCTGCGGTTAGGAGCACTCCCTTTAAGAGTGTGCTCCTAATCTCAGCTCGTTACCTGTATAAAAGACACCTGGGAGCCAGAAATCTTTCTGATTGAGAGGGGGTCAAATACTTATTTCCCTCATTAAAATGCAAATCAATTTATAACATTTTTGACATGCGTTTTTCTGGATTTTTTTGTTGTTATTCTGTCTCTCACTGTTCAAATAAACCTACCATTAAAATTATAGACTGATCATTTCTGATCAAATCAGCAGGGGATCAAATACTTTTTTCCCCCACTGTTATGTCTCATACGTGCTTGCAGGGACTTAGGGCTATGTCAACAGGTGGTGGACCACTCCTTTTCTGTACATTGTTTCTGCACAAAAAAAAATGCTATGTTTTGTAGATTGCCCAAAGTGTCAAGAGCATGTTGATCATGTTTGTCAGTGAGATCACCAACGACAATGTCAAGCGATCAAAGCCACAATTTTGTGTGGTGTTTAAAAAAAGAGGCCAAATCTCCCAACAGTCGTCTTTTCATAATCCTGTTTGTGTTTCAGCTAGCGGTTTTGATGTACAGCTTCCTGCCATGCCTCCGGTGGGCTGTGGACTATGGGGTATTGGTTTCAACAGGGCACGGATGTCTAGTCTGCTGGTCTTTATAATGGATTCATACATCAAACCATGGTTCAGGTTGGTTCTGCGACCTCTGGACACCAGAAAAGATGCTTTGATGCCAGCGTTCACCCCCCTCTAACTCTCAAAAGCCCAACAGGGGAAGGCAACAGAGAGCAACATCACCTCAACAATCCCCCTTAATTACAGTCAGTCTATATATAAAAAAAAAGCTGATCAGGAATACAAAGGCTTGAGTCTACAGAGGAGTTTTCATTACCCGTCCCTCTCCTTACCTTTTCTGTGTTTGTCAAAGAAAAGGAACAAAGGCGGAACCCTACTGATTGAAAACTAGCAGAACAGTGAAACAACAGGACACAACTGATCGCTCGTGCATGGCTGGGATTAGGGATAGCACGGAGAAGAAAGAGCACAACAAAAGAAACAGGGGACTGACAAACCTTTTTTATTTTTCCTTTTGAGGTGAACGGGACAGAAAAGGAAGAAAAGCTCTGGTCATATGAAAAGATCTAGAAGGATACACACAGAAGCGCCAGTCGCTTTTAGCCACTCCCCTTTCCTTTTAACCAACAACATGAAAGATGAAGACCAAGGTCTCTTGAGCAACATGAGACGAACACCCCAGATAAATATGAATTGTTTATTACCGTATTACTATTCATTTATTAATTATTTGCTTTAAGGGGAAAGCGTTGCCATGGGAACCATCTTCTATGTGCATTTTTTATGGCACAAGAATGGAACACTGCGATTCCGGTTGACCAACTGGCTTGTGAAGGTCTTCAATGCCACACCAGCTAACAAGACAGCAGCCCTTTCCTTTCACAGCTCTAAGTGGAAATCATCCAACAATACTTTGCACGTCTCGCCTGGCTTTGGCCTTGGTCCAAATTGCACTCTATTCTTTTAAATCTCCCTTATGAGAAAAGAAAGGGGGAACAGAGGGATTAGAATCTGCATGTCTTTGGCTTTTCCTCATTGGAGTGTGTGGATGTGAATGTAGGGAGGTGATGGGTACGCCTCTACTGGTCCAGGCTCACTGAAGTGGTAACCCACTCTGCCCCTTTGGTTTGGGATAGGCTTGAATACTGCTAGATAACGCTGAGAGAGGAGATGGTGGTAGCGGCAGAAATAGAGCACTAGGCTAATCGGTGGGGGTCGTTTGTTTTCAGGAAATGAGGGATAATTCAGACAACGCAGACTAAAACATGTGGGGAATTGTGTAAGTGTTGCAGAGTCTGGGTAAGCACTGTTTTACTAGGCTCTGTGTTGAACGCAGAGAAAGATGTGGAGCTGGCTTCTTTACAACACCTGGAGCTACTGAGTCATTACAATTACACCACATGTAACAGTGGTACCAAAGAGACTATACAGTACAACCACTACACAGAGGAATAGGACAATTCACAGCCATACTTTAGAAACAGCAGCCACAATGGATGAAAAACACACACGTTAGAGACCACTGTTGACTTTCCATTAGAAACACCAGAGAGCCCACCAGCTGTTCTCAAACTCCAGCTCACCACTCTCTTATTTGATTATGCACTCATTTGAGTTTAAAACAACTTTACAATGTGCTTTTTCTTAAGAGGCAAGACTTTTCAGTGACTTTCCCCCAAAATGGCCCAGATTTTGAGGGTCTGTTGCTGTGGTGTGCCACCCCCGACTCTCTCATGTTACGTTGCCCAGCCCTCCTAATCGCCATGACTGGCTGACCTTTGGATTGGCCCCCTCTGTGATTTACAGCCTTTCACTGGCTTGACCTCTGCCTCCTCTGTCTCCCTACAGACACCCTGTTCACATGAGTACTGTTGAAGTGCTGATGAGTCGGACAAGCACTGTTTCCCTGACGTATTGCCCAGGCTCGCCTTGTCAAGCTCTCTCTAGGTGGCACAATGCAGCCAGTGGTTCATTAACCCTCTACCCCCACCACATCCACTAAGCCAGCTTCCCCTCTGGCCTGGAGCTATAGGTAGGCCAGGTTAAAGGCCAGGCCCTAATGAAGTGTGCCATGGTGGTGGAGTGTGAATGCCACCACATGTGGGGATGATTGCAGTGCAGGACTGGCAGGGGACCCGGGAAGGTTTTGGGGAACACAGTTGGGGACACCGGCAGTAGCATTCCCAGAGGCCTTTGTGCGGAGTCACCCAGTGGGGCCCGGGGCCCGGCTCAGCAAAGCCCCCAGCGACCAGGACGCAGGTTTTTGGGGCCCAATGAAACATAACCAGCTGGGGGTTAACCTCTCTTAATCTTTAATTAAAGAGCCCCCCGTTCATCACCTCAGCTCCACACTGACAATAAGACAGATCATCACCCGTTCATCACCTCAGCTCCACACTGACAATAAGACAGATCATCACCCGTTCATCACCTCAGCTCCACACTGACAATAAGACAGATCATCACCCGTTCATCACCTCAGCTCCACACTGACAATAAGACAGATCATCACCCGTTCATCACCTCAGCTCCACACTGACAATAAGACAGATCATCACCCGTTCATCACCTCAGCTCCACACTGACAATAAGACAGATCATCACCCGTTCATCACCTCAGCTCCACACTGACAATAAGACAGATCATCACCCGTTCATCACCTCAGCTCCACACTGACAATAAGACAGATCATCACCCGTTCATCACCTCAGCTCCACACTGACAATAAGACAGATCATCACCCGTTCATCACCTCAGCTCCACACTGACAATAAGACAGATCATCACCCGTTCATCACCTCAGCTCCACACTGACAATAAGACAGATCATCACCCGTTCATCACCTCAGGTCCACACTGACAATAAGACAGATCATCACCCGTTCATCACCTCAGCTCCACACTGACAATAAGACAGATCATCACCCGTTCATCACCTCAGCTCCACACTGACAATAAGACAGATCATCACCCGTTCATCACCTCAGCTCCACACTGACAATAAGACAGATCATCACCCGTTCATCACCTCAGCTCCACACTGACAATAAGACAGATCATCACCCGTTCATCACCTCAGCTCCACACTGACAATAAGACAGATCATCACCCGTTCATCACCTCAGCTCCACACTGACAATAAGACAGATCATCACCCGTTCATCACCTCAGCTCCACACTGACAATAAGACAGATCATCACCCGTTCATCACCTCAGCTCCACACTGACAATAAGACAGATCATCACCCGTTCATCACCTCAGCTCCACACTGACAATAAGACAGATCATCACCCGTTCATCACCTCAGGTCCACACTGACAATAAGACAGATCATCACCCGTTCATCACCTCAGGTCCACACTGACAATAAGACAGATCATCACCCGTTCATCACCTCAGCTCCACACTGACAATAAGACAGATCATCACCCGTTCATCACCTCAGCTCCACACTGACAATAAGACAGATCATCACCCGTTCATCACCTCAGCTCCACACTGACAATAAGACAGATCATCACCCGTTCATCACCTCAGCTCCACACTGACAATAAGACAGATCATCACCCGTTCATCACCTCAGCTCCACACTGACAATAAGACAGATCATCACCCGTTCATCACCTCAGCTCCACACTGACAATAAGACAGATCATCACCCGTTCATCACCTCAGCTCCACACTGACAATAAGACAGATCAGAGAGACGGTGTCGGACTGACTTCTAGATTGGTCTTGAAATGTTGCTGTTCAAGGACCACAAATCTCTTTCTGAACTTGGGGTGTCCATATTGGTAAGTGGATATGAAGGACAATGTTGTTTTGGTTC
Organism: Salmo salar; assembly: GCF_965601325.2. Taxonomy (NCBI): domain Eukaryota; kingdom Metazoa; phylum Chordata; class Actinopteri; order Salmoniformes; family Salmonidae; genus Salmo; species Salmo salar. Next base: position 76,023,254 of record NC_138299.1, on the reverse strand, counting down.
TGGGGATTCTTCAAAACTCCCTCAGCTCACTCCCAAGGCCGAACCTCTTACCCTACCCCCCCTCCTCCTTTCAGAAAAACCCAGTAGCCAGAGTATTACAGCGCTTCCTCTTTGGGGGGCAGTTAATCACCTCTGAGCAAACATGTGTGTGGTGGACCATGAAGGCACCATCTCTCTCACACTTCATAATGAACCTTGTTTTACACCGGCTCTGCACCCTGACCGACACGTCCTCCGACACAGCCCACACAGGCCACTGAAGCGATTGCTTTTCTGTGATTGCCTGCAATTGGGAGAAGAAAGCAGAGTTTCTAGAAGGAAGAACAGATGATAAGACGAAAGGAATAACAGGTTTGGACGCCTCATTCAGCTGGAAAAGCCCTTTCTCCTCGCAGCTAGAGCGAGGCCCACCTCTCTTCTCTTTCCAAGGTTCTGACTCCTGGACTACAAAAGTCCAAAACATATTTATTGACTTGTTTGACTATGGCTAATGAAATCCCCAGCACCATCATAATAAGACTAGTCTGTAACCTCCTAACCAATGAAGTGAGCTTTACTCTATTTTCTCACAGACAAACAAAAACAACACAACAAAGAACGAGGGCTCATAAGAGTTTTTGGCCAGATGGGTCACATGCTGTCCATTGAGAGTCCGCCCCATCAAGCCCATTCACTGGCCTCTATAACACAGACAGGCTGCTTAAACACCTGACATCAGAATGGCAGCAAAAACAAAGAAAGGAAGAGCGGGAACAACAGATGAAATAAATAAAGCAGCCCCTGTGACTGATGTGTGTGCACGGTGTCGGAGAGTCACCGACAATTAAAGAAATGTGTCTCTGCTCACAAAAGGGGTCTGGAAAATACTGAATGTTGCCTCGAGCCCCAAATTCCCGAGCCTTTCTCTCAGGATTGAAGGAGGCTTGCTGGGCACATTTTTTTTTATGCCGTTCCCGCTTGGACCCCCTTTAGAGTCTTTGTCTGTGCTCTGAGTCCATGAGAAAAGTCAATCACACACACTTGGCTGTGCACGGCTCCTCATGCGTCAGCTAGCGCTTTTGGATTCCTCCCAGCTTCTCCTGTTGACATTACTACTCATAATTACACAAGGGGATCACCATTTAAATAAAAAAATGGAAGGATGTGCTTTTCCTATTGCACACACTGAGTAAGATGTTGCTCACATGTGGGCCAGCAAATATGGTGACATCAAACGAGGAGAAGAAAGCTAAATACTGTCTTGCGATTAAAATCCATATTTATGCAGCCCAATTTTCGAGAGAAAATTCAGCGGCGTTGGTTAGCTGGCTCCATTTGATCTGTCCTGAGAGAACTAAGAGATGCCTGAACCTTGGGGGCCTGTGATCCAAGCCTAATGCTTTGGTAAAAACAGTCAATTATATTGTAAATTGCAGGGAGAGGAGCATTGAAATGTTTGAACGGCGAAGGATTTTTACAAATTAAAATAGTCAGTCAAACACAAAATTGTGCAAATAAACCAGGTTGCGAGCCGCGATGAAAAAAGTCGAAATCTATCAACTAAGCCAATTACAACGAGCTAATCATACTGGCTGTGTGATAATGACATGACCTCAAACTACAGCTCACATACACATCAATACTGGCATAGGCACTCTCTAGGAGAACCCGAAATTGTATTTATTTTGTATTTTATTTAACCTTTATTTAACTAGGCAAGTCAGTTAAGAACAAATTCTTATTTTACAATGACGCCCTAATCAAGTGTACACCAATGCCTCCCTACTTTCTCCATGTCCATCTCTCTCTCTCTTCCCCACAGAAAGGCAGAACCAGAACAGTGGCCAGTCTGTTTTCTTTATTTCCCTATTCCACTAAAATAATCCCCACAGCGGCCATTTTCCCCCCTATCGCCCCAGAGAACCTCCCAGTTGCAGAATCTCTGAGGAAGAATTTCACAGTCTTTACACATGAACAGTAGCAGCAAAGTTTGCCTATATTTCAATGGAACGCGTCTTTAAGTTGAAGCAGAAAAATAAATGAATCATTTCCCCAAAGTACCCTTTTATTTAAGTGTGTTATAAATCAATGTTAAGCAGTGTTATAGCTCTGTGGATGGTGCTTACACAGGGTGTCAGTTCCAGTGCTGTTCAATTCATGTGTGTAATCTCATTTTTACTCTGCCCCTGCAGATATCAACCCTGTAAATCACACACAGGTAGTCCAACTTTGTTTCCACATTGGCTGTAAACTACACTGGAGGGCCTCAACATGTGCTGCTGTTTGATCTCTCATAGCCTGGACTCCCAATCGGCTAGGAGCCATTCCTACACTGATATCATCCCTGTATAATGACAGAAAACAACTTCATGTTTGTTTCCTTGTGTATACTATACACAAGAAGGGACGATCAGCCAATGGGTATACAGCATAGCTGTTTGAGGTTTATTGATGTGTAGAGATGCTGTATGTGACTGGTCTACTGTTGCTCAGATGAAGACGCTACCTTTATCAGTCCGCTATAGAAATAGATACATACTGAGATTTGCTCTAGTTTTACACCATGCAGCAAGCCTATGGCCATGTGTACATGTTTACCTGATATCACCTTGAAGGAACTGTTTTTCTTGTTGCTTGGCTCAGTTTCTTGTATTTCTAAATGCATGAGATTGTTTTCCTTGAGTTAAACATGTGTGTGTGTGTGGGGGGGGGGGGGGGGGGGGGGGGGGGAGTCAATCACAGTTAATTCTCCGCTTGAAATACCATAAAGACAAGTAATCATGTCTTAATCTGAGAAATGTTTGCTTGTACTGGAATCCATTTCATGTTATTTTGCGTGAGAAAAGATGACCGGCTCTGCCTTTGATCTGGTGCGCTCTCCAGGAAGAACTAGATTAAAAGGTTCACGAAATCTAAATAAATCTCAAATTGGTTTTTAGTGGGAATGCTTAAGTCGAAAATTAACTTTATGCAAAGCTTGCAGGATAGGATGCCGCGTGGTGGTAATTCCAACAGCTATCTCATATCCATAACCTGTATATCGGATGTCCTCATTTCAAATGCAACACACACACACACACACACACACACACACACACACACACACACACACACACACACACACACACACACACACACACACACACACACACACACACACACACACACAGAGGCTGGAAGCACGCATACACACATACAGGTACACACACACGTACACACACACGTACACACACGCTTCACTCTATGAAATAATAAGCATGTCTTTGGTCACGTCCCATGGAGGTCAAAGGAAGGCTGAGAGACCCTTTTAATGCAGTCACAAGTCCGAGGGCTCACCATTTGAAGTGTGCAGAGAGAGTGGAATTTGATTGGATTAGACTAGGTTCAGATAGTTGTGAGAAGAGCTAGCTGGCTAGCTGGTTGCAGGGGCTGAGATAGCTTTTTTTTTCTGTGGCATTTTCCCCCAAAATGAGAATAATACAAAAAAAGGATTGGCACTGAAGATAGGCTGGAACGTGATCTTAGCCCAGCACCAGATCAGAGACTCCCATTACGGTTTGGGGTGATAAACCACATCTGTTTCAAATGGGGGTAAGACCAGAGGAGGACTCTCTCTTCTCTCTTCTCTCTCTCTCCTCTCTCTCTCTCTCTCTCTCTCTCTCTCTCTCTCTCTCTCTCTCTCTCTCACTCTCGTTGTATACCCCCCCCCCCCCTCTCAATTCCATTAAATTCAAAGGGCTTTATTGGCATTGGAAACATATGTTCACATTGCCAAAGCAAGTGAAATAGATAATAAACAAAAGTGAAATAAACAAAAAATGAACAGTAAACATTACACACAAAAGTTCCAAAGGAATAGAGAAATTTCAAGTGTCATATTATGGCTATATACAGTGTTGTAACGATGTGCAAATAGTTGAAGTACAAAAGGGAAAATAAATAAACATAAATATGGGTTGAATTTACAATGGTGTTTGTTCTTCACTGGTTTCCCTTTTCTTGTGGCAACAGGTCACAAATATTGTTGCTGTGATGGTACAGTGTGGTATTTCAGCCAATAGATTTGGGAGTTTCTCAAAATTTGATTTGTTTTCTGATTCTCTGTGGGTCTGTGTAATCTGAGGGAAAAATGTCTCTAATATGGTCATACATTTGGCAGGAGGTTAGGAAGTGCAGCTCAGTTTCCACCTCATTTTGTGGGCAGCGTGCACATAGCCTGCCTTCTCTTGAGAGCCAGGTCTGCCTACAGCGGCCTCTCTCAATAGCAAGGCTATGCTCACTGAGTCTGTACATAGTCAAAGCTTTCCTTAATTTTGGGTCAGTCACAGTGGTCAGGTATTCGGCCACTGTTCATTCTCTGTTTAGGGCCAAGTAGCATTCTAGTTTGATCAGTTTCTTTGTTAATTCTTTCCAACGTTTTAAGTAATTATATTTTTGTTTTCTCATGATTTGATTGGGTCTAATTGTGTTGCTGTCCTGGGGCTCTGTGGGGTCTGTTTGTGTTTGTGAACAGAGCCCCAGGACCAGCTTGCTTTGGGGACTCTTCTCCAGCTTCATCTCTCTGTAGGTGATGGCTTTGTTAATTATTTATTTGTTATTTTTATTTAACTAGGCAAGTCAGTTAAGAACAAATTCTTATTTACAATGACGGCCTACCAAAAGGGAAAAGGCCTCCTGCGAGGTTGGGTCTGGGATTAAAAATACAAATAAATAAAATAAAAATATAGGACAAAAAACACATCACGACAAGAGAGACAACACAACACTACATAAAGAGAGACCTAAGACGACAATATAGCATGGCAAAGAAAACATGACAACACAGCATGGTAGCAACACAACATGGTAGCAACACAACATGACAGCAGCACAACATGGTAGCAGCACAAAACAGGGTACAAACGTTGTTGGGCACAGACAACAGCACAAAGGGCAAGAAGGTGGAGACAATAATACATCACACAAAGCAGTCACAACTGTCAGTAAGAAGGTTATGGAAGGTTTGGGAATCGCTTCCTATTAGTTGGTTACGAATTTAACATCTCTTTTCTAGATTTGGATAATTAATGAGTATCGGCCTAATTATGCTCTGCATGCATTATTTGGTGTTTTACGTTGTACACTGAGGATATTCTCTCTCTCTCTCTCTCTCTCTCTCTCTCTCTAGTTTTATACCCATCTCTCTCACATTCAAATTCAAGCTGCTTTATTGGCATGAAAAATAACGGTCATCTTCACCATTACATCAGTACTACAACTACTATCATCATTACCACTACTACTACCACCACCACCATCACTAAACTGCTATTATTACCATTACCACCCATACCACTACTATCTGGATTGATAAACAACAATAATAATAGTAATAACAATAATAGTAATAATAAGTAAGTTACTGCTTACTATGCAGATGTTATTATTCAGTGTCCCCCAGGCTATGGCAGGGAAATACATATTTGGCTGCAAGAGGAGCCATTGCTCCTTCGCCCATGAGTATTTTTAGTTTTTCTTCTGGGTTTATAAGTTCAAATTTGGAATAAATGTAGTCATTTCTGTGAATAATGAATCTCTTAGTGAGGAATATTTATCACAGTAAAGGAGAAAGTGCATCTCTGTCTCCACCTCCCCTGTAGTGCAGTGACCACATACACGCTCCTCTTTGGGTAGCCATGTCTTTTTATGTCTGCCGGTTTCTATTGCCAATCGGTGGTCACTCAGCCTGTACTTGGTAAGGATCTGTCTCTGCTTCGTATCTCTGACAGAGTAGAGATAATCAGCCAATTCATATTCTCTGGTTAGGGTCAGATAGCAATTTAGTCGGCTTTGGGATTTTGTTTTGTTTTTCCAATGTTGTAAATATGAGTCCTTTGATTGGTTCATGATTTTGTTTATTTGAAATCTTTCTTTTGAAGCAGTGCTGGTGTCAGCTTGGTTGGTGAGGTCCAACACCAGCTGACTGAGAGGGACCGTTTCTGGGCTTAGCTCTTGGGTTTGAAGTGCTTTAAATTGCAGACTTGAATTTGGACTTGAATTTAGATGTAGCCAAAATTTTTATGATCTTTTCTGTATTTTCATTATTACTGGAAAGCGGCCCAATTCTGCCCTACATGCATTAGTTGGTGTATTTCTCTGGACTTGTAGGATTTTCCGACAGAATTCTGCATGTAGGGCTTCAATTGGATGTTTGTCCCACATTTTAAAGTCCAGTTTATTGAGTGGCCCCCAAACCTCACTTCCGTAAAGAGCTATTGGTAGGATTACACTGTCAAGTATTTTGGTCCAAATTCTAATTGGGATGTTGATTTTGAATAATTTCATTTTTATTGCATACAATGCTCTGCGGGCTTTTTCTTTGAGTGCATTCACTGCCATATTAAAGTTTCCCGATGCAGATATGGTCAGACCAAGGTAGGTGTAATTTTTAGTGTGTTCAATTATGGTGTTGTTCAGGGTGAATTTATATATGTGTTTCTGACATCAGTTTTTTGGGGGGTAAATCATGATTTTCATTTTTTGGAAATTTACTGCCAGGGCCCAATTATGGCAATATTGCTCTAGAATATTAATGTTCTGTTGAAGACCTTCTTTGGTTGGTGATAGAAGTACCAAGTCATCAGCATATAGCAGGTATTTCACCTCTGTGTCAAATAGTGTGAGTCCTGGGGCTGGAGAATGGTCCAACATCTCTGCTAATTCATTGATATAAATGTTGAAAAGATTTGGACTCAAACTGCAGCCTTGTCTCACACCTCGACATTGTGAAAATAATTCAGTTCTTTGGTTTTTGATTTTTATTGCACATGTGTTTTCTGTGTACATACATTTTATGAAGTCATACACCTTACCACCAAGCCCACTTTGGAGAATTTTGTAGAATAGCCCTTCGTGCCAAATAGAATCAAATGCTTTTTTAAAGTCAATAAAGCAAGCAAAGATTTTTTTTGTGGACGTGTTTATTAATTAGTGTGTGTAAGGTGTATATATGGTCAGTAGTGCGATGGTTAGGGAGAAAGCCAATTTGACATTTACTTATTACTTTTTTTTCTTGAAGAAAGGTTTGAATTCTTGAATTCAAAATGCTACAGAAAACCTTTCCCAAGTTAAGGTTTACGCAATTCCCCTGTAATTATTGGGGTCTGATTTGTCTCCACTTTTATGGATAGGGGAGATGAGCCCCTGGTTCCAGACATCAGGGAAGCAGCCATAAGTTAAAACCATGTTGAACAATTTAAGCACAGCATTTTGCAACTCAGGTGTGCTGTTTTTCAGCATTTCATTTCTGATGTTGTCTAGACTACAAGCCTTGTTTGATTTAATAGATTTGAGCTTTTCATTTAGTTCTTGTTGGGTTATTGGGTAATCTAATGGATTTTGGTTGTTTTTAATGACTGATTCAAGGATGTTCAATTTTTCTTTAATTTCTAATTGGTTCTGTTGTAAGTCTTTTTGTGGGATGTTTTTGTATAGATTATCAAAATAAGTTTTCCAAATTCCTACATCTTGTATGGCTAATTCTTGTGGCTTTGTTGTACTTAAATTGTTCCACATGTCCCAGAACTGATTTTGGTCAATTGCGTTTTCAATTTCATCAAGTGTCCTGTTGGTATAATTCAATTTCTTGCGTTTCAGTGTTTGTCTACACTGTTTCAGAGTTTCAAAGTATTCATATCGTAGCTCTGGGTTGTTTTGCTGCTTATGTTTTTTGTTTGACATTTGTCTTAGGTTTTTTCGAATTGTTTTACATTCATTATCAAACCATTTGTCAGAAACATTTTGTTTCTGATGTTGCATTTCTTTGGTTTTCTCAAATGTGCTTTCGATGCTGCTTTTTGGAATATGCAGTTGATGTTTTGAGTAGCCGAATTGACACCATCTTTATTGTTTTGGTATTGTGAGTTATTGAAAAACTGTATAGAGTTCATCATTTCATTTGAGTTCAACGTTTCAATGAATCTCTCTGCACTGTTTGGAGCCCATCTGTACGATTGGTTTATGTTGTAGAGTTTATTGGGCTGTTTTTTTGAATGAGTATTGCCGATTAACTTCTATGGGCTAAGTGGGACGCCAGTGAAATATCAGGGCGGCAAATTCAAAACAACAAAATGTCATAATTCAACTTTCTCAAACATACAACTATTTTACACCATTTTAAAGATACACTTCTCCTTGATGTAACCAAAAAGGCTTTACAGCGAAAGCAAAACATTAGACTATGTTAGGAGAGTACATAGACAAAAATAATCACACAGCCATTTTCCAAGCAAGGACATGTGTCACAAAAACCCAAAACACAGCTAAATGAAGCACTAACCTTTGACGATCTTCATCAGATGACACTCCCAGGACATTATGTTACACAATACATGTATGTTTTGTTCGATAAAGTTAATATTTATATCCAAAAACAGCATTTTACATTGGCGCGTTATGTTCAGAAAATGTATTCCCACCAAAACCCTCCAGTGAATGTGCACATCAATTTACAAAAATAGTCATCATAAACGTTGACAAAATATATAACAATTATTTAAAGAATTATAGATAGACTACTCCTGGATGCAACCGCTGTGTCAGATTTTAAAATAGCTTTACGGAGAAAGCACATTCTTCAATATTCTGAGTACAGAGCTTGCCATCACAGCAAGCTATACAGACACCCGCCAAGTTCGGGGTCACCTAAACTCAGAATTAGTATTATAAATATTCTCTTACCTTTGCTGATCTTCATCAGAATGCACTCCCGGGACTGCTACTTCCACAAGAAATGTTGTTTTTGTTCGAAATAATCCATATTTATGTCCAAATAATGCGCGAGTGCGGTACCAGAGACGAAAAGTCAAAATGTTCCATTACCGTACTTAGAAGCATGTCAAACGCTGTTTAAAATCAATCTTTATGGTATTTGTAACGTAAAATTGCGATAATATTCCAACCCGACAATAGCATATTCATTCAAGAAGAAAAAGAAGGAACGGCGTGCTCGCGGGATCGCGCATATCCAATCCCTTTGTCTCCAGGCAGTCCACTCAGTTACTGAGCTCCTATATTCTGCCCAGTGACAGGAGAATGCTGAAAGAACTTTCTGAAGGCTGTTGACAGCCAATGGAAGCCTTAGGAAGTGCAACGTGACCCCACAGAAACTGTAGTTTTGATAGAGAAACAAAAGAAGAACTAAAATTCTCAGACTTTCCACTTCCTGGTTGGATATTTCTCAGGTTTTTGCCTGCCATATGAGTTCTGTTATACTCACAGACACCATTCAAACAGTTTTAGAAACTTCGGAGTGTGTTCTATCCAAATCTACTAATAATATGCATATTCTAGTTTCTGGGCCAGAGTAGTAACCTGTTTAATTTGGGTGCGTTTTTATCCGGCTGTGAAAATACTGCCCCCTACACCTCAACAGGTTAATTTCTTGAGAAACACGTTGACTGTGATCGGACAATGGTGTCTGTGGTCTGACAGTGAATGCACTAATGGAGGAGGGGTCAATGTCAGTGATGGCATAATCGACTACACTTGTCCCAAGAGCTGAGCCGTAAGTAAACTGATCTAAAGAGTCCCCTCTGATTCTACCATTAAGCATGTACAGGCCTAAGGCTCGACAGAGATGCACTAACTCCTTCCCATTTTTGTTCAGTATTTGGTCAGGACTATTTCTATTATTTATAATAGGGCTACTGTACAAGGAGGGGTGTCCAAATATGTGGTGGTTACCTCCCGCACCAGTGTAGTCAGGCTCAGAACCTGTTCTTGCATGTCACGTCCTGACCAGTGAAAGAGGTCATTTGCCATAGTAGTATGGTCAGGGCGTGGCAGGGGGGTTTGTTTTGTAGGTATTTTGGGTTTTCTGTTTCTATGTGGGTTTGTTCTAGTTATCTATTTCTATGTGTTGGTTTTCATGTTCGGCCGGGTATGGTTTCCAATCAGAGGCAGGTGTCTTTCGTTGTCTCTGATTGGAAGCCATACTTAGGCAGCCTGTTTTTCCTTTGGGGTTGTGGGTAGTTGTTTTCCGTTTTAGTCTTTGTACCTGACAAATGTAATGATTTCTGTGTGGAGATTGTCGAAAAACTGATCATCATAATATGGTGAATCTGAAGGAGGAGCATAAGCTGCACATATGTATACATCATTGTCACAGTAGATTGTACCTTTGTTAAGTTTTAGCCAAATGTGACTGGTACCTTTTTTAATTTCATTCAGTGCTAAGTCCTGCTTATGCCAAATGATGATTCCACCTGAGTCTCGGCCCCGTTTAACATTTTTATGTTTGATTGATGGTAGTAAACTTTATCTATAGCCTGAGGGACACTGAGTATCTATGTCTCCACGACACCATGTTTCCAGTAGGATTATGATGTCCTTTCCCTTGATGTTTTTAATCAATTCTGGATTTGTTGTTTTATAACCAAAATGTGAAGAGATTAGGCCCTGGATATTCCAAGAGCTGATAGTTAATGATCTCATTTATAATAAGTGATATTCACTGGTTTGAGTAAAGTACATTGAAAAAAAAAAAACTAATAATAACATACATACATACATACATACATACATACATACATACATACATACATACATACATACATACATACATACATACATACATACATACATACACTACACTACCTACTAATAACGGTGCCAATAAAATTAAGAATAGTTGTAAACAAATTAATAAGAATGGAATAAGATTTCACAAAAAATAAGTACAATGCAATCTGCAACCGTGTGTGTGTGTGTGTGTGTGTGTGTGTGTGTGTGTGTGTGTGTGTGTGTGTGTGTGTGTGAATTAAAGGGTCTGTCTAGCTCAGTAGTCTGCATATTAGTTGCAGTAGTTGGCGCACCTCTCCTATCTCTGATTGTTCTCGGTGTCTTTTGCCAGAGGTTACCTCAGCATATGTAGGCTGATGATCTGAATGATACATGGTGTGAACTGCATCATGTGGTGTACTTCTCTGAAGGACAGTGTTCTGTCCGACCCTGGAGTAGTGATCAGAGCTGGGTTGTGATGGGCCAGGTCCAGTAGAGCTGTGTTGTGATGGGCCTGGTCTAGTAGAGCTGTGTTGTGATGGGCCTGGTCTAGTAGAGCTGTGTTGTGATGGGCCTGGTCTAGTAGAGCTGTATTGTGATGGGCTAGGTCTAGTAGAGCTGTGTTGTGATGGGACGGGTCTAGTCGTGCTGTCCTGAGGCGGGTCTGGTCTGGTAAATCTGTGTTGTGATGGGCCAGGTCTAGTAGTGCTGTGTTGTGATGGGCCAGGTCTAGTAATTGTAGTTATCTTAGCTAGCTGAATTGTTTACCAGTTGCTAAGCAGTTGCTAGGGACTCTTTTGGAAGAAGCTAGCTAGCTAACGAAGAACAACAAAGAATATCTAGTTAACAGAAGAAAAGAAAGAGAAAATCAGGACAGAAGAAAAAGGATATCAAAGTGAAACAGTTCTCTAAAGACACAAGAGACAATAATACAAGAAACAACACTTCTGTAGCTTGTCAACTATGTGTCTGTCTATCCCTGTTCTCTCCCCTCTGCACAGGCCATACAAACGCTTCACACCGCGTGGCCGCTGCCACTCTAACCTGGTGGTCCCAGCGCGCACGCCCCACGTGGAGTTCCAGGTCTCCGGCAGCCTCTGGAACTGCCGGTCTGCAGCCAACAAGGCTGAGTTCATCTCAGCCTATGCTACCCTCCAGTCCCTAGACTTCCTGGCGCTGACGGAAACATGGATTACCACAGATAACACTGCTACTCCTACTGCTCTCTCTTCGTCTGCCCACGTGTTCTCGCATACCCCTAGAGCATCGAGCCAGCGGGGTGGTGGCACTGGAATCCTGATCTCTCCCAAGTGGACATTCTCTCTTTCTCCCCTGACCCATCTGTCTATCTCCTCATTTGAATTCCATGCTGTCACAGTTACCAGCCCTTTCAAGCTTAACATCCTTATCATTTATCGCCCTCCAGGTTCCCTTGGAGAGTTCATCAATGAGCTTGACAAGTTCCTTTCCTGAAGATGGCTCACCTCTCACAGTTCTGGGTGACTTTAACCTCCCCACGTCTACCTTTGACTCATTCCTCTCTGCCTCCTTCTTTCCACTCCTCTCCTCTTTTGACCTCACCCTCTCACCTCCCCCCCTACTCACAAGGCAGGCAATACGCTTGACCTCATCTTTACTAGATGCTGTTCTTCCACTAATCTCATTGCAACTCCCCTCCAAATCTCCGACCACTACCTTGTATTCTTTTCCCTCTTGCTCTGATCCAACACTTCTCACTCTGCCCCTACTCGGATGGTATTGCGCCGTCCCAACCTTCGCTCTCTCTCTCCCGCTACTCTCTCCTCTTCCATCCTATCATCTCTTCCCTCTGCTCAAACCTTCTCCAAACTATCTCCTGATTCTGCCTCCTCAACCCTCCTCTCCTCCCTTTCTGCATCCTTTGATTTTCTCTGTCCCCTATCCTCCAGGCCGGCTCGGTCCTCCCCTCCAGCTCCGTGGCTCGACGACTCACTACGAGCTCACAGAACAGGGCTCCGGGCAGCCGAGCGGAAATGGAGGAAAACTTGCCTCCCTGCGGACCTGGCATCCTTTCACTCCCTCCTCTCTACATTCTCCTCTTCTGTCTCTGCTGCTAAAGCCACTTTCTACCACTCTAAATTCCAAGCATCTGCCTCTAACCCTAGGAAGCTCTTTGCTACCTTCTCCTCCCTCCTGAATCCTCCTCCCCCTCCCCCCCCTCCTCCCTCTCTGCGGATGATATCCGATCCTCGTTTGCTAAGTCAAACGACAAAGCTGGTCCTGCTCACACTGCCCTACCCTGTGCTTTGACCTCTTTCTCCCCTCTCTCTCCAGATGAAATCTCGCGTCTTGTGACGGCCGGCCGCCCAACAACCTGCCCACTTGACCCTATCCCCTCCTCTCTTCTCCAGACCATTTCCGGAGACCTTCTCCCCTACCTCACCTCGCTCATCAACTCATCCTTGACCGCTGGCTACGTCCCTTCCGTCTTCAAGAGAGCGAGAGTTGCACCCCTTCTGAAAAAACCTACACTCGATCCCTCCGATATCAACAACTACAGACCAGTATCCCTTCTTTCTTTTCTCTCCAAAACTCTTGAGCGTGCCGTCCTTGGCCAGCTCTCCTGCTATCTCTCTCAGAATGACCTTCTTGATCCTAATCAGTCAGGTTTCAAGACTGGGCATTCAACTGAGACTGCTCTTCTCTGTGTCACGGAGGCTCTCCGCACTGCTAAAGCTAACTCTCTCCCCTCTGCTCTCATCCTTCTAGACCTATCTGCTGCCTTTGATACTGTGAACCATCAGATCCTCCTCTCCACCCTCTCCGAGTTGGGCATCTCCGGCGCGGCCCACACTTGGATTGCGTCCTACCTGACAGGTCGCTCCTACCAGGTGGCGTGGCGAGAATCTGTCTCCGCACCATGCGCTCTCACCACTGGTGTCCCCCAGGGCTCTGTTCTAGGCCCTCTCCTATTCTCGCTATACACCAAGTCACTTGGCTCTGTTATATCCTCACATGGTCTCTCCTATCATTGCTATGCAGACGACACACAATTAATCTTCTCCTTTCCCCCTTCTGATAACCAGGCGGCGAATCGCATCTCTGCATGTCTGTCAGACATATCAGTGTGGATGACGGATCACCACCTCAAGCTGAACCTCGGCAAGACGGAGCTGCTCTTCCTCCCGGGGAAGGACTGCCCGTTCCATGATCTCGCCATCACGGTTGACACTCCCTTGTGTCCTCCTCCCAGAGTGCTAAGAACCTTGGCGTGATCCTGGACAACACCCTGTCGTTCTCCACTAACATCAAGGCGGTGACCCGATCCTGTAGGTTCATGCTCTACAACATTCGCAGAGTACGACCCTGCCTCACACAGGAAGCGGCGCAGGTCCTAATCCAGGCACTTGTCATCTCCTGTCTGGATTACTGCAACTCGCTGTTGGCTGGGCTCCCTGCCTGTGCCATTAAACCCCTACAACTCATCCAGAACGCCGCAGCCCGTCTGGTGTTCAACCTTCCCAAGTTCTCTCACTTCACTCCGCTCCTCCGCTCTCTCCACTGGCTTCCAGTTGAAGCTCGCATCCGCTACAAGACCATGGTGATTGCCTACGGAGCTGTGAAGGGAACGGCACCTCCATACCTTCAGGCTCTGATCAGGCCCTACACCCAAACAAGGGCACTGCGTTCATCCACCTCTGGCCTACTGGCCCCCCTACCTCTGAGGAAGCACAGTTCCCGCTCAGCCCAGTCAAAACTGTTCGCTGCTCTGGCACCCCAATGGTGGAACAAGCTCCCTCACGACGCCAGGACAGCGGAGTCAATCACCACCTTCCGGAGACACCTGAAACCCCACCTCTTTAAGGAATACCTAGGATAGGATAAAGTAATCCTTCTACCCCCCCCCCCCCCCCTTAAAAGATTTAGATGCACTATTGTAAAGTGGTTGTTCCACTGGATATCATAAGGTGAATGCACCAATTTGTAAGTCGCTCTGGATAAGAGCGTCTGCTAAATGACTTAAATGTAAATGTAAATGTAGTAGAGCTGTGTTGTGATGGGCCAGGTCTAGTAGAGCTGTGTTGTGATGGGTCTGGTCTGGTAAATCTGTGTTGTGATGGGCCTGGTCTAGTAGAGCTGTGTTGTGATGGGCCAGGTCTAGTAGAGCTGTGTTGTGATGGGTCTGGTCTGGTAAATCTGTGTTGTGATGGACCTGGTCTAGTAGAGCTGTGTTGTAATAAGCCGTGTCTGGCTCTTTTCTCCTGGGGATGGTGGAGGTACTGTTGTTTCAGAATGTGGGGCGGGGGACCTCTGTTGCTGGGGTGATGGGTGTGTGGGTCCCTGCCAAGTGTTACATCTTTTAGGTCCGTGGCAAAGGTTCTGATACTGTCCTGATCCAGATGTACATTATGGTATAAGTGTTGACATGTCAGAGTGGGGTGGTGAGCCGTTCTGACGTTGAGCAGTGAGGCTCAGTCCACAGTGATCTGTTGATTTATTTTGTCCATCAACTGTCCTGGGAAGTCTTTTCTTGGTAGGAGGGTGGACACAACTATATTGGTTGTTGGGAACATGGCCTGTGCCAGTTCTGCCACTCTTCTCACTGGACCAGATACATTTTCTCCTTTCGCATGAAAGTCGTTTGTTCCAGTGTGGATGATGATGTTGTCGGGGGTGTCAACCCTGGTCTGACTGAGTAGCTGCATTGCACTGTCAGTTGTAGGAAACCAGAACTTATACACCTGGTGTCTAGGGAATAATCTTTCCTGGACTAAGAACTTCCCATTTGAATCAATAAGGATTGCAGTTGTGGGTGATTGTCTGGGTGGAGCAGACTGGGAGACTGGTATTCTGATCTGAGCTGGAGCAGACAGGGAGGCTGGTTGGCTAACCTGGGCTGGAGCAGACTGGGAGGCTGGTATTCTGACCTGGGCTGGAGCAGACAGGGAGGCTGGTTGGCTGACCTGGGCTGGAGCAGACTGAGAGGCTGGTAGGTTGACCTGGGCTGGAGCACACTGTGCTGGAGCAGACTGGGAAGCAGGTAGGCTGACATGGGCTAGAGCAGACTGGGACGCTGGTTGGCTGATCTGGGCTGGAGCAGACTGGTAGGCTGGTGCAGTGTCATCAGGCTGTGTGGTGGAGGCCATGCTGGTCTCAGGTTCTGCTTGTGTTATGCCAAGCTGGTTGACATGTTCTCTAGATGCAGAGGACATAATGACTCGCTGCTGGTTGAGGGTGTCAATGTACCTCTCTCTTT